>NW_026067937.1:14506681-14511251 GCF_014885135.2 Alexandromys fortis | reverse complement strand
TTTTTTTTTTTTGTTTGTTTGTGTGTGGGTTTGTTTGTGTGTGTGTGTGTGTGTGTGTGTGTGTGTGAGAGAGAGAGAGAGAGAGAGAGAGAGAGAGAGAGAGAGAGAGAGAGAGAGAGCTTCTGTCAGAGTTGCTGATCCCTCTAAGGGAGTCTTCTCTCCTATTAATACTTCTAAAAAGTGCTCTCACAGATTGCCTCAAGTCATGTTTCCTGGTTTATTTCAGGTTCAACCAAGTTGACAATCAAGAATTAGCACCATGCTTTCTCTTACTAGTCCTGCCTCAAGAGTCTACTAACCACTTCATCATCAGATGAGTGCTCTTTACCAGGACTCTCAAAAACCAGGAGCCCAAATAAGCCTCCTTGGTTTAAATGTTCCTATCTGGAAATATTGCTTTATTTTCCCACACAAAACGGACTAAATACTCTGTGTTTTGATCTAGCCTATCCTCTACATACTACCACTATGTTTGGTTGCTTTATGCTTACCCAGTATTGGAGAGACAGGACAAGAAATGCACTGTAGGTGAACCCTCCTGTCTTTACCTTCTCTGCCTAAGACAGGCTTGGTTGGTCAACTTCTTAAGCAAAGAAGTATCTTTCTAATAGGAGTGAGACATGCTTCACACTCACCGGATTCTTCTTCTTATCAGTCTCCCCCTAGCCACAGACAGACTGGAAAGCTGTAGATGAAGGAGAATGTATCTGATTCAGTCTTATGATTCTTAATATCTTGGCCTCTGAATTCCACATTCTCCTTGGCTTCTTCCCTTCCCCTTCCCCTTCCACCCTTGTAGAGTTTCAGATCAGCTTTCATTTCTCTTTCAGTAGATTTTTAAAAATTATCCCAAAGCCACACTGAGAGGAGGCCAGCTCAGAGACTCCATGTGGCTTCAGTCACATCTGCAGATCATGTAGGTATAATCTCTATGGCAACTGATCCATGTTGGGAAGGAGCAAATACACTCAGAACCAAAGGTTAATTGCTGTTTCATTTCTGCTTTTCCCTCCTTGCAATTCCAGCTTTGTGGATGTGGAAGTTTTAATTAGAATCAAATTATCAGCAGATTGACTATCTTTATAATTTTGGTGCTTAAAGATTATGCCAGCTGATTGAAAAGTAATAGATGATTTTTACTGATCTTAATGCTCTCTCTCTCTCTCTTTCACACACACACACACACACACACACACACACACACACACACACGAGTTTAGATCTTTGCACCTCCAAAGAACAACATGAAACCTTGTTCTCATTTAATTTTGACATTTGTATGCTGCTAATATATTTACCAAATTGAGACTTTACTTTATACCAGCTAGGTACTCTGCTTAACATGTGCATGACTTCATTTGCTCTGCAAAGCAATGTATGAGTTAGAGATTCTTAACAGAATTTTAGAGATAAGAATGAAACTTCAGATGTATTAATTCACATACCCAAGTTCATATAGCCATTAAATCACAGAGTTAGTGTTTGAACCAATTTATTTGACTCCGATATTCTTAACTACTAGTTAGAGCCTAAGATATGTTCGTTAAGACACCAAGGGAGATCAGTGAGAATGTGCCTTGGATTTTCTGTGACCTGGTTCAAGTTAGATAGATACTCTTAGGGATTTGACTTAATTTGTTGTTTTTTTTCAGTGTTCCTGAAATAGGAATTACAGAATTAGGGTACTGTCCTAGTTTTGATCCTCTTGCTGTGGTAAACAATGAGAGGGAAAGGTTTATTTCATCTTATAGATTACATCTTGTAGACTACATACAGTCCATCATTGAGGGAAACCAATGCAAAAACTCAAGGCAGGAACTTGAAGCGGAAACCAAGGAGAAATGCTGCTAACTGACTTCTTCCTTCTTTGATGGAGTTAAAGAATAGTTAGTTAGTTTTCCTTAGTTATGATAAAGATTATTGTAATTTTTACTTGATAACTGTTTTGTTATATGTAATTTTGCTATGTTAAAGTTAAAGCCTTCCTTTTTTGTTTAAACAGAAAAAGGGGAAGTGATGTGGGAGTGTCATATATCAATCTGTTGATTTCATTGGTTAAGCAATAAAGAAACTGCTTGGCCCTGATAGGTTAAAACATAGGTGGGAGGAGTAAACAGAACAGATTGCTGGGAGGAAGAGGAAGTGAGCTCAGAGACGCCATGCAGCTCTCTCCAGGGCAGACACAATGAACTCCGACCCAGGATGGATGTAGGCTAGAATCTTCCCGGTAAGCACACCTAGCAGTGCTACACAGATGATTAGAAATGGGCTAAATTAATATGTGAGAATTAGCCTTGAAGAGGCTAGATAGAAATGGGCCAAGCAGTGTTTAAATGAATACAGTTTGTGTATTGTTATTTCGGGGCATAAGCTAGCCAGGCGGCCGGGGTGCTGGGGACTCAGCCCTGCCACTCCTATTACAACACCTGGTGCTAATGAAATTCCCAGGAATTCACAATGATGACCCAGCTAAGATTCCTATCAATAGTGGAGAGGATGCCTGAACTGGTTTGGCCCCATAATCAGATTAGTGATTACAGTAACTGTCATCATAGTACCTACATCCAGTAACTGATGGAAGCAGATGCAGTGATCCACAGCCAAGCCCTGGGATGAGCTCCTGGAGTTCAGTTGAAGAGAGGGAAGAGAGATCATATCAGTAAGTGGGGGAGATGGGACTCAAGATCATGATGTGGAAACCCACAGAAACAGCTGACCTAAACTAGTGGGAGCTCATGGACTCTGGAAGGACAGCTGGGGAGCCTGCAAGGGATCAAACTAGGCTAGGCCTTCTGAATGTGGGTGACAGTTGCGTGACTTGACATGTTTATCAGTCCCCTGGTAGTGGGCCCAGGACTTTACCCAAATGCATGAACTGGCTCTTTGGAGCCCATTCCCTATGCTGGGATACCTTGCTCAACCTTGATGCAGGGGCAAGGGGCCTGGGCCTGCCTCAGCTTGGTATGCCAGACTTTGTTGATGCCCCAAGGGAGGCCTTGCCCTCTTAAGGAGTGGATGGGGGGGTGAGTGGAATGGAGGGAAGTGGGCTAGACAAGAGAAGGGGAGGGATGGGGAACTAGGGTTGGTATATAAAATGAAAGGATTTTTTTAAAATAAAAAATACCGTGTTAGAATCCAGCTGCTGTTCTCTCTCGCAGATGCAGACAGGCAGACCACTGAAACACTGCCTGTGAATCTCTAGGTAACCAACTTCCAGGTGCCAGAGGTTTCCCATCTGTGGAAGTGAGTTTATACCAAAAGGGATATTAGTGGCCACAGGTCCTCCTCCCATTTCCTTCCCTGCCTTCCTGCCTGGGAATCAAAGAGTTTGGCCTCAGGGTTGTGCCGTGATATCTCCCCATTCTTTGCCATGTGTTCCTGACCTCCTCTCTTCAGAGCCTCAGCCACGCTGTCTTTATCTGGTGCTAGGGTTGGAACTCTCTACGAGTCCCTGTCATAGTGGTGTCTCTCTGTCAGTTTACAGCATGAATAAGTCTTCTAATAAACTCCATGTCCCCTGAGTCCATTTCAGTGTCCCGCTTGAACCCCCATAAAAGACCTTTCCCCATGGAACATATTAAATATTAGAAATTACATCTCTGTGCTCTTATAATTAAAAACAAAGCTGTGAAACAGACAGGTGTGGTGGGTCACAGCTGCAATCCCAGCACTTCTGGGGCCCAGCAGCACAACTGTGAGTGTGAGGTCAGCACAAACTATAGAGCAAGATTGCTGTTTTTGCTGTCTCTGCTTGTCTACATGTTCTCACGTAGTGGCTCCAGAAGTTGGGCAGTAAGTCTTTCCTGTTGTCTGGGGTTGCTGGAATTGGCCCAGTTCAAGTCATAGAAGCCAGTAGGAGTCAGTTACATCACTGTTCAGACCCTGGAGAGAGAGAAGGCAGAGTTGACTCTGCCCATTGAATTGTGTGGTAGGAAGGTATCACTGCAAATGTCTTTCTGACATCAGCCATCTTACTTTTACTTCTACAGGGATGTTGGACACAAATTTCCTATTTAGCACTAGATAGGAACTTTACAAAGACTTCTTGATAATGAACTTGTATGTGGCATCTGCCCTGAAGACTAGGAAGTGAGCCTAAGGCATATCCTGGACACTCAGACTTGAAGAGGGCAGGGGTGAAGGTAGATGGAGAAAAGGGCGATGCATGAGATGCGTGACGACTGAAGGTGTTATCGCCTGCATTTGTAATGTCCCTTTCCCCTGAGCGAATGGATGGAAAACAGGCATTTATATTCATATTGTTTACATTTGGACATGCTTTTTTATATTTCATTTAAAGTCAACACAATGACAATGAAACAACAGAAATAAACAAACAGACAGAAACCAAACTAAAACTGCAAACAAACAATAGCCACTCTAACTCCCCAAGTCCAAATCAGAGTCACTAAGGCAGTTCCTTCCTCACTTCTACTCTTCTCTTCTCTTCTCTTCTCTTCTCTTCTCTTCTCTTCTCTTCTCTTCTCTTCTCTTCTCTTCTCTTCTCTTCTCTTCTCTTCTCTCCTCTCCTCTCCTCTCCTCTCCTCTCCTCTCCTCTCCTCTCCTCTCC
>NW_026067937.1:14492415-14506341 GCF_014885135.2 Alexandromys fortis | reverse complement strand
CCTCTCTCTCTCTCTCTCTCTCTCTCTCTCTCTCTCTCTCTCTCCCTCTCTCTCTTTTCTTCTGTCTCCCTTCCCTGTCAGAGCCAATCTTTTTTTTTGTATAATGATGTGCCTGCATGTGCATGTTCATGTATGTGAGTGTATGTATGTATGTAGAAGTCAGAGGACAGCCTGATGGGTCAGTCCTAGCCTTCCACTTCGAGGCTGGATCTCTCGTTCACCATTGCTAGCTATCCAAGAACTCCCAGAGTTCCTCTTGTCTCTGCCCCCCCCCCATCTCAGAGACTTGTGCTATCATGTCTGTCTTTATATGGGTTCTAAGATGCAAACTCAGATTTCAGGCTTTCATGACAATTACTTTACCCACAGAGCTGTCTCTCTAGCACCCCAGGAAGCCTTTTTCCTTTTGAATTTTTGGCCAATAATAGAGATGGCTTAGAAATCATAGAGTCCTTTGGGGTTTTCTGACTGACAACTTACAAAGTCAGCCTTTCCTACTTGCTCACCTAAGGGCAGGTTCAGAGTCATATCAAAAGAAAGTTCAGCAGGCTTTGGACATGTATGGAAGAAAGACCTTCCTCTAAACCCTGAAGCTGGAAATAACAATGCTAAAATTTATGATGAACATAGTGACCCCTCATTCAAGGCTATTTTTTTAAGATACCATGATAAACACTTAATTATACATTGTCTTATTTAATTATCTCAGCATTTCTTGAGGCAAGTGGTGCTATTATTTCTATAACACAGACCAAGAGGCAGAGGCTCACTGGTTAAGTCTTCCACCAAAATGTACACAGTGGTTGTCTAACTTGGTCTAAAATCAAGACTGTCTTATTGCAAAAGTCCTATTTGTTATCATTTATATACATGGTAGGGGACTGGAGGCCAGTCCCACAGGGCAGCGGCAGGTCACCTGAGGTCTCAGTGGGTCCCCTTGGCAGGCGGGAGACTGCAGTGGATGGGAGACAGACAGATTACACCATGAAGAGAGGGCTTGAGTATAGAGTTTATTTAGTGGATTATGGAGCGGAAAGAGAAGGGGGAAGGGGGAGGGAAAAGGGAAGGAGAAAAGAGAGAGGGAGGTGGGGGTGGGGGAAACAGTAGTTACTTCTTTGGAAGAGGGACTGGCAAAGAGAGAACAGGCTGGAGAGGAGGTGGAAAATCCACTAGCCTAGGTGGAAGGGGTGGGATTGGTAGTGGGCGGGACTTGCTCCTTAAATGGTCAGGGTACCCAGGTGACATACCAGGCTAGCAGATTATAGCACCATCTAAGTTTTTCTGCCCTCTTTATTCAAGAGTGGTCTGGATACTAAGAAGTTTTTGTGTCATTTTTCTTCCATGAAAAGTGTCATTAAGAGCATGGAGGAAGGAAGCCATGTGGTTCTTGTCTTTGTGTCTGTGAGAGTTCACATTTCTAATGATGTCGATCTGAACATAGATCCATGATCACTGGGGACGGTAAAATAAGGGAGGGAATGAGAAGAACCAAGGAAAAGTTGGGGAGATTAAGTTCTAGTGCTCTAACTCATAACTAGGGACTGGAGGCCAGTATATTTTAACATACACACTAAAAATCATAAAATGAAGAAGCTCAAAGCCTCCACACACAAACTTGTGATCAGCAAATGGAAGCATTAGTTACACTGAACTGATTAGGACATAAAGCACTAAAATATCGCACTGGGTCCCATAAGTCCATAGAATTATTATGCATTAACCAAAAAACTTTTAAAATGGGATGAGTTGGACATGCTAATTAACACAAATTGATCATTATACAATTGCTTAATTATAAAATTACACTGTACCTCATAAAATGAACAATAAAAACCATGGATTATAAACTTCCAATGCATGTGTTATTATCTATGTGACTTTGGGGGATCCCTTAAAATTCTCTGAACTTCAAGTGTCCATGAGTAAACTGGAGGGAGAGAGTACTTACCTCAAATATTGGCCCCTGAGAGTTAGGTGAAGATGTGCGTGTTGAATTCTCAGCACAGTTGTTGGAAGGAGCATGTGTTCAATCAGTATTAGCATGTTTCTCCTGCCGCTTGTGACAACATAGGTGGCCCGAAGAACATTCCTAAGACAAGCCAAGTTCAGAAGGGTAAGTTCTTCCTCTATGCCCTTATGTGAAGAATCTAAAGTTGTCAAACCCAGAAGCAGAGTCTGGGAGAGTAGGTTTGCCGAGGCTGTAGGATGGGGAAACCATGAGACATTGGTTTAAGAGTCGGGAGTTTCAGTAATGGAAGAAGAATCTACAGATCCAGGACAGTGAAGACCCCACAGTCAACAGGGCCATATCACATGCTTAACGATTTGCTAAAATTCTATTCATGGTGCCACATATCCACAGCATTAACTACTTACAGGTTGGAGGTCTGTGGTGAGCCCACAAGTATTATACAGCAAATGTACAGCTGACAGATCTATTGGACTGTCTACGGAAAGTGTAATATGTACACTCCACCTGGAGAAGCCATTTTGCAGAGCTGCGGGGGACATCTGTCCTTTGGATAAGTCACTGTCAGCTCTGTAGAAATATTGTGAAACCATGGCATATCTCCCTCCTATAATATCCCAGCAGCGTATAAATCTGACTTTTCCTATAGCGCAACTGGATAACTCCCCTAACACCATGAAGCCACAGTCAAGACCTTGTTCTCATAGCCAAAATCTACATAAAAATACTCCCCCCACAGACTTTCTTTATTGACAGTAGTCACTGATAAGTAAGGAGCCTCATACAGGAGAATATATCTCTGCTCTAATAACAGACTCAGGAGGGTGTAATCTACTGATCTGTTCTGACTTCACAGGTTCCTAATATTCTGTATTTACCCTTTACCTTGGTTTCAACTAACATAGGATCATAGCCTAGGAAATTAACTGTTTATACAGAAAAAAAAAATGCCTGAGTTGCTAAAACTAGCTTCAGAGAGAAAAATTTTCACGTGGGCATGTTGCTGGGATCAAAAGCAAGGTCCCCAGAAGAAATTCCTTTTAACCTCAACCAACTAGATGCTAATGCCAATCAAGCCCGTGGTCAGTCTAGCTACCAAGGCTGTGTTCCCAGAAGCAGGGAAACTTCACGGTCACGCCCCCCTCTGAGACATAAGGGCCTCTTTCCTGATCTACTGGTTTCTTGTGACTCTGCACAAGAATGCATGCTTGATACCATTGTTACTGTTTATGAGATTGTTAACTTGTCTGTATGCCTATATAAACTGAAAGCTTTGTGGAGATCACCCCTTCCTTTTTTTTAAACCCATATCCCCCTTTTTTACCCTGATGCTTTCACTCTTATGCTTTGCTCTTAAGTCTGATGCTTTGCCCTTATACCTTGTACCTTATGCCCCTAGGCTTCTTCTTCTTTTCCCTTCTTTCATCTTCCCCCAAGAAATAAAGATATATGCAGGAAAAACGTGCCTAAGTCAGTCAGTTTGTTCTACCCCTCAGATCCTGTTCCCAAGCCAGTTTTTTTTTTTTTTTTTTTTGCTTGTCATAGAAGTTCTATTCTGAACCCTGAGTGCTGAGGCTGATACTTAGTAGCTCTCCATAGAGGTGGAAGGATTCTTGAACCAAGAACTTAGAAATCAACCTGCGACCCATAGCAAGACCCTGTCACAGACACACAAAGCTGAATGAGAGGATCTAGGTTAAATGTACTTAATAGTAGTACTTAATTAAATAGTACATTTAGTAACATAATAGTAAGACAGGAAGCCACTTTCTGGATGAAAGTGATATATTTATACACAGGTGGTGGCAGGTTAATAGGTGTGTATTTATCTCCATGCTTTGTTAACTTGTATACATTAAAAATTCTCAACTTTTTGCACGCCAAGCATATCTACAGTGGTTTACAAAGGATAAAGTAGTATAAGCATTCTCACTTAAATCCTTTTCATTGTCATAACGTAACACTTATTTTTCTACATGATTTAATATAATCGAATGACTTGGCAGTGCATGTAATGAGAGTGAACCATCCTGATCTTGATTCTTTGTTATCTTTGACTTCTTGCTAACATCGAGTCCCTTAGCTCTGTTCTGGGTTGTGGACTCTGATCTCTACACACATCACAGCTGCTGCTGTCCTAACAGAAGAACAGCTGAGATTGCCTACACAACTTTCATAGGACAGGGCTCACCAACTTCCCCTCACGGAAGTGGGGAAGGCACAGAAAGTATGTAAGGCCATGCCCCTCCTAGAAGAGCTATAAATTGCCTAAAGTGGAGCTGGGGGGACTTTATCTAACCACATGTTGTAGATGCTTCTATAAGTTACCCCTTTCCCATGATCCTTAGA
Source organism: Alexandromys fortis (assembly GCF_014885135.2). Taxonomy (NCBI): domain Eukaryota; kingdom Metazoa; phylum Chordata; class Mammalia; order Rodentia; family Cricetidae; genus Alexandromys; species Alexandromys fortis. The sequence goes on along the minus strand of NW_026067937.1, from coordinate 14,502,023 downwards.
GTAAACTCAATGGTTCATCAAGTAATACTTAAGTGGAATATGTCTGTTTGTCATCAGGACTCTATCTGGGGTGACTGATGTAATCGCAGCCCCCAGCATCCATCCTTGGAAACCCGCCAAACCTTGACCCATCCCCAGGAAACGTCAAGACCACTCTCACAGGCTATTTAAACTGCTCCCCAGAAAATCAACACATGGTCTTCCCTCTTCCTCTGGGGTGGTTGTGTTGACTTTCTCTTTACCCCTTGGGGCCACCCGAGAGTGCAGACATCCAATTAAACCTGGATATCTTTTAATTTGGTCTCATTTGGTCTGATTATTTGCGTTGGCAGAGAGGCTCATATTAGGAATTATTCCTAACATTTTGGAGGTCCTTCTGGGGGCCTGTTTTGTCCTATGGGCTCAAGGCCACATGTTGGAAAACGCCCACATCATGTGTGCTCTCTGCCAGGCTAAAATCGGCTTCCAGACTAGATCAGCTTGGTCTCAGTGAGTTCTCCTGTTTTTGCTTTATGCTGGTAGGGTTTGGGAACCCATTTTCATCTATTTCTGTTGATTTTCAGACTTTCTGTTGAAGTCGCGATCGTGCCAAAAAGCCCTATCCAAGTGGCTAAGCTGGGCTTAGCTGAGGTGAATATTGGGGGGCCAGAGATATCTACCATTCATTTTTCATGATCCTGTTTTGTCTTAAGAGTTGTCGCAGTGGACGCACTGTGATAGACTTGAGCCCCACAATTGGGCATAGACTTTAAATGGGTTCTTGCAGCTCGAAACCAGATCTTTTATTGCCCCTGGGCTGCCTCCTACAAAATCTTTATAAATTGGAACTGTCCGATACAGTTTGTCCCGAACAGCTAATTTCTCTATGTACTAAGATTTGGCCTCAATACGACCTTGACAATGGGATGCAATGGCCATCAGGGGGAACTTTAAAGTTTTCCATCCTCCCTGACCTCGAAAATTTTTGCCGCTATGGGGATAAATGGACAGAACTCTCATATGTCTACAATTTCTGGGCACTGTGGTCTCTCCCCTCCCTCACTAGCAAGTGTCTTGCAGCACCGGTTCTGGTTGCCAGGGTCAAGGTGCCTCCAGATTCCCGACCATCCGGGAATTGGGACCCTGAAAGGTCTGTCATGACCATGCAACCAGAGGCACTGGCTCCTCTCCCTCAAACCCTAACTACCCAAGCCCCTTCTGTGGAACAACATTTTCCACATTCCTCCCCTTACCCACCCACACCTATTTTCTCCCCAGCCAAACCGGAACTTCAAGGTCAACTTTCTCCCCACTCACCTTTCTTCCTTCCCCTCCCCCCTCCTGAATCTCCCTATCCTCTCCCATGCCTCAACCCACTTCTTGGACGCCTTCTACACACTGGCCTAACCCCTTCCAATTCTCCCCGGTCTCCTTCCATACCAGATCTCACCATAATCCTGCCCTTCTCTGCCCTTTCTGGGAGGTAGCAGAGTTGATAGCATTATTAAAGTCCATGTCTTCTTTTCTCTTCCAGCTCTCTCTCAGATAGAAAAGCGGTGGGGTTCCTTCTCTGCTAACCCTTCTGTTTATATTAAGGAGTTTCACTATCTGCCCCAGGCCTCTGATCTAACCTGGAATGACTTCTATGTGTCATGCCTCTACTCTCACTCCTGAAGCGCGAAGTAGAATTCAAGCAGCAGCTAGACAGTATGTAGATCAGACTCACCTAGTAGACAGTACAGCCCCTGTAGGGGAAGTGGCTGTGCCAGCCACAGAACCATACTGGGATTATCAACTTGGCCAAAACGGCCCACAGAGGTGGGACATCATGGTCCAATGCTTCCTTCAGAGTATGGAGATGGTCTCAGAGAAAGTAGTTATTTGACAAACTTCAAGAGATCACATAGCTAGCTGATGAAAACCCAGCCATTTTAAAAAAAAAACTGATTACAAGAGACCATGGTCCGATATACTAGACTGGACCCAGCCTCCCAGTGGGAGCCATGATCCTGGGTAACCATTTTATTTCTCAGTCAACACTAGATATTAGAGAAAAGTTAAAAAAGACTGAAAAAGGTCCCCAAACCCCCATACAGGAATTGGTGAAAATGGCCTTTAAAGTTTTTAATGACTGAGAAGAAACAGCTGAGTCCTCCCTACAGATGAGGCTGTGACAGGTGGCTATGCTCCAAGCCCATGAAGCTGCCCTGAGGCCACTGGAACCCCTGGAGTGGGAACAAGGGAAATCAACCACGAGGCTCCATCCCACTGTATCTCAGGCTAAGTCAACCTCACTGGTTGGCTGCTTCAAATATGGTCTAAATGGCCATTTGGCATGATATTGCCCTGGGCCTCTGCCTTTGAGGCCATGCCCTATCTGCCAGCAACCTGGACACTATAAATCACAGTGCCCCCATGTGGGCTGTCCTCTATGCTACGCCACAGAAGTCTAGCCTCATCAACATCAGCAAGTGAGACTGTGCCAGCCTTCAAACTTCTCAGTTTTGTGGAGGATTGACACACCTCAGAGTTGGTGAGTCCCATAGCTCTCTCCGAGCCTAGGGTAATGCTGCAGATAGCAGGTAAGTCTATTGCTTTTCTTTTGGACACAGGCGCTACCTACTCTGTTTTAACATCTTATTTGGGCCCTACGTTCCCCTCACTAATTTCAGTCATGGGGGTAGACGGGACCCGCTCCTCCTGACTTAAAATTCTGCCACTGCCCTGCATTCTTGCAGGTGTACCTCTACTTGGCTGAGATATTCTTAGCTGCTTCAGGGCCATATTCACTTTGGCCCCCACACATTCTCCTTAGTCACACTTTCTTCTCACTTTAACAGCCTCACAGGTTCCTATCCCAGACTGTTCTGTCTCTGCTCTCCCTGATCCAGTAGATCCCAAGTATGGGACACTTCTACTCTTGTGGTTGCTACTCACCACCAGTCAGTGCTAGTTTGCCTTAAAGACCCTTTGTCCTTCCCTTCCAGACTCCATTTTCCTATTTCTGAAACCCACCGCTGAGGCCTTAAGCCTATCATTACTCCATCTCCTATCTCAAGGACTTTTGATTCCTATCACCCTGCAATACTCCAATAAGCCCTCTGGTGCTTACTGCTTGGTTCAAGACCTCTTCCTCATTAATGAGGCAATTTTTCCAGTACACCCACTGGTTAACGATCCATATAATCTCCTGTCTAACGTCCCTCCTACCACCTCCTACTTTACTGTTCTGGACCTATAAGATGTCTTCTTTACTGTCCCTTTATTCCCTTACTCACACTTCCTCTTTGCCTTCACCTGGGAGGATCCTGATTCCTGGTCCTCTAGACAGCCTACATGGACTGATCTCCCTCAAGGTTTCTGGGATAAGCCCCATTTCTTTGACCAAGCTCTGGCTCAAGATCTCTCAAACTTTGACCCGGGTCCTAGCACGCTCCTCAAGTGTGTTGATGATCTCTTTCTCTGCAGTCCTATATTGTCTTTGTCCCAACAGGCCACCTCTGTGCTCCTTAACTTCCTCTGATCCCTGAGATATTGAGTCTTGCCAACTAAGTCTCAGCTGTGCTCTCCTACAGTGGTATATTTGGGTGTTCAACTTAGCCTGGTGTCTAAGACCCTCACTTCTGACAGGGTCCAGGCCCTGTGGGATTTACAGCCTCCAACCCACAGATCCTCTCATTTTTGGGCCTACTAAAGTTCTTCCATCATTAGATCCCTAACTTTGCCATTACAGCCAAGCCTCTGTACCAGGCAACCAGAGAGACCCCCATGGGGCCTCTCACCCACTAGGCCATCGTCCATCGCCACTTCTCTCTACTGCAAGATGCCCTTCTAATAACTCCAGCTCTTGCTCTTCCAGACCCCATAAAATCTTAGTACCTTTTTGCAGATGAGAGGTCAGGAGTGGCTGCAGGAGTTCTAACCCAACAGGTTGGGCCTTCGAATCCAGCTGTCACCTTTTTATCCAAACAGCTGAACTTCACCGTCTGTGGATGGCAACCATGCCTAAGAGCCCTGGCAGGAGCAGCTAAACTCACTAGGGAGGCTCTCAAGATCACCTTGTCCAGACCAATCATGGTATATTCCACCCACCACCTCTCAGACCTTCTGAGACATTCCTCTTTCTCTCTCCTTGGGTCTTCATGAGTCCAGGTTTTTCACTTACTGTTTCTAGATTCACTCTTCCTACCATATGTGTGCCCAGGCCAATCCACAGGGAACTCTCCAAATATGTCAGTCTCTTCATGGACACCAACTAGGTGAAGATTGGCAGGTTGATTTCACCCATATGCCTACTCATCAAAACTTCCATTATCTCCTAACACTTGTAGACACTTTTACAGGGTGGATAGAAGTGTTTCTGGCCTCCAGGGAAACAGCAGATATGGTGGCTCAGGTACTCCTGGACCACATCATTCCTCAGTTTGGCATCTCATGGACCATCCAGACATACAATGGGCCAGCCTTCACTTCTAGGGTCATGGAGCTTGTGTCAGAAGCTCTCAACATCTCCTGGAAATTCCATATCCCCACAATCTTCAGGAAAGGTGGAGAGGGCCAATGGACTCATCAAACAACACTAATCAAGCTCTCCCTTGAACTCAGGTTATCTTGATCCTCCCTTTTCCCCATTGCCCTTACTCACCTCAGGGCCAATAAACATTCCCATAGGGGCCTAAGCCATTTTGAGCTCCTTTATGGCAGGCCCTTTCTCCTTAACCATCACCTCCCAGCTCAAACTCCTCCACTGGTGAGGTACCTTTCCTACCTCTCCCTTCTGAGGTCCCTTCTTCATTCACACACTGACAGCTGTCTCCCTGCCCCCACACCAGTGGATCCTAATGCCCCTAAACCTGCCCCACTCTTCCCAGGGGACAGAGTATCCTCAAACAGTTAACTCCTAGGTCTGTCGAACCTCGATGGACAGGATCTCACACGGTAATCCTCACTACCCCCTCGGCTGCCAAGCTCTTGGACACCCATGCTGGTACCATCTCTCCAGGCTCAAGCGGGCACCTACTCAGGACACTTGGTCTGTCCAGCAGGCAGGACCTTCCACCCTCCAGTTTTCCAAGATGCCACAATAGAAGACCTATCTGCTCCTCAGACGGGCACACATTCTTTGGTGATACAAACAAGATGGGTAATAACAATATTTTTTCTCCTAGTCACCTGAATTCTCATCTCCCTCAAGGAACAGATGCTTGGAGTCTTTGGGATGACAATAAACAGGATGCCTCTCCAGCCATACCTCTCACTGAGTATGAGCACCAACTCCCAACTCTCCCCTCTCCCATGTCGCCCTATGCCTGCAGGAAGTAGCCAGACTTGAGCCAACACCCCTTTATCCAAAGAGAGCCTAAAATGTTGGTTATAAGCATCACCTCAGCTCCCTGTCACTTCTTACACAAAAAGTCTGGAATGTAATCCCAGCCCCCGCATCCATCTTTGCAATCCAGCCAAACCTTGACCCCTCCCTAGGAAAGATCAAGACTACTCCCACAGGCTATTTAAACTGCTCCCCAGAAAATCAACACATGGTCTTCCCTCTTTCTCTTCGGTGGTTGTGTCAGCTTTCCATCCCCCCAGGGGGTTACCTGAGAGTGCAGACATCCAATTAAACCTGGATATCTTTTAATTTGGTCTGATTTAGTCTGATTGGGATTATTTTTGTTGGCAGAGAGGCTCATTTTAGGAATTATTTCTAACAACCGATATTTGTCTACTCCTCCATGTAAAGTCATAAAACACTTGGTATTCTAATAGGGACACGACAAAACCAAGGATAGGTTTGAGAGGATCAGCTGCATCGTGTCTGCTGTGGGTGATAAGGCATGCAACTGAAGACAAGTTGTGTGGGGGTGGGGTACCCATGAGGGCCTTCCTGATATGGCTACCCCTTCCCATGTGGTATGGAATGTCAGGCAGTATCTATAAGGGTCTTCCTGATATGGCCATCCTCCCCTATATGGTATAGAATAGAATGAAATGTCTATGACAGCTTTCCTGATACAGTCACCCTTTTCCATGCAATATGGAATGGCCACAAGGGACATCCTGACATGGCCCTCCTCCCTCATGTTAAGTATGGAATGGCTTTCCTTCCTGTTGTAGAGCGATTGTTTTGTTCTGCTGTAGGTGGTAAAACATGCTAGTGAGTTGTTCCATCAGTAGAGTATCTGTGTGTGTGCTGGGTGGGTCCCAGGTTGGCTTTCTTCCTCTGATATGCAAAATGGGTCCAGCATGTGAGTAGAGTGATGTATTCCAGATGGCTGATGCCTTAGAGGATGTACTGTATCCTTGAAAGTCTGATGGGATGGAAAGAAGACTGTGACATCAGTTGTGCGGCCTGTGCTCTGGAAGATAATTCATGAAACTGAGGCTGAGTAATTAACCCAGGAAGAACTTAACCATCATAGGAGGGGATTACAATGAGAAAATTAAATGGATGCTATTTGCCATACTAGTCTCTGAATTAGTAGGAAAACTGGAAAAAAAAGACAATGAGATGGAGGAGTTGGCTGGCCTTTGTTTAACACTGGTAGGGAGGATCAAGTGAAAGAATCCAAATAGGGGGGTCTGGGCTAAATAGGCCCTTCTCTAATCAAAACAAAATGAAACCCCAAACCAGAAAAACAACAGCAGCAACAACAGAAAGAAAAACATGGAACTCATGGGAAGAAGTTAAAGCTAACTGTGTGGAGAGTGAGACAGAAGTAATACGAGATATCCCCCAGCTGGGATGGACATTTAATACAGAGGAAGGAGAAAAAAAATCCATAATTCAGATGCTGACAGGGGCCTTAGTAATGGCCTCAATACAGAAAACTGATAGTCAGGGAACACTGTACCTTTAAACTTCTTGAATTAGGAAAGGCTTTAAAGCATGGAATGAAAGCCCTTCACAGTCTGGCTCATGAGAAGTGGGGGTCCAGTCTACTGAGCCCTTCACAGTCCGGCTCACGAGAAGTGGGGGTCCAGTCTTCTGTGAAGTCAGAAAAACTGAGTAGCATAGCAATTCTTTCCTCTTCAAGACAAAGGTTGAATAATCTCAGGAGTAAATCAGTCCTTGACAGAATGGCTCATAGGAGCCACTAGGGAGATTCGTTATTGCCAGCTGAGGTCTCCCTGAGGTCTGAAGGACAACACAGAAAGGACAGGCAGTACTGAGGAAATTGGGCATTGTGGCAGGTAGTGTTTGATACCCAGTTCACCTGACTATACTGAACTGCCTTTCCAAGGGGAGTTAAGAAAGGAAGTTAATTTAGCAAGGATCTTGAGCTTGGTGCCTTTGAGGATCCATAGAGAAGCTCATGATTTTTTGCAAAGCAGGAGCCACTCTTAGGGACCTGATGGTTTAGATTGGTATGCAAATTGAGTCTGTAAGATGTTAAGGTGGCCTGTGAGGGGAGAGAAAAAGACAAAAGCAGATGAAGGGGTTAATCAGGTCACTCATAGGCAAGACCTGTACTCAGTTGCAGTTCCTAAAATCTGCTTGCGAGTCTCTGGAAGCTTTAAAACTTGAACAACAGTTTATCAGAGGGATGAAAGGAGTAGAAAAGAGGCACAAACACATCATCCCCATTGTTCTCCTACTATGCAGGAAGAAGGAAACTTGCTGCTGGTGGGAAACAGCTGTTTCTCTAAAGGAGCGGCCAAGATTGCTTGTAAACAAAGACCATACAAGGCAACTAGGGGCCACATATCAGTCTACAACATGGCCTTAGTAGATATTGAAGCTGAGTGTTCCTTCATTCATGTGAGTTAACCAAAGCACCGGGAAGCACTGAGCAGCAGCAGATGGAGATGGGACAGATGCATGCGGATGTAAAGGGCTAAGCTTGTCTTAAAGGTGGGCAGTGCTTATTGCCTGAGAATATGTTGTGTGCATTTCCTCTCTGCCAGGAAACAATACTGGTGGTAGCTTACTGCTGGGACACAACATGCCTATTACAGAGAATTTCATATTGGAATAAAAGCTGTGAAAACAACAAAAAAACCCCAGCCAATCATGTATGGTTGGGTAAAGTGGAGCCTGAAAGGTTGCTAACTCTAAAGAGGGAATAAATGACAAAAATATTGGATATTCAGGGTAAAGACAAAATTACATAAACCATCCAAGAATTCCAAAAGGTGGTGATTATTTGTTTACACCAAAGCCCTTTCAACAACCTGGTATGGTCAATAAAGAAAGCAATGATGCATGGAGCATGACCGTGTGTTACAGAGCTAAATAAAGTAATGCCCCTGTTTGTGACATGGCATTAACATTCCTCTTCTAAGCATACAATTGATCCAGGTGTGGGCCCTTTTCATGTTTGATTGGATCTTGTGGACAGATTTATTTATTTATTGCCGTAGCTTTAGCTGTTGAGTCTTAACACCAATTGGTACTTGCTTGAAACCCGTGGTAGTCGTCCTTTGGAGAGCCCACTCGCCTTTGTCTTCTGTAAAGAGGTTTCCATATATAGCTTGTGCAGTGATGCCCTCAGTCTTTTCTAGATTTACAAGCATTTAGGAGGCATAAAAATGCACCAGCACGGTGAGGCTGGGAAGGCATTATCCATAGGTGGCAAGAAAACAGCTGAGAAATTCTCATGAGTTCTATGGTTTGATAAGCACAGATGATACCAACAGTGATTGAGAAAAATCCTCAACAGTCTGGGGCTGTAAATGCGAAAATGATGTTCAATGGGGCCAATGAGGTGGCTCAGCTGGTAAGGATGCTTGCTGCCCACCCTGGCACCCGAGCTTGATCCCCGGAAATACACATAGAAAGGGAGAACTAACTCCCACAAGTTGTTCCCCGCCCTCTCAAGCACATCCACATCAACACCCACACACATCAACGTGAACAAGGGTTAATGATTTGAAGGAAGGCACCTTGAAAGGGTGCTAAAGCACACTTTCAGATCAGTTACAGATTGTTAAAGGAAAATCACAGTCCTAGGGATGTGGGCTCCCTCCGCCCAAGGTGTTGATTATTGTTTCTCCTAGTCTTGATCATTAAAGCGTTTTTTTTTTTTTTTTTTTTTTTTTTTTTTTTTTTTTTTTTTTTTTTTTTTTTTGCATTGGGATGTGGTTTTTGTGGAGACTATTCAAGTGCTGAGAAAACAGGATTGCTGCTGGGCACAGTGGTCCAATGTTCAGTCAGAAATGCAATGAAATAATCAGGCAACTCTATCACCCTCTCCAAAGGTCAGGAAACATCTTGGAAGAGGAGCATAGAAATTTAAAAGTCAGAACAAAGGGAGAGGTGCTACAGAACTTTGCCATGGCATGACCTAACAGAAGGGCTGCCCTTTTGAGTTCAAAGCAGCTGTGATGATCCTTACAGGATCTTTGCACGCTTGGACCCATTAACATCCTCTGGAAGGAGAGCCCCTTCCATGACCCAGCAGGCAAGAGTGGCTTACTAGCCCTTGCAGGAGTCAGCACCTGAGGGAAACCTGGTGGTAAGCACTGCTGTGGGGAAAGGGACTCTTTGGTGGTGTAGCTGCCAACAGTTGTCCACGCTCCTGTAACTCTTCACCCATTGCTCCATTCCCTGTTTCACCGTCTAGATTTGAGTGGGATTTTTCCTTCGATCTGTTGCCTGCATCCTCTCTGAGGTGAATATATATATATAT
>NW_026067937.1:14462357-14491002 GCF_014885135.2 Alexandromys fortis | reverse complement strand
TTTCCAAAGTGGTTGCACAAGATTGCATTCCCACCAGCAATGGATGAGGGTACCCCTTCCTCCACAGCCTCTCCAGCAAAGGCTATCATCGGTGCTTTTGATTTTAGCCATTCTGACAGGTGTGAGATGATATCTCAAAGTTGTTTTGATTTGCATTTCCCTGATCGCTAAGGAGGTTGAGCATGACCTTAAGTGTCTTTTGGCCATTTGAACTTCTTCTTTTGAGAATTCTCTGTTCAGTTCAGTGCCCCATTTTTTAATTGGGTTAATTAGCATTTTAAAGTCTAGTTTCTTGAGTTCTCTATAAATTTTGGAGATCAGACCTTTGTCTGTTACGGGGTTGGTGAAGATCTTCTCCCAGTCAGTAGGTTGCCTTTTTGTCTTAGTGACAGTGTCCTTTGCTTTACAGAAGCTTCTCAGCTTTATTAGGTCCCATTTATTGAATGTTGCCCTTAGTGTCTGTGCTGCTGCGGTTATACATAGGAAGCGATCTCCTGTGCCCATCCGTTGTAGGGTACTTCCCACTTTCTCTTCTATCAGGTTCAGTGTGTTCGGACTGATATTGCATACCTTTTATTGTTAAAAGAATCTTTTTACTTTAAATTATGTGAATGTATACATGTCTGTGTGCTTGCTGTACATATGAGTGCAGGTGCCTGAGAAGGCCAGAGGCGTGGAAACCCCTGGAACTGGAGTTACAAGGAGCTGAGAGCAATGTAGTGTGGGTGCTTGGAACTGAACTCAGGTCTTTTGTAAGATGAGCACATGTTCCTGACTGCTGAGCTACTTCTTTAGCTTCTATGTGTCTTATTTGGAGGTAATTGTAGATTCAGATTCACATGTAATTGTAAAGAAAAAAATAGAAGTCTTAGAAGTACTGCAAATCTTATATTCTGTATTAATTACCTAGTGGCAACAGAAGATAGTAAATTAATAAGACAATATTATCACAGGAAACTAAGATAATAATATTACTAACAGGATATGGATATTTTATTACCACAAGGAGTCTTCCTGATGCCCTTCCACAGGCACACCCGTTTTCCCCCAAACTCCACTGGCAACTATCTTGTGTAATGTTCTGTGAATTCATGATTTCAAGTGGTTTACTATGGAGTCACTTAGCACGTAACCTTCTGAGGCTGGTTGTTTTTAGTCAGTTTAATTCTCTAAATCTAATGTAGCACATTCCCAAGTATCAATAATTGCCTGCCTCTCTACTTTAGCATTGTTAAGGTACAACTTATAAATTAAAAATATGAATTTAAGGGGTACAATGGAATGTTTTACAACACTGTGAGAAGATTGTCACAATCAGGCTGGTTAATATATGCATGATTTTAACATATCCGTAGAAGAGATAGTCTAAAAATGGGGACATTGGTATCATTCTCCAAAGCATGGATTTTAGGACCTTTATTAAGAGGTTTTTAATGTCTTTTACTTTAATTATATAAAAATTATGCCATAAATTTCCCCCTTTCATAAGGTAGAATCTCTTCATGTAATTTGTTGCAATTAAAATTTCTTTTTGGCCTCTCCTGTAGAGCTCTGGGGATAATGCTTCTTCTTGGAGACCTTAGTGGAGTGAATTAATCTACATTCAAGTAAAATTAGAGATTCAATTACATGATAACCTTTAAAAGGGTAATTATGTTCTTAATGCCTTCAGCTTTGTTGTCAGAGCCGATTTCTGCCCACTCATGTCCAGTTCAGCTTTTTTCATTTCACTGAGGTCAGTGATGAAACTTCCCCAATTGTAACATGTGGTTTTGATGGTTTATAATGCATAGTGGCACCCTGCAGGAAGGCGCGGAGGCCCAAAGAGACCTAAAATATTGACTGTTAACCTAGATACTTCAAGATGATGGATCGAGTAAGAACCCTTGTAAGCAATGGTGATTGAAATAGACAGTTGATGAAATTGTAAAGCAAGAAAGCTGCCAACTGGTCAATTTTCACTTCTTGGAAATCAAATTACAGAGGAAAATGACTAATGTTTGTGAAAAACTAAAGGTCTTGAACATTGTGAAAATGTCTTTAAATATACAATTTCAATTCCAATATAAATATAATACATATGATTGAATATACAATTAAATATAAATATATATGCTTTCCAAAGTTAATATCATCTCATAAATGAAGAAGCTAGGCTTGGAGAAATAGCTGACCATGTAGTATACACAGAGGTGGAATTATAAGGGGAAGATTTCATCAAAGATGTCTGACTCCAAAGTTTATAATTTTCAGTAGAACTTGCTTCTTTGAGTGGAGGAAATAGCCTTACTAGGATGCAAGGTTTGGCAAGATGCTGATGTTAGGGTATGAGTCTGGAAAGATGGCAGGACCAATCAACTTTAATACATCTACCCCCCAGTTTTGGAAATATCACTTGGGAACAGCAGGTTGGTAAATAGAAACAAGGCCTTAGGTTTTTGGGGTCTCACTGGAGAGAACTGTTACAGAGCTTGTGCTTTGGAGACTAGATGAAGGTCTGCATATCAGTGACAGACACATGAGACAGGGATTGTAAAATTGGAATACCATGATAAACTTGGTCCAAAGAGATTTGTGAACTTTGGAAAGAAGTAATTCTCTACCCTCTGTTGAAATATGAGCGGCGGGGCTGCGTCCCAACGCCCTGGCCGCTTGGCTAGCTCATGCCCGAAATAACAACACGCAAACTGTATTCATTTAAGAACTGCTTGGCCCATGAACTCTAGCCCTTACAGGCTAATTCTCGCACCTGGACTAGCCCATTTTTAATAATGTGTGTAAGCACCCCAAGGTGCGCTTACCGGGAAGATTCTAGCCTCTGTCCATCCTGGGAGAGTTGAGCATGGCGTCTCTGCTCCAGCAGAGCTGGCGGGTCTCTCCGCGGAAGCAGAGCAGAGTCTGACCTCACTTCCTCTTCCGCCCAGCATCCTATCCTGTTTATTCCGCCCACCTATCTTTTAACCTATCAGGACCAGCAGTTTCTTTATTGCTCAGCCAATGAAATCAACAGATTGATATATGACACTCCCACATCAACCCTCTATCTCTTTCTCTTTTTCTCCCTATTCATTGTGTGTGTGTGTGTGTGTGCTGGGTCTCCATGACAACTGAGATGCAGGGATGCTTCCTATAGAGGACCACTTTGTTTTTTCCTCTTATGGAATGCTATTTAGGGTGTTTGTTCCAATAATACCTGAGTCCCAATTCTATTAAAACAACAACAACAACAACAAAATTCCCAAAACAGCATGTCAACACAAGAAATAACAAAGTCAGGCAGAGCATAGGGCAAAATTTACAATATGTCTATGAAGGAGATAGCTAATTGGGACAGAAGACTAAGAAGTACACTCAAAGAGATTGGAGAACAGTATAGTTTCTCTGTGTAGGTAGTCCTGTCTATTCTGGAACTCTCCCTGTGGATCAGGCTGGCCTCGAACTCACAGAGATCCACTTGCCTCTGCCTCCTGAGTGTTGGGATTAAAAGTATGCACCACCATGACCTTTGAGGGCAGCATCATTTAGAAGGGAAAGTGCATCCTGTGTTCAAGGTAAATGGAGACAAAACTACTGGCTTCAAAGACAATGTGAAGATGTTTCCTTCCAACTGTGAAAATAGTGTAAAGCAATGCAAAGGACAGGAAAATGTAGATGCTTTGGAGGATAGACTAGTGGAACCTGTCGTGAGCGTGACAGAAGCTCCGTGCCATGAAGAAAATGTGTGATTTATAAGACATCAAGTCAGAGCACTAACAATACAATAAAGAAATGCTAACACATGCCAGGGAGATTTGTTAAATGAAGCAATATTGGAAGAACTCACAATTTGTCTTTTAGAAATGTAGAGGTATATTCAATCAAGGCTACTCAAGAACATTTATTGATGCTCAGTTTATATATATGAATAATACATCTAATGAGATATGCAATATATTTGTGGAGTGTTTATAAAAATCGATAATAAATTGAGATACAAAGAAAGTAGTTATAAATCAAAGATTGCAGAGGTCTTATTTTTACCTTCTTAATCATGTTTTAATACACTGAAAATAAAAATAAATAATCTTTAATTACTTAATTTAAATTTTTTTTATTTTTCTTCTTCTCTCATATATTATATCTTGATTGTAGTTTCCCCTCCCCACATGCCTCCCGGTTCCTGCCCACCCCACACCCATCCCCTCCACCTCTCCTCTCTTCCAGATCTATTCCTCCTCTATTTTATTTTGAAAAGAGAGAGAGGGGGAGGGGGGGAGGGGAGAGAGAGAGAGAGAGAGAGAGAGAGAGAGAGAGAGAGAGAGAGAGGGCAGGCCTCCTAGGGTTATCAACTGAACATGGCATAACAAATAAGAATAAGAGCAGGCAGAACTCTTGGATCAAGGCTTGGCAAGACAAACCAGTAGGAGAAAAAGGGGTTTACAGGCAAAAGAGTCAGAGACACTCCCCACTCCCACTGTTAGGAGTCCCACAAGAGCACTAAACTGCACAACCACAATGTCTATGCAGAGGATCTAGCTCAGACCCATACAGGCTCTGTGTTTGTCTCTTCAGTCTCTGTCAGCCCCTATGAACTTTGCATAGTTGATTCCGTTGGCAGTGTTCTTGTGGTGTCCTTGACCATCAGCTTCCTACAGTACTTCCTCCACCTCTTCTGTAGGATTCCTTTTTTGGAGATAGGGTCTCACAATGTCCTAGAACTTGTTATATGTAGATCAAGCTGTTTTTGAATTCACAGGGATCCAAGTGCCTTCGTTTCCTGAGTGTTGGGATTAAATGTTTAACCCCCACACATCTTCCTAATTTCTTATATTTTTATATTATTACTAAGCAGTCTTAGATGACTATTGCACAAACAAAATAATAACTGCAGAATAATAAAAGGCAGTGCAAAAGAGATCACATGTTCATTTTATTGGACACAAATACAAACATTTTTATTATTGCTTCATAAGAACAATAATTGTTGGGTGTTGTGATAACTCAGAAAGAAAACAAACAGAAGCAAAATATAGAGTTTGTAATTGCATAAATCAGTAAAATAGTTTTAAAAAACTGCTTTTATCAAGATCTTATTTTTCCATGCATCTTAATAATTTAGAAGAACTTCAAAAATTCATTAAATTTGGTCCTGACAGTGCTATACATACACAATGCATCATTTTTACTGTTGTTTTCACCCCGATAATTTTTCTGCTGCTTGGTCAATCTTTACTTCTTTCTTCTCCCTCTGAATTTTCATAACTTTTTTTTGTGTTTGTGGTTCAAAACACAACAAACACAACAAAATTATGGTCATCTGAGTGATTATAGATATGAGATATTCATATTTCTTGAGATATGGTCTCAGTTCAAAATCTAGGTGGTTTAGAACTCACTATGTGTCTCAGGATGGCCATAAACTCATGGTAACCCTTCAACTTCAGATTCCTAAGAGATTGGATTTAATATCTAATTCTGAAAAGCTCTTTACCGTCCCAAAACTAAGACAACAAAGTATCACAAACTGTGGCTTAAGGCAAAACCTTTCTTTTCTCAGTTTTAGAGAGTATAACCTTAGTATGGAGAACAGAAGCAGAGCCAGGCTTTCACCAAACATCTGAGGAAGGATGCTTTCTTCTCTCTTCTAGCATCACCAGCTTTTCTTAAATTATGGCAGCAGAATCTCAACATCTGTGTTCTTCACACATCCATCTTTCTTCAGTATCTGTTTCTCCTCACTCAGAAGAAAGAATACTTGACATAGTGGTGAGGCTTATCCTTTTTTCCTTTGCCACATTAACACAAGCTAGGGGGATCTGAGAAGAGGAATCTTAATTCAGAAAATGACTATCAAATTGACCTGTGTCTAAGCCATGAGACTTTTCTTCATTGATTATTAATATGGAAGTCCCAGCCCATTGTGGATGGTGTCATTCCTGGACAGGTGGCTCTGGATGTCTAAAAAAAAAAGCCAACTGAGTAAGATGAAAGGATCAAACCATTAAGTGAAACTCCCCTGTGGCCTCCCCTTCAGTTCTGGCCTCCAGGTGCCTGCCCTGCTTTAGTTCTTGAGTTGTTTCCCTCAGTTACGGGCAATGATAGGGATGTGTAAGCCAGATACCTTCTTTCCTCCCCAGGTTGCTTCTGGTAATAGTGTTTTCTCACAGTAGCAGAAACGTAACTAGAACACTTATTCAGCATGACCTCATCCTAACTTTATAGTATCTGGAAAGATACCATTTCTAATCAAGACATCATTTATGGGTACAAGAGTTGTTGGGATGGTACACATAATTTATCACATAGGAAAAATTTTAGCCTTAGTTACCTTCATTTGAATATATACTGTGCTATTGAACTATACATTGAAAAACTGAAGAAGGGCTTTTAGGTTTTGTCCAGGTTGTGGCTATGAAAACAATACTGCTATGAACATAGTTGAGCACATGTCCTTGTAGTATAATTGAGCATCTTTTGGGTATATATCCAAAAGTGGTATTGCTGGGTCTTAAGGTAAGATATTTTCTAATTTTCTGAGAAATCACCATACTGATATCCAAAGGGGCTGTACCAGTTTGTACTCACACCAGCAATGGAGGAGTGTTTCCTTTACCACACATCCTCTTCAGCATAAGTTGTGATCAGTGTTTTTGATCTTGGTCATTTTTACAGGTGTAATATAAAATTTCAGAGTTGTTTTGATTTGCATTTCTCTGATGGCTAAGGATGTTGAGCGTTTCCTTAGATGTCTCTCAGCCATTTCAGATTCATCTGTTGAGTGTTGTCTGCTTAGGTCTGTACCTCATTTTTTATTGTATTATTTGTTCTTTAGGTGACCAATTTCTTGAGTTCTTTGTATATTTTGGAGATCTTTTACACAATGGAGTACTACACAGTAGAAAAAAGAATGATATCTTGAAATTTGCAGGCAAATGGATGGATCTAGAAAACATCATATTGAGTGAGTTAACCCAGATCCATAAAGACAAATGTATTATGTACTCACTCATAAGTCGCTTTTAGACATAAAGCAAAGAAACAGCCTAAAATTCACAATCCCGGAGAATTTAGACAACAATGAGGACCCTAAGAGAGATATACATGGATGTACTCTATATGGGAAGTAGAAAAAGACAAGATCTCCTGAGTAAATTGAGAGCATAGGGATCATGAGAGAGGATAGAAGGGGAGGGGAAAAAAGGAGGGGAGTGGAGAAAAATATATAGTTCAATAAAAACAATTTTAAAAAAGAAAAACCAATGAGGTTAATCAGAGGACACAGAAAAGGGAAAATTAAACATCAATATTAATTATAAAAAGATACAGGATAATTTTTTAAGATATTTATTCAGTCTTTCCTAGAAATAGCTGCATAAACATAACTGGAACAATGTCAATATCAACATACATATTAATGTAGAAAGGGGAATATTTCACAGAGTTCCACCCCTAGACAAAGAACTACAGGAAACTATTGACTGCTGGGTCAAAAGGAATTTGACTTCCCCAAATCCCTCTTATTGATTGTCCAGTTGGGACAGGTCAGCCATAAATGACAAATACAGCATCAGGTTGTATTTATATATATTTGTATGTATGCATGTCGGAGGCTGTGAGAGTTATGGCAGGTGACAACTAGTGTTCAGATGTCAACCCACTAGAAGAATGATTCTCTAACGGAGGAGAATTCTGTTAAGGCAAAGCCTGCAGGACCATTGGCTTTGGAAACTGTTGCTCAGATTTGGTAAAGCAGCTTGGTGTCTCCCCAATAGCTATACTGTAGTGTGTAATCTCATGTGATGTGTATATGTAATATCATGATTACATCTCAATCTTATGGGCAAATAAATCTGTGGGTGTTCAGGAATATGACTTTTTATTTATCTGTATAATTTTGCTATATGAAAATATACTAGGACATGTTTCCTAACTTGATCTATTGTCCCACGAGGACTGTAGACACTTAAAAGCCTCTTGCTCAGACTAACTGCACACAATTTGCTTACCTTTACCTCAGAGCAAGTTCAAACTAGACTAAAGACTTTTTATAAATAGATCATACATTTAAAACTCCCAGGTGTCCAGGGCGATGTCCCCAACTAGATCCTTGGGCAGCTGAGGAGAGGGAACCTAAAATGGCCCTATCCTATAGCCATACTGATGGATATCTTGCATGTCACCATAGAACCTTCATCTGGCGATGGATGGAGATAGAGACAGAGACCCACAATGCAGCACCGGACTGAGCTCCCAAAGTCCAAATGAGGAGCAGATGGAGGGAGAACATGAGTAAGGAAGTCAGGACCACGAGGGGTGCACCCACCCACTGAGACAGTGGGGCTGATCTATTGGGAGCTCACCAAGGCCAGCTGTACTGGGATTGAAAAAGCATGGGATAAAACCGGACTCTCTGAACATGGTGGACAATGAGGGCTGCTGAGAAGCCAAGGACAATGGCACTGGGTTTTGTTCCTACTGCATGTACTGGCTTTGTGGGAGCCTAACAAGTTTGGATGCTAACCTTCCTAGACTAGACCTGGATGGAGGGGGGAGGACCCTAGACTTCCCACAGGGCAGGGAACCCTGCCTGCTCTTTGGACTGGAGAGGGAGGGGGAGGGGGAGGGGGAAGGGAAATGGGAGGCTGGGAGGAGGCAGAAATTTTTTTCAATAAAAAAAATAAAAAAAACTTTACAGCTATGTACAAGGTCATAGTTGCAGGTGTCTAACTAAGGCTGCTACACAAAGAATCCCAAGAAAAGCATGCCAACTCTTCACTTGCCATGTTTAGCCATCAAAGACCTATGTCTTAAAATTTGTCACTGGGCACTACACCACTGGGCTCTGATGACAATCTTATTCTGAAACCTTGAAACCTTGTATTGCCATGGTAAATGACTCAGTTCCTTATTGCTTACCCTAGGAATGTGCTTTTGACCAATGAGAAGTAACTCTTGTAATTTTTTCATTGCTTCAAACCTCCTATAAGAAGAGAGATTTTAGGCTAGAGGAGAAGAAAAGAAACAAGGAGAAATTAGAATTAAGAGAGGAGAATTAGAATAGAGGCATAACAGTAAAGGACATGTTTGTAATAGTACACGCGTGAGAGGGTTCATTCACCTTCAGATACCTAAATACCATTAGCTTCGCTGTTCCATCCTATTTGAACCCTGAAGAGGACCTTGGGGCTGGACCCCAACAGCCCTCATTATATACATATAGATGTACGTATGTACAATAATAAAGTAAAAGAAACTATCTGCTTGAGAGTAGGGCATGAGCGTTTCTAGAGAAGCCAGCTGGGATTGGCTGGAGGGAGAACAGTAAGAGAGAAAGTGGTATAATTCTACTGCAGCAAAAGCACATTACAAATGTACCATCTATAATGTTAATTTAAAAATAACCACCCGAATCCCTAGTAAGTCTGTCAAAGAAAAACCAAATAAGAAAAAAAAAACTCCTCAAAGTAGAAATAAGTGGAAGTAACATGGTCATAGGCATTGAAGAGGATACAAGGATAGTATTGTATTTTAAATTGTGAGATTTAGAGTTTTGGGGATATTTTGAAAGTCTTGAGCAAGAGGAGAATTTTTTTTTTCTTTGTGAGTTACTGGGTTTCACAGCCTCACTCTCAAGTGCATAGGCATGACACTATCTATCTGAGCGCGGGTAACTCACCATTAGCTCCATCACTGAAGGCAGCAATTTCCTTTCCACCAACAGCCCTCCACTCTCATTGGCTCTCTAAGTGTGTGAAGCTTATCAGGTGAACGAGAGCACTGGAGCCACGCTGAGGCTAAAGGGCAGAGCTTTATTTGAGGCACAAAATGCCGGGAGAACAGCCCGCCCAAAAGGGAGTTTGGGATTTTATAGGGTGGTTTTGGCTGGATGGGAGGGTGGGGCTGAGGGAAAAGGAAATGCTGTAAGCAAATATTCTTTATGAGAGAACTTCTGTTCTTAAGATATCCGAATGTTGCGGTCAAGCTGCTCTGCTGAGATATGGGTCAAATGATTTTGAGAAGTGCAGAACATTCAATTTCCATTTCTTCAAAGGAGCTGGTTCCCACATGAGTGGTTCATCTTGGTGTCTTATGTGACTCGGGTTTCCCCAACCTATCAACATGGAGTTGAGGGAAGCAATGAACCCCTTCTCCATCTACGACAGAATGTCTCCTGGTTCAGTCCTGTGTGGTCTCTATGCAGATGCAGACAAGCACAAAGTGAGCTCATGAGAGTCACAGCCATATCATGTCCGTTACAGAAGAATTTTGATACCACAACTTCATAAAAGCAGTTAGAAACCAAAACTACTTTAAAAAGCAATGAAAACATTCTGAATAAAATATTAGCAATGAGAAGAGTGACATATCTCTAAAAATAAACACAGCAATCAGTGATGGTTTCCTCCCAGAAACCCAATAGTTATTCAACAGTAGAAAACATTCTAGAAAAAAGTCCTTTTATTAATACATTGAAAAAGGATTTGATAAGCACCACTAAAATTTCTATTAAAATAGGAATAATGTTTTTGTCTATGTTATTATTCAATATTTTCCTAGAATATTGAGTAGTTTCAATGAGTGAATGCAGTAAGACAAGAATATTAAATACCTAATAGGAAGATAAAGAAATTCCATCTGAGAGTCTCACTGGATAATGTTTTCCTCATTAAGGTGACATGCTGCTGCTGCAAAGCCATTGGTAGAAATCTTACTGACACTTGAAATAAGCCTTATTGCAATCACCCTTTCTCCATTTTATTAATGACCACTCAAAAAGCAAAGGAAAAAGATTCCTAACAAAAGTACAAACACTAGGAAGTTCTTATAAACACAAAAATAAGTAAAATTTCTATAAGTTTAGGTGGCTATAGGTTCACATCAGAGTTGGTTATGTTAAGCCTTTGACCACACATAAATAAGTATAGTAAATAATATAAAATTCTATGAACAGCTGAGCGGTGGTGGTGCACACCTTTAATCCCAGCAGCAGGAGGCAGAGACAGTCCAGCCTGGTCTACAAGAGCTAGTTCTAGGGTAGGTACTAAAGCTACACAGAAAAATCCTGCGCCTGGACCCAGCAATGCCACTCTTGGGAATATACCCAAGAGATACCCAATCATATGACAGGGGCATTTGTTCAACTATGTTCATAGCAGCATTATTTGTAATAGCCAGAACCTGGAAACAACCTAGATGTCCTTCAATGGAAGAATGGATGAAGAAAGTGTGGAATATATACACATTAGAATACTACTCAGCGGTAAAAAACAATGACTTCTCGAATTTTGCATGCAAATGGATGGAAATAGAACACACTATCCTGAGTGAGGTAACCCAGACCCAAAAAGATGAACATGGGATGTACTCACTCATAATTGGTTTCTAGAGATAAATAAAGGTCAGTGAGTCTATAATTTGATCTCCTAAAGAAGCTAAATAAGAAGGTGATCCCAAAGAAAAACATATAGCTATCCTCCTGATTATGGGAAGTAGACAAGATTGCCGGGCAAAAAATGGGATCTTGGGGGGGGGGGGGGAGGGAGGTAAGGGGAGATGGGGAGAGAAAAGTGAGAAGGGGAGGTTGGGGGGAACTTGGGAAACGGGATGTTTGGGATAAAGGAAGGTCGGATAGGGGAGCAGGGAAGCACACATCTTAATTAAGGGAGCCATCTTAGGGTTGGCAAGAGATTTGGTGCTCCCAGGTGCCCAGGGCGATGTCCCCAGTTAGTTCCTGGGGCAGCTGAGGACAGAGAACCTGAAATGACCCTATCCTATAGCCATACTGATGAATATCTTGCATATCACCATAGAACCTTCATCTGGAGATGGATGGAGATAGAGACAGAGACCCACACTGGAGCACCGGACTGAGCTCCCAATGTCCCAAGGAGGAGCAGAAGGAGGGAAAATATGAGCAAAGAAGTCAGGACCACGAGGGGTGCACCCACCCACGGAGACAGTGGGGCTGATCTATTGTGAGCTCACCAAGGCCAGCTGGACTGCGACTGAAAAAGCATGGGATAAAACTGGACTCTCTGAATATGGCGGACAATGAGGGCTGCTGAGAAGCCAAGGACAATGCTACTGGGTTTTGATCCTACTTCATGTTCTGGCTTTGTGGGAGCCTAGCCAGTTTGGATGTTCACCTTCCTAGATCAGGATGGAGCGGGGAGGACTTTGGACTTTCCACAGGGCAGGGAACCCTGACTGCCCTTCAGACTGGAGAGGGAGGGGGAGAGGAGTGGGGGGAGGGGGAGAGGAGAGGGAGGAGGGGGGAAAAGAGAGACGGGGAAGGAAATGGGAGGCGGGGAGGAGGCGGAAATTTTTTTTCAATAAAAAATTACATTAAAAAATCCCTATGAACAATTTGTCAATAGACAAATGGCAACATTATAGAACATAACTGTAATGCTGATAAACTGAGAGCTTTAAAAATACATAAAATAGTACAAAAGATGTAAATGCAGAACCAGAAAAAGATGGCTGGCTATATGATGCAGAATTCAAGTTCAAATATCCAATGAGCACATGAAGAAGTCAAACCCAGCAGCAGCCATTGAAACCGTTAAAACAGCGGTCTGCTGTGTTTCTCAATGTTAAGATAGCTGGGAAAATAATATGTGAGGTTTGGGTTTTCCCATGCAATGCTCTGGGGTTGTAAATGCCATGGTCCTCTTTGAAGAGTCATGTGCAATGTTAAATTAAAAATAAGACAGCTTTTGATTCTGAGATTTTATAGTAGGAAATCTGTATTTAACCTCTAAAATTTCTACCCTGCAATCATATATGAAAATATTGGCTATTGCTAACCTCCTGGTAATAAAAGCTTCAAAACCAAGTGAATGCCCATTTATTTGGGGACTGAACACATATATGATTGTAGATTCAGATGACAGATTGCTGTATAGCTTTTGAGAAGCATGGATAAAATATGTTCTTTTTGAGAGTGAAAGAGAAAGAAGATTATCTAGTACACAAAAAAGAAAATACTGGAATGGCATTAGTGGCATAAACTGCCTGCCTGCCTATGTCTCTTAATGTGGAGGAATCCATGAGAAACTCGAGTAAAGCAAGATATGTGTGTGCTAGTGTATGCTCTTGTGCCTGGTGATATAAACACAAGACATGTTGAGAACAGGGTTACCACCCTCTTGGCACATGATTTAAGTGAGGGAAGGCCAGTGAGGAGATAGAAATCGTAAGAACGGGTAAAGGAAAGCAGGGAACTAATACACTTTTGTGTTTATGCATGTTGGAACAGATGTGCTCTATTTTAAAACAAGATGGATGCAAACAGCCAACACCGTACCTCTCCTGAGCCTCTATCTAAGCTCCAGACTCCCCAGCTGGCATCTGATAATGGTTCTAGCTGAGGGTATAGAAAGTCCCAATGACTTTCAGTGAGAGCACAGCGTGCTTCAGTGCAGCCTAGCACCAGACAGTCGAGATGCTCAACATTAGAACATGCTGTTTTCAGAAGAGCACTTGGGATTTAGACATTCTATTGGGCTTGCTTTGTCTTATTGCACTTGCTCTGCATGTGACTTTCTCTGAAGACTCATAGTTTGATGGGAAAGGAGTCATGGGTCCAGGCCCACTCAGCTACTGTCTTTTTGGTGCTTTTCAAACTTGAGCACATGTCAAGATCACTTGGATTCTGTAAAAGCACGGATTTCTAGGCCTCTTCTCCACGCTTCAATTCTGTAGGTCCTAAACAGGGTCTGACAGTCTGAACTTCTCCTTGTGGTCCAGGAGGGACAAGCCTTAGAAATAAAAAAATTCATTCACTTGATTCCTTGCAACTTCCTTTTTGCCTCAAGCAAAATGCAATTAGTAAGATGCTTATGGTCTATGGAATTCGAAGGACTTTACAAACGTTCTTTGCAGACATTGAAACAATGTTTCAAAGAGTTTAGAGGACCACTGTTCACTGACTGAGTTCAGATAGAAACCAGAATGATCCTCTGAGTTCTGGTGTAACTGTTTAACCCTGTTGGTGTCTAACATTTTTGATGCTGAGTGTCCTATAAAGATTGATGTGTTGGAGACTCAGACCATAGGGAGATGTTATTGATATTTAGGGTTGGAGCTTTTTGGGAGGTCTTCAGGTCACTGTGTCATGTCCTTGAAGTGGACAGTGGTAGTTGGACCCTAGTACCTACATGTGCCTTTGGTTTCTGGATCCTGACATGGGCAATTTGCTCCACAGCACATCCTCCACAATTGCCTTCCTGTGCAACCTCCAGGGGTCCAAATCTGGGGGTTCTCTCAGTTTCTGACTGGAGTTTCCAAAACCATGAGCCAAATAAACATTTTTCTCTTGTAGGTTAGTTATGTCAGATGTTCTCTTGTAGGTTAATTATGTCAGATGTTTTATTATAGTAACATAAATCTGCTGTCAGCACAATAGCTTTATTGGGGTATGAGATAATGCTGATAAAAAGGATCATACTAAATGGCTTTTTTTTTACTGAGTCTTAACAGTTAGTGTGAAGAAGAGTTTTAATTATCTGATGAGCGATATTCCTCTTTCATGGTTCTGTTCTGAGCCAGTTAGTAAAGAACACAAAACAGATGCCAGATGAAATGAAAAAAACTGATAAGTACCCTAAAGCAGATGCTAGGTGAAAATTTGATTCTTTTTTTTAATTAATTAATTTATTTATTAAAGATTGCTGTCTCTTCCCCACTGCCGCCTCCCCTTTCCCTCCCCCTCCCCCAATCAAGTCCCCCTCCCTCGTCAGCCCAAAAAGCAATCAGGGTTCTCTGCCCTGTGGGAAGTCCAAGGACCACCCACCTCCATCCAGGTCTAGTAAGGTGAGCATCCACGAAACTGCCTAGGCTCCCACGAAACCAATAGGTACAGTAGAATCAAAAACCCGTTGCCATTGTTCTTGAGGTCTCAGTAGTCCTCCTTGTCCGCTATGTTCAGCGAGACCAGTTTTGACCCAGGCTTTTTCAGACCCAGGCCAGCTGGCCTTGGTGAGTTCCCGATCCCCATTGTCTCAGTGTATGGGTGCACCCCTCCCAGTCCTAAGTTCCTTGCTTGTGCTCTCTCTCCTTCTGCTCCTGATTTGGACCTTGAGATTTCAGTCCGGTGCTCCAATGTGGTTCTCTGTCTCTGTCTCCTTTCATCGCCTGATGAAGTTTAATATTCAGGAGAAATATTCAGGATTTTCTTTGGGTTCTCCTTCTTATTTAGCTTCTCTAAGAACCCAACTTATAGGTTCAATGTCCTTTATTTATGGCTAGAAACCAAATATGAGTGAGAACATTCCATGTTCCTCTTTTTGGGTCTGGCTTACCTCACTCAGGATGGTGTTTTCTATTTCCATCCATTTGCCTGCAAACTTCAAGAAGTCCTTGTTTTTTACTGCTGAGTAGTACTCTAATATGTATATATTCCATACTTTCTTCATCCATTCTTCAATTGAAGGGCATCTAGGTTGTTTCCAGGTTCTGGCTATTACAAACAATGCTGCTATAAACATAGTAGAGCATATACTTTTGTTGTGTGATAAGGCCTCTCTTGGGTATATTCCCAAGAGTGGTATTGCTGGGTCCATGGGTAGGTTGATCCCAAATTTCCTGAGAAACCTCCACACTGCTTTCCAGAGTGGTTGCACAAGTTTGCATTCCCACCAGCAATGGATGAGTGTACCCCTTTCTCCACAACCTCTCCAGCAAAGGCTATCATTGGTGTTTTTGATTTTTGCCATTCTGACAGGTGTAAGATGGTATCTTAAAGTTGTCTTGATTTGCATTTCCCTGATCGCTAAGGAAGTTGAGCATGACCTTAGGTGTCTTTTGGCCATTTGAACTTCTTCTGTTGAGAGATCTCTGTTCAACTCAGTGCCCCATTTTATAATTGGGTTGATTAGCCTTTTACGGTCTAGTTTCTTGAGTTCTTTATATATTTTGGAGATCAGACCTTTGTCAGTTGTGGGGTTGGTGAAGATCTTCTCCCAGTCAGTGGGTTGCCTTTCTGTCTTAGCGACAGTGTCCTTTGCTTTACAGAAGCTTCTCAGTCTCAGGAGGTCCCATTTATTCAATGAGGCCCTTACTGTCTGTGCTGCTGGGGTTATACGTAGGAAGTGGTCTCCTGTGCCCACGTGTTGTAGAGTACTTCCCACTTTCTCTTCAATCAGGTTCAGTGTGTTTGGACTGATATTGAGGTCTTTCACCCACTTGGACTTGAGTTTTGTGCATGGTGATAGATATGGGTCTATTTTCATTCTTCTACAGATTGACATCCAGTTTTGCCAGCACAATTTGTTGAAGATGCTCTCTTTTTTCCATTGTATACTTTTAGCTCCTTTATCGAAAATCAGGTGTTCATATGTTTGTGGGTTAAAGTCAGGGTCTTCTATTCGATTCCATTGGTCGACTTCTCTGTTTTTATGCCAATACCAAGCTGTTTTCAATACTGTAGCTCTGTAATAGAGTTTGAAGTCAGGGATGGTAATGCCTCCAGACGTTCCTTTATTGTATAAGATTGTTTTGGCTATCCTGGGTTTTTTGTTTTTCCATATAAAGTTGATTATTGTCTTCTCCAGATCTGTGAAGAATTTTGATGGGATTTTGATGGGGATTGCATTGAATCTATAGATTGCTTTTGGTAGAATTGCCATTTTTACTATGTTGATCCTCCCAATCCAAGAGCAAGGGAGATCCTTCCATTTTCTGGTGTCCTCTTCTATTTCTTTCTTCAAAGACTTGAAGTTCTTGTCAAATAGATCTTTCACTTCCTTGGTCAGGGTTACCCCAAGATATTTTATGCTCTTTGTGGCTATCGTGAAAGGTGATGCTTCTGTGATTTCCCTCTCTGTTTCCTTATCCTTAGTGTATAGGAAGGCAACTGATTTTTTGGAGTTGATCTTGTATCCAGCCACGCTACTAAAGGTGTTTATCAGCTGTAGGAGTTCTTTGGTAGAATTTTTGGGGTCGCTTATGTATACTATCATGTCATCTGCAAATAACGAAAGCTTAACTTCTTCCTTTCCAATACGAATCCCCTTGATCCCCTTATGTTGTCTTATTGCTATTGCTAGAACTTCAAGCACTATATTGAAGAGGTATGGAGAGAGTGGACATCCTTGTCTTGTTCCTGATTTTAGTGGGATGGCTTTGAGTTTTTCTCCATTTAATTTAATGTTAGCTGTCGGTTTGCTGTAGATAGCTTTTATTATATTTAGGTATGACCCTTGTATCCCTATTCTCTCCAAGACCTTTATCATAAAGGGGTGTTGAATTTTGTCGAATGCTTTTTCCGCATCTAATGAAATGATCATATGGTTTTTTTCTTTCAGTCTATTTATATGGTGGATTACATTGATAGATTTGCGTATGTTGAACCAGCCCTGCATCTCTGGGATGAAGCCTACTTGATCATAATGGATAATTTTTCTGATGTGTTCTTGAATTCGGTTTGCCAGTATTTTATTGAGAATTTTTGCGTCGATATTCATGAGTGAGATAGGCCTGTAATTCTCTTTCTTGGTTGGGTCTTTGTGTGGTTTTGGTATCAGGGTAACTGTAGCTTCATAAAAGGAATTTGGCAATGACTTTTCTGTTTCTATATTGTGAAATACGTTAAGGAGTATAGGTATTAGCTCTTCTTGGAAGTTCTGGTAGAATTCTGCGTTGAACCCATCTGGTCCTGGGCTTTTTTTGGAAGGGAGATTTTTGATAACAGTTTCTAGTTCTTCGCGACTAACAGGTCTATTTAGATCATTCACCTGGTCTTGGTTTAGCTTTGGTATATGGTACTTATCTAAAAAAATGTCCATTTCTTTTGCATTTTCCAGTTTTGTGGCATACAGGCTTTTATAGTAAGATCTAATGATTCTCTGGATTTCCTCTGTGTCTGTGGTTATGTCCCCCCTTTCATTTCTGATTTTATTTATTTGCGTGTTCTCTCTCTGTTGTTTAGTTAGTTTGGATAGGGGTTTGTCGATCTTGTTGATTTTCTCCAAGAACCAACTTTTTGTTTCATTGATTCTTTGGACTGTTTTCTGTGTTTCTATTTTGTTGATTTCTGCCCTCAGTTTGATTATTTCCAGTCTTCTACTCCTTCTGGGCACCTCTGCTTCTTTTTTTTCTAAAGCTTTCAGGTGTGCCATTAAGTCCCCAATGTATGCTTTCTCTGTTTTCTTTAAGTGGGCACTTAGTGCTATGAACTTTCCTCTTAGCACTGCTTTCATCGTGTCCCATAGGTTTGAGTATGTTGTCTCTTTATTTTCATTAAATTCAAGGAAGACTTTAATTTCTTTCTTAATTTCTTCCTTGACCCAGGTGTGGTTCAGTAGTTGACTGTTCAGTTTCCATGAGTTTGTCGGCTTTCTGGGGGTAGCATAGTTGTTGCCATCTAACTTTAATCCGTGGTGATCTGATAAGACACAGGTGGACACTGATATTCTTTTGTATCTGTGGAGGTTTCCTTTGTTTCCGAGTATATGGTCAATTTTTGAGAAGGTTCCATGAGCTGCAGAGAAGAAGGTATATTCTTTCCTATTTGGGTGGAGTGTTCTGTAGATGTCTGTTAAGTCCATTTGCTTCATTACCTCCAATAATTCTCTTAATTCTCTATTAGGTTTCTGTCTGATTGACCTGTCCATTGGAGAGAGAGGTGTGTTGAAGTCTCCTACTATTAGTGTGTGTGGTTTTATGTCTGCCTTGAGTTTTAGAAATATTTCTTTTACATAAGTGGGTGCTTTTATATTAGGGGCATAGATATTCAGGATTGAGATGTCATCCTGATGAATTGTTCCTGTTATGAGTATAAAGTGTCCATCTCGATCTCTTCTGATTGATTTTAGTTTGAAGTCAGTTTTGTTGGAAATTAGTATGGCCACACCTGCTTTTTTGTTAGGACCATTTGCTTGAAAGACCTTTTCCCAACCTTTTACTCTGAGTAGATGCCTGTCTTTGTGGTTGAGATGTGTTTCTTGCAAACAGCAGAATGTTGGATCCTGTTTTCGTATCCAATCCCTTAGCCTGTGCCTTTTTATAGGTGAATTGAGACCATTAATATTAAGTGATATTAGTGACCAGTGGTTGTTTACTCCGGTTATTCTTACTGTTTTCGGTAGTAGAGTTTGTGTGTGTCCCTTCTTTGAGTTGTACTGGTGAAGGTTCGCTAG
The DNA here is from genome assembly GCF_014885135.2 of Alexandromys fortis. Taxonomy (NCBI): domain Eukaryota; kingdom Metazoa; phylum Chordata; class Mammalia; order Rodentia; family Cricetidae; genus Alexandromys; species Alexandromys fortis. Next base: position 14,471,881 of record NW_026067937.1, on the reverse strand, counting down.
ATTCCTGAGTTATTGTAGTCAGTGTTGGCAATGTTGGATTCCTTGGGTTGCGATTTTCCTTCTATTACTTTCTGTAGCGCTGGATTTGTGGCTACGTATTGTTTAAATTTGTTCTTATCCTGGAATGTCTTGTTTTCTCCATTGATAGTGAATACTAGCTTGGCTGGGTATAGAAGTTTGGGTTTGCATCCATGGTCTCTTAGTTTTTGAAGAACCTCTATCCAGGACCTTCTGGCTTTCATGGTTTCCATAGAGAAGTCAGGTGTAAGTCTGATCGGTTTACCTTTATAAGTTACTTGGCCTTTTTCCTTTGCAGCTCTTAATATTCTTTCTTTAACCTGTATATTTTGTGTTTTGATTATTATATGGCGAGGGGATGCTTTTCTTTGATCCAGTCTGTTTGGTGTTCTGTATGCTTCTTGGATATTCAAAGGAATATCTTTCTTTATGTTGGGAAAGTTTTCTTCCATAATTTTGTTAAATATATTTTCTGGGCCTTTGAGCTGTAATTCTTCCCCTTCTTCTATTCCTATTATTCTCAGGTTTGGTCTTTTTATTGTGTCCCATATTTCCTGAATGTTTTGTGATGAGAATTTGTTGGCTTTGCTGTTTTCTTTGATCAGTGCGTTTATTTTCTCTATGGTGTCTTCAGAATCTGAGATTCTTTCTTCTATTTCTTGTATTCTATTGATTATGCTTGTTTCTGTAGGCTCTGCTCGTTGACCTAGATTTTCCGTATCCAGCTGGTCCCCAGTTTGTGCTTTCTTCCTTGCTTCCATTTCAGTTTTCAATTCTTGAACTGTTTCCATTACCTGTTTGTTCGTTTTTTCTTGGTTTCCCAGGGTCTCATGTACGTATTTACTCAATTCTTCAAACTTTTTGTTATACTTCTCATCCATTTCTATAAAGGTGTTTTTTACATATTGTTTAAGGGACTCTATTGCTTTCATAAAGTCGATTTTTTCCACTTCTTCTGTGTTAGGGTGTTCAAGTCCTTCTGTTGTAAGATCATTGGGTTCTGGTGCTTTCATGTTGTTTTTCAGCTTATTGGGAGAATTTTTGCCTTGGCGCCTGCCCATCTCCTCCTATTGACGATCTCTAATTGGTCTTTTAAAACCAGATCAGGTTTCCCTGCTGGCCAGAGGCTCCTCTTGCAAAATTCCCTCGTTCTGTTTCCTGGCTCCTGCCAGGGGCCAAGATCCCTCTCACCCCTCAGACGGGTCTTCAGGAAAAGAACCAGGTTCCCTGTTTGCCAGGGACCTCGCCAACCAAAGGCCTACCTCTTTGATTTAATTGTCCTGGGGTGATCTGCTCTTGGTGTTGCACTGGTCCCTGTTGCCTGCGTTGTCTGCCACTGTGTCAGTACCCGCCGGTCCCGGCCGCTGCGCCAGCTACCGAAAATTCGATTCTTGAAAACATAGCTTGAATGAGGGTGGCATTGTTATGTACTGATATGATATTTAAAAATATTAAATGCAGGGATTAATGTGGGAAAGGAAGGTTTTTTTTCTAATGGTTTCCCTTTAAAACACTGTGCTTGCATTTTTGATCACATAACCATTTCCCCAACTTTGGGAAATGTTTTATATTGCTATCATCATTTTTGGCTACTGAGGAAACTGAGTCTTGGGAAAACTAAGCCTCTAAGCTACATGTCTAAGGTAGAACTCTCCACAGAACAAGAAGCAGTTAAACATGGCCTGACTGAATTAGTTCCTTTTTTTTTTTATTTTTTTTTTTGTAGACTTCCACTAGTCCTAGCAGGTCTAGAAACCATCATATAAACAAGTGTAGGCTTGAACTCCTAGAGATTCGCTTGCCTCTGCAGCTGAAGTCCTGGATTAGTTGTTCCACTATGCCCTGCTTCATTAGTTTCCTTTCTCGTTGCTACAGTGAGAAGTCTGACAGAAGCAACATTTGGGAGGAAAGGTCTGTTTTTGCTCATGGTTTCAGGGGGATTTCTGCCCATTACGGCAGGGAAGGTGTGTGTGTGTGGCTCTGCGGCAGTGGAGCATGTTATGGACACTGTGCATATGGTAGATGGAAGAAAAAGTATGAATAGCTCAAATGCCCCCATCCCCTAGGGATCTGCTTCTACCAGGTGCATCTTATGTCTCAAAAAAGTCCTCAACACGCAAACGCACTCTTACCAACTGGGGACCAAGTGTTCAAACAGTCAAGCCTGCAGAGAACATTCCATGTTCTAACCATAACATTTCACCACGATTATTCCATGCTCACAGACATAACATAAACTGCATTTAGCTCAGTTTTAAGGCTCCCATAGTTATTCTTTTACATGCCCATCCTTTAATTAGCATAGATTAATTATACAAAATGATAGGTTTCACTGTGACATTTCCTATATGTATATAAGGCCTTGTGATCATATTCCTCCCTCATTAACCTCTTGTTCTTCCTCCTGTAATTTCTTCACATTATCAATATTGTTCAAAATGTTGAGGTCTTTCTAAAGACCCAGAGCAATCTCATGGTTGTGAACCCTGTTATATACTCCATTTGGTCAGCACAAATTTAACTAATTGCTTATTAAAAGAAGAAGGGATGGGGAAGAGGGAAGGTGGAGTTGGCAAAGTAGTATGAATGCCATCATGTCGTATTGTGTAAAATTCTCAACAAATAACAGAAGTATTTTATTTACAAAAGTCGTAAGAGCTGGAACTTGGCACAGTGCTGCATTCCTGTAGTATCAACTACTTAGAATCAGAGGCAGGAAGATTATTTGACATCAGTGTGGTCTTGAACATACCAAGATATGCTTTCAATGACCAAACTAGAGAAAAGCCTTGAACTGTTAGTCAGTGCATGGCATTGAACATAGACTTCTCTGTGTGTTCCACCACTGTGTTGCTTTAATGGGAGCAATACCACTAATAAAAATCAGAGTATTGCAAGATTGGTTCTGGCATATCTAGACATCCCCTTTCCTCAAAATGTTTTCGTAGATTTAATTTTTTTAAAAAAGGTATTTGTGTGTGCACATAAATACTGGAGCTTGAAAAGGCATCCACTTCCCCTAGAGCCACATGATATGGGTGCTGGGAAATAAGTGTGGGCCATCTGTAAGAGCAGCAAGTGCCTTTAACAGTGGAACCATCTCTTCAGGTCTCCGTTTTTACTTTGTCCCAATAGATCAGTACTTCCTCCCAGCTCCCTGTGAGTAGATGGTAGGTCTGCTGAGCTATTGACCTAGCCTTCCCATCATGTCAACCTTCTGATAGATCTGAGATGGCAGAAGGCTCCAGGAAGGTGCCTTCAGCCTCAGCAATGCCTCCCATGCACTCTCGATGTGCCATGGCTCCAAGGCGGAGGGACACTAGCATCTCCAAGTGGTGACTCACCTTGCAGATATGTACTTTATTGACCTCTGGGGATGAATGCGAGAGAGAAAGGCGGAATCAGGATGTGACTCTCGTTATTGTGAGAACCAGTGGAAGAACGTGCTCATTGATGCTGTAGGGCTTCCAGGTAACAGCTGCTGTCTTGGGTTTGATTTTTGTTTTATACACATTTTCTCTGCCTGTCAGTTCTCCAAATGGAGCTAAATTCATCTCTGTGTCAGCCGGGGTGTAAGAGCCCCAGTAAATATGTCAAAGCTAAGAAGAAAGCTCCACTCAGAAACTGGCATAAAAGGGAGAAAAGAAAGTGCTTTATCCTTATCATAGAGTCTGGACAGTACTGGGGGAGGCATCGACCAACGGAAGTTAAATGGAAAATGTCTCCCTCTTTCTGGAGAATCTGCTGAGTCCTGAAGTTGAAGACACTAGCTGATAAATGCTTGCTATCTCCATAAAGAAAGCTGTCAATCACTTCTCTGTGCAAGACTTGCTAAGAGATTGCCGCCAACTCCCGTCCCTCTTTCCATGTGCATTGAACAATGCCTTATAAGTTCATTATGACAAAACAAAACAAAACAAAATTTTGACCCAAGGCGAGCTTCTCCCAGAAGTAGATCCACAGACAAAGTAATTTCAAAGTAATTTACTATGAATATACTCTCAGGAGAAGACAGGGCAGTAAGAAGGTATTCAGGGAAGAGAAAGACCCAGATGAGGGTGTTTTTTAAGTGTGAGTCTCTCAGTCAGACTGATGGAAGACTACAGAATTCATTGGGCAAATGACCTTTTAGATCCAGCAAAGGAGCTGGTATTAGCAGTTGCTCTCATACGGGGCCCTCTTCACTCTTGCAGCTCAAAGATAAGCCTCGGCTGGTCATCAATAGTGGTTTTATCAGTAAAGCATTGCAGATACTGGAGGGTAAGCTGATAAAGGGGATCTCAAGGGACTTTATCATGGCAGAAGCAGTGATATCTTCTACAGAGGGGGCTTGTGGATTGGGAGACACTTCTACCCATTCCAGTGCGTAAGTCAAAGAGGCTGTAGGGTGAATACTGCGCGTGGAGCTTTGGCCGTTTGCATCTACAGGGTTCAGCTCCTCTCACACTGCTCTGCCATAGTAGAATGTTTGATAAAGTGAAAAAATTTTGAGGTGCAATTGATGTTGCCACTAGGTTAGAGAAGAGCTTTTAAGAATTCTGGGGATAACTTGTTTTTTTTTTTTTCTCCTAAACTTTGGTGGATATCAAGGCTGCAGAAGCCTTCAAAGGGGTGGTTCATAACGATATAACAAAGAGGCCAGTATTAAAATGCTGTTCATATTTTACTACAGGCTGCATGGTACAGCACTCAAGGGAATAGAGTCAGGTGCCAGTTTTCCAGGTTTGATTCATAGTTCTGCTGTTCACTAGCTGTGGATTCTTGGGCAAGTTTCCTATCCTATCTGTGCTTCATGTTTCCTTTGAGAAGAGTGGAGATGCTGTGCCATTAGGGTTCTTATGGTATTCGAGTCCTTGATCTCTAACACAAAACATTACACATACTGAAGGTGTAAGTCATGAACAATGCCACACCAGTTTGGAATTATGATTAATAGGGTGGTATTTATTTAAAGAGGAAAAAACTTACAGATCATCGTCCCAGACAACAGCCCTCTGCGCAACCAGGAAGGGAGTTTAGTCGCTGGCAGAGCAGGAAGTGAAGAGAGCAAGTGAAGGAAGTAGCCGCTTTTTTAAAGGAAGAGAGAGACCACACACCAATGGGCTGGTATCTCAGCAGCTATTGGTTGGAGGGGCAGAAGGACCTCCCGCAACAACATACAATACATCTAATGTATAACTCATGTAGGTTAGATGTGGATGTCCAAAAGCATCATGTTATTAGACCATTTTACTCCAGAGTTATGGTTTCAACCATACAATACTAACTTTGAATGCACTATGTGTTTATTTTTACTTATTTATTTTTTTATTTTGGTTTTTCGAGACAGGGTTTCACTGTGGCTTTGGAGCCTGTCCTGGAACTAGCTCTGTAGACCAGGCTGGTCTCTAACTCACAGAGATTCGCCTGCCTCTGCCTCCCGAGTGCTGGGATTAAAGGCGTGCACCACCATCGCCCTGCCTATGTGTTTATTTTTTCCTGCATTCTCTTTTAGGTCAGGCTAGCCTCAAACTCCCAATCTTACATTCACTTCTAGAGCACTAAGGTATGCACCACTATGCCTGACACATATACTCTAAATAATAAACAATAAAAATTCATAAGTGTTATCATCTGGGCTTTAATTCCCAACTTAGCGGCTACAGTTATCTATGTGGCATTGACAAATGCCTGACACTTTTCAAGATTACAGTCATATCTTTTTTTATAGGTTATTCAAAATAGCAGATTTAAAACCTATAGCAGAGTGCTTAGTGTAGAAAAATCTTCAACAAATCACTATCGTAGCACTCTTTCCCATCTCCTGATCTTTCATTATTTCCAGCTCTGCTGAGATAGTCCTTGAGTCTTGCAGTGAGGAACGTGTTAAAGATCTCCCACCTAGGACAGAGTGGTCAAAGTCACTTATTCTTAGCATTTTGACTAGTCTCTGCATTAACTGATCCACAGTGATAAAGAAGCTTCTCTGGCAAGGTTTGCTATCAGCTCTAATCTATGGGTATAAGTATAAATATTCAGAAGGCAATTTGACAAAATAATCATTTAGAAAAGCAATATGCTCCCCCTGGGGCCTATGACCTCCTGAGTCATGGATTTTTGACTACATTTATAGTAACAGGCATGATTTCCACACTATGAGTCAGGCCTCATATGCAATCAGAAAGTAGTTGGTTACTACTTTCAACTCCATCAGTATTCAAATTGATTGGTATTACATCTCAATTTGTCTATAAGCTACGCAACAATCAGAGCAGATTGAAATGGTGTTACTCATTTAAGAATTTCTATTGTTTCTATAAAGTCGGAAGTTCTGAGCTATTTGGTTCTTATTTTTATTTCATAAAACCCCAATGATCGTGTTGCTTTTCCCCTTTGGTTCAGGCTTTCCCCTCCATTGTAGGAATGTCTCAGCCTGTTCTGTGGCCACTGGATGTCCCATTTTGTTTGTTTATTTCTGCTTCCTGCCCCCCTTTCCCACTTCCCCCTCCAACCCTGAGAATTAGAGGGACCCAGTGGTGTTTTCCAGGCATGACAAATTATGTGCAATCATGGAAGTCTTTCGACAGTGATTATTTGCTACACAATGCAATTCATGCCTGTAGATATTTATTGATTCCTTTTTCAAGCCAATATCGTATAAGATTTATTTCTTTGTCTCTGGAACACAGAAAATAAGCTAGCTCTGTTTTAGCACACAACACAGATCCAAGTCACAAGCATCCTAGCAAACAATTAAGGTAACAGTGACTCTATAAAAAGCGCAGTTCTTCACAGGGACCTTCCTGGCTCTTTGGAAACTGCCAAGCAACAACTATGGCTGTTTTTCTAATTGTTTTGATGAAGAAACCAAGTTAAAAAAAAAAACACTTCACAGAGCAACACCCCTGGTGAGAGCTGGGGCGATGCATCAGTGAGCATGAGCCCTTGCTCTGCAAGCATGGAGATGCAAGTTCACATCTCCAGCATTCATGTGAAAAGATGGGTATGACTGTGTGTGCCTGTAACCCCAGGACTGAGGGATGGAGACTGGTTGAATCTAAAAGCTTGCTGGTCAGCAAATTGTGTGTGAGTTTCCAGTTTAGTGAGAGTCCCTGACTCAAGGAAAAAGGTGGATAGTAATGGAGGAGGGCACCAATGCTTTGTTCTGGCATCTTCATGGATTGGCACATATGAGCTTATATTCCTACACACTTACATCCATAAAGCAGACACCACACATACACACAGACACACACAGGCACACATACACACAGGAACACACACACACGATTTGAACCCAGGCATGTCTACATCTAAAGAGTCTTCCTTGAGCATTTTACCTTTTTTTGCTTAACGTTAGTTGTATAACAAACTATTTCAAGATAAAGAGTCTTAAAACATTCATTCCTACATGTGGCTCATCTACAGCTTTGTGTATGAACTGGGACATTTTTCTGGTCTACTTCTATTTTCTGATCTCTACATAGCTTCTCATTGCTGTGGGAGCACATTCTGCTCCTTCAGCCAATAGCCTTTAAGATACCAGCCCACTTGGGTGTGGTCTCTTATACTATAAAAAGCAAAGGTAACCCTGTGCCCTCTCTTGCTTCTGGCTATCGCTTCTGGCTGCTACACTCTATTCCTGTTCACTCAGAGGACTGATGTCTAGGACAGTGATCCGTAAGTTTTTCCCTTAAATAAATAACCCTTTTATTATCCATAACTCTGAACTGGTGTGAGAGTGTTTTGTGACTTATGCCTTCATCTCCTGTCCGTGGTCTGTGTTCACAATTAACCTGGATGAACTGCTATGGTTCACTTAACATGAAGCTTGACTGGCCATTTGCTAGGTCTCTCTGACTCCCTAGCAGGCACTCCAGGTTTAAATAACTGGTGATCTCTAGGTCCAACAGACCAAGAAAGTAGCTGAGAATGCCTTGTCACTCAGTCATCTATCCTGCAAACCATGCCTCCTAGCTAGGGCAAGTCACACTGTCAACTCAGATTCAAGGGCAGAGAATTAGACTTCACTGCTCACTGGTAGACAAGTTATTTGTCTGGTGAGGAGGAGCGATATACAACCTGACAGGTGACAGGATGTTTTGAGCTCTGCTTACAGATAAAGCTGTAGTCTCTTTCATTGGAATCTAAAATGTTCAGGCAGCATAGAACTCCAGGTTGACTTCAAGGGCATGAGGGATTTTTGGGGAAGGAGCTGGGTGGGTTCAGAGGGTGTGTGCTTTCATGGCTGAGTGACCTAGTCTCTGAAGCCCTTCACAGTTTTCTGAGTAAGACTTCACATCATCTCTGCATCCCTGCCCCACAACCTGCCCCAAGGATTCTGGCACAGCTGGAAACCCAGCTGGGCATCTGTTCTGGGAAACACAAAATTAACTTTATGGTCAGAAGTATCAAACCTGTGGTACAATGCAGTTTCTGTCTACTTTGGGTGTTTGACATCCTTGGACGCAGAACCACATCTATTGCCTCATTTGGAAATCTATCTTATAATGTTATGGTCTTAATGTGCCCATTTACCTAAACTTTTAATTGTGTGTCTTACATTTTTTGTATATGAGCAAGGGGCTGGTGGGGTACATTGTGGGAAGTTGGTTAAGGTTTCAGGTAGTGACAATGCAGCCCTGGATGCCCTCCAATGGTCTCCAGTCCATCCATCATATTTCTGTCACTAGAAATGAAAGCAGACAGTGCAGTTTAGTGTTTGTGCTCTGAGCAATACTGCATTCAAATCCTTGGTCTACTGTGCCCCCCCCCCCCCTATCTTTCTCTCTTTCTGTTGTTTTAGTCAATAAAATGAAGACAATCACAAGGTTATTATCAGGATTGGATGACTAAATGTGTTTCAATCAACTTACAACAGGGCTGGGTACACAGTAAGGACAGATACAACCGATATTATCAATTGCATTAAAAAAGTTTACTAGCAGCCACAGCAGTGACTCTAGCACCTGGTAGTATCCCAGCACTGTCTGAGAACTTATTAAAACATTGGTGTCATATTCCTGGAGATTTTGATTATAGCATGCCCAGACATGCAGTCATTTTTTTTTTAAAACCAAGATTCATTTGAAGGCAGCTAGGAGTATGTGAGCTTCATCATTCATTTTGTAAGCTGGGCACATCTCTCTAAACACTCAATGCGTGGGGATAGTGAGGTTGCCTAGAGAGTCTGTTGGGAAAGACATGCATGAAACAGTCTCTTTCTTTGCACCTACAGACCCCAAATACAGGATACATTCACTCCTTCTCCAAGAGAGCATACAGGAGCCACCCTTGCCTTTAAGATGTCCCAAGGAGGAGCAGAAGGAGGGAAAATATGAGCAAAGAAGTCAGGACCACGAGGGGTGCACCCACCCACGGAGACAGTGGGGCTGATCTATTGTGAGCTCACCAAGGCCAGCTGGACTGCGACTGAAAAAGCATGGGATAAAACCGGACTCTCTGAATATGGCGGACAATGAGGGCTGCTGAGAAGCCAAGGACAATGCCACTGGGTTTTGATCCTA
>NW_026067937.1:14303981-14462093 GCF_014885135.2 Alexandromys fortis | reverse complement strand
GGGGAGGAGGCAGAAATCTTTTTTTTTTCAATAAAAAATTATATTTAAAAAAAAAAGATGTCTAGAGTCTGGCCGGGCAGTGGTGGCGCACGCCTTTAATCCCAGCACTCGGGAGGCAGAGGCAGGCAGATCTCTGTGAGTTCGAGACCAGCCTGGTCTACAGAGCTAGTTCCAGGACAGGCTCCAAAGCCACAGAGAAACCCTGTCTCGAAAAAACCAAAAAAAAAAAAAAAGATGTCTAGAGTCTGCATTAGTTCACTCTGCATGGTAACAATGGCATACTCGAAGCATCTGCTTTTGTAAAGAGAAATCTATTTGGGTCACAGTCTTGGAGGCTCAAGGATAAGACACCTATATCAGTGTAAGGACATACCTCTAATGATCAAAGAACCTCCTACTAAGTCTCCCTCTTTAAGGTCCATATTATCGTCCACTATTTCTGCTCTGGAGATCAAGTCTCTAATCATAACAGGATTTGAAGGGACACTCAAGTCACACCTGAGCCATAGGAATATTTCTTAGAAAGGGGATCTAGTGGTGGACTGAACTCCCTATCGGTGTTAGTCAAATTTTTGAAGTTAATAAGTACTTACTGGGGACCCAAAATTATGCTAAGAAGTATTCTTGTATTAGCATTTCAATTCTGCCAATAATCTAAAGAAATTGGTACTGTGAGAGGGACCAGCAACTTTCTGAGTCAAATACCTTTGCCAAGGTCACCTGATGATGGATGGTTCATCCATAACCTGAGCCAGGCTCTTGGACTCCAGGCCCTCATTCTGGGCTAAACTGTCTTCTTGGTAGAGAAGCCTGTTTCTTCTCTGACTCAGCTAATTTCTCTAATGAAAGAACTCTGGAGTTTAGGTTGGTATTGTCTTCCTGTAGTAATGAGGAGTGGCGGGCTGCAATCCGCGCGCAGCTAGCTTAAGCCCCCAAAATAACCATATGGAAATTGTATTAATTAGATTACTACCTGGCAAATTATATGTAGCCTCTTCTTGGCTAATTCTTACATCTTGTTTTAACCCATTTCTGTTAATCTGTGTGTTATCACGAGGTCATGGCTTACCTGGAAAGATTCAGCATGTCTGACTCTGGTGACTCCATGGCGGCTCTCTCTGCCTGCCTTCTTCCTCCCAAAATTCTGTTCTGTCTACTCCATCCACTTAAGGGCTGCCCTATCAAAAGACCAAGGCTGCTTCTTTATTCAACCAATGAAAGCTATACAAATAGAGAAAAACCTCCTATACCCTCTTCGCTCAAGTAAAGACATTTCCTAATGTCCATACAGCTAAGTCGTGGTCAGTGGGGCAGACATAGACATGACACATACAAATTCTCCATCTTATTCTTAAAGGGAAAGGGTGTGCTTCTCTTTCCTTCTAACTGTTTCTGCAGAAAGGAAGTCATCGGGGTGCCCTACCATGGAACTTAGTCATGATGATGGTAACTTAGGAAATGCCAAGGACAAATGCCTAATGAGCTGGGGCTCCTGATAATGACACAGGCAGCAGACTGGATGTGTACATGTAGATTATTAAAAGAGAGAGAAATACATTCTAAGGTCAATTTTTTTTTCAGTAACAATTTGACCTATATTAAGGTTGGAAGATCAGCAGTGCTGTTCTTTGACTTGGCTCCAGAATTGTACAAGTGAAGAAAGGGAACCCAGTGACAGCATGTATCCATCACTCTCTGTTCCCGACTGCACACATGATGTGACCTGCTGCTATCTTGACTTCTCCATCATGATAGACAATGCATTTGAACCTTGAGCTGAAACAAATCATTTTTCTGTGAAGTTGCCTGTCAGGGAATTTTACCACAGCAAAGACAGAGCTTACTAGCTGGAAAGTCACATTTAACTAAATCTGGGGAAATATTAAATATGGCCTAATTTACTTAATAAACCCATTTAGCACTCAGAGGATTCAAAATCTACACATAAAAAATCAAGGGAGAAGAAACCAAGACTTCTCAAAAGGGATAAATTAGGAGAGTCTTATATGAAATTCACAAGTTGATAAACAGACATTAGAAAAATAAATCTCAGGCAGATGTGCTTTTAAAGTAATTGAAGAAAAATCCTTGGAAAGCTCAGTGGTAGTTGTTAGTGAAAAAGACAGCTGAAAGAATAAAAATATGACACAGAGGAGACCATTACTAATGATTAGTATACAAAATGGCTTGCATTCTTTAAACACTTAAGGGCCACATGATACCATATATTGACATGGTATAGGGATACTCTCTGATGAACTGATAGCCTTTGAATAAGCAGAGTAGAGTAATCAGGGCTAAAGGACTGAACTTTGTCCAGGTGGTCTGAGACTGTCATATCACACTGGTTTTGAAATGCTCCCGTAGTATCAAAAAATTTAGGTCAATGTAGTATGAGAATTGAACCAGGTCAGCAGTTTGTCCTTCTAGCTTCTCCATCTCTCAGATTTGTGCTTAGATTTCTCTCCTCCAGGTTTGTTCATCACTATAATGTTTAAGAAATCTCACAAAACCTAGACAAAAGACAAAATCCAAACATAAAGTAAACTACCAAGATTCAGGGGCTACCTTGTACTCTTTGACCCTCATTTTTCTTTCATTGTGCTCTGGTGATTATTTCCCTATCTTATTTTTTATTTCATGAGCAATAAGTGAAATTATGCACATAAAATGCCCAGCATAGTGCCTGGCAAAGACTGCAGAATAAATGTAAGCTCCCTCTCAGTTTCTAGTTGCTAAATTGACTCTGAAATCATCAGCATAATGATTTTTTCTTGGGTCATTTAGTCCACTTGGAAAGCTGCAGCAGTTCCTCTAAGCCTCCTTACATAGCTGGAAAAGCACCCTGGGAAGTTATTTCATTCCTTATTCTCAGCTACCCTTCTTTGGGAAGTTGGCAAAAATGCTTCATTTTTTTTGTTGTTATTGTTGAAATTTCCAATAAAAAGAAATATATTTTTACATTGACAACAGAGGAAGGCTGAGCCACTCCCAAATTGTGTTTGGTCCAAGTATTGATCCCTTCCTAATGGCTCTGGAAGCTATAGCTATTTATCCGTCTCTCATTGAGACCAAAAGTTGTTTTGCTCCAGGGGTGGCCATAGCTCATTTAGATTAAAAATTCAGACTTTAAACTAGGAATCCCAAGATCACAAAGCATTGAAACATCAAAATACTTGACTAACTTTTAGTTTCTACTTTCAGTACCCAACCTTGACATTTATGTTCACTGCTCCCTGCTTACCTAACATAACTCAGTGGTCAGCTCAGATATATTGAAAACTGCAGCATAAACACTGCTTCAGTGAATCTCCCCAAGCCTTTAAGACGGATCGTTGATCAGCAAGCACTGCTCTCTGCCCTGGTGGTCTTTCTATAGGTTATAATTGTCTAGGCTCAAGGGAAACCCTCTCCCCCCTGATAATTTGTCTTCCTTCAGCTCCAGCGAATTAGCAATACGTATCTAATTAGGCCATAGGGTTGCAATGGATATTAAGTTATAAGATAAGCAAATTATTATTTTAGGTCTGCAGCAGATTATTCTGAAGCCCTTGCTGTTTTGAGGAAGATGACTTAAGTCATCAGGGAGGTTTGACCTTCAGTTTCTTGATTGGAGGAATAGTTATTATTTTTTAATTTTCAAAAATGAAAATAGCCTTATGTTTCTTTCTGTTCACAAAGCTAATAAAAGTGCATGTTTAAATGTCAAAGAATACTGAAAATCATAATGAAGAAAGGCAGCAGTAATTAAATCCCAATACCCAGAGACAATCACCGGTAACATTTTGCTATGTGTGGTCCAGACTTCCCCTTACGCTCATTTGTATAAATGAAACTATTTCATAAAACTATTCAATAATCACAGGGTATACATTTTATTATCATAAATATGGATTTTTAATCTTTTTTAGACTATATAGCATTGCTTTACATGTGAGTTACAGACTTTATCCTCAGTTGCTTCCAAAGCTCTTCCATTAGCAATGATGCTGCAGTGGGGGACCTCAGTCCTTCCTTGTGTATATTAGCTTATATCCTTAGGATGCATTTCTGAATTTGGAATTGCCAGGAATACCAGAAGTTTTTGATAATCATGACACTGGTATGCAAAGGATATCTCAACTTACCGAATGACTAATGTTTCCTGACAGCAGGCAAGAAACTCTGAGAAAGAAGCTACTGAGGGTGTGGACTTCTAGTTCTTAAAATGAAGTGAACTAGAAACTAACTTCTAGATTGAATAAGAGAATCTATAGAAGTTAGGAAGCAGGGTGGTAAATTCTAGGAAACAAGATAGCATTGGGAGCTCCAGGAAATAGAAGGCCAGGGTGAGTGTAGGATGTGGGCACAGGAGAGACAGCAGCTAGGGGAAATCTTTATGGCTCCAACACTAAACTCATTTCCCCATTGTTTTGATGATCTGGGCCTGGCTCAGCTAGTGCTGGGATGCCCTGGAAGTGAAGGCTGATGAAAACAGGCATGGGAGGAACAACCTATGCTGGGTGTTTGGGCATTCTTTTCAATACTACCCACAATCCCCCCGAAACTAGTAGTCTGGGGGAAATGGCCGGAAACAAACTGGCGCTGTCAGTGTTTTCTTCTCTGCTACTCATGGCTTGTCTTGTCCTTAATCCCTGCATGTTGGGACAATGAATAACTTTATTGTTGATACTTTTTTCCCCTGGCTAGTCCTCCAGGAAAGCACAAGCTCACAAGCCAAGATAACTACACAATTGAGACATGCAATGTCCTCAAAAGAGAGCTGTTACAAAGATGCTTCATAATCCTTATGCTTATAGTTCCAATGGAATTGTTGGAACAGACAACAAACAAACTGAACACATGTACAGCAAGCATGGTAGGGTCTCAGCACGTGAAATCAAATGAAATTATCAGACTGGAAAAATGGTATAGCTGAAAAGGGGAAGATCCAACTGCTTTAAAAAAAGACAAAACAAAATCAGAGCATGCATATGGCTATAGTTCAAAGAGATTAAGGAATGGGCAGTCAGGAAACCAAGGGCAAGTTCAGTAATGCTTTTGCTGCACCCTTCTCAGGCAACTTAGGCACCTCTGACTTGAAGCGCTTGTTAGCAATTCAAGCTTTCACTTAGATAGTCTTGGTTACTTGTACCCGTGTGTGTATGTATGTGTTGTGTGCACATGCCCATGTATATCTGGTGCCTTTCTCTATTGCTCTTCACTTTTTTATTTTGCCTGAGATGCTCTCTGAACTGAACCTGGAACTCAAACAGAAATCCTCTTGCCTCCTATCGCCAGGACTGGAACTACAGGTGCCAGCTGCCACTCCCGGCACTTACGTGGGACCTAGGGATCCAAATTCACATCCTTATGCTTGTGTGCCAAGTATTTTACCAATTGGTCATGCCTCCAACCCCTCATCTAATTTCTATTGAATTTATTATTGATTCCAAACACCATAACCTTGATTAGATATACTTTTCTCCTTATAATTGTTTTATATGTTTTACTTTGGTTAACTTACCAGTGAATAGAAAACACATATCACCAATGCTATTGATGTACTCCATTCAGACACTCAACATTTATTTGATGAGTGACAGTCACAGTGGGAGCTGGTGAAGATGTAAAGAAAAGAAAACATTGCCTCTACCATTAAAGGATATAACTGAGTGATAGTGTTTAACATACACATGGATGTGCTATGGTGACGTCATAGCCAAGGTCATATAGATGGCTACTGACAGGGTTAGGACTGAAGCCTTGTCTATTTTAGCCTCAGACACTGTTCTTTCCCAGGTGTAAAGTACATTATGTGCGTGTTTCAGGAAGGATGCACACATTCATGCACTTTCAATATGTAACCCAAAAGAAAAAGCTGAAGCATGTTTGTTGCTTATCTTACTAAAGGACAGCTCTCCATGAAGACTCATAAGGCCTATGCTAACAGTCTTTCAAACTTACAGACACCTATGGAGAAAGCTACTCCACCACAGGGATATAACCAATGGGGCAATATTTGAATTCCTGAGACAGAGTCAATACTCTAAATGCCAATGTACAGCAAAAGTAAACCATGTCGGGATATACCCAATCTAGCGTCAACATCATAAAAAGAGTTAGTGTTTTTTCAGGGTATACCTGACAGCAGAATTTCTATAGCCTGGTGATGGCTGCTCTTTAGAATCTTGAGAATTCACTTCTGTTTGAAGAAGATAGCTTCTTAGCTTGAGATTGGGAAAAGCTGGGATTTCTTGTTCCTTCTGTTTTCTTTTTTTGTACATTTATATTTACATTTTCTCTTTCTTTCTTCCTTCTTTCTTTCCTTCCTTCCTTCTTCCTTCCTTCCTTTCTTTCCTTTTTTTTTTCTTTCGAGATAGGGTTTCTCTGTGGCTTTGGAGCCTGTCCTGGAACTAGCTTTTGTAGACCAGGCTGACAACGAAATCACAGAGATCTGCCTGCTTCTGCCTCTGAGTGCTGGGATTAAAGGTGTGCACCACCATCACCCTGCTATACTTACATTTTCATCCCTCCATAATATCACTAGACCTTTTCTTCAAACTCTCCTAGAAATCCAAGAATACCATACTCACCCAAAAATTTATATCAGTGTTATATTAAGTTTACTTAACATATACCATCCTGTAAGACACACATTTCATACCACTTTTGTATCTTCACATGTTTTGGTTGGAGTTGACTTTTTTCTTATTTACTTCTACCATGATTAACTTTTTCCTCCATTCTTCAGGTGTCCATTCAGACAACACCGCCAACACTGTTCTTAGACTTGTGCTCATTCTTTTGGATCCTCATTCTTATATGCAACCCTTTCTGTACACTTCACCAGCTCTATGCCAGGTGCTGTTAAAGTGCAGTTCTATAGTGCTACTAGCTAGGTATTGAACGTTCAACATGTGGGATTGTGGAGAATATTTCATATAAAATCTATAACATATGAAACTATAGGGACTCAAAGCTCATGGACATCTCATAATGAGAATTGCATTTAGTCCATCTGCAAGAATCCTCAAAGTGTTAATATTCAACATATTTTCTAAGACTAAGACTAAGACTAAGACTAAGACTAAGTTTAATTCTAAGCCCCAAGTCTCTTTTGAGACTCAAGGCAAATTCTTAGTTGTGGGCCTTGTTAAAAAAAAAGTTATTTGTTTCCAAGATATAATGACATAGAGTAAATATCTCAATTCTAAAGTGGAGGAATAGAAGAACAGAAACAAGGGTGGGACCAAAGTAAGTCTGAATTTGAATGAAGCAAATAGTAAAGCCTGCAACTCCATGCTTAGCCTCTCAGAGAGATAATGGCATGATGTGATCTCCAGTGGGGTTGGCTATTTAGCCCTTCAGCCATGTAATTTGCAGCAGTCATAGGAGAAACAGCTCAAACACTAAAGATAGTTTATTCTGGAGCCAAGTTTGAGTGATTATGGGCTGGGGGACACAGATTTCAATTTACTCAAATTCCATGGTCCAATGTGGTACAGTTTCATAAAGATCTTATAGTAGGATAATTAAGAAAACCATAAAGTGAAATATTTGTAAATACATTGGTAGATGCTACCTACATCAGATAGATGGGCTAGAGGAAAGTGAAGGAAACTGCCACAGGCTTCAGATGCTCCCTGATGCTCTTCAGTGTTTGGTTGGTGGAAACTAAAGGTCTATTCATATAGTCCAAATAATTTCCCTAATAGCCTCAGGTGTTAGGTTACACAGAGAGGTAGGCAATGATCTTGGAAGAACATTCAGAGGGCAAAATACTTCAAGAGAATTTAAAGTTTGTCTTTGGACCTGTAATGTTTCAATCTCTCCACAATCAGCTTTTCTCAATTTATGTACTGAATCTTTGATGTACTGCACATGGACTCTCTCTGGAGCTAGATCTTCTCATTGCCCTTGCTTCCCTTTGGCAGATGTTTCATGCTCTTGGTAGCTCCAATATCCTGGGGTCTCTGTTGTAGTTTAGACTTCCCTTTTACATATTTTCCTCTCAGAGGTTGCCTAAAGGAACTCTGACCCTACTGCTAATTTCTTGGCTTTTCCAGTCTTTTGAAATCAGCACAGAAGCCTCCATGATCTCGCAACACTTACATTCTACACACCTGGCAGGCCTGCATCACATGAAGAAGAGCAAGGTCTGTGGCCAACTTGTTGTCCAAGCAATTCCCTTGTGTCAGCTGTCCAAGTGTTGGATTACAGATAGAGCCTGGCTTGCCTTCTCTAAATAGATGAAGACATACTTTCTGTTGACAGAAATCATCTCACTTTTTCTTTTAAGCCCTAATATCCTCCATTTAATCTGGGTAAAAGTATTTTCTGGTGTTCTGTAGTGACATCTAGGTTCATATGTCCTATTTATTTTACTTCTGCACTTGAAATGTAATTGCAATAAAGCTTTATTCACTGAAGCTAATTTAGTAAAAATTTGTCAGCCATTTAAAGACAGTTTAGTTATTTCTTCTTCTTCTTCTTCTTCTTCTTCTTCTTCTTCTTCTTCTTCTTCTTCTTCTTCTTCTTCTTCTTCTCCTTCTCCTTCTCCTTCTCCTTCTCCTTCTCCTTCTTCTTCTTCTTCTTCATTTTTATTTTTTCCAAGACAGGGTTTTTCTGTAGCTTTGGAGCCTGTCCTGGAACTAACTCCTGGAGACCTTGAACTCACAGAGATCTGCCTGCCTCTGCCTCCCCAGTGCTGGGATTAAAGGTGTGCACCATCACTGCCCAGCTTAGTTTTGTTATTTTTAAAGAATTATAATAACTTAAAAATACCTATTGGAAAGCCAATATCTTTTGGAATCAGTTTTTAAAACTATAGGGATGTTTAGGAGGCTGTCTTAACCATCTATAAATGTATGGTTATAAAAATCATGCTGTTTTTAACTGGGTGTTATTTTGATTTAAAAATTATATTGTGATGAAATTCTGAGACCTCAGGTTGTCAGAAGAACTGAGCAGATAGTAGTTTGAGTTGAAATGGTCTTTCATTTACTTAACAGCTATGTAAACATTTGAAAATTTCTATTCTATTTTACATAATATCTGCATATGTTAGTGCTCAACACAATCTCATTCAGACTTTCACCATAGTCTCCATTATCTTGAGTTATCAATGAGATAAATCAAACCCAAAGAGTTTAACTAATTTAACCCAGCTTATTCAGGTAAGAACGGAACAAACTAGAATTTGTATCAGTTTCAGCTAATATCAAAACTCATGTCTTCCCTTGCTTTGTTCAACCTATAAACAGAGGAAGCCTCAAGGTGACTGTCTGTGATCAGGTACAGTGAGGTCTTGGGAGTGTAAGTTCAAAGGGCTGTGGGACCATGGAGGAAGTTAGAGTAAGAGACCATTAATGGAGCCAAGAGATGCTGTGAAGGCTTCCCAGAGAGAAGGATGATGTGCCTTGAAAGATGAAGGTCTCTTACTGACCCGGAACTCACCAAGTAGGCTACATTGCCTGGTGCTGTAGAACAATCTTTGTACACTGTAAATATGTACTACTCTCATTGGTTGATAAAGGGCTGACTGGCCTATAGCTGGACAGGAGAGATTGGGTGGGAAAGCAGACTAGGAGAATTCTGGGAAGAAGGGCAGGATCACAAGAGTCTCTAGAAGGCACAGAGGGAACAAGACATGCTGGAGGACATGTAAAGCCATGAGCCACGTGGAAGCACATAGATTAATAGAAATTGGTTAATTTAAGTTGTAAGAGCCAGTTACTAAAAATCCTGAGCTATTGGCTGAACATTTATTTATCTATTTATTATCATTTTTTATAATTTATTTTATTGGCAAGAGACTTGAACCTAGAGTGGCTCCCAGGAGCCCAAGGTGTTTTCCCCAGTTAGTCCCTTGGGAAGCTGAGGATAGGGAACCTGAAATGACCCTATCCTATAACAATACTGACGAATATCTTTCATATCACCATAGAACCTTCATCTGGTGATGGATGGTGATTGAGATAGAGACCCACACTGGAGCACTGGACTGAGCTCCCAAGGTCCCAATGAGGAGCAGATGGAGGGAGAACACGAGCAAGGATGTCAGGACCACGGGGGGTGCACCCACCCACTGAGACAGTGGGGGCTGATCTATTGGGAGCTCACCAAGGCCAGCTGGACTGTGACTGTAAAAGCATGGGATAAAACCGGACTCTCTGATCATGGCGAACAATGAGGACTGATGAGAAGCCAAGGTCAATGGCAAGGGGTTTTGATCCTACTTCATGTTCCGGCTTGGTGGGAGCCTAGCCAGTTTGGATGTTCACCTTCCTAGACATGGACGGAGGGGGGAGGACCTTGGACTTTCCACAGGGCAGGGAACCATGACTGCTCTTTGGATAGGAGAGGGAGGGGGAGAGTAGTGGGGGGAGGGGGAGAGTAGTGGGGGGAGGGGGAGAGGAGTGGGGGGGGGGGGAGGGAAATGGGAGGCTGGGAGGAGGTGGAAACTTTTTTTCTTATTCTCAATAAAAAAAAGAAAAGAAAAAGAAAACAAACTATCTTTTTTTTTTAATTTTACATACCAATCCCAGTTCCCACTCCTTCCTCTCCTCCCATTTCCTCTATCTATAAATTCATTCCTCAGAGAAGGTAAGGCACATTGCTTTGGGGGAATGTCCAAGGCCCTCCCTCCTATATCTAGGTTGAGCAAGGTATCCATACAAAGAGAATGGGTTCCCAAAAAATCCAGTACAAGCAGTAGGGATAAATCCTGGTGCCGCTGCCAGTGGTCCTGCAGTCTGCCCAGCCATATATCTGTCACCCTCATTCAGAGGGCCTAGTTTGTTCCTATGCTGGTTCCTTCCCTGTTTTGCTGGGGTTGGTGAGTTCCCATAGCTCAGTTGAAGTGTTTCAGGGAGTTTCCCCATCATGGTCTTGACCTCTTTGATCATAGTCTCACTCCTCCCATTCTTCAGCTGGACTTTTGGAGCTCTTGGCTTAGCATTTATAATTAATATTAAGAATCTATGTTGGTTATTTGGAAACTGGTGGACAGGAAAGAAAAGTCTGACTACAGACTAGCCCACAAGCCCCAGGGATCTGCTTACTTTTATCTTGCTCCCACTGAGATTCGAACTGTATGCCACCATGCCTGGCATTTTTAAGCATGGATTCTGGGGCTTGAAAATCCAGTACCAAATTAGCTATCTCCTCAGCCCACTTCCTAATCTTACAAAATTAATTAAAATATAATTATATCACTTATCTCTTTCTTTTCCTTCCTTCAACCCCTCCAATGTTATTCTCTTGCTCTTCCTCAAATTCATGGCTTCTTTTTCTTTGATTATTAATATCACACACACACACACACACACACACACACACACACACACACATATATATATATATATATATACACATTATTTAAATACACCCTGCTGAGTCTTTTTATTGTTCCTTGTATGTTCTGATTTAAGGGTTGACCTGATGTATGAAATCATTCTGTATATGTGTTGCTTTTATTGGTTAATGAATAAAGAATCTGCATTGGCCTGTGATAGGATAGAGTAGAGCTAGGCAGGGAAAGCTGAACTGAATGCTGGGAGAAAGAAGGAGGAATTGAAGAGATGCCATAGAGCTGCCAGAGGAGAAAGATGCAAGTTGTTTGCTGGAACCTTGCTGGTAGGCTACAAACCTCATGGTAAAATATAAAATAACGGAAATGGGTTAATTTAATGTGTAAGAGCTTTCTGGAAATATGCTAGAGTCATTGGCCAAGCAGTATTTTAAGTAATATAGTTTCTATGTTATTGTTTTGGGTCTGAGCTGCTGGGTGGTCGGGAAATGAACTAGCTGCTTCATACTGCATTGACCACTTGGTATTATATGACCTATTAGGGTACTCATCTCTATGAAGACTAATTCCTTGTCTCTCAACCTATAAGCCTTTGTTTAAGGGTGGGGAACCGTAATATTTACCCTTTCCATGCTATCACATGTATTGGTGTTGTAACTGTTTGGGTCTTGTTTAGGCAGCCATATTGTAATATTGTGAGTGTATCTTTCTTGACATTTCTAGGAGACACAACCTCACTCACATTAGATTTACTGGTACAAAGGCTTTTAAAAATATTTCCAGTTTCTCTTCTTCAATGTGCCCTGAGCCTTATGTGCAGGGGTTGTATTGTAGATGTATCTCTTTGGTTGGGTTACTTCTTTTGACGAGTGGTGGTTGTCTGTGATGGTTTCCATGTGCTGTAGAGGGAAGCTTCTTTGATAGAGGGTGAGAGTTACACTTAACTGTGGTAAAAAGATAAGTATTAAGAATGTAGTCAGTAACTATACTGATATAGTAAAGTGGTGGTAGTGATTTTACTCTAAGATCCATAAGCTCATTAGTCCCTGAGAGTTTATTAGGTTGACATGATTTCCCTCTTGTTGAGCATGTCTTAAGTTCAATTAGACAGCTGTTGGTTACTGCCAATATACAAGTGCAGCTATTGCATCATTAGTAGTATTTTATGAGATGTCATAGCTAGGTAGGACAATTGGTAATGTCCCCTTTTGCAGCTAACATAGCATCTCTGATACTAAGAAAGCTGGGACAATGCTTTCAGGTCAGATTTACTTCATATTTTCTGAATCCTGTGTCCAAAGTACACGATGTCTGTAGGATTAGAGACTTTTACTCAGTCTCTAGAAGGCAACTGAAGGCAATAGCATTAGCCTATATTGTTTAGGGAGCCTCTTGCATTTTCCTGACAAATAACAGAAGATTTTTCTCCTACCTGGTGCTGGGGCTCTTATTAGATGGTCTAAAGGCCTTGGGTGGTGGGAGCATTATAAATTCAAGTGACCTAAATATTATTTTGATATGGGATTCCTCTCTGTATGTTATGGGTATGTTTTATTACTATTGGTTAATAAAGAATCTGCTTTGGCCTATGACAGGGCAGAATAAAGCCAGGCAGAAAATCCAAACAGAGATTTATAGAGAGAGTAGGTGGAGTCACAGAGATGCCATATAGCTGCTGAAGAAGAAAGACACCACTGCCAGAACCTTTCTAGTAAGCAACAGCCTCATGGTGATACAAAGATGAATAGAAATGGATTAATTTAAGATATAAGAGCTAGTAGGAATACACCTAAGCTATTAGCCAAGCAGTGTTATAATTAAGTTTCTGTGTGAATATTTGAGTCTGGGAAGCCAGGAAATGAACAAGTGGTCCTGCTTACAAAATGGTGCACCAATGTGGGGCAACTACATCCACATAAAACCTGAGAGAGCTTGGGAAGGAATCCTAGACACAAAAGAACAGAGTTAAAACACGGCTTCTTGGTAGCAGCATGTTTCCAAGTGAGATATGTTTGCTAGAGGCAAGCAGAGGCATGATTTCTTTAAGAGAAGGCTTCTTGACTCAGCATTAGCAGCAAGAACTGTGTGACTCCTTTTAGAGCTGGCTTCCTGGTTCATGCTGGTGCAATTATGAAGCACTTAAATGGGGTCTGTGAGCAGCATGTTACAGATTGCTTAATGGTGACAAAGACTATCTGTGTCCCTGGAGCTGGGGCAGTGAGCATGACTTTCAGAGAGAGAAAGATGGACTCCACCATGATGGACTGGGCAGAGAAAACAGGCAGGACCATGAGTTGGTCCTAGCCACAGCCACTTAACAATTAAAAACAAGTGCTCCTGGTTAGAAAAGGATTTCAGATTCCCAGTAGGACAGATTCAGACATAAAAGACCTTTAAATAAGAAATAGTGTGTTTAAAAAATGTAAGTAGACTTGGGAGAGAAAGAAAAAGTGTATTGACAGTTATAAAAAAATAGCTTTAAAAAATAAAACAAAGTCTTTGAAGAGACAGAGTACAGACAGTCATAAATTAAAGGAGTCAAGAAAAATAAGCCACATAAAGATAGAATATACCCAGAGAGTCTTCTGGATTATGTGTATTGTTGTGTGTTTTTTAATTTTTTGACTGTGAAAGAGCTAAGGACAGAGAGATATTTCATTGTATGGACTGCTAAGCTAAACCAGCATATACATTTTAAAGGTATCTTGACTTTAAAATTTGACTCTAAGGATTTGTTGCTTTGAAAAAAGAGGTTCTACTTTTGTTTCCACAGAAGACAAGAACCTGTGGATTCCTTCCAGGATAATGTGATTTAATGTAACAATACCCCCCTAAAGGTCTCTGTGAACCCTAAAAATACTTCACCCAATAAACAGCAGGAAATAGTTTAGAGAAATCTATGACCAAATTTTCAAAATGATTGTTTATAAATGTTTGTTTTCATTGAAAGGCAGTGATTTTAAGTGATTAATGGTCACAGTCAATTTCTAAAAAACAAAAGGGGGGCTATTATATAGAAATAAATACTTTGCGTTGATATGGATCTTGGTGTATTGATACAACTTTAAGGTCGATTTTGTTACACTGTGTATATGTATTTATGCTCTTATTTAAGGTATTGTGTTTGTACAGCACATTTAATAATGACCCCACCTCCATCAAATGGGTTAAGTATTTTAACTATAATTCTTGTTTTATTATATGTACTTTTACGATGTTAAAGTAAAAACCTTTCTTTTTATTTAGACAGAAAAAGATAGGTGAATATATTCTATGAATATGTTTTTATTACTATTGGTTAATAAAGAAGCTGCTTCAGCTACAGCAGGGCAGAAAAAAGCCAGGCAGGAAATCTGAACAGAGATATAGAGAGTAGGGAGAGCCAGGGAGATGCCATATAGCTGCAGAAAGATAAAGATGCCACCACCAGAACTTTTCCAATAAGTCACAACCTGATGGCAATACACAGATTAATAGAAATGGATTAACTTAAAATATAAGAGATATTTAGGAATATACCTAAGCTATTGGTCAAGCAGTATTGGCTGGGAAACAAACAAGCAGTCTCTGTTTACATTGTTTTTATATACATTTTTATATTTGTTATATGTAATTTTAGGTAGATAAAAATAATGTATCTTTCAGGTGTTTTCAAGCATCCTTAGTGCTATTTATCTTTCATCTCCCCCTCTCCTTTGGCATTGATCTCCCTCTCACTTTCCAATTAAAATCTATCTCCTCATTTCTTCATTTCTCCTTCATATCACTTATATCTATCTAGCTGTTCTTGTTTCTAGGGCCCCCCCATCCCATGGTCCCTTTTTACTTTCCTAATTTATAATCTTAATGAGGTTCATGACTTTTTGTCTTCTGGTAAACCTCATCACTGTCTTTAGCTTTTCCCCCTCTTTGAAACCTTTATATCATTTATTCATCTTTCAAGATGCTGTCAAACACTATTCTGCCTTTGGATTCTTTCCTTCACCTACATGGATGGAATTGTAAAATGTTCCTGCTGAAACCTGAATAAGGGACAGCACACAGCTTTCAGTCTGAATGCTGATTTTAACCAGTTGTGTGAGGCTCATTCTTAGAGGGATGAAAGATGTCAAATCTGAAACCTATTAGGAGGTGAGAACCCTTCCCTGAAAAGGGTAGGAGTATGGCATGTGAGTCACATGTGAAATATTCTGACAACGAAGAAGCTCATCACAGCGGCTACATGACATTAGTCACACTCACTTGCTATTTATACACTTTATGAATAGTAATTGTATAGTCAGTCTTTCATAATTGTAGGTTCCCTTTCTGTGCAATCAACCAACTGAGGAAATAACATATTGTTATTTTTATGTTTTATATTATTATCAAAATAATACATTATATAAAACATTACCAGGATTATTAGTATATCTTATCATTATTTACTAAATTATATAAAATAACAAATATTTTAAAAATCTTAGGTATTACATTTATGTATGAGTGATTTAAGTATATGGGAGGATGTGCATAGATTATTTAAATGCTGTGGTATGCCATACTGTAGAAAAGAATTGAACTTCTAAGGATTTTGATACCTTTGATACCCTCAGAGATCATGAGCCAATTCTTCATGGGTACCAAGGAATAGCTTTATATATTTACAAGGCTCAATGTGGTGTTTGATACATATCTATACCAAAGAAATAATAAATCAACCTAGTTAGTGTATCTGTCACTTTACCAACTTATCATGATTTGTTTGCAGGTTTATCTTGTTATACACATCCAAGGCCCTGGAATAGTTTGTTGTCTTTTAACTCCATCATCAAGCACGGTGTTTTAGTTTGTAGTAACTATACTGATTAGTTCCGTCAACTTGGCACAACCTAGATTTATCTGGGAAGAGACTAGCTCTGTTGAAGAACTGCCTCCTTCAGATTGACCTGTGGGCATTTTATTGATTGATGGTACTATATCTAGGCAGATGAGCCTGGACTGGATAGGACAGGCAGCTGACTGTGAGCCGGAAAGCAAGTCAGGAAGGCAGCATTGTTCCATGACTCCTGCCCTCTTGCAGGTTCTGCCCTGCATGAGTTCCTGCCCTGATTGCTATCAGTGATGAAACAAACCCTTTCTTCCACAAGTACCTTTGGTCACGGTGTTTTTCAGTGCAGCACAGAGGTCTAAAGGAGAACAGTGACTATTTAGTTTGCTGTATAAATGGATGCTTTCTTCAGTCACCCCTCTTCTCTGTCCTTACCATACAATTCCACATGTTGACACAAGCTGGGGAAATTGTTTTCAAACCGTGTTTACTACTGGAACCTTGATCCAAATGAAATTTCACACCATGTTAAGACATGTGAAGTGCAAAAAAAAAATTTGTTTTGGTTGAAGGAAAGGAAAGATAGCACCAAGCTTTGCCACCTTAGGCTCCTCAACTCTTTGCCCCTTTACTTGTCTAGAATCACAGAAATGTTCTCAAAGTCTCCTTGGTTTGAGCAGGACTAGTATCATGTTACCTGCCAAAGTCCATTCTCTGCCCTTCATTATGGAGTTGGAATCTGCAGGAAAAGGATCTGGTGGCCCGTGTTTAAACAATAACTTGTGCAATCCTCAGACACATTGAACTTTGAGTATAGAGCATGGGAGCCCTTGTCAGTTTCCTTGAGACATCTCCTTAGAGGAAACATTGCTATTTCTCTTTGAGGTTTCATTTTTCCTGAGCTCACTACAGAAATATTCTTGAAACTGGAACTGATATCATTCCAAGTCTACAAATATTTAGTGGTTATCAGACAAATCATTAAATTTGCCTTCTGTTTAAGAATTGGCCCAACAAAACTGGGGGTGCTGGAATATATCTGTAACCTAATCGTGTAAGAGGCAGAGATAAGAGGACCCCTGATGTAGGTGTTGCTTTCTATGTGTTGCTTTCATTGGTTAATTAATAAAGAAACTGCCTTGGTCTTTGATAGGCCAGCCCTTAGGTTGGTGGAGTAGACAGAACAGAATTCTAGGAGAAAGAAGCTGAGTCAGGCAGTCGCCATGACTCTCCTCTCTGAGACAGATGCAGGTTAAGATCTTTTCTGGTAAGCCATACCTCGTGGTGCTGCACAGATTATTAGAAATGGGTTAATCAAGATGTGAGAGTTAGTCAATAAGAGGCTGGAACTAATGGGTCAGGCAGTATTTAAAAGAATTCAGTTTCCGTGTAATTATTTCCGGTGAAGCTAGCCGGGTGGCGGGAAGCAGCCCGCCACTCCTCACTACAGACCCCAATTTCTGGGCCAACCTGTGGTAGAAAAGCAATACCCTGTCTCAAACCCCAGTCAGCCAGCCAGCCAGTCAAACAAACAAAAAAATTTCACTAAAGGAGCCCAAGGAGCACAGGCTAAGCTGCGCTCAGATTTTGCAGTGTGAATTATCTCTTGGGCTCAGTGCTGGGAACCAGAAGCAGAACTCTCTATGAAGTGGGTGCTTCCATGAATCAAAGCTGCCATTATCTCCAGATGGCAACTTAGGGGGTTTGGCCATGACAGGGTGGAGGCCACATTTAGTGTGGGGAGACTTATTATAACCCTTATGGAAGGTTTGTCTGAGGCTGCGGTAGAATGTTAGCCTTTGGGACTGGGTATGGACCATTTCCTTTCTTCCCCAGCAGAGAGCTCTGACCCTGTATTAGCAGAAGACCTGAAACCTGCCAGTCTCGTGGCTTTAAAGACTCCAAAGGAAGCAGTGAATAATGGGGGAGATTTCCCAGGCTTGTCCCTCAGATTCCTGGAGAACATTTAAAGAGAGACCACCTAGTCGGTAGATCCGAACCCTCCATAGATTTAAAGTGGTACATATGGGGTGATATGGAGAAGGGGAAAGGAAAATAAGAGTCGAGGTTCTAGAAAGTTCCTTGCTGGGGACTACCTATGAGAGCTCCAGGAAGATGCCTCATGGGGAAGCTGAAGGCCAGGCGGGCCTTTGTAAGAGAGGGGAAAACTCAGGTAGCAAGAGTTTCTGAGAGTGAGCACCTCTAAGCTGTGATACTTGCCTCCTGTCACTCATGGAAAGTACAGGCCCATCTGAGGGTAGCAACCTGGTTGCTCCTCCCCTTCCTTTCTTGTTTGTAGTTTTATGAACTATGGAGAAGACTAAAAATGTCATATTCTGAGTTATGGAAGACCTTCTTGAAATAGCTCAGGCCTTTCCCAATTTCCTTGCAGCAAGTATGTGTACCATTTCAGTAAGCTAGGGCTGACCATGGCCTTTGCCTCCCTCTCCTGGAAATGAGATCTCTTTCAAAGTTTTGCTCATAAGTAGGACCCACAAGACCTATAGCCAGAGATTCCCTTAGTTGTGACATATGTGGGCACATTTGAAAGTTCTTTTGTCTTGTGCATCCTTATATAGCCTGTGGGGCTCCACTCACAACAGATCCTAGTCCCTTTGTACCTTTCTGTAGAGTCACATGTGATAAATCTGCTTCATGTAATTTGTTGCATAGTGATGTGTTTTGTCTCACCACACTCATACAACTTAATTACTAGTGAACAGTAAAACTGCTTTTAAACAAAGAATGAAGGAGGTCTGTTCTGGGCCATGGCAAGCTCAAGTCAGTATCTAAATCATTGAATGAGACAGCTTGGTGTAATGCCTTTTGGTGCTTTGTACAGCAAATGTATTAGATCTTCAAAGTGAATCTGAGGAAGCCAAGTGATGAGTGTCAGATTAAAGTTTCCAAGGTGGGTGTGATGGTATATGCCTGTGATCTGAGTTACTAATGAGTCTGAGGCAGAAAAATTGAAAGTCAAGGGCTGCTGGGTTTCAGAGGCAGTTCAAGGCCATTCTGGGAAATTTAGAAAGACCCCGTTTCAATTTAACAATTAAAATAAGGATGGGGCTGTGATCAGCTATAGAGTGTTCTATGAGCTGAATGAGCAGTTTTAGATGGGTTATTCCTGACAGAAGGAATTCTAGAGTAATCACAAAGACAATAGGGATGCAAAAGGTCTTATGGGCAGAAGCAATGGAGAGCTTGTTCCGTTGTGTTGGTTCAAGGGTACAAGAAATAGTGAGGATAGGACATTCCTGAGAGTCCCATCCATGCATCTGAGTTCATTTGTGTGGCTACTTTTCTGTCAATAATCTCCAAATTCCTATCTCAAGAGAAAAGTTGCAAAGTTCCTTTGTGGGAGAAATCCTCAAGTGTATCTCCTTTGATTTTCCCAGGGATTCTATTTTCACCTTGACAACTACGCATCTAAGATCGAGGGTCTCTCCTTACCACGTGGAGTCTCACTTTCAAGAAGCAGTCCAAGAGCTAACATAGGAAGCAAAAAGGAACTTACAATCAAGAGATCACTTTTTCTAGGAAGGTGAACATCCAAACTGGCTAGGCTCCCACCAAGCCAGAACATGAAGTAGGATCAAAACCCCTTGCCATTGTCCTTGGCTTCTCATCAGCCCTCATTGTTTGCCATGATCAGAGAGTCCGGTTTTATCCCATGCTTTTTCAGTCACAGTTCACCTTCCTAGACATGGATGGAGGGGGGAGGACCTTGGACTTTCCTCAGGGCAGGGAACCCTGACTGCTCTTTGGACTGGAGAGGGAGGGGGAGAGGAGTGGGGGGAGGGGAAGATGGGTGGTAGGAGGGGGAGGGAAATGGGAGGCTGGGAGGAGGCAGAAACTTTTTTTCCTTTTCTCAATAAAAAGAATAAAAAAATTAAAAAAATAAATAAATCTTTAAAAAAAATCACTTTTTCTATGTCGAATGTTACATACAATGGGTTTTATTTTCTGAAGGTTATAGATGGGCAAGCCAATAGCCTCTGGGAAAATAAGCCACCCGCTAACTTTCTGGGCTGAGGATATCAAAGCATTGTGGGCCAGTTGGGATCTGGGGCACCTTGACAGGACAAGTACAAAATCTATTTCAGGGCAAACATTAGGGTGGTTTTGAATCCATTTTCACACATTTTTAGGTGGTAATTCAGGCTGGCTTTGGATTGCTTCTGTGTCTAGGTTTTCTAAATCAGGATCGCTATGTGAAAAATAGAGTCAGCACATTTTCGATTCATAAGGAAGAAACAAAATTAAAAAGTCTACCAACAACATGAGATTCTACTAAACAGCCTGATTTGTGTTTTTAGTTTGCTCCTCTGGGGAGGGAAACTTCACGACTGTTGGAAGAGAATTGTGCATGCTGATGACGGCTTCCTGGGACCCTGGCAATGGACAGTAATGGGGAAGGCAGAACCAAATTAAAACAATGCGTGAAGGGATGTGGCTCATGTTAAGCTTGGTAGCTTGTAATTTAAAAAGATATTAAAGAAAAAAATTAATTGGTTGCAATTCTGGTGACACCTGCCCGTGTCATTCTCAGTATTAATTGAGTTAACATACTGTGCCCAATAAAGTTTTAACAGAGCGAAGCATGGCAGAACTGTAGGACCAGCAGGTTGCTTATTGGAGCTGCACAACCTGGCCTCCGGGATAAGCATGGAATGATGGGCGATCAACTTTACATCTTACCTCCAGCTGGGTTCTCAGGGGCGTGAAAGAGCTATAAGCCAGGTGACTAAGCAAATCTCATGCCCATTAATAGTGAATGAGTGCTTTCATAATTTGGGGGGAGGGTTAGTCACCAATTGAGAGACAGTAGGCAAGAACTTAATGGAAATAGTGAGGTTCTGTACAGAGTTTGTATTGTAGTTCCATGAATATCCTCTCATTCTTTGGTAGTCCAGTATTAGCAGCAGGTTTATCTTGCACCCTGGTGTTGGGTTTAATTATGTGACTTGTTTTGGGGCTTATCAGCATAAGTGATGGGAACCGAGGTTTGATATATGCTGATTATTGAGCCTGTCCTTTTGTGTAATGGTTATCTACATAAGATGAGATCTGGAATGGGAGATATAGACCTACAGTTCGTAGCCTGAAACAAAGCCATCGTACTGAGAGACACCAAGACTGGCTGCAGCACCTTACCTGAAGGTCCTTGAGAGTGGACATGAATGATGCTAGAAGTTTCTGATCATAGACTTGGTCTGTGATGTGGCTGGTGTAGACAGTTGCATACAAATAGTCCATTTGCTGCTATCTAGATGTATAATTCTGGAGATGCACCCTGTGCCAGGCTTTGTTCTTTGTAACCAACTAGCTACCAAATCATGACATGGAGAATTCTTATTAGTGACAAATGCTTGGCCTACCTTAGGTTTTCTGGCTAGCTCTTTTGATTTAAATTAACTTGTTTCTCATTATCTACCTTTTGCCTTAGGTCTTTTAACATTTCTTCTTTCTGTATGTCTTACTTTCCTGCTTCCTCCAGTGTCTCTCTTTCTCCCTTGTTTTCTTCTTTCTCTGTCTAGATTCCTTCTCATATTTACTCTCTCTCTGCCTTCCAACCTAGCCTATCCCTCTCCTGCCTAGCTATTGGCTAGTCAAATTTTTATTAGATCAATCAGGTGCCTTAGGCAGGCAAAGTGAAACAAATACAACACATTTTTACATAATTAAATTACATCCTTACATCATTAAACAAACACAGCATAAACAAGACAAACACACCTTTACACAGTTAAAGTAATACTCTGCAACATAAACAAATGAGACACATTTTTACATAGTTAAAGTAATTTCCACAGCACACATTCCTTTTTTTAGACCTCAGCTATCTTACCTGAAAAGTAAGCACTGTAATTACTACCACACAGGTTCATTGCATTCTCTATGCAGTAGCTGTGTTTGTGTGACCTCCAAAGTCCATGTTAAAACGTTGTCACAAATGTCATATAATTAAGAAGTGGGGTCTTTCAAAGTTATTCCCTTGTGAGGCTAGAGCTCCTACACATGAGATTAATGACTTTAAAAAAGTATGAGGGAATTGTTGGTCCCAAATTTCCCTTCTATTGTTTAACAAGATGAGACGAGCCATCTCTAACACCAAATGTCTTGCTGGACTACACAGCCTCTAGAATGACGATTAATAAATTCCATTCTTTACAATTTATCCACCCTAAGCTATTTTGTTATAGCATCAGAACAATAACTAACGCAGACATAATAACCAACTAAGTAGCCTAATAGCCATAATTTACTGAGCACTTGGTAATATGTACCTGGAGCTAATGCCATTTTGAGATTTAGTCAACTCTAAGTGATTGTTATAAATACCTCCCCCCCACACATATACATGCATGGGCAAATGAGTTTTCAGAGAAGGTAAATAACATGAGTAAAATTACAGCTCATAAGTTGCAGATTGGGCTTATTTTCCTAGTTTCCTTATATTGGGCTTATTTATTTATTTTTTTAGCTAGGCTGAACTGTTTCATCCATCTTTGTGAACTACAACTACTGTCAGAATAGTGTGCCGTGATTAATGATATATTTTCACATTATGGCATATCATATTTTGAGAAATAAAGTTAGAGATATAGGCATGCAGTTCATAAAAGATTAATTTTTTTCTTTTCTTTTTATCTAGATTCTAGGAAGATCACATCAGAGTCAAAGAAGTCAGGTCACCCGCAGTCAGAGGATAGGTGTGATCTCTTTAGCATCATTTAGGGAATACCCTCTTAGATGGAACAAGTCCCCAGGGCCAGGTTTCCTTAGGATGGTAGTTTCCTTCCTCAAAAGTGGGCTGTCACTCTTGGGGGATGAGATGAGAAACTCTGAGTTCTTGTGTCAGAGCATGTAAAAAAATAAAGGCTTTTAGAGCCCTAAAAGATACACATCTTGCTTACTAAGACTGAGAAGAAGATGGATGAGTGGTTCCAGGTCTAAGAGTCAAAGGGTGGTGTATGAAGAGCGAGCTAGTGACCCTGGAGCCAGGTGGAAAAGTAGAACTACCAAGTCTGTATCTGTGGTGGTTTGAATGTAATTGGCCCCCATATGTTCACAGGGAGTAGCTCTATTAAGAG
The DNA here is from genome assembly GCF_014885135.2 of Alexandromys fortis. Classification (NCBI taxonomy): domain Eukaryota; kingdom Metazoa; phylum Chordata; class Mammalia; order Rodentia; family Cricetidae; genus Alexandromys; species Alexandromys fortis. Next base: position 14,438,893 of record NW_026067937.1, on the reverse strand, counting down.
GTGTGGTTTTAGTAGAGTAGGTATGACCTTATTGGAGGAAGTATGTCATTGTGGGTATGGGCTTTGCGGTCTTATATATGCTCAAGCCATGCCCAGTGTCTCAGACCACTTCCTGTTGCTTATGGGTCAAAATGTAAGAATTCACAGTTCCTTTTCCAGCAACAAGTCGGCCTGCATGCTGCCTTGCTTCCCGCCATGATGGTAATGGACTAAACTTCTGAACAATTAGTGAGCTACCCCAATTAGATGTTTTTCTTTAAAAGAGTTACTGTGGTTGGGGGGGGGTCTCTTCACAGTCATATATATCCTAACTAAGATAGTGTCCTTCTGAGGAGCACAGGTATATATCAATAGACTTATAGCTACCAATAGCTCAACTTGGGGCATCAATAGCTGAGCTTAGCTTTGAAGGGCCCAGAGTTTGCCTTTCTTGAACATCTCTGTACTGATGCTGGAAATTGGAGCAGTGAAGAACCACAGAGGTGGATCCACAGAAGCTTTGGTAAAAGGCCAAGTGCAATAGAGAAACTATAGCAGACTGGATGACTAATCAGACTATTTCCATACCTTTGAGCGAGAGGATACTTTTAATGACCTTTTAACTCTCTTGGATTTCTTTAAAAATAGCTTAATTGTCAATTGTTTGAAATAGTCATACATATTTACAATGCACTTTCATCATATCAGTTCCCACTTGCCTTCCAAGTCCTCCTAGATGCTTGCTTACAACTGCCATGCCTCACTAACAGCTTCATGTCCTCTTCTGTTAGCTCACAAAGTCTAGTCAATGTTCTTCATATGTGCATGGGCAGAGGGTCATTCACCTGAATATGGGTAACCTAATAGAATCCTAATCTCTGAAGAAAATTGACTCTCTACTTCAGCTGGGCTTTGTGAAATTTGGCCCTCAGCCAAATGATGGTGCCACTTAGATTTATGGTGGGCTTTTCAATTTTAATCAACCCAATCTAAAAATTCCCTTACAGATATGCCTATGGATTTGTCTCTTAGGTGATTTGAGATCCTATGAAGCTGATAATGTATCTTAACTTTCACAAAGTTTAACGGAAAGTACTCTTTTTTTCTGAATAGACACATGTATCAAAATGGGGCACTGAGCTGAACAGAGATCTTTCAACAGAAGAAGTTCAAATGGCCAAAAGACACCTAAGGTCATGCTCAACTTCCTTAGCAATCAAGGAAATGCAAATCAAGACAACTTTAAGATACCATCTTACACCTGTCAGAATGGCTAAAATCAAAAACACCAATGATAGCCTTTGCTGGAGAGCTTGTGGAGAAAGGGGTACACTCATCCATTGTTGGTGGGAATGCAAACTTGTGCAACCACTCTGGAAAGCAGTGTGGAGGTTTCTCAGGAAATTCGGGATCAACATACCCATGGACCCAGCAATACCACTCTTGGGAATATACCCAAGAGAGGCCTTATCATGCAACAAAAATATATGCTCTACTATGTTCATAGCAGCATTGTTTGTAATAGCCAGAACCTGGAAACAACCTAGATGCCCTTCAATTGAAGAATGGATGAAGAAAGTATGGAATATATACATATTAGAGTACTACTCAGCAGTAAAAAACAAGGACTTCTTGAAGTTTGCAGGCAAATGGATGGAAATAGAAAACACTATCCTGAGTGAGGTAAGCCAGACCCAAAAAGAGGAACATGGGATGTACTCACTCATATTTGGTTTCTAGCCATAAATAAAGGACATTGAGCCTATAATTCGGGTTCTTAGAGAAGCTAAATAAGAAGGAGAACCCAAAGAAAAACATATAGGCATCCTCCTGAATATTAACCTTCATCAGGCGATGAAAGGAGACAGAGACAGAGACCCACATTGGAGCACCGGACTGAAATCTCAAGGTCCAAATCAGGAGCAGAAGGAGAGAGAGCACAAGCAAGGAACTCAGGACCGCGAGGGGTGCACCCACACACTGAGACAATGGGGATGTTCTATCGGGAACTCACCAAGGCCAGCTGGCCTGGGTCTGAAAAAGCCTGGGTTAAAACCGGTCTCGCTGAACATAGCGGACAATGAGGACTACTGAGACCTCAAGAACAATGGCAATGGGTTTTTGATCCTACTGCACCTATTGGTTTTGTGGGAGCCTAGGCAGTTTGGATGCTCACCTTACTAGACCTGGATGGAGGTGGGTGGTCCTTGGACTTCCCACAGGGCAGGGAACCCTGATTGCCCTTTGGGCTGAGGAGGGAGGGGGACTTGATTGGGGGAGGGGGAGGGAAAGGGGAGGCGGTGGTGGGGAAGAAACAGAAATCTTAAATAAATAAATAAATAAATAAATAAAAAAGAAGAGAAGCTGATATTACCTCCAAGTGCTCCTCTTCTTGCCAGTGGTGGCTCAGTGTTGGCAGAGGCCACTAGTTCATTTCCCAACTGCCCTGATTTGAAATAATCACACAGAAACTATATTATTTGCAATACTGTCTGGCCAATAGCTTAAGCGTATTTTTAATTAACTCTTATATCTTAAATTAACCCATTTCTATTAATTTGTGTATCTCCATGTGGCTGCGGCTTACCAGCAAGGTTTCAGTGTCTTCTGTGGGTGGCTACATGGCATCTCTCTGACTCTGCCTCTATATATCTTTTTCAGCCTGGCTTTACTTAAACCATTGGCTGAAAGCAGATTTTATTGCAACCAATTGCAATAAAACATATTCACAGCATACATTGCCTCCCCATTTCTGTCTAAAATAAAAAGGAAGGTTTTAACTTCAACATAGTAAGATTACATATAACAAAGCAGGTATCAAGCAAGAATTACAGTTACAATATTTATATCTCCTCTACCTCTTATCATAACTAAGGAAAGCTATAATTATTATTCAACTCCATCAAAGACTCCAGAAGGATATAATATTATCTAAGTAAACAGGAAGTGCATTGTAAGCAACTTCCAAAACTCTAGAATTGACAGAGACATTTCACTGCCTGGAAAGTACCCAAAGTTCTTTTGTAATATAGGGGCACTCATCATCAGCATACAGGCCCATAGTATCTTGCAGACTTTTCCATGAAGCAGGAAATTTGAAGATCTGTTCTGTCTGGTAATGACAAAGTCCATTAGTTGCTTTCTTCTGTGTCCTGCTGAATGGCTGGCAGACACTTTCATGAAGCAGGAACCAAGAAGGAACTGTCTTTAGGCAGTTTTAGCAGTCATTTTTCAGTGGGCCCTGCAAGTCCAGTCAAACAGTTCCGGCAAGAGCAGTTTCTTGCCCAAATGGCTAACAAACTCTATAGGGAGCCCCTTCAATGTCCATCTTCCTCTTGAAGTAATTGGTGCTGTCAGAAACAGATGTGTCTCATTATCATAAAAAGTCTAAGTCCTTTAAACATTTTAAATTCCATATTCTGAAAGTCTTTGAAAATGTTGAAGTTTATCTATCTAACTGAAATATATCTCTGTATATCTAGAAAATCTAACTAACATGACTAGAAGCTTGAATATCATAGATGACTCTCTATTAACCTCTATTTTTTTCTTTCTTTTTTTTTTTTGGATTTTCAAGACAGGGTTTTCCGTAGCTTTTTGGTTCCTATCCTGGAACTAGCTCTTGTAGACCACGCTGGCTTCGAACTCACAGAGATCTGCCTGCCTCTGCCTCCTGAGTGCTAGGATTGAAGGCATGCGCCACCACCACCGGGCTTAACCTATATTTCTTAATTATACATTACATTTTAAATGAGCTGCACAAACACAATACCTTAATCAAGAGCAGAAATATACATATAGCAAAATTGTCCTAAAATTCATATCAATAGACTAAGATCCATACCAATCAAAGCATTCATATCTATAGCATATCCCCCTTTAAATGTAAACAAACATTTATAAGCAATCATTTTGGGAATTTGGGCATAGTTCTTTCCAAACTGCTTCCTGTTTTTTGTTGGGCAAAGTAATTTTTGGTGGTGTTTATGGTGACCTTTTGGGGAGTCTTGGTCCATCAAATCACATTAGTCTGGGAGGAATCCACAGGTTCTCATCCTCCATGAAAACAAAAGCAGAACCCCTTCTCCATAACAATGAATCTTTTTTTATCAGATATCAGGTATTTATTTTAATGCGAAAAGGGAAGATGACAACGCATTTGTTCTTCAATCATAGTGTCATAACAATGAATCTTTAGACCCAAATTTTGAAGTAAAAATACATTTAAAATACGTATGTTTGCTTAGCTTAGCAGCCCATACAATGAAATCTCTCTCTGTACTAACTTATTCACAGTCAAAAAATTCAAAGAAGACACAATAATATACATAATCCAGACTCTCTGTGTACTTTATGTGGCTTTTTTTCTTACTCTATTACTTTTTCTACAAGTTTACTCTGTCTCTATAAAAACTTTTTTTTATTTTTTAAAAACTATCTATTTATTTTTATAATTCTGTAGTCATTTTTTCCCTCTCTCCCAAGTCTATGTACATTTTTGAAACACATTGTGACCCATTTAGAGGTCTTTTTAATCTGAATCTGTCTTTATTACATATCTGTAGTCCTTTTATAACCAGGACCATTTTTTGAAATGCTAAGCAGTATAGCTAGGACTAAGGCTGCTTTGCCTTTTGACTCCACCCAGTTTAACATGGTGCAGGTCCATTCACCACCTCTGTAAACAATACTCACAGTCCCATTTTCAGGCATACAGTGGATCTATGTTGCCATTAAGAAAGTAGCACTCTGCTCATAAGCCCCATTTAAATGCTGGCCCCCCTGAAAAAGGCAGAGTTCATGCTGGCAGCACTGACCAGGAAGTCACTGTTTTGAAAACACAATTTTTTTTTTGCTGTTGCTGAATCAAGAAGACCTCTCTTAAAGGGGCAGTGGCACACGGCCAACAAACAGAGCAAGAAGATGTTTGTTACTCTTTTTTTTTTTTGTATGTCTAGAATTCCTTCTCAAACACTCTTAGGTTTTAAGTGGACTTAGTTGGCCATTTTGGTGCCAATTTGTTGTCAGAGGCCACTTGTTTGTTCCCAGCCACCTATATCAGTGACTTGAAATAATCACACAGAAACTTTATTATTTAAAACACTGTTTGGCCAATAACTTAAGAGTATTGCTAGCTAGCTCATTTATTTATTTATTTTTAATTTATTTATTAAAGATTTCTGCCTCCTTCCCGCCACCGCCTCCCATTTTCTTTCCCCTCCCCTGATCAAGTCCCCCTCCCTCCTCAGCCCAAAGGGCAATCAGGGTTCCCTGCCCTGTGGGAAGTCCAAGGACCACCCACCTCCATCCAGGTCTAGTAAGGTGAGCATCCAAACTGCCTAGGCTCCCACAAAGCCAATAGGTGCAGTAGGCTCAAAAACCCATTGCCATTGTTCTTGAATTCTCAGTAGTCCTCATTGTCTGCTATTTTCAGCGAATCCGGTTTTATCCCAGGATTTTTCAGAATCAGGCCAGCTGGCCTTGGTGAGTTCCCAATAGGACATCCCCATTGTCTCAGTGTGTGGGTGCACGACTCGCGGTCCTAAGTTCCTTGCTCGTGCTTTCTCTCCTTCTGCTCCTGATTTGGACCTTGAGATTTCTGTCCGGTGTTCCAATGTGGGTCTCTGTCTCTGTCTCCTTTCATCGCCTGATGAAGGTTAATATTCAGGAGGATGCCTATATGTTTTTCTTTGGGTTCACCTTCTTATTTAGCTTCTCTAAGAACCCGAATTATAGGCTCAATGTCCTTTATTTATGGCTAGAAACCAAATATGAGTGAGTACATCCCATGTTCCTCTTTTTGGGTCTGGCTTACCTCACTCAGGATAGTGTTTTCTATTTCCATCCATTTGCCTGCAAACTTCAAGAAGTCCTTGTTTTTTACTGCTGAGTAGTACTCTAATATGTATATATTCCATACTTTCTTCATCCATTCTTCAATTGAAGGGCATCTAGGTTGTTTCCAGGTTCTGGCTATTATAAACAATGCTGCTATGAACATAGCTGAGCATATACTTTTGTTGTATGATAGGGCATCTCTTGGATATATTCCCAAGAGTGGTACTGCTGGGTCCAGGTGTAGGTTGATCCCGAATTTCCTGAGAAACCACCACACTGCTTTCCAAAGTGGTTGCACAAGTTTGCATTCCCACCAACAATGGATGAGTGTACCCCTTTCTCCACAAGCTCTCCAGCAAAGGCTATCATTGGTGTTTTTGATTTTAGCCATTCTGACAGGTGTAAGATGGTATCTTAAAGTTGTCTTGATTTGCATTTCCCTGATTGCTAAGGAAATTGAGCATGATCTTAAGTGTCCTTTGGCCATTAGAATTTCTGCTGTTGAAAATTCTCTGTTCAGTTCAGTGCCCCATATTATAATTGGTTTGATTAGCCTTTTACGGTCTAGTTTCTTGAGTTCTTTATATATTTTGGAGATCAGACCTTTGTCTGTTGCAGGGTTGGTGAAGATCTTCTCCCAGTCAGTGGGTTGCCTTTCTGTCTTAGCAACAGTGTCCTTTGCTTTACAGAAGCTTCTCAGTCTCAGGAGGTCCCATTTATTCAATGAGGCCCTTAATGTCTGTGCTGCTGGGGTTATACGTAGGAAGTGGTCTCCTGTGCCCATCTGTTGTAGAGTACTTCCCACTTTCTCTTCTATCAGGTTCAGTGTGATCGGACTGATATTGAGGTCTTTAATCCATTTTGACTTGAGTTTTGTGCATGGTGATAGATATGGATCTATTTTCATTCTTCTACAGATTGCCATCCAGTTTTGCAAGCACAATTTGTTGAAGATGCTCTCTTTTTTCCATTGTATACTTTTAGCTCTTTTATTGAAAATCAGGTGTTCATAGGTTTGTGAGTTAAAGTCAGGGTCTTCTATTCAATTCCATTGGTCGACTTCTCTGTTTTTATGCCAGTACCAAGCTGTTTTTAATAGTGTAGCTCTGTAATAGAGTTTGAAGTCAGGAATGGTAATGCCTCCAGACGATCCTTTATTGTATAAGATTGTTTTGGCTATCCTGGTTTTTTTGTTTTTCCATATAAAGTTGATTATTTTCTTCTCAACATCCAAGAAGAATTTTGATGGTGATTGCATTGAATCTAAGTGATTGCAATCGCTTTTGGTAGAATTGCCATTTTTACTATGTTGATCCTCCCAATCCAAGAGCAAGGGAGATCCTTCCATTTTCTGGTGTCCTCTTCAATTTCTTTCTTCAAAGACTTAAAGTTCTTGTCAAATAGATCTTTCACTTTCTTGGTCAGAGTTACCCCAAGATATTTTATGTTATTTGTGGCTATCGTGAATGGTGATGCTTTTCTGATTTCCCTCTCTGCTTCCTTATCCTTAGTGTATAGGAAGGCAACCTATTTTTTGGAGTTGATCTTGTATCCTGCCACATTACCAAAGGTGTTTATCAGCTGTAGGAGTTCTATGGTGGAGTTTTTGGGGTCGCTTATGTGTACTATCATATCATCTGCAAATAATGAAAGCTTAACTTTTTCCTTTCCAATACGAATCCCCTTGACCCCCTTATGTTGTCTTATTGTTATTGCTAGAACTTCAACCACTATATTGAAGAGGTATGGAGAGAGTGGACATCCTTGTCTTGTTCCTGATTTTAGTGGGATGGCTTTGAGTTTTTCTCCATTTAATTTAATGTTAGCTGTCGGTTTGTTGTAGATAGCTTTTATTATATTTAGGTATGACCCTTGTATCCCTAATCTCTCCAAGACCTTTATCATAAAGGAGTGTTGAATTTTGTCAAATGCTTTTTCAGCATCTAATGAAATGATCATATGGTTTTTTCTTTCAGTTTATTTATATGCTGGATTACATTGATGGATTTACATATGTTGAACCAGCCCTGCATCTCTGGGATTAAGCCTACTTGATCATAATGGATAATTTTTCTAATGTGTTCTTGGATTCGGTTTGCCAGTATTTTTTTGAGAATTTTGCATCGATGTTCATGAGTGATATAGGCCTGTAATTCTCTTTCTTGATTGGGTCTTTGTGTGGTTTTGGTATCAGGGTAACTGTAGCTTCATAAAAGGAATTTGGCAATGACTCTTCTGTTTCTATATTGTGAAATACATTAAGGAGTATAGGTATTAGCTCTTCTTGGAAGTTCTGGTAGAATTCTGCAATGAAACCATCTGGTCCTGGGCTTTTTTTTGGAAGGGAGATTTTTGATAACAGTTTCTAATTCTTCGCGACTAACAGGTCTATTTAGATCATTCACCTGGTCTTGGTTTAGCTTTGGTATATGGTACTTATCTAAAAAAAGTCCATTTCTTTTGCATTTTCTAGTTTTGTGGCATACAGGCTTTTGTAGTAAGATCTAATGATTCTCTGAATTTCCTCTGTGTCTGTGGTTATGTCCCCCTTTTCATTTCTGATCTTATTTATTTCCATGTTCTCTCTCTGTCGTTTAATTAGTTTAGATAGGGGTTTGTTGATCTTGTTGATTTTCTCCAAGAACAAGAGATTTTGTTTCATTGATTCTTTGGACTATTTTCTGTGTTTCTATTTTGTTGATTTCTGCCCTCAGTTTGATTATTTCCAGTCTTCTATTCCTCCTGCGTGCATCTGCTTCTTTCTTTTTTAGAGCTCTCAGGTGTGCTGTTAAGTCCTCAATGTATGCTTTCTCCGTTTTCTTTAAGTGGGCATTTAGTGCTATGAACTTTCCTCTCAGGACTGCTTTCATTGTGTCCCATAGGTTTGAGTATGTTGTCTCTTTATTTTGATTAAATTCAAGGAAGACTTTAATTTCTTTCTTAATTTCTTCCTTGACCCAGGTGTGGTTCAGTAGTTGACTGTTCAGTTTCCATGAGTTTGTCAGCTTTCTGGGGGTAGCATTGTTGTTGCCTTCTAACTTTAATCCATGGTGATCTGATAAGACACAGGTGGACACTGATTTTTTTTTGTATCTGTGGAGGTTTCCTTTGTTTTTGTGTATGTGGTCAATTTTCGAGAAGGTTCCATGAGCTGCAGAGAAGAAGTTATATTCTTTCCTATTTGGATGGAATGTTCTATATATGTCTGTTAAGTCCATTTGTTTCATTACCTCCAACAATTCTCTTAATTCTCTATTAGGTTTCTGTCTGATTGACCTGTCCATTGGAGAGAGAGGTGTGTTGAAGTCTCCTACTACTTGTATGTGTGTGGTTTTATGTCTGCCTTGAGTTTTAGAAATATTTCTTTTACATAAGTGGGTGCTTTTATATTAGGGGCATAGATATTCAGGATTGAGACTTCATCCTGATGAATTGTTCCTGTTATGAGTATAAAGTGTCTATCTCGATTTCTTCTGATTGATTTTAGTTTGAAGTCAGTTTTGTTAGAAATTAGTATGGCCACACCTGCTTTTTTCTTAGGACCATTTGCTTGAAAAACCTTTTCCCAACCCTTTACTCTGAGAAGATGCCTGTCTTTGTGGTTGAGATGTGTTTCTTGCAAACAGCAGAATGTTGGATCCTGTTTTCGTATTCAGTCTCTTAGCTTATGCCTTTTTATAGGTGATTTGAGACCATTAATATTTTTTTTTGTTTGATTTTTTGAGACAGGGTTTCTCTGTGGTTCCTGTCCTGGAACTAGCTCTTGTAGACCAGGCTGGTCTCGAACTCACAGAGATCATCCTGCCTCTGCCTCCCGAGTGCTGGGATTAAAGCAGTGCGCCACCACTGCCAGGGCAAGACCATTAATATTAAGTGATATTAATGACCAGTGGTTGTTTACTCCAGTAATTCTTATTGTTTTTGGTAGTAGAGTTTGTGTGTCTCCCTTCTTTGAGTTGTGCTGGTAAAGGGTCACTAGATGCCTGAGTTATTGTAGGCAGTTTTAGCAATGTTGATTCCTTGGGTTGTGATTTTCCTTCTATTACTTTCTGTAGGGCTGGTTTTGTGGCTACGTATTGTTTAAATTTGTTCTTATCCTGGAATGTCTTGTTTTCTCCATTTATAGTGAACGATAGCTTGGCTGGGTATAGTAGCTTGGGTTTGCATCCATGGTCTCTTAGTTTCTGCAGTACCTCTATCCAGGACCTTCTGGCTTTCATGGTTTCCATAGAGAAGTCAGGTGTAAGTCTGATCGGTTTACCTTTATAGGTTACTTGCCCTTTTTCCTTTGCAGCCCTTAATATTCTTTCTTTAACCTGTATATTTTGTGTTTTGATTATTATATGGCGAGGGGATTTTTTTGATCCAGTCTGTTTAGTGTTCTGCATGCTTCTTGAATATTCAAAGGAATATCTTTCTTTATGTTAGGAAAGTTTTCTTCCATAATTTTGTTAAATATATTTTCTGGGCCTTTGAGCTGTAACTCTTCTCCTTCTATTCCTATTATTCTTATGTTTGGTCTTTTTATTGTGTCCCATTTTTGTGATGAGAATTTGTTGGCTTTGCTGTTTTCTTTGATCAGTGCATTTATTTTCTCTATGGTGTCTTCAGAATTTTAGATTCTTTCTTCTCTCTCTTGTATTCTATTGATTATGCTTGTTTCTGTAGTCTCTGTTCGTTGACCTAGATTTTCCATATCCAGCTGGTCCTCAGTTTGTGTTTACTTCCTTGCTTCCATTTCCGTTTTCAATTCTTGAACTGTTTCCATTACCTGCTTGATTGTTTTTTCTTGGTTTCCCAGGGTATCATGTACGTATTTACTCATTTCTTCAAACTTTTGGTTATATTTCTCATCCATTTCTATAAGGGCATTTTTCACATGTTGTTTAAGGGACTCTATTGCTTTCATAAAGTCAATTTATTCTACTTTTTCTGTGTTAGGTTGTTCAAGTCCTGCTGTTGTAAGATCATTGGGTTCTGGTGTTTTCAGGTTGTTTTTCAGATTGTTGGGTGATTTTTTGCCTTGGTGCCTTCCCCTCTCCTCCTATTGATGCTATCTAATGGGTCTTTTAAAACAGGATCAGGTTTTCCTGCTTGCCAGGGGCCCCACTTACAAAATGCCCTCGCTCTGTTTCCTGGGTCTCGCTGCTGGCCAAGATCCCTCTCACCACTCAGAAGGGTCTTCAGGACCAGGACCAGGCTCCCCGTTCACCAGGGACCACTCTGCAGTCCAGCCACCAAAACACAGAAACTCCTGCTGCCCTCTGCCCTGAGCTCCCGACCCAGCGCCCAAACAGGCTAAAATGGGTGCTCCCGTGGCCCCAAGGAATGGAGGGGGAGTGAAGGAGGCCCCTGGGTGCAAGCTGCGATGGGTCAGGGAGAGAGAGGTCACAGCAGAGGAGGTGCAGCCCCAGCAGAGGGTACCAGCCCTCGCAGACTAACTGGGGGGGGGTCAAGGGGGTCAGGGAATGTGCCCCCCCCCCCCGCTCTGTTTCCTGTGTTCTGCTGTGGGCCAAGAAAACTCTTCCCACTCAGGAGGGTCTTCAGGGACAGGACCAGGCTCCCCGTTCGCCCGTGGACCTCACTAATAATAGGCCTACCACTCTGCAGGCCAGGCCCCAAAAAACCTACTTGATTTAGTTGTAGTGGGGCGATCTGTGCGCTGGCGTCTGCCACTTGCATCTGTGCGCCGGTGTCCACCGCTTGCGTCTGCCAGCTCTTTTATTTTTTTTTAATTGATTTTTGTTGAGCTCTACATTTTTAGCTAGATCTTATATCCTAAACTAACCTATCTCTATTAATCTGTGTATCACCATGAGGTTGTGGCCTACCAGCACAGTTTTGGCAGGCTCCAGTGGAGGCATCTGTCTCCAGCAGTGGCTAGATGGCTTCTCACTCACTCTGCCTACTATTTCTCTACATCCCTGTTTATATTTCTTACCTGACTTTATTCTGCTAAGCCATTGGCTGAAAACAGTTTTATTCATTAACTAATAGAAGCAACACGTATACAGAAGGACTCCCCACACCAGCTCAGTGAACTCAATTTTGTTTACTGAGATGTGAAGCAGTCTGAAGGGAGCTTTGAACTCGATTTCCCTTGTCTGAGAGAACCACAGGCATAGAAAGTTGATTTCCTTTGCTGGGTCACTGTGATTGAATGTGAGATGCATCTGAGCTTAAAACCTATGCTAAAACTGGGGATGTTAGAGCAAAAAGATGCATGGTTCTCAAGTTTTTTTCATAATATCACTGGCTGCTGTCACCCATTCCCCAGGCCCTTGTATATCTGCATAGACAAAGCATCTTTTCATCATTGCATTTTAGAACAGCACAGGTCAGCTGTTTGCATTAAAACAGTCTTAATTTATTCTTACATATTATGAAGGCTGTTTTCTGGAAGATATCTGAGAGGCAAACTTGTGAGTATTCACAGTGAAACCCACTAAGAAAGTCTCACAGAACTGCAATTCCACACACAGAAACCCCTTTATTATTAATCCTGCTTCCCTGACCTCCCTCATCCATCTCCTCCTCCTTCATTCTCTTTCCCCCATCCTTTTCTTCTTTCTCCTCCATCCTCCCCCTTCTCAGTATTATTTCACCTTCTCTTCATCCTTCTCTTTTTTATCTTCCTCCTTCTCTGTCTTCTCACTCCTCGTCTTCCATCATCCCCCTACTCCATGCCTCCTTCCTTTTTTCCTCTTAATCCTCCCTGTCCATTCTGCTCTTAGTTCATGCCCTCTTTCAGCGTCCGTTTCCTCTCTTTCTTCCTTCTCTATCTTCTTCCTTCTTCTTGCTGTATTAAATAGTTCTCCTTTTGGAAAATTATTTGTTTTGAACAGCATTTTTCTCTTCCTGTCATCTTCTTGGGAAACTTTTTGAATGAATTTAGCTAAGCGCTTGTGCCAAGGTTGTCATCCCCATCCTGTATCCTGCAAGAGGCTGACCACTTGACTCGGGCTTAGCCAATGGTAATACCCCAGTTTCCCCATCAGTGATTGTTTCTGGTTGAGAGTAAGCAACAGTTCAAATACTTCTTTGTGCCTTATAGATTTAGAGCTACAGAAGATTGTATCCAGAACTGGGATCAAAAGCAAAAACAAAACGACACTGGAACTGTTCTGGCAGCATTTGCTATGGTCAAACACAAGATGAGCTTGGTAATTTATAGATGCAGTCAGTTAAGAGCATCAGACTTAGGTAACTAAACATTGCCTGTAGGAAAATTACAGATAGCAGGGAATTTACATATCAGTGCCAAGTACAGGCAAAATCAGGCTTCCCATCCAATTTCATGCTCCCCCTTTCAAACAAAAACAAACAAAAAACAAATGCACAAACCATATAGATGAAAATCAAAACAAAAAGCAATAAGACAAAAAATGTCAAAACAGAAATATAAAAAAAACGAAACAAATTCCACATATATACAAACAAACCAATAAACCCACGGAGTTAATTTTTTGTTAGTCAACTACTCATAGACATAGGGGAGACTCAGATATATTATTCAGCTATATATCCATTGGGGCCTGAAGTAATCCAGTGGGGCTGGCTGGTTTGAAACCTTTTAGGGTAGTCAACACTTTGGAAATATTGTTGTGAACTAGCATTTCTATCTTGATCCTGATGTCTGTAGAGGAGACTTTCCTGTGAGAAACTCAGGTTTTTGTGTCACAGTATAGAGGCAGACTTATTTTTCTTCATGCAGTCTTAATCTTTACTCTTAAGACCTTCAACTGATTGAATGAGGCCCTCCAACATTGTGGTGGGTGATATATTTAACTAATTCTACTGATTGCAAATGTCTCCCCAGTCTAAAAAAAAATGTGTTCACAGTAGCATCTGGATGGTTGTCTGAACATTTAGGTATCCTACCTAAGTTACGCTGTCACATAAAACTATCCATCCAACTCTTTAACCACTGGAAACTATCCTTGAGTGAGTGGACACAAAAAAGAGAAAGATAAGCATTCTGCTTTGTTTGATTTATACAATATTTCAGAAATGCAGAGTAGTTTACTAAGTGGCTGGCTAGATACTTCATGCTGTCTCTTAAAAAGTATTAAAATAGATTATTGTAAAAACAATTGTCTCCAGTGCTAGGGCTTGAACTCAGGACTTTTTTTGCATGCAATGCAGGTATGTTATCAAAGAGCTACAGCCCTAATCTTTCCAGTTCATTTATTTGTTTGTTTTTTGGCTAGAGGGCCTCACAAAGTAGCTCTAGCTGGGCTTAAATTCACAACTCTTGTCTCAGCCTTCTAAATGTTTGCTTATGGTCTTGTACTAATGTGTGTGGTGTCTGCATCATTGTTAAAAACTGGATATTAATTGGATAGCTACAATATAAATCTATTACACTTGTGTTGCACCTCGGAAGGAATACGTTCTAGTGAGTAGTTGGAGGGGGTGGAGAAGAATTGTTAATGACATTACCCAAGATAGTTTGATCAATGTTAAATATTTTATGACTGTGTTATATAAAAGGATGCAAAAGCTAATAGCCCAGGTAATCATCTAATTATTTTACTTAAAAGTTACAAATTGTGCCTCACTATGATTCCCAAACTTTTAACGTATGATGACTTCCTTTGAATGTAGAGAAACTCACAAACCCTTTTAAAAATAATGATTATAGCTTTAGTTTTTATTGATGGAAGCAATACTCTTTGCTCCAAATGTCATATTCCGGATTTTAAAAAGCCATTTTTTTTTTGGCTATTTTCACTTAAATCTTCATAAAGCTCAAACACCAGCTCAGAAGATCCTCTGATCTGTGATGTTCAGATAAAATTGACTCAGATTCTTTGGCAATATCAATCCCTCCCTAGGACTGAGCACCAGGGACCTGAGTGTAGGAGCAGCTGTGTTGATGGGAGCATATTCAGGCTGGAGCTTCCTGCAGTTCTGGTTCTCCTGTAAACTTCATCATTCTCTTCTGCCTGTGTTGTCCCAGACAAAAACACCAGCATCTGTATTTGAGAAGTACAAGTACAATCTTAACTGTTAAAGCAATAGTATGTAATAAACTTGAACACAGAAGGAGCTTGGGAGGTTCAGCACAACAACTTTGGAGGAGGTATCATACAATGTTTATGCTAGGTTTTATGTTTCACCAGTTAACTGTGCTCCTGTCAACCCCATTTTTTAGCTACCCTGTACTTTGTCTGTTACCTTTGCCACACAAAGACCAAAGCAATGCCTCCTATTATTTCATGGATCACCTTTCCGTTCTCTCGGTTCTTGTTTCTACTCATTCGTCCTTCACTGCATTTTCTACCACAACGACTTATCAAAACATTATATAATTCCATTCACAAATACATAATATAATGTGTTTAGTTATCAACAAAACAAATTTGATTTAAAATTAATATTATCAATACCAATGAAAGTATTTTTGCCAAAATGTCACTTTTCTTCCTAAACGAAATTTTGCTACTAGTTTTCAAGGCATAGATCATGTGGCATAAAAATTTATTTACTGAAAGATTGCTTTTTGCCAGAGACTATTTTAGTTGGTGAGTATATGCCAGTAAAGGAACAAAGCTTGTGTGTTTGTGGAGAGAAAAGCATCTCAATATGTTATATGGAAAAACTGCAATATGAGAATCATAAAAGAATAAAGGACTTGAATGGGAGTTGTTATTTCGCCTGGAGGTTTACATAGAAAATGACATGTCACCAGGAAGGGAGGAAATCAGTCATAGTGAGAACTTAGGCAAGAGTGCTCCAGAAAGAGTAAACAGCAAGTGCAAAGGACCTGAAGTAGAAATCTATTTAGCTCCTTTGAGGGAGCCCCAAGTCTAGCATAGTTAGAGCAAAGCAGGGTGGTGTGGGGTATGAGGGAAGCAGTTCATATCCCAAGGAACTATGTACGCACTGGAAAGAGTTGTTTTCCAGTGGTGATGAGACAGGAAGCCTCTCAATCATTTGGGTCAGAGGCAGCAAACTGACTCCTGGTTCTAGAGGAGCCCTCTGGTTGTTACCCGGAGAGTAGATACTTTAAGGTCAAGGACAAAACTAGGGAGAGCAGTTGGCAAGGAAGCAGTTACCATCCAGATGTGAGTCAAGTGTATACACACACACACACACACACACACACACACACACACACCTTAATAATATAATGTTCTGACTTTTGGTTAAGGAAGAAATTATAGAGACAACACAAGATTTTGGAATGAGGTCCTTGAAAGATGGTGTTGCCACTACTAAGTGGAAAAGTCTATGGAACTAGGATGATTAGAGGAAGATTAGACACTTAGGTTTGGGCTGCATTGGTTTATAGACACTTGAATGGAGAGGTCAGTCTAAGAACACACTGTTCTTGGCCCAGGTTCAATGGGCAGGCTTTAGTTAGAGCTGCAGACTTGGGATCTACCTAAAATTGATGACACAAAAAACACAAGGTCAATTTTAAAAACTATTTAATTAATTTATTTATTTATTTATTATACAGTGTTCTAGTCTGCATGTGTCCCTGCAGGCCAGAAGAGGGCACCAGATCTCATTACAGATGGTGTGAGCCACCATGTGGTAGCTGGGAATTGAACTCAGGACCTCTGGAAGATCAGTCAATGCTCTGAACTGTCTCCCTGGTCCCCTCATAAGGTTAATTTTTATATCACTTGGAGAATGACCAACCATACTTTGGGAAGAATTTAATGGGGTGGGCATTCCAATGCAGAAAGGTTAGAGAGATGGGGAGAAGCTGGCAAACGAGTGGCTATTTGTCCCTTTTCTTTTTCAGAGTGCGTGTGTACTATTCACATGTGTATGTCATTCAGTATACCAAAGTACATGGCTTGAAAGACCTTATTCTGTAAATCAAATTTCATTTTATTATTATTTTAATATGATTTTGAAAATTTCCCACATATATACAATGTATCATGATTATGTTCACTTTAACTCCTCTCGACTCCCCTCCTAGTTACATATCCTTTATAACATCATTTCCTCCTTTTTAATTAAGCAATTAATTAGCCCATTGAGTCCAATTAGCAACATGACCATTCCGCTAAGCCAAGCCAAGCCAAGAAGTTACCCTCTAAGGCTATGATCTTTCCAGCCATGGGTTTTGCCCTTGTTTATAGCACCAGACAAACTCCCTCTGTAGAGTAGTCCCCAAATCTAATCAAGAAAGAGGTTTGTTATCTCCATAAACAGTCTCAGCACTATTGTACCAGAGAGGATATATCTTGCATTGCAGGTCAGTATTGCAGCATGCAGGGTCCATGCTGGATAAGGCCACTAAAGTCATTTTCCCCTTAGCAACTATTAAAGCTAGCCTATAGGGAGGGAGAGCCTTGCCAGTTCAAAATTGATCTCTTCACATCCTGGAACCAAACTGTAATGTCTTTAACTGTAGATGAGAGAACTTTTGATTTACCATAAAGACATAATAATATTCATTCAGGAAATACAAATAAGCAAATTAATGAATGACTTCACCATCTTTTCTCCAAGCGTGGAGCCAATACTTATTTTTTTTATTTTGATTTTCAGATGTTAGTGCCCTGAAATGTAGTTCAAACTACAGAAGGAGGATCCCCCCCCCTCTGTGTGTGTGTGTGTTGTTGTTTCAGCCTTCTTCAGATTCAAGGTGACTTGTTGAGGCTCTGTATATTAAAAACCTTCTGGAATTCTTTGAACAAATAGTGGGAGATTATTATTTATTGTGGTAGTTGTTGGGAACTGATAGGAACCAAGCTCAGGCAGCTTATACCTATAGTCTACGGTCAACAAGTAGAGGAGAACCCTCTCTTTCCTTCCTCCACATTTCTAAGTCCTCTCACAGGAAGGGAAACACACATCAGCATGTCCCTGCCTAAAGGAATAGGAGGAACTTTTGGTCATTTCCCTCTTCCTTCCTTGACCCTTTTCTTGGGATAATAAATGACAAATAAGGTTGGTGCAAGATTCAAGTGGGACCTCTCAGTCTCCTAGAGCCAGATTCTGCTCTATCGCTCTGTCTTGGAGTCGTTGTCTTCATGGGGTCAAGCAGTCCTTACTGTGTTCACCAGTGCTAAGTGCCCAGAGAGAGCCTGCTCTTAATTAAGCCTATCCTTTCTCTGACCTCTGTTGTCTGTGCAGTCAAGTAAGTAAATTCAGAGGTGAGGTAAGTGCAGAATCCTGCCTTGATTTCCTACCTGGTATATCAGGAATAAAGCAGACAAGCTAGCCTGGGGATGTTTTATAACTTCTCCTGGTCTCAGTGGGATAGAACTTGAAGAAGAGAAGTTTATTTATTTATTTATTTTGGAATCTGAAGTATAGAACATCCCCCTTAGCCACAGTGGTTTCAACTAGCATTTGGAAGCTCAGGTTAGGGGATGTACATCCCAGATAATGCCTTATGATTGGGATAGGACTTGAAAAGCTGAAGTTGTAGGGAGGGATTTTTTCTCTGTGAAAAACTGAATAAAAGTGAGGAGAGATTTACCAAGAGCATTTGAATTTAAAGAACAGAGATTATCTATCTAGGTTGAGGTAGCCATGATGGGAAATATGCCTGCCAAAGCACTGAGGGAAAGGGGCTGGGGTGTGGCTGGGTGAGGAAGGCAAATAAGGAGGCTTCAAGAGAGGAACAGAGAGGTAGAGAATTGAGGGCCTGATGGAAGGAGTCGCTGCTTTCCGGGGCTCTTTCAGCTTTGTTGCTCCTGAGGTATGTTTACACATCCCTTTTTACTTGAATTTGTCCAAGAGGTTTCCATGCTTTCTTAGCAACTTGAAACTGTTCACTGAAGCGCCTTACAAGCAAAATGGACTAAGAGCTTGAGCAAAGCCTGAGCAATTGCATTCACCTCTAAGCAAGACCATCAGTCAGGATTCATCTAACTTCCGTGAAAGGTGAAGTTAGCTACTGCTAGGTGACTGAAAGCTACGCAAACAACAGTTTCCCAGCGCTGACTCTTGCTTCCTCCGCATTCTCCTTCATTGCTTTCTCCACGCACGTAAGAGTCCGTGAATGTCTAATCCATAACAAACTGAATTCAAATGATTAATTGTAATCACTGTATTTATAAGATGTTGTCATCTGAAAGAGCAATGCTAGGTTGCTGGGCACTTGAAGATTGTGTGTGACCCCTCTGACCTTCCACTTCATGTCATAGTCTCAACGCAGCAGCCTGATGTGTGGCCCATGACTGGCGTACACAGTCACAGCCATCGGCACTTCACTTCACACCCATAACACCGCTTCGTGATCACTGGATGTGTGAGGTTAGCTGCGCATCTGCAGGTGATCATAACTAGCACGGTAGAAAAGCTGTCAGTATCGAAATCTACAGCAATGAAGCAAAAGTTTGAAAGGACAGTAGGAAAAGTCGGGAGCAATAATGTGTATTTTGTGCCAGACACTGATTGTTTATAGTTACTCAAAAAACTATCTTCTCTCTCTCTTTTTTTTTTTTTCTAAAGCACATTCTTTGCAGTCATGTGGGACTGTATGACTGCATCGCTAGGTATGATGGTTGCTAAGTGAGACTGTAGCTCTGGTACACCTCATGTGAGTGATTCTGTTCCTGGCACCCAAATTATAGTTTGGGGATGGGAGGATCCCAAGACCTTAGGAGTCAATGAAATCTCCAGATGAAAGAGTTCTCAGTTTACAAATGACCCATGTTCTCAGAGCTAAGCCATCTTGTTCTGTTTCATGAGAAATTGCCTCCTGTGTTGAGCCTCTAACAATTTAGCTTTATTATATTATTTCCAACACCCCATTGGCTGCCATCAACAACATATTTCTCTCATGTTTTCATAATAAATGCACATGGGAAAATCATCTGGAAAATATGGGTGCTGGAGATGAGAGTATATGTAAGAAGTGGAAGCAGTTCACAGGGAACCTGGAAAATCCCCACAGACTCATTCTAAACTTGTGTTCCCCAGATGGTAGCACTGTTGGAGACTTTAATGGGCGTGGTCTACCTGGCAGAAGTATGTCTAGGTGGTATTTGGTGTTTAGCCTGACTTCTGGTTCTGGCCTTGTTCTCTGCTTGCTGGTCTCTGCGTGAAATGAAACTGTAATTATTTTGCCCATTCTTTAGTTTATTAAGAAAATATTCCCAGAAAGACAGCCAACCCAGAAGGAAGTAGAGCAGAATGATGGGGGAAAAGGGGGCCATGAGTCATGATTTGAGCAGTAGGCTTTGCTTACATATGAATCCCTGGGAACTACAGCTTGTGTGCTGCCTGTGGAAGTTTGCCTTCTGTTGTTTGTAGCTGAAATCCCTGGCTAGGGCAAGGAGAATTGCCTATAAGTGAAGTGTTTGAGAAAAATCTCTTCTCAGCTTCTTGCTTTATAAGCATTTGTATTTAATTAGGTGCAGTGTGAAAAACTGGGTAGCTGCTCATGGGAACCCAGATTTGGTGACCCTGGGATTGGTTTCATGAATCTCTTTCAATTTCTAAATCCTTGAAGCGCTTGCTTCAGTAGTAACTTGATATTGTGTCTTGATATTTCTCTATTTCCTAAAATGATCTGGGCCCGTTCCCGCCCTTGCCATTTTCCTCTAAGCTTGCCTTCTCTTTCCAGCCCCCGAGCAGCAATAAATTAAAGCATCAATAAACACATTTCCCCTCAACTTCTGTTTCTACTTGCCAGAAGTCATTTCTCCATGGTTGACAGTTAGCAGGCATGAATCCAGCATGGAATACGCTGTAGAGTTATTGATTTTTCTGTGATAATAGTAATAGAAATTTATTAAACTACCACCCTGTTTTGGGACCTTAGCCTTTCTTGTAAAGATTACTGTCTCTTCAGGACAACTGCTAGGTTTCTTGTAAGTGCCCACACTAACTACAATGTAAATCTCTAATCTTATTTGAAGTTCAAGATTCTCTACAACCTTTACAGTACTGTATCTGTCTTTTGCTTAGGTAGAGCTCTTGTGTTCCTAGGGCATGCATCTTATATTTCTGTTTGCTTGTTTTTACTTATGTGTTTTTCTCACCAGTGACTCCCATTCTCTGGTCTTCTCACACATATCCTTAACTTCTAGGTCAAGTTGATATCCCCCCTTTCTCATAAGATTTGCTTTAATAGTCTCAGATGAAATGAATCTTTTCTTGGTAGGTACTTGGCAGCATGTTGTACGTGTTCCTCCCTTCTTTGTGTGTATTGACATGCTTGTGTGTGTGTGTGTGTGTGTGTGTGTGCAGGCACATGTATGTGAATGAAGATGTGTGTGGAAGTCAGATGTCAACATCAAGTGTCATTCCTCAGAAACCATCTACCTTGTTTATTGTGACAGAATTTCTCAGGGTCCTAACAATCTGATTAAGCCTGGCTGGCTGGCAAGGGCAGTAAGCCCAAGCTTACTTCTTCAGCACTGCTGGTATTGTGTGTGTGTACACACATACACAGGTGCCTCTTTTCACACCCACATAGATCAGAGAAGAATATCAGGTATCCTACACTACCACTGTCACACTGCACACAAGGGTTTCCCACTTCGAGACTCTCCACCCCTGAGCTCACCATTTTGTCTAGGCTGTATGGCCACAGACTTCCAGTACCCACTTATTTCTACCCTACAGCGCTGAAGTTATGGACATGTCCAGCCTTCTCTGATTTCTTGTTGTTACTGTCCCCAACTCAGCAAGTTGCACACCAATTGCTCCAACACACAGTGTTGTCTCTGCCCAGCTTTGATGAGGGTGTCGGGTCTCAGCTCATGCCCTCATATTTGTGCAGCAAGGCTTTTGCTGGCAGAGCTCTCTCCTCAGCCCTTTATGCCTCTTTTTGTTCTCTAATTTTTAAAAAATCAACCACCACCCTCACTATGTTCCACACCACAACCCTGACCTTCGTGACTCCCACAACCACCCCAGTTCAAATCCACCCAGTAATGAACAGCTGTCACCATCCTCCTTCCTTACTTCTCAGTAGCAAAGCTGTCTGAAGCCAAATCCAGAAACAAGTGCGGGCTGCTGACTGAAGAGAAAAAAGCTTCAGCCATTGTGTGTTACTGTTTTATTTTCTATAGTAGATGGCTTGGTATTGATGAATATATTGTATTTTCAAGACTGGATTCCACGTTTCCAAAAGGCAGCATACTTGTTTAATTCTTCCATATAATTATTGTAGGGACAATGAATATTCAAATGAGAATTAACAAACAGAGATGTGCATCTTAGCAATAACAACTTTAGCAGGCATTGAAGATTATTTATCATTGTTTTAGAAAGCCTCAGGCAATAGAATCTCCCTTCCTAGGTGTATGTGATGTAAATGTGATAATTAAATGATATTTAATCAACAGTTGAAGGAAAACACCAAACACAATGAATATGAAGAGAAGTACGGTGTGTGCACAATACTTGAAGCAGGGAGCACACAGCCTCAACAGTCGTTAACTGAATTATTATTGTGCCATAATTAGCAGAACAGCATGTGATATAACAAACCATGAAAGATATATAGCCTGATTTTCTGGCTCAGGGTAGACATCTTTTTCACTTTTCCCTCAAAGCTGCTGACCCAACAGATCGGTAATTTTCTAGCATGACACCTACATTGAATAACTCCCATCTGAACAATTTCCAGTGGAAAGATCATAATTTCACCTTTCTGCTACTCAGCAAAATGCACCAAAAAGCTAGCGGTAAGAGTGATGGTATTTTAATTGCTGTAATCACATTCAAGTTTATGAAGAAAGCAGTTTTTGACATTTTAACAATTATTAACAGCAAGTAGGTGGTGACCTTATCTTCACAATGAATAGTAACATACTCTGTCTCAATACTACCTTTAGGAGAGGATGAATTGAGGGATTACAGTCACAGTGGGGATCAGAATGAATAACACAGAGTTTGGGAAGTTAAGAAGAGAAAAGAAAAACTCCCTCCTTGTACAATACATATATAGCATGCATACACCATGTGTATGGGTGCATGTATATCTGTGCATGCATGTGTGTGTATGCATGTATGTGGAGACAGAGGCCAGATTACTGTTTACCTTGTGCTTTGAGACAGCTTCTCTTACTAATCTGTAATTTGCCAAATAGGTGAGAATGGCTAGCCTGTGGTCCTGCCTCTTGACTTAGAGGGCTGTATTATGAGCCTGTAACTACCTTGCCTGACTTTTGTTTTTTTTTCCACCAGCATGAGTTCTAGGGAATCAAATTCAGGTCCCCATGATTACAAGGCAAGCACTTCATAGACTGGGATGTCTACCCATCCATAATACAT
Source organism: Alexandromys fortis (assembly GCF_014885135.2). Classification (NCBI taxonomy): domain Eukaryota; kingdom Metazoa; phylum Chordata; class Mammalia; order Rodentia; family Cricetidae; genus Alexandromys; species Alexandromys fortis. The sequence continues at coordinate 14,415,868 of NW_026067937.1, read as the reverse complement.
TACAGTGTTTCTAGATTTGAGAAAAAAAGCTTAGGAACTAGCTCACCCTACTGTTTCATTTTACCATCGAGCTAACATTGGTGCACATAAAAATGTCATGTCATCATTCTCACATGGGCATATTCTACATGGTATTGTTGACAGGCTCCTTCAGCAGGAGGTGGTGGTATCTTTGGTGAACTTCACTTATAAACCCAAGCAGTATGTGCTTTTCTCTTGAGAGGCAGCTGACAGAGTCATTGAGGTTAGCAAAAAGCCAGGTATATTTCTGTTGACTGAGAGTAAGTCTTAGAGCAAGGTATTTTGGAATGATTTTTTTTCTTTAGAAGTTGGAAATTGAGGAAGGGAAAGCATTAAACATGTTAAAGACTTATCAACAAGTGACATGCCTCATTGAGTCAAATTCTGTCATTTATCCTACAAGGATTTCCTAATGTAGATGTCGGGGCTTGCCCAGTGGAAAACCTGAAAGAGAGTGGGAGCACTGTAAGGTTGGGCTTGTGCTTGGCTATGTCATTCTTTAGATTGTTGGCACAGGCACAGTTACAGACTTCAGGGGCCCATATTTGGGGTCTTTCTGGGGTGCTGGGGAGATGCCTCAGTAAAACACTCACCACACATGGAAGTCATGCTTAGATCCTCAGAACCTGTGTGAAGTATTCTACAGTACACACGTATAATACATGTCTAAGTCTAGTGCTCTTATGGGGAGATGGGTGCAGAGACAGAAGAATGCTTGGAAACTCTTGAGCCTCCTGGTCTGCCATATGCATCAGACTACAAAGAGACATGCCTCAAGCAAGATGGAAGATGAGGATGACAGCTAAAGTTGTCCTTTTACCTCTCCAAACACACATGCACTCACACAGAGGAATGTGCACACATCCATTGTAACATCCGATTTTGTGTTACACCTTCGGTACAGTTCGCGCACCACTAGACCTTCTGCGAGTCTGGCAAGGGCCTGGAGATTGAAAGAACACACAAGGAGACCAGGGTCATTCAAAAGGAGATCAGCTGAATGCTGGTTTATTCAGACTTGGGGAAGTCCTTATCTACCTAACTGCTGCACAAGGACCTCTGCCCAGGCAGGTGGGAAATTACCATATCAACAATGGAGTCAATGCCCTACAGCTAATCACCAGGTGGGGCAGGGGAAGCACAAGAACAAACAGAATGCTTTGTCAGCTGACCAGAGATGCACCCCAGGAACAAGGGCAGACCTGGCCCTACAATCCATACATGCACAAACATCACACACACACACACACACACACACACACACACACACACCCCAAAAAGAAAGAAACTAAGATTCTACTACAAGAGAAATCTTGAGTTGGGCCGTCTGTTGATGTAAATTTCTCAACAACTCAGGAAGGGAATTGTGTTTATCCATACCTTGCAGTGAGAGTCTACAGCACTTCTTGAATTCCCAGATCTAATAAGCACACTGTGTGAAAATGAAGGGGACTTTGGGAGAGATAATGAGGTACAAATTCCTACTCAGGAGGTGATGGCAGATCCCAGGCTTTGGTAGGAATTTACTTGTGGACAATAGATCAGACAGACAAGGTGAGAATCGCTCACCATCTGGGTAAAGTTGCTAATAGCATAGGTCAAATACTTATCGAGATATTCTGCACACATTTGTTAGCAACGGTAATAACTATGTTACTAATTCTAACTGGAAGAGCTAGGACATGATCTCAGGGTTGTTTCTGAATTGAACTCTGTAGACTCCCACACATTTTCTAGATGAATAGATTCTCCCTAATAACTTATCCCAGCCCTTTTTAATTACGGATGCATGCACTGCTGTGAGTCACTCAAAGGCTAAAAGACTGGATTTCTTCAGTGCCAATGTTTTTTTTTTTTTTTTTTGCCATTGTGATGGATGAATGTTACTGAGTTCTTTAAAGGCTGTACTTTAGAACCTGGAACTATGACTATCAGTTAAAAACCGGGAAAAAGCATCAACCCCTTCACCTTCTGGCCTCAGAAACTGCAGAACCTTGTCAATCATGATTTATTAACCAGTAAGTATGGAGGATGTGTTGCTTATAGCATTGCTGATTCTCACTTGTCAGCTTTGTGTTTTTCTATTGAGAAATTTGAAGTTCCATAGTTATCTTCCTGTATAAAGTAGAAACTTTGGTGTTCTTATAGAACCCTTAGGCTTCGAAAGATGAGCACTGTTTGAGTTTACAGATGATTAAGATCTGTGCTTTGCTTCATTCACAACACAATGGTAAATTGATATTGACTTGTCTAAACTAAGATATGGTAGCTTCAAGATATTCTTGAGATATCATCTGCATTAGATTTTTTTCCGAACATTTCTTGGACTTGGGGAGGATTGAGGAGGGTTTTAAGAGCTGTGTTTAATTCTTTATTAGTGATGACTGGAAAAGTTGCTTATGGCGAGAGTAAGCGAGAGGCCATCTGCTGTAATGATGAAGAGGGAAGACTTCAGGGTCAGGCAGACCTAGATTCTAATTCAAGCTTGGCTGCTTATAGGAGCTGAGTCCACCCTGGGAAAATAAGTTAACCCATGGGCACTTCAACTTTCCCTTCTTTAATGGAAATAAAAATAATACTTATTTCTTGTGGTTATCATGAGTATTTAATAGGAAATTATTTGTAAACTGCTTATATAATGCACAGGTCTTTGTAATTAGAAGCTATTGTTATGGCTATGGGACACAGGAGACCATTGTGGACCAATTACAACCTGGGACATATAACCTCTCTAAATTAACAGAGGGTTTCAAGAAAGGCTAGGATATTTTTTACTATAACCTATCTTCTGCTTTTTGTGTGGGATTTTGGCATTGGGAGGTTCCCCTAGGTGGTGGACCTATTGTCCTGGTTTCTTGGGACTGAGGGGTGTGGGGCTTCCAGTGATGAAATGCACAGACCTGAGATGATTACTTTACCATAGATTGTATTTACCAGTGTCACTGGATTTTGGACATGATAATCTTGAATTATCTATATCTTGATTCTATTTTCTGCTTCCAGATTTCTTAACTTAGTTATACTTACTTAACTTTTCTTGTTCTTTTACTAGATTTTTAAATAATGAATTAGTTCTGTATTCTTCTCCAATATTTAGTTAGGAAAATTTTAGCGTATAATTATCACTTTGTGTATTTAAATGTACGCTTGTGTTTAAAATAGAGTTATGATCTTTTTTTAAATTTATTTATTTATTTATTAAAGATTTCTGTCTCTTCCCCACTGCTGCCTCCCATTTCCCTCCCCCTACCCCAACCAAGTCCCCCTCCCTCGTCAGCCCAAAGAGCAATCAGGGTTCCCTGCCCTGTGGGAAGTCCAAGGACCACCCACCTCCATCCAGGTCTAGTAAGGTTAGCATCCAAACTGCCTACAGATATGATCTTTGTTGATGTTCAGTGTTTCCATATTTGGTCAGTGGAAGTCTTTTCAATTTGTTTTCTTAGCCCCTTGGACATCATCCCTGAATTTTAACAGTGTTAGTGACAAGACATAAATATGCCCTAGATCTAGACTCAGCCATTTCTCCATAGACCCTGACTTCTTGTGGGATTCCTGGTTCAATGTAGTATTCTTAGTTATTAGGAGAACAGTGTGGCTATTAGAAGTAATTACTATGACAGATTAAATTATTTTTTCTAAACATTTGCAGAAATGTGGGTATATATATATTTATATGTATATACACATGTATATGTATATATAATATGTGTGCATATTAGAGAGAAAACTAATTCACAGACTTATATTAATTATTTCAATTTGTACTTAGAATTGCAGGGAGTTTATTTAATCTTACCAGTATTATATCTGTATAGTTTAATCCATGATGAAAATCCTAGTACTTAATATAACCAAGCAAATGAATAGTTTGCTTTATACCATATTTCATATGAATAAGCTTCAGAATGACAGCACAGCATCAGCTGTTGTGGGGTATCCAACAGAGAGGACTGCTCAGACATGGACTCAAGCCAATAGAAAGGCTTGATTAACCAGCCTGCCATTTGGGTGTTTAGGATCCCAGTGTATCCTCAAGCCTTTCTCAGGGTGAGATTTTAGGCACAAAACCCATATACTGGGTTGACACATCTCACTTAGCAAGAACAGTTATCCAAAAACATGATTAGTGCATAAAAAGACTTTGCTAGAACTATGAACGTCAATGGATTAAGTCTTTGTTTTTGGTAGGTGTTTTATCTACATGCTGAGTTTAAAGGCCTAAAAATGGTACTTCCATCATGGCATCAGTTATGCTAAGGCCTGTTACAAACCTAATAATATGACAACTCAAAATTATTTTGAAAAATTTTGTCATTTTTGCATTTCTCTATGGGAGAGAATCAAGTTATTATCATTCAAAGCCACTTGAAGTTATCCTTTCTTCATAATTACATCACTAACTCTCCATCTTAGCATTGTTTCCTTTAACTTTGAATTTTAGGAATTACTTTGATTTTGCTTTATATTGTATAAAATGTTTTCACTGTTACAAAGGCTGCTAAATAATACCTGACACAATGCAAGAACACTTCTTTCAAATCCTGTTTTTCTCGAACTTATTCTTTTTTTTTTTTAAATATGAAATCCCCCTCTGAAGCACGAATAATAAAAACTCAGGGTCAGAAATTTGGGTTCAACCTAAAGATCCATAAAGCAAAACAGCTGGCTACTAGTTCTGCTAGTGGCTTTTTACTTGGGCACTGGGTATCAAAACTTAGGCCACCGTGCTTGTGTGGCTGTCTCCTGGCATGTCTAGCTCCTCACTTTATTGACAAGTTTTGTGGTGATATCATTTGTATTTTTTCTTCTTTTAAAAATTGGTCCTCACCTATAAGAAATATTAGAAATAGTGACTAACCTTTTCTTTCCATGTTGTAAGGAGGCTGCTAGTTAGTTCCCAGCTATGTGGCAGCTCAAACCCAAAATAATCACACAGAAACTATATTATTTAAAACACTGCTTGGCCCATTAGCTCTAGCTTCCTATTGGCTAACACTTATATCTTAATTTAACCCATTTCTAGTAATCTGTATATTGCCATGTGCCTGCAGCTTACCAGGTAAAGTTCTGGTGTCTGTCTCTGGTGGGGCTACATGGCTTCTCCCTGACTCTGTCCTCCTTCTCTCAGCATACAGTTTAGTTTTCCCCTCCTAGCTCTGTTCTAACTTATCAGGCCAAGCCAGTTTCTTTATTCATTAATGGTAATCACAGCATACTGAGGGGAATCTCACATCACCTCCCATTTTCTGTTTAAATAAAAAGGAGGTTTTAACTTCAACATAGTATAATTGCATACAACAAAATAGCTATCAAGTAATAATTACAGTTATAACATTTATATCTACTTTATCTCTTATCATTACCTAGGAAAACTATAACTATAAATTCTTCAACTTCATCAAAGACTCCAGAAAGATATAATATTACCTAAGTAAGCTGGAAGTGCATTGTTAGCAACTTCCAAAACTCTAGAATTGACAGAGACATCTTGCTGCCTTGACAGTCACCCCAAATTCTTCTGTATTATTGAGGCTTTTATCTTCAGCCTACAGGCCCATAGTATCCAGCAGATTTTTCCATGAAACGGGAAATTTCAAAGAGAGTTCAGTCACTTTCTTCTCAATCCTGCAGAATGTCTTTCAGACTCTTTCATGAAGTGGGAACCCTGAAGGATCACCTCACCTTTAGGCAAGTTCATCAGTCATTTCTCTGCGGATCCTGCATGTCCAGTTCATACAGCAGGCCAGGCAAGAGCAGGTTTTTGGCCAAATGGCTAAACAACTTCATAAGGAGCCTCTTTGATGCCCATCTTCTTCTTGAATTAGCTTGGTGCTTCCAAGAGCAGATGTGCCTTACTGTCACGAAAAGTCCTAACTTCTTAAAACATTTAAAATAACCATATTCTGACCAGCCTGGTCTACAGAGCTAGTTCCAGGACAGGCTCCAAAGCCACAGAGCAACCCTNTTGAAAGGTTTGAAGAATAAGTATCCATCTGAAATACATTTTTGTATTTCATCTAGAAAACCTAACTAGCATGACTACAAGCATGGCTATTATAGATGATTATCTATTAACATATATTTCTTAATTATACATTAAATTTTTTAAACGAGCTGCACAAACACAATACCTTAATCAAGAGCAGAAATGTACATATAACAAAATTGACCTTAAATTTGTATCAATAAACCAAGATCCATAGCAATGCAAATCTCTAAAGCATATTCCTCTTTAAATGTAAATAAATATTTATAGACAATATTTGGGAATATGGACATAGTTCTTTCTATACTACTTCCTGCTTTTTGTTGGACAAAGTAATTTTTGAGAATGTTCACAGCAACCTTTCAGGGATCTTGGTCCACCAAAGCACATTAACCTGGAATGAATTCACAGGTTTTGATCCTCTGTAGAAACAAAAGAAGAACCTTTATTCCAAAGTAACATATCCTTAGACCCAAATTTGGAGTCATGATTCTTTTAGAACATATATGCTGGTTTAGCTTAGCAGCCCATACAATGAAATGTCTCTCTGTACTTTGGTCCTTCATAGTCAAAATACAATAATATACATAATCCAGCCTCTCTTTGCATATTCCATCTTTACATAGCTTATATTCAACACTGTGACCCATTTAGAGGTCTTTTCCATCTGAATTTGTCTTTATTGTGTATTTATAATTATTTTCCGACCAGGACTGCTTCTTAAAATGCTAAGCGCTTCTTATGAAGTTAAGTGCAGCATTATTGAGGTATTTACAGTACATTCTGCTTGCTCCACATAGTCTAGCATGGTGGAAGTCTGTTCATTGCCTCTGCAAACTATGCACATTGCCCCAGTTCCAAGTATGCAGTCAGTCAATGTTGAGCTATTAAGCAGTTTGTAACATGCTGCTTACAAACCCCATTTAAATGCTCAGCCTCCTGAAAGAAACAGAGGTAATACTGGCAACAAGGCCCAGAAAGCCAGCATTTCAAAGCTGCACAGCTTTTTTTCTGCTACTGATGAGTCAGGAAAACCTTTCTTAAAGGAGCTGCAGCACACTGCCAGGAAACAGCAAGAAGCTGTGTTAAACTCTGTAGTTTTGTGCTTAGAATTCCTTTCCAAGCCCTCTCAGGTTTTATGTGGATTTAGTCCACCATGTTGGTGTGCCATTTTTTTTTTTTTTTTTTGCAGGGAGGCTACTTGTTTGTTTCCTGGCTGCACAGTTGCTCAGACCCAAAATAATCACAGCGAAACAATACTATTTAAAACATTGCTTGGTCCATTAGCTCTAGCTTCTTATTGGCTAACAATTATATCTTAATTTAACTCATTTCTAGGAATCTATGTATCGCCACATGGCTGTGGCTTACTGGGAAAAGCTCTGGCATCTGTCTGTGGTGAGGCTACATAGCTTCTCCCTGACTCTGTCCTCCTTCTCTCAGCATACAGTTTAGTTTTCCCTCCTAGCTCTGTTCTAACTTATCAGGCCAAGCCAATTTCTTTATTCACTAATAGTAATCACAGCATACAGAGGGGGATCCCACATCATTTCCACTTCTCTTTATATCAGAAGTATTGATCGGAAGTAGTGTCCTCTCATTCTCAGTTGACTCAAGGCAGTCAGACCTTAGTCTACTTTTCAAATAGACTGCATCATAACAGCACTGATACCACTGTCCATCGCCCTTATAATCTTCACTTTGCCTTATTTCAAAGGTAGCTACACTTTTATGTTTATCTTTAGTTTTATGTCCATTTAATTTTAATCATTTTTATGTCTGAATACTAGTCCATAAAAGATTCTTCATGAAAGGAATAATTCCCATGAATTCTGTAAGATTCACTGCTTGTAAAAATAGACATCACCTCGAGGATCTTTAATTTGACTCTTGGTTATCGTTGTCCTGTGCTGTTGGGAATATGATGGCTTCTGATTTATCTTTTCTGAAATAATTCTGATTTAAAATTTGGAGAATCTTTTCCATATGCCTGAATTCCTGGAGTTTCACAGTGATGTGCAGTTGGACCATTTTTAAATTTACTATTCTGGACATTGTGTGTCCTTTAGTATGACACTTCTCTCTGTCTCTCTCCTTTCATCTATATCTCTGTCTATGTCTCTCTGTGTGTTTTGGCGTGGTGGACTCTACTTTTTCGAAGCTTCCTGGGATGGTTAATCTTGCTGTTTAAATTGGGGTGAGAAATGTCTACCTGCTGAATAAAGTACACCTTTGGGCATTTCCTTTAGGGTATTTCCAGAGGTGACAAACTAAGGGGGAGGAAATCTAACTTGCATCTATTCCATAGATTGGGTATTCATGTAGAACAAAGGTGAGGAAGGACACCTGCAGCTGGCTACAGACTGAAGCTCTAAAACATGGGGCCCATGTGTCCTTTCTCCTTTTAAATTTCTCCTCCAGGTGTTTGTCAATGGATGAAAAACCCATAAATGCCCTTCAGCATGGCCAATATTCATGTGAAACCTGTGATTTCTTGACATCTACTACACCTGGTGACTTGAGCCTTTCTGGGCTTCAGTTAAAATAAAAAAAAAATGAAGAAATAAATTTTTTTTGTTTTTTTGGGACATGGTTTCTCTGTATCTTTGAAGCCTATCCTGGAACTAGTTCTTGTATACCAGGCTGGCCTTGAACTCACAGAGATCTGCCTCTCTCTGCCTCCTGAGTGCTGGGATTAAAGGCATGTGACACCACCGCCTGGCTAACAGTGTCTTTTATTTTCTTTATGAGTGTGTGCTACCTCCTACAGTTTCTATTTCCAAAAATTTATTGCAAAATTATGTTTACTGACATTCCCTATTTTATTATCTTTATCATTATGAATTTACATTTCTTGACTTTTTTTGCTATTATTTTTAGTGTTAAGGGAAGAGAATTAGTTAAATTATGTGATTGTTTCTCCATACTTAGAAAGTCCTAGGGGTTTGTGAGTATATTTTGAAAGCCACAAAATGACAAATCTTTGTCTGATGTCTACAGGTGAGAAAGCATTTATTTATATTAACTATAACCTGGAGATAAAAGAAACAGAATACAGCTCACTGTCAGTTGTTTAAAGAGAAAATGAATGAGAATTGGACTCATGAAGAGCAATAGTGAGGACCTGGGGAGGGGGTGTAAATGTGATTGTGTGAAACAAGGCTCATAATGCAGTCTGGTGCCTGCTTCCCGTGGGAAATTAAGTCTCCCCTGTACTGTCAGGCACAAGCTTCACGTCAGTGTCTGAAAATGGAGCCTGCTTCTTAATTCAGACTTAGCGTGTTGGTTGTTTGTGTCAGGAATGTAACAATTGATGGTTCCATTATAGAATATTGATCACTTTTAATAGTATGAAGAAACAGGTTCTGACTCCATAGGACAGTGGACACAGTGTAATGCAGCTCAGTCTTACTCCATTGTGTCTGTGTTTTCCGTTCTCAGAAGATTGCTGGGCTGTTTTGGGGAAGAGATTTCCTAAAATGTAGCCAACTAGACCCTTCTGTCTCCTGGCTTTCTTCTTCTGCTTACTCCCCTACCATCAGTCAACATGTTTTTCCTGAGTGGGAAATTTTAACGATTGGCCTCCCCCCCACCCCCACCCCCAGTTCTTTAGAAGCTTTGCCTTGGAGAGCATAGACTTTAGCCGGGATAACTAAGAATTCTTACAGTTTGAGAGTACAGCAAAGACAGTCTGGATAGGTGTCATATGAAAAGCAATTTAATGTTGCTTTGTCCCCAATATGTTGATTAACATCATCCAGTTTTCAACCATGACTCTCAAATTGTTATTGGTCAGGGCTCAGGTAATAATGGACTAGGCAGAGATAATAGATGTCTAATGGAGATTTATACTCAATGGATTGAATTCTGATGATTTTTTAAACATCCTTTGTATGTACAATGTATGTGTGTATGTATGTGTGCATGCGCACATACATGCATGTGCACAAGTAGAGGTCACGCTCAAGTATCTGTCCTTGTTTGCATTAAATTAGTTTCTTGTTCCCTGTTGCATATACCAGACTATCAGACCTTCACGCTTCCAGGGATTTTCCTGAGTCTGTCCCCATCTCCTATAGTGAGAAGCATAGGAGCAATGGAATATATAGACATATGCTATATAGCTTTATACTTAATGTGTATTCTGAGATCTGAACTCTGGATCTCAAACTTGCACAGTAAGTACCTTATGCATAGAACCATCTTCCAAGCCCAAATTATAATATAAGTAGATAAATGTCTCCCTTGATTCCAAGATTATAACAAAGGATTGATAACTATAAGTTCATAATGGTATAAGAAATAGATGGGACTGAACATAATATTGCAATATATCTCTGGGGTAGAAGGAGCTGGAGGCAGCAGAGGCAGGATGTGTGGAGATCAAAGCTTTACTGAGTACAGAAAGGTTTGAGGCTTAGCCTTTTCATGTACAATCAATGTCTGCAAATAGAATAATGGATGAATACCAGGATTTGAAACAGGCTCCACCATGCTCACCCTTGACACATGAACTTACATGTACCAAGAAATGTTAGTCATTAGCTTAAATCATTAATTTAATCCTTCTGAGGGCTTTCAACAATATTACCAGTTCAATTTTCCACATAAAGAAACAGATTTTGAACTTCCAGAGACATTACCATCCCTGATATTAAGCTCTATTATAGAACTATGGTAATTAAAACAGCTTGGTTTTTGCATAAAAACAGAGAGGTTGACCAATGAAATCAAATCAAAGACCCGGATATTAATCCACACTCCTATGAACACCTGATTTTTGACAAAGAAGCTAAAACTATACAATGGAAAAAAGAAAGAATCTTCAACAAATGTTGCTGGCATAACTGGATGTCAACATGTAGAAGAACGCAATGCAAACATCTACTCCCATGCACAAAACTCAAGTCCAAATGGTTTGAAGACCTCAATATAAATCTGACCACACTGAACCTGATAGAAGAAAAAGTGGGAGATAGCCTTTAATGAATGGGCACTGGAGACCACTTCCTAAATATAACACCAGTAGCACAGACACTGAGAGCATCAACTAATAAATGGGACCCCCTGAAACTTAGAAGCTTCTGCAATGCAAAGAACACAGTCAATAAGACAAAAAGGCAGTCTACTAAATGGGAAAAGATCTTCACCAACACCATATTGGACAGAAGACTGATCTCCAAAATGTATAAAAACCTCACAAAATTAGACATCAAAATTCCAAATAATCCAATTAAAAAATGGGCACACAACTAAACAGAGAATTTTCAACAGAAGAATGTTCCCACTGATTTTTAGAAGGTTTATTATCGTCTCTGAAAAAATAAATCTTTACATCTCTGTTTGGTATATATCTGGGTGGTCAAGGTGTGTTTACTGAATTAATAACTTTTACCTGCAAATTAATAATTTATCCATACCATCTACAGTCAGAATTGAGGTCATTTCTCTCTGTTGTGCATTTATTATTCTTCCTGTAATTATTCTAATATATATATATTACACACATGCACACACACTCACATACACACACATATGACAGATGTAATAGACAGCAAAGCCTACTTTGAGTCTAGGACTATAGAATTTCAGAATGCCAGTGTTCAATGACCTAGTTTGCTTAGCACCTGGGTTAGCAACGTCTGATTGGGCAATTCCAGGATTTGGCTTGAATAAACCATAGAATCTTATACTGTTAAATAAGGCAGCAGAAATGACACCACCTATAAGGTCCACGTGTGTGTGTGTGCGTGTGTGTAAGAGAAGAACCATGGTGGAAAGGGAACAATTACAATGTCATAGGGCAGACAGAATGTTTATTTGGAATATGCTTCCCTCTTATAGAATAGCATTGATAACGGAAAAATGACATCTAACAATATTCTTAGCAGTTTAAAACCCATTGAACACAATAAGACAAACATTTAGCTGTCTGGAGAGCTTGTGCAGCATGGTGGAAAGAGAAACTATTTAAGAATATGACCATTAAATTTTTTTGTTTGTCTCTCCTCTTTTCCCATTAAGTAATTAAAGTTCTTCATTCATTTGAAAATGGCTTGGATTTAATTTCTTTTTGTTAAGCACCTCTATTTTTCAGCTCAGAAAAAGGGCTATTAACATTCACATTATCCATTGCAACCTCCTTTGTAATATGAAATTTATATGGGAAATGCTAATTGGACGTTCATCATCGTAAAGATAATGATTTCTGTACTTTTGGTGGTGATAATGAAGATGAAAGATGAAACTGATATACAGTGAAAGTGGAATTTTTTTTTTTCATTTCTCACTGAATGTAGGCCAGGGAAGGCTTTCTGTCCCTGGCTTCAGTGACAAAGGAGGGCAGAGACAAGAGCCTAAGGTAGGGTGTACATTATAAGGACAGTGGTGTCTGTCTGGGACCTCTTCAGTTACCTAATTCTTGTTAATTAATCTAGTTCCAGATGAAGGAGTTGCCAAAGATTTGTCTCTCAGAGATGTGTGTATACCAAGACTGTTTGCTGTGCTGCCTACTACCGATGGGTGAGAGGCTCTCTCATCCCTCCTGTCCCATCCTCTATGATGGGACAGCTGAGACGACTACATATTAAATGTAATAGGCATGCTTCAGGGGCCTTTCCCACCAAACTCTGCTGATTCACTGGGCTTTCTACTGTGGCCTGGGTTAATTTGCATGGAATTGACTCCTCATGAAGGTAGGGCCAGGGTGAGAAGGGAATCTTCTAGTAGCCTATCACATTCCAAAACAATGGTTTTAAGTGAAAGTCACTAACTTTTATATATGTAAGGGACTGGGAGCTACCAATGGAAGAGACTTGATGAAAAAACACCAGCACCCCCTTTATGTTTTACCTTTTTTTCTTTGTTTACTTTTTTGTGAGACAGGGTCTCATGCATTCCATGCTGGCCTAGCTGAGGATGACCTTCAACTTCTGACCTTTTTTTGTCCCTGTCTTTCACCTGCTGAGATTATGGCGTGTCCCTTGACTCCCTGGGTTTTTTGCAGTGCTAGGGTTTTGAACCCAGGGCTTCATGGATGCTAAGGAAGCATTGTCCCAGATGGGTTGCTTTCCCTGCCCAGATGGGAAGCATCCTGGATATAGAATTCTATTTACATGGTTCTCAACTAACCAAGTCAGCATTTTTTCCTCACCTAAGAACTATCTTGGTCAAAATTAATTTAAAAGATGTATAGTCAAGTGTTGGTCTTACACCTGCAGCTGTAACTTGGGTTCCCTGTGCTCCAGAAATCAAGGAGTGACTTTGAGTTACCAATTACAGATGAATGGCTTCACATAGCAAATTAGCAGGAACACTTTAGGCTTCTTGACACTACTGTGTGACTTCTTCCGGGATTGTCCTTGTATTTGTTTATTCGTTCACTCACTGTTTCACCATATATATTTTGCTCTGCATTCCAGACACTGGGATATGAAATTATTTTTTGAGACATTGTACTCTTTAATTTCCTAATATTGTCTTGACCTACTCGATTCCTTTTAATTTAATGCCATTTCAGGACATGGGTTTTTGTTTGTTTGTTTGTTTGTTTGTTTGTTTCAAATGGCATAGACTGCTAGTGTGTCAGGGGCTGATGCAGGTTAAGAAAAGTCTTTCCTGAGGAAAAAGCAAAAACAAATCAGAAAAACTGGTGTTACTGCTGTTTCAGAGTTTTCCTGCATTGGAGAAAATGCTACTTTAAAGGTATTACACTAAGTGAAACCAATACTTTATTGGGTCCAGGATTCAGCCCCAACACGAGCACCAAGAAATTAAGAGAAGCAAATAAAATTAAATTTAAAAACCAGGCTGAAAATGGCTTAGAGGGTAAGAGTGAATCCAATACTGTTCTTCCAGAGGACCTGCGTTCCTGCTCCATGTAGGACAGCTCACAACCAGGGGATCTAAAGCCCTCTTCTGGTCTCTGAAGGCATCTGCACTCAGGTGCATATAATCACACACACACACACACACACACACACACACACACACACACGTATCTCTCTGTGTGTGTACAATTAAAAATAAGATCTTTGAAAAGTTTTTTTTGAAAAGCAAGGGGTAGATGAGGTTCTTCCTAGTGTTTTGTTTTCAGGCAGACTTACGGAGGTCAGATTATAGGCTGTAATGTACTGGGCAGTTCTGACTAAGTGCATAACTGACATCAGTGGCCCCTTCACCGTTCCATCTGCCTACTATCTACCCTTGTGTCCATTTTCTCTGCAGCAGTCAGGGCTTTAAACAAATTTTAGTGGTTCCTTTTGTTCAACCGTTGTTATGCCTGGGAGCATACCCTCACTTTTGGCTTGTTTTCTGACTTCATCTTCCAGTGTATTCTTGTTTATGTAGTTGAGCCAGTCTCCAGCAGGCTGAGCATGCCCCTGCCTGCAGGTATTTTAACATATTTTCAAAGAACACTATTTCCACAGGTCATTGCAGCATTCACTTCTTTGTTCCATTCAAGCCTAAACTCAATGTTACTTCATCAAAGATTCCTTCCCAGCAACACTAATGATGCTCCTTCTACTATTCTAAAGCCCATGGGCCATCAGCTCACCTTGCCAAATCATGTGACATGTATGTTCACTTGCATGCTTATTGTCTATATATTGTTTTAGAATATAAATTCCCGAAGAGATAAAGCTCATTTCTTCTGACACCATCTTCTAGATCTTCCTGCATGGCCCACAGTACACACTCTATAAATATTGTAGACATCATTCCTTCCCACTTTACAGAAGAATTCCTAAGGCTGGATGCTTAAATGATTTACTCCTAGGTAGCAAATCTAGGGCACAAAGTATAGGTTGCTTGCAAAGTCCATACTCTTGTCTTTTCTCTGAGATCATACCCCACAATGCCTCTTAAGGGCATCTGTATTCATAGGTGGGAATATATATTAAATGGATTAATAATAACACATATACTTATTGAATATCTTTATTAATAAGACAGTTTTGGTATTTTAAGGCAATTTAGTTTAACTGGAATACCTAGGAGATGGTACGGATATTAGTTTCTCTGTTCAGATGGCAAAATTAGGCACAGAGAGTCAGAATAAACCATAGAAGGACAGGACTGCAGCAATAGTTCATTCAGTAAATTGCTTCTTTTACAAGCACAAGGACCTGAAAGAGATTCCCAGAACATATATTTCAAAATCCAGGCATAGTAGAATGTGTTTATAATACCAACACTGAGAAGGTAGATGCAGTCCAATCACCAGAGACTACTGGTTAGTCAGCCTAGACTACTCATGGTCCCAAGACAAATGAGAGATGTTGTCTCACAAACAAGGCAGATGAATTCTGAGTAATAATAACTGACCTTTGAATGTGCACACATGTACATCTGAACACATACACACACACACACACCACTCTTTGTACACTCTAAGTATTGCTCTCATTGGTTAAAGCTGTTTGACTGACGGCTAGGCAGTATTTTGGGGGCAGAGAGAATGCCAAGAAGAAGAAGGGCAGAGACAGAGGAGATGCCATGGGACACAAAGCAGACAGGATGGGAAGAATGTACATGAGGTAAATGAGCCTGGGAGCAGCACATAGATGAATAGAAATGGTTATTTAAGTTGTAAGAGCTAGCTAAAACCAAGCTTAAGCTATCAGCTGAGCTTTTACAAGTACTATTAAGTATATGTTGTGGTTATTTGGGGAGCAACTGGTGGGATAGAAATGTCTACAGAGTCCCCGAAATTAGCATCTTAAAAACAAGACAAAGCAAACAGCAGCAATGAATGGGTGTATATGCTCAGCCTGACCCGAGGTTACCTTGGTGCGATAATAAAAAATAAGAAACTTTTAAGTTTTTTTCCCTAAATGTCCCTCTTACCATGAAATCTTAATGCTACAAATGTGTTACATGCTTATCTACCACACATATGTCTGTGTTTTAGATATAAACTGTGTGATTATTTTCCTGCTATTCTCTAAGGAAAACATTTTACATGAGGAGCTTGCCTGGTCAGCCCCTTCTGCCTGCTCCCATAAACCCCTGCACAGCCTAGGCTTGAGTTCTAGGATTAAGTTTATGTTCTGCATTGCTGTTGGTTGATTTAGTCTCCTCTTGGTTCACTGTGAATTCTGTGAAGGGCAGGGCCTGTGTGTATGCTCCGGGGAAGATTATTCAGTGCACTGTCCATGCTGTCTGACCCCTTGCTGTGAGTTTGCCCTGCAGACCTCTATCTGAACTGCTGAAGCCGAGCTGGCTTCTGCTCTCAGTTCAGGTGAATGCTGCCCACTCCATTCTGACCATGGTGCCAGCATCAGCATCAACCCTCCGCTTCTTCCTAGATCATCTGGGGACAGCAGTGACAAGAGTGTTCACCGATACTCCAGTCTGAAGCAGGTTTCCTGGCAACAGAGATGAGGTCAGCAGTTCTTGGAACACAATAGCCTTTAAATATCCTGGAGTGCCTGAAGGCTGTGCCCACGGATGGTTTCTGTAGGAAGGCAATAAATTAAATGATACCTGTATCTCGCCATGCCGCCCCACATTTGTGTTGAAATGAAGGCAGAAGCGAAGGGATTGAGTGGGGGAAATAAACTCCATCATTGTTTTTGCCTGTTCCACCTCCAGGGAATGTTCAGCCTAGTTTCTCTTTTTTCCTTAGCCAGTGATTGCAGCCTCATCTGGTACAGCTGTCGTATTGAGCTGGATGTGAACTTCCTATGTGTGACAATAGCTTCTTTTAGTCCCTTCTCATGTCTCATATCTCCACCATGTGTTCTGCATGGTCTCCAGCAAGGGTCTCTCTTATCTTTTGGATTCAATGGGGTTCTGTCAATGGGGAGCTCTGAGAAGACATTTGGGGGAGGAACCAAGACAGCTGGGGTATGTGTTTTACATGTTTTCTCTTTTAATGCTGGTCCACCACAGACCGAGTCACAGCTCTAAACGCACACCCCTGCTTTGGGTGCTCCTCTTCCTGTGTTTCTGTCTTGAGCTTCTAATAGTCATTTTCTTGGTCTTCTTCCTGATCTAGGAGTGCATACTCTTCCTGTTTTTACTTACAATATCTCAGTATCTTAGCATCATGGTATCTCAGAGCCCAGCGATCCCAGGGAGAGAGGCTTTCTCTTAGAATTAGCTAACACTTAGAGGCAAAGCCTTACCATTAAGCACACCTGTGGTAGTCTGAATATAATTGGCCTCCATAACCTCACAGGGAGTGCACTATTAGGAGGTGACTTGGTTGGAGTGTGTATGGAGGAAGTGTGTCACTGTGGGGGTGGGCTTTGAGGTTTCCTATGCTCAGGATACTGCCAGTGTCTCAGTGGACTTTCTGTTGTCTGAAAGAAGTGGCACTCTCAGCTCTAGCACCAGAGCTGCCTGCACACCGCCATGCTTTCCACCATGATGAAAATGGACTAATGGACTGAGCCACTCAAATTAGATGCTTCCTTTATAAGAGTTGCCATGGTCATGGTGTTTCTTCATAGCAATACAAATGCTAACTAAGACAACACCTTTGATATGTAAGGACACTGCAGCTACTCCACATTCCTGATTATCTCTTTGCTCAGGGGACTTCAGTCAGAGGCAGAGTCCCCTGGCCACATCACCCTAGGCAAGGTACTGGGATTCCCCTTGTTCCTATATCTCAGAGGACACCGAAAATCCCAGCTATCCAATCTACCATGACAACTCATTCTGCTTTACCTACTCTTTCTTGAGAAAAACAGAGTTCAGGCCCACATTTTCCTCTCTTTCCCCTGCTTTCTTACTGACTGTGTATTTCCAAGATGCTCACATGGGGTACGGCATTCTTCTCTCCCCACTTAGGAATTGTGAACAATGAACTACCTTTTCATTGACTGCCATCTCCTGATTTGCTGGCCTCACAATGCTGGAAGGAAAGCAAAATTCTCGAGGCTTACATGACTCAGTGGGTAAAGGCACACACCACCAAACAAATAGTTCAGTTCCCCAGGACCCACATGGTACAAACACACCACACACTCATACACACTCATACACACTCATACACACACACACATTTGCATATGCAAAAGAAAGAAAGAGAGAGAGAAAGAGGGAGAAAATATTATAAATATTATCCTGGGTACATTTTAAAACTCAGGGCATCCAGAAACTCCCCTAACAGCCAGGTATGGAGAGATGGCAGCTATAGCTGCAACCATGGTGTCAACCCAGGGCCATTCTGACCAAGGGGGTCAGCAGGTGCAGCCAGGAAGAGCAGGGACAGTCTTCCTTGGCCCTCGGCAGGTCTGAGTAAACTTAGTCCTGTCCACTGAGTTCACCAGGTGTGGAGAAATGTCGGGAGACCGTGGAAGAGCTCTAGGTGTGGAAACGTAATGACTCAGAGAGAATGACTGGGGATTACAGGGCGTTAGGTTAGTGCCTCCTATCTGTGCTTCGTATTTAACCTTGATCTGAGGAGAACGCAACTGATAGAAAAGGGCGGAATCTTTCCATGCTGTATTAGATCTTTCTTATCTTCAGTTTTAGTGTCTTCTTAGTTGTGAATTTCTGTGATCACCTGACACTTGCTCAGACAGATGCCTACAGACCTTCTGAGTGGATCGCCAATGTTATCTTTGTAACCCCACTGTTATGGGATGGTGATTCAGGATGTTGCCTTGTCCCGCCCAGCCTCTGGAAAAGGTTTTGTTACATGGATGGCATGATGTTAACTTTTGAGTGGTTTGCAGATTTGGAGAGTCAGCTGGGTACAATGGTACTTCCACCTACCTTATATCCCAGCTGGGCCTGGGTTAATCAAAAAGAACAGGAAAAGGGCATACTACATGGGAGAAAAGGACGCTCCCAGAGCAATAATGTTATTAAGTGTAAACCTCAGTGTCAGGACTGGGCTACCTCCTTTTGAGTCATTGTCTATAGAAACCCCCAATCCCTATTGGAGGATTCTAGAAAGCCCCAGCCTAACAGACATGACCCTGGAAGACTTTGCCCTTCCCCCTTCCCTCTTCCTTGTAAAAACCATTAGATTAATTTCTTGAAGCTAGCCACCAAGGTCTATTCCCTTATTTGTCCCCTTGCTCTTCCTGAGATTGACTACCAAGGTTTGGCTATCAAAGTATTGAAGTTCAGCAATCAAAAGCGACCTTTTGGCTACCCTAATTAACATGCTCAACCAAAATTAAACATCTCATCCTCACACGGGGTTCCCCCTTTACCTTTATAAACTGTCATTTACCTATGGGCCATGTCTGTTTCCTCTCTATCCAGAGGCAGTTCTTTGTCTCTCTGGAACAAATACCCCCACCCTCTTTCCCTGGTTTCCTTCCCCTTCTTCCTTGTCCTCTATCTCCTGTCTTTGTTTCTCTGTCTCTCATTCCGTGTCTTTTTACCCTTCAGGGCAAATCACTGTCCTTTGTGCTGAGAACTTGGTCTTGGGTGTCTTGTGCCTATCTCAGTCCTTTCACCTATAACCCGTTAAGGCTATGTTGTTGCTCTTTGTTGTATGTCTGAACTAGATGGGAAGATCTTATTGCTGAAAACACTGCATGCCTTGACTGCAGGACACAGACATTTAGCTATGGCTGAGCTGGAAACTCCTACCCTGCAGGCTGGCTTTTGTAGTGCTAGAGAAGACCATGCAGGGTGCTGGTAGAGAGCTGTCTCCAACATTCCGGTTTAGCTCTGAACCCTGCATACTAAAATACCAAAATGCCAGGCAGGATGTGCCTGTAATAATGACTCTGCTGTGATGTGTAAGACCAATAGCCTTCTGGATGGATTTAAAGTCCACTCCATAAGAGGGAGGTCACTTCTTATACTGTAAGCTGGGACAAAAACTTGCAGTTGGGAGATCATAGGTCAGAGTGGGAAAGCAATGTATATTGTTTTATTAGGTGGATGTGATGTGACTGTCTAAACTGTCTTCAGAATGTGTGTGTTCATGCCCATAGGTCACTGTCGCTGTCGGTCTCAGCTCCTAACACCACTGATGATGCTCCTGACAACAAGGGACTATTGTGGCATGATGGCCTAATTCTCAGCTAAAGGCAGACATATAGCCAACCACTTCAGAGTTCAGGGATCATTGTAGAAAATGGGATAGGAAGATATGTGAGCTGCAAGAAGGGGTGGAGTATTGTGTGGGAGTTTTCTAGGGAACTGAAACATTCCACCTTGCAGGCAAACTCCTTAAGAGAAATGACTCAAAACAGCTTCAGGGAGTCCTTAAAACTGACTAGATTCTTCAGGCCCCTCCTTCCCAAGGATAAACTAGCAAGCTGCAAAAAGACTCTTGAGACCAGAACAGCCACCTGGAAGAAGAAGAAATCAGGTGAGTTGCCTGGGAAGAGGTTTAGACTATGTGAGTATCTTGAAAGGACAAACTCCAGTCTGTTGAGCTGCCTGCAGGCTGTGCAGTGTGCTCCAGGTTCCCAGCTTTTGTGAGCTGTCATGGTTCGGGGTGGGCTATGGTGATGCAGCTGTCTTTGAGTCATTCTGCTCCTGTAAGGAACTCCTCGCCCATATTCCTGTAGTGTAACTCTGATAAAACTCACTGGTTCATCAAAACAAACAAAAAACAAAACCCCAGGGCTCATTTTCCCGAGCACAGGTCTTCCAGAAGATCCCTCTTTCACAATCTCAGCGTAATCGCTAACAATTCCTATTGTGCCTGCTGTACTTTGCAAGCCTCTGGATCTAGAATTGGTGATGGTCAACACTATGAGGAAATCTCTCTTAACATGCTTTGCTGCTAATCATTATTTTTATTTTATAGACCCTGGCAAATGCTTAGGGCAAAGCCTGGTAACTATTAGGTGCTCAATAAAAATTTAAATGAAGATCCCTTCCCTTCATGATCTGTTCTGTGCCACACTGTGCATAATAAGCCACACAGAACTGAGTACAGCTAGAATGGCTCCTATCTTAGTGTTTGAGGGATCTTTAGAAATGTTTCCATGCTCCTTTCTTTTCACCAGATTGACAAATGAATACATTAGGACATATAAAGGGGAAATGCCCTCAGATTAGAGGTCGATTGAAGACTAGAATTGAAACAGTAGACTCTGCACTGTTTAGAGGTAATGTTTGTAGCCATGCACCCAAGGTTGTCTACTCAGAGATGTATGCTAGGCCTTGTATTGAGCAATTCTTTCCCATTAGCTCATTTAATCCTCATCCAACCATCACAAGTACCTATTATCATTAGTAGGAGCCCTATCTTATGTTCTAGGGTCTTGAGACACAGAGAGACTAAGCAACTTATTCACAGACACACAGCCTTTTAAGTTGTTGACCAGGGCAGTTAGGCAATTTGGCCAGAGAACTTTTGTCACCAGTCTTTCTGGTTTCAAAAAAAAAAAAAAAATCACATTTTGTGTGCTTCCCCATTTGTGCTGCTTTTTTTAAAGAAGGAATATCCAGAGATGAGTTCTACTGTCATTGCCCCCTCACAAGGGGAGGACATGGTACGTGGTAGACATTGCCATTATACTTGATAATGCCAAGTACCCAGACATTATCAACCAATTGTTCTCACAGTCCTTTTGACTTGTAAGGTGAACTCATGACTGTGTTCAGAAATCAGTGCCAGCTCAGTGGCCTTTGTTTGGTTTCTGTTTACCAGCTCCAGGTAATCTTTAACCAAGTGAGCGAAAAGGCCTCTCTGGAGAAGGAGGCCTGGCCAGTCTCCTCTTTTTCCTGGGCCAGGGTTGGCTTTATAGTTGACTGTGGGACTCCCTGAAGCAATTACTTCCTTTTGCCAAGGAGGGGAGACTGGAATTTTACTTGCCTTCTGTTATGAAACTTGTAGAATAAGACAATTTAATTAGCACAGCAGTTTGAGGTTTTAATAGTTACTGTATTTAAGCAATTTCCTCCACACTCCTGCTGCTTTATGAACCTATAATTTGGCTCCCAAAAGGAGAAACAACAAGGGCACATCAAGGAAAAGATGGCAGTGAGATTCCAGGGGTGAGAGAGTAGTGAGGCAGGAAGCCCATCTCTGCTGCTTTGCTCCAAAGCTTTCCAGTTGTTCTCTATGCGTCGCGGAGCTGCTTTGCTGAGAATTCCACTGTCTGGCTGTTACAGACAAAGCGGATAAAATACAGGATGTGATAGAACTTGAATTCAGGTTGGTTAGTTCTGCCTGACCGAATGAGGCACTGATGTTAGTAATGAGGCAAAACTGAGAAACACAGGAAACCCAAAGATGGTCCATGGAGCAGAGAGTGTAGGACCATGCAAGGCCCTGGCAGGAAAAGATGGAAACTAGTTATTAGGGTGTAGAGGATGGGGGACAGGTGTATGTGCTGGTATATGTGCTACTTGTTCAAGACAGGGTTGATTCAGGTGTGTGTGTGTGTGTGTGTGTGTGTGTGTGTGTGTGTGTGTGTAAGAGATATGCAGCCATAAGTATTTATATAGGAAAGTGGCTGGTGTTAATGAAACAAAATAGCAGCTTGTCAGAGGCCCTGAAGTGGAGAATCATTCCGGATTTTTAGCTCACATAAACTATGATATAATAAGATACATGCTATCTTATCTGTTTTGTTTTGGGAGTAATTTGTTATGTGGTTTTTGATTACTGGTATATAAAAGTGGACAAAAACCATGTGTTGCATGGAGAGGGTGCGTATTCGTACTGGCAGCCCAGAACCAAAATAACCACACAGAAACTATATTAATTAAACACACTGCTTGGCCCATTAGCTCTAATGTATTATTGGTTAACTCTTACATCTTAATTTAACCAACCTCCATTAATCTGTGTATCACCACAAGGTCGTGGCCTACCAGCAAAGTTTGAGCATGTCTCTGGTGGCAGATGGATCCATGGCGTCTCCCCGACTCCATCCTTCTTTCTCCCAGCATTCAGCTTTACCTTGCCCACCTACCTAAGTTTTACCCTATCAACAGGCCAAGGCAGTTTCTTTATTCATTAATGGTAATCACAACACACAGAGAGTAATCCCACATCACCCATCTCTGATAACGTTGATTTCATTTTTTTTAAAGATAATTCTTTCAGAGAATCCATATGATATTACTCTGAACTCCAGTTCAGTTTCCATGTTCTAGAATTAGACTTTCTCCTTTTCTGGCTCATGACTATTTTGGGGGGTCAGGAGTTAATTTTTTTAAAGTTCTAATTATTAATATAAGTAGAGGTATATATAACAGGGGCCTATCATCCCAGTTTACCAATACACATGAAGAAGTTGTATACTCCAGGGCCTTGATCCTCACGACAGCAGATCTTACTTTCTCAACAGGGTCCTGTTATTTGGAGGTTACATTATTATCAGACGGTACATCAGCAATTCACTCACCAGACAAATACTTACTATGCACAGAGCAGTAGAGGGACGGATGATGTGGACTGAGTGGAAGACCATCTCAGTTCTCATGGAGCCCATTCTTAAGTTTGACATCAGAGTGTGGGAAACCCATGTGATGGTTCTAGACAAACCCCAGGTGTGCTGTCAAGCAGGTGCTCTGCATTTGAAAAATGCTGAAGTATTAGAGTAGTCGTTCTCAACATTAAGTGAGTCTGGCCACCAGGAGACATTTGGAAATGCCTGGTGACATTTTAGTTTCTCACATTTAGGGGTGGGGAATGGTGGTCCCCTAGTGGGCAGAGATCCACACTGCTAAGTGTCCTATGTTATACTGGATAGCTTCCTAAAACTGCCCAGTGTGTCAGTAGTGGGAAGCTGATATAGAGCTACAGAAACTGACTTCTTACTCTTAAGACTGAAAGGGACAGTGGAGAAGGAGATTTCCAGAACCCAGAGAGTGACTGTAGGCAATCATTATAAAAGGTTAGCAATCAGGCAGAAAAAAGACGCCAGGAGGATGACTATCTTGATCAAACTTTCCAGCTGTTTTTCTGTCAGGAGCTAACCAGAGATCAAATGCATTCTCTACCTAAGTTCATGCAGGTTGATCTTGTGTATGTGTAGAATAGCTTAGGGCAGAGAAAGACTGAGAGTATATTTGAGGCATGCGTGGAAGAGGTCTAGCACAGACCCCCTCCTAGGAGCCTGTGATGGCTCATCGTGATATGAAGAGGTACCCGCAGTTGAGGGATTGCTTCCATCAGATTGGCCTGTGACTGTGTCTTGGGAGCATTTTCCCGATTGCTAATTGGCATGGGATGACCCAGCACAGCTTTAGTGGTGCCATTCTTTGTAGGTGGGCCTGCATGGCCCTGAGCCTAAGAGGCAGTAGAATCCCTCTGTGACCTCTACTCCTGTTCCTTCCTTGAGCTCCTGTTCTGACTTTCCTTAAGGATGCAGTATAATCTGTAGACTGAATTAAATCCTCTCTTCCCAAAGTTTGTTTGGTCAATGTTTTATCCCAGTAACAGAAAGCAGAGTAGAACAGGGTCTGAATTTGAAAAAAGTTTGTTGCTTGCTTAAAGGATGTTGCTTCTAGGAGTTATAGCCATCTCTATGAAGGCTTAATTGTATAATATGAGTATTATAAGCCAATTCCACTTTCTTACTTCTGTTAGCAATGGATGTTAGACTATCTTGGGCATAGGTACAAGTCAGTAGGGTGAAGATTTCAGAATTGAATGCATATAGCCAAAGCACCCACAGTACCCAAGGAGATGCAGAGAAGATAGAGAAAGAAATGGGAAGAAGTTGCATATAGCTTGGTACAGAATTTATCTGGGCCTGACCTGGGCTTCCCCTTAAATTGAGGTGAAACCAGCTAATCTAACTCTTGACCTGAGACTGGAAGGAAGCAGTCATGCCTGGGGTTTCATTAGACCTGGTTCAGCGAATGAAGACGATTCCATCTGTGTAAAACTAGTAAGAGATGGGTACAGAGGGGTTGTTTGGGGGCAAAGGGACGCACTTGCGATTTTCTTTCCTTGTGCTTCAGTCTTAAGATCATGGTGCTTATTCATTCTAGAAGAACAGATCAGGTACTCTGGACATGTGCTTAATTGCAAGTGATTCTGTGGAAAATTGCCTGTAATTACTTATCTCTTTGAGGGCGTGGGTCATCCCCTAGATGACTATTGTTATAGCCTTAGACTATTGTTTTCTCAGTGAACAGAAATTACGGGGAGACAATGAGTGTTTACTGAAAGAGTGTGGCTCCACTGGAAGAACAATGCTGGTCCGTGGGTCATTGATCATCCTTCTGTCTTGGCTTGTGCTGTTACTCTTTCTGCTCATCTTTTAGCCGGGTGACGGGTCATTTGTTTCTCATTCCTGTATGCAGAAATAGACTTCTTGTACTCCCCTTCCTCTCTATAGTGCTCTGCTTTCTGGGTGGAGCGTATACTCCAATCTCATTAGAGTGTTACTTTTGTGATTCACCCCCAGTTTATCTAGAAACAAAGGAGAGAAGATTCTTTATGATGTTATGGTGTATATTCTATACACCATTAATCCAGGGATATTATTACCTAAGCTAGAGACCTTTGGTTGAGGAAGACTTGGAGTTTAGGTTCAACATGTGGACAAGCTGTGACACAAGATGTTATTTTTAAGATTTATTTTCATTATTTTAAACTTGTATGTATCTCTCCCCCTGCCCTTCCCTGTGTGTGTGTATGTGTGTGTGTGTGTTTGTGTGTGTTTGTGTGTGTGTGCACATCTGAGTGCAGGGATCCCTGGCTGTGGAAAGAGGTATCAGGTTCCATGGAACTAAAGCCACAGGTAGCTGTGAGCTGCCTGGTGTGAGTGCTGGGAACTGAACCCCTGGAAAGGCAGAGTGTGCTCCTAACTGCTGAACTGTCTCTTACAGCCCCATGTGATGTGCTTCCTGTTGGGCTCCTGCTCTCTAGCTTTGCCAAGGCTGGGCGATCCCCAAATAAGCAGACTAAAACCCTCTCTCCTCCCATTTTTTTTTTGTTTTTGTTTTTGTTTTTCGAGACAGGGTTTCTCTGTGACTTTGGAGCCTGTCCTGGAACTAGCTCTGTAGACCAGGCTGGTCTTGAACTCACAGAGATGCGCCTGCCTCTGCCTCCCGAGTGCTGGGATTAAAGGCGTGCGCCACCATCGCCCGGCTTCTCCTCCCATTTTATATTCCCTCTAGTGCTGGAATTGAAAGTGTAGGCCACCACCATCTGCACTTATTTCTGCATTGACCTTGTGTTGCCCAGGGTAGCCTTGAAGTCACAGAGATTCATCTGCCTCTGACTCCCAAATCCTGAGATTGCATGTGTGTGTCACCACCATCTGACCTCTAGTGGCTTAAGTTTTGCCTCTTGTCTTCAGGCAAGATTTATTTATTAAAATACAAATAATACACCACTATAGTCATCAATAAATTTTTTTAATGTGTGAATTCTGGAACCTTTCAAAGGTTCCTTTTAAAAATGCATGACAGTTTCTGCCACTTGTAAGAACCTTCACTAGAACACAGTGGGGAAAGTCTTGAGAATATACCCAATATAGGAAGGACCTTGAGTACAGTTTCCATTTGTGATAAGGATCATGTGACTGGATTATTTTTCCTATTTAAACAATAGTCTAAGGCTATAACAATAGTCATCTAGGGGATGACCCACACCCTCAAAGAGATAAGTAATTGCAGGCAATTTTCCACAGAATCACTTGCAATTAGTTTTTTATGTTGCAGATAGCAGAGAGTAGGAAGTGGGAGCTCTCCTGTGTGTGAGGTATCACATACGACAACAGAACTGGCCCAGTATGGCTCGGCTTCCACTTTCCCACTGGCAAAACTGGGCATCAAAAGCAGTGATCACATCACACAAGTTCTTCAGTCAGAATAATGGTTTCTAAGCCAGGAAGCCTGTGCATGCCCCTTCTCTGTGCCAGTCCTGGTGAGCGGTCAGTTGCTCTTTTGGGCCCAGCGAATAGGGTAACCAAACATGGTAGCAGACTGTGTTAGCTTTCTTTTCTTTAGTCTCCTGTGGAGCTATTAGAAAATAATTGTCCTCCTGTGATACTGCTTGGGGTTTGCTTGTGTGGTGGTTTTTCCACAGTTGGCGATGGTTAATAATTCTCATATAAACAAGAGGTCATTTCAGATAAAAGGGAAATTAAGCTCTGGTTATTAAAAGTGGTCCATGGTGGCATTCATACTTCCTGCTTCAGATCTGTGCTCTGAGGAGTGGAGGAAGGATAAAGCAGAATACTCTAAGGCCAGCGTTTCACCACTTTGTACAATTTTTCTCCCTGAGATAAATGCTTCTGACCTTCATCTGGGGTGTCTGAGGAAGGTTAATGGTGGTATTTTCCATTTCTACTACAAAGAAATGAGTTGGATTTTCTTTCTTTTGGAAACAGTAAATGATGCTTACTTTGTTATCCTAAAAATCAAATCTCTAAAGTTTCAGATTTTGATAGCTGTTATGGAGCAACCACAGACACCAGAAGTGTAGCCCCACTATATGGCAAGCATTTTATTCAACAAGTATTTATGTAGTGTTTATTTTGTACCAGGTAATAGGCTATGTATATATTGCATTTATATATAACATATTATAGTTATATATAATTATATCTAATATATATTATGTTATTAGCACTAATATTACATTAACCTTAGTATTACAAATAAAGTGATTGACTATGTTGTAAGTTAAGGACTATTATCCCTATTTTACAAACGAGGAAACTGAGGTACACAGAGGTAAAACAATGTGCTCCAGGTTATGTGTCTCATACGTGATAAGGACACAGCTCACACCAGAGTAGTTTATCTCTTGGGCTCACACTATTAACTCTGTCTCCACTTGCTTTTCTGAGGTGCCAAAGAATGAAAACAGCACAGACTTTCACAGCCAGAGGGATTGTTCCTCATGATGCAGAAGCCAACCAAGCACACCGTTCTTCTTATCGTGATTAGGATTCTCAGGCCATGCTTAGCTGCCCTTGGTGGTTTGGCTGTTTTTGTGTGTGCTGATGTTGAAGGATGATTTGAATGAGTGAGCTCAGGCACTGTGGGGCGTTCTCCAGTGCAGAACATGGTCTTCTAGCAGAGCTAAGTAAGAAAACTCACAGATGTCAACATTGCTGGGCAGTGATCAGTACCTAAAGCAGGGCAGGGCAAAACTAGTCACACCACACACACATGAGCGAAACAAACCCTAAATTGTTCTGGTTTGGTTGTTGACTTGGCATGATTAAGAGGTGAACTAAAAATAGCTTGGCATGGAAAGAAAAGTAAGACAGGTAAGGGAAAATGGTCAAAATGTACCCAGAGTGGCAGAAAATGGCATGATGAACTTAAAATGGTGATGTAGAAAATACCCGCGGTCTAATCTGGATATAATGGAGGTGACAGAATCTCAGTGAACTAAGAATAGGTTGTAGACAGAGGAGAGAACAACAGAGGTGAAGAAGATGGGTGTGGGGACAGTCAGGGGTACATTTTACCTCCTGGAAATGGGTACATTGGAGCATCCCACATGGAAAGTGGCATAATTAGATACAGAGTTTACGGCGTCTTTTCAGGTCTGTATGGAGAGCTGACGATTGAAGGGAGGACACTGTGTCTTTCCCCCACTGTAGTTCATTCTCTGACTGTGCCTAGCTTGGTGACCTGAATGGCCTCTGGAAGAAAAATGGGAGATCCTAATCATCCTGCCGTCTCCACTCCAGAATAACACGGCAAGGATCTGCGGAGGGAGTCAGTCTGAGCAGTGGTCGACTTTAATTCACATGATAATTTTCTGACTTTGCAGAGCAATGTCTATTGATGTTTAGGATGCACAGATGTGGTCAGTCAGGTTTGTTTGGAACCTCCCAGATGCACAAGTCTGCCAGGGAAATAATGAAGGGCCATTTATCCCGCTGAGAGTCTCCTTAAAGGGAATCAATAACCTCATTGGAAAGAAAAATTGCATCACTTTGATGAGGCCGCTTCCAGGTGAGCTATGTTGTCCCAGTGCTTAGCTGTCATTTTCAGCCTGCCTTCTGATGACGGGTCCCGTATGCTGATCAACAGGGCCTTATTTCATCTAGAATAGGTTTTATTCTTCCCATTTTTTGATGAACATACAGAGGTTCTGTGAATGTAAAGGAATGTGCCCACTAGCACACAGTAAACAGAGAATTTGAACCTAGTTTTACTAGACAGTACAGACACTAAATTCTCTCTGTGTGTCTGTTGTATGCAGTTTGTTTTTATAAGTCTTTGTATTAGTATCTTTTCTTGTAAATTGGGCATAAAGGTCCCACCTGCTGCTCATAGTTGTTTGTTAATAAAATAATGTACTTGAAGAGCACTTTACAGCATGCTTTAGAAATAATCATAATTTTTATCTATTGACTATTGAGTTGCCTAAGGGGTAGGGACCATTACATTTCTTTGCACATGTATGGATTTTGACCTAAGCAACTCTAAAGGAGGCTCACTGCCTGAGTAATTTTATTATTTTGGAGGAGATAATGGTAGAGAGACTGTGGTTCTGGGACATTTTAATGACTCTGCAGTGCTTTTTACCCCTGCCAGCTAAGAGTTTGAGTAGTCTGAGAGGATTCTGAAAAGGTTAATCATCAGAGACAGTGGTTCTGTTCTCACGTCACTGAGTCAGATCAATATACATTTTCTCTTGGATAATTCTGAGGGCTAGTTAATTTAGTGACACTAATGGTTTCCATGACAATCCTGAAGTTGAAGCTGAGGAAGGCAGGAACCTGGGAAATCACCTACTACTCCAAAGGAGACCTGTAAAATTCTTGCCCATATAATTAGGGGATTTGCATATTAATTCTCAATCAGAGGCTGGGGTGGGAGTGTTGTAGGCTGTAGAAATGAAGACTAATCTGGAAGGAGCCCTAAGCAGAAAAAAAAAAAAAATCTATGTCTATTTCTACTGCTGGTTGAATCTCTAAGAAATTGCCCCAAGGCCATTCTGAAAAGTAAAGTAAAGAAAAGAAAACAAAAACCCCTAGTCTCATCCTTCATGTGCTGACCTCTCTGGCTCACATTTAAGCAGGACATACACAGCAGTTGGGTGGAATAGCCCTTATTAATAACGCTGATAATGGCTGCCATTATTTAGAACAACAACTGGGATCGTTTAGAAAGGCCATTGTTAACCCCTGGCCTGTTCTCAACATGGATGGCTGATCCTTAGAATTTTTGCCCAGCTTTTCTTCTCAAGAGAAATAGGAAGAGAAAGACTGAAGGTAAGAAGTTAGCACCATGCTAGCCTTTGCTGTAACCACCCTCCGCTTCTGCATACCGTATGTTTGGAAGGCGTTTGCAAGCAATTCTGTGTTAGTCTTCAGTGAAGTCAGTAGCTTGGTCTAGCAACCTGTTGGATGAGGGAAGACACAGTCTGCTTTGGAGCATACCTGAGGGGAGGGTAAGTGAATCACTCCAAGCAGGGAAAGGGGCATTGATTTTCATTTGCACAGATACAGAAATTGTTCTATCAGTGGGGCAGTGACTCAGTCACATGACCAGGGAAGCAGGCTTGACAAGCAGGGCCAGCACTAGTCTCTTCCATTAGGCTCCGCTGGGAACTAGCAGTTTTAGAAACTTCCCATGTTTGTGGAAAGATGAGGTGCATTTGGAATGAAGTAATAGAACCATTCTAGTCAACAAAAGAATTCTGGTAGCCAGAGTAAAGCTGCATCTCACACTCTCTGACCCCAGCTTTGCATTCCTAAATCCAGGTCTGCCACTGAGTTTATGGTGGCCTTTTCTTCCCTCCCCACTCACAAATCAACACTCCAGGCATCTCTCCTCAGTCACTGGCTGTTTGTTTGGAGAATTAATTTATGTTCCTCTAAGAGACTATTGATTTGAGTTAGGTGATTAAAGGCACTCGATAAAGAAGCCACTAAATCTATTCACCTGTGCGCCTCTGATTATGGAAGGGGCTGTATCAATCTTTTCTCATCAAATGACTTCCTTTGCTTCAGCCACTCTGTTTTTGCTGCCCTCGGGCAAAATTCATAGTTTCCTGGGAAGACTTGAGAGGGCAGCCGTGCAGAGTGCTCTGGAAGGCAGAAAGAAGAACGGCTTAACTGTTCAACTAGGTGTACCATCTTAGAATACAAATTCCAGGTCCCTTCTTACCTGTCTTTCACCCAGTCATTTTATGTTTCCATATCGAAAATGTTGCTCAAATCGATTTTCTTTCCTTCTTTGCTTCTGTTCCTATCCGCGTTCAGGGTCTAATTGTGGTACCCAAAGTACACATGGAACCACACACGGTCCTTAACTGACCTTCCTGCCTCCTATCGCTGTCTTCCTCCATTTTGCCATGGGGTCTTTTCAAGATGAAGCTCTGGGGATGTGGGGAATATCTCTTGCTTGTCCTATTTGAAATCTGCCATTACTATTTGTAAATTTTCTTAACGTGCTGTCCCATAAAACACCTCGTGACCTGAGCTTAGCTTAT
Source organism: Alexandromys fortis (assembly GCF_014885135.2). Classification (NCBI taxonomy): domain Eukaryota; kingdom Metazoa; phylum Chordata; class Mammalia; order Rodentia; family Cricetidae; genus Alexandromys; species Alexandromys fortis. Next base: position 14,384,552 of record NW_026067937.1, on the reverse strand, counting down.
TAGGCTGGCTGCCTCAGCTGCACTGGCATGGACTAGGCTGCAGTCAGGCCCCGTGGTCTGTCACCCACTGAAGAATTTGCTATTGTAGTTGCCCATCCATTCTTTTTATTTTCTTTTCCTGGAAACTCATTTATTTCCAAGGTCCTCCTAGAATACTCAAATGTAGAACTTCTGCTGATTCTTTAAGCACAAAAATGTAATAGATTGCTTTGCTTGTCCTTCCCACATAGTATTTTGATGTTTTCTTACTTAGCAGTTTTAGAGTGATCTTTTTTTTCCCTCCTCATGCGAGGACAGAAATCAATTAAGACTTAATTCAGTTTAGTATTTCCAGAACCTGCTGAGGAGTGTAATGCATACCGAGTGGTAGACTAGATTGTTTTTCAGAAGAAATGTGCTTTTTTTTCTCCCCTCCTTAGGTGGAGTGTACTTTCTTGGCTCCATGGACTTCAGGCTTGGCAGGGTGACCCCTGTAGTCACTAGAATACGAGTCAAATGAAAGCAGAGACCTTTGTATACATGGATGACTTATCTTATCCTGTGCTCTTGTGAGTTCCTGGAGGCAGTGGTCCAAAATAATCAGGGCACACAAGGAGCAGACAAGAACCTGTAGCATGAGTAATAAAAACCCAGAGACAGATAGTTGGGTTCAATCTAAAGATCAGAAAAACAAAGCAGCCAAGCCACTAGAGAGCTCCTACCTCAATCTTTAGAAAAGAGAGTGATTTCCTGTCTCATCCCACCTTATATTCCTCTCTAGTGCTGGGATTAAAGACATGTATCACGACTGCCAGGCCTCTATGGCTAACTAGTGTGGCTGCTGGGATTAAAGTTGTGTGTTACTACTGCCTGGCAAATATTTCTGACTAATGTGCCTGCTTTTCTCTTACTTTTAGGCAAGCTTTAATTATTAAAATACAAATAAAATATCATTACATTTCTCCTTTTCTGTCTAAAATAAAAAGGCTATAACTAATATAAAAAAACTATATACAATAAGTATGATAACTATATATAACGAATAAGGCAATAAATGCATCAACAATGTTCGGTTCATTTGCATTTGACAAATTCAGAGAAAATACTCCATATCTACCCTATCTTGGTGAGTCTAAAGTCTTGTACCTAATTTACTTTCTATTATAACTTGTTTTCAGTGTCTGGTAAACAAGGAAAACTATAATTATAGATATATAGTCTTCAACTCCCTCAGAGACCCAAGAAGGGTATATCATTAACTGAGTAAGCAGGAAAAATAAACAACTTTCAAAAAAATGTGAGCAATGACAGAAATAGCTGGCTTCCTGGAGAGACACCGAAAGTTTCTCTGCAATATTGGGACTCCCATCTTTGGCCTACAGGCCTAGCATCATATCACCAGACTTTTCTGTGAAGAAGGGCTGTCCCTCCTTGTCTTGACAATGTTTGGTAGTCAAATTCTTTTGTGTTCTACTTGTCATTTATTTATTAAAATACCAATGAAATATCACTACAAGAACCAAAATTGAAGGACTGAGTTCAGCCAGGTTTAAGACCTCTGAGCCAGCAAGTTGTTTTAAGTCACAGAGTTTAGTGATAGTTCATTACTCTGTATTACTTATTATTATGGGAATGGCTAACTAATTTAGGCCCTTAAATGTTTCAACCAATACCTAGATGAGCAATGCAGAATTAAAGAGAGTAAGTTAGAAAGAAGAGAGAGGAAGAACTCTGAGGGCATGAACTAGGGCTGGGAAGTAAGTCAGTGAGTAAGGTGCTTGTCAATCAAGCATGAAGACCTTTAGAAATCATGAAAAACAGCTAGTCATGGTGGTGTGTAATAATATTGCTGGGGGTGAGGAAACAGATGAATTCCCAAGAAGTGCCAGGGAACCTGCCTATCCCAGTTGGCAAACAATGAGTCAATGAGAAATCCTGATGTGAAAAACAAGATGACCAGTGTCTGAGGAATGTAAACCATTGGTTTCTGTGCACACCTCTGCACAAATCCATATGCATACACACATGCACATATGCACATATACACATACACGAAAAAAAGAAACCATATGACTAACCCATGTACATTTAGTTTTGAGAGAGCATAGCATTAAGGCTTACTCATCCATAGGAAGCTCAAGATGAGGTCATGCAAAGTTATGGTAGTTTCATAAACGTTAGTGGAAAACATATTTCAGTTCTGCAAGCCATGATGGAGGCTGAAGTTTATAAACTTTAAAACTTTAAGATGGAAATGAACTTTTTTTTTGCCTTAATCATTCTTTATGGAAAGCATAATCGAAGGGGAAAATCTTGGAAGAAAGTCACATAATGAATTTCAAGTCCTAATAGAAACTATTATCGGATTGTAAACTATTTTGGATTAACCATGCCACAGTTCCCCTTCATTAGTGTGGATAATTAAAAGTTAACCATGTATCATTTTTCTTGATATTCATGGATATTGCCATGCCAATGACAGTGTGATTTGGATGGTATTCAACTATTTCCTTCAGTTGAGGCACCCATGGAAGAACTTCTGTATTAAAAGACTGAGACTTAATTGAGTATATGAACTTTGTATTCATAATTTCAAATGCTTGTTAAGAAGACCCAATGAGATTGTGTGACTGAATAAACACTGATATTTAGCTTAAGAGATCTGAAGGTCATGTAACAGTAAAGACACAGGACAAAGTGCCTGTATGCTCAAGAGATTAAAGTTATAAAGAGGGCTGGGGAAAGAAATGATTCAGTCAGTAATGTGCTTGCTGTGTTAGCATGAGAACTTGGTTTAGAACCTCCAGCACCCATGTTAAAAGCTGCGTGTAGTAACATGTGCCTGTAACCTCAGTGCTGGGGAGGCAGAGACAAAGTGATCCCCAGAACTTGCTAATACTCAATTAAGGAGCTCCGGGTCCAGAGAAAGAGACCATTTCTCAAAAATGAAAGTAAAAAGTGATAGAAGATACCAATGTCTATATATGAATGCACATAACCCAATTAAATGAAATTAGATAGATGCTGACAAGTGATTGTGGGAAACTGGATCATCGCACACATGTGGGGCCGCTCCCAAGCTTACTTCTGGAGGAATCTGGAAGGAGAATGACGTTTAGCCAGTCACATTTGGAAACTTCATGTAGGGAGGTCACTCAGAGATCGATTTAGATTTGTCTGTTTCCTACATCCAAATACTCAGGGTCACCAAGGTTTATAGGAGTGAGTTTACAGATGTTTGAACTCAAGATTAGAAATTTAGTTGCTAACCTGAACATTAATTTTATAAATGATAAAAACATTACAAATCATTGGTTTGGTTTGGACTAACAGGGTCATGTTTTTACTTTGAATAGAAAGATTGTATATGTAGAAGAATAAATTTATTTTTTCTGCTCTTGTTGTGGCATCAAGGATTTCGTTGCCCTAGCCACCCTATATTCGCAAACTGGCCTGCTGCTAATTTAGAATATGGAAGTGTGCCATTGTTACTTCAGGGCTATCTCCTCCATAATAAGCTCTCCTGGGCGTTGCTCCTCTCTGAACATCTTGAGGATCTTTCCAGTAACATGAAGCAGCTATTATTTTTGTTTTTTACTGAAAATATCACTAGGGACTTTAAAAATTTTGGTGAGATTGGGGAGGGGTAGGAGGTACTAATAATATTGAATTTCTTTCATTAAGGGCCTGACAATAATCTGCGAAAGTACTCATAATAAGTTTAAATATTTCCCCTAAGTACCTTTATTTTTTATTTATTTAAAGGTTACTTTTACTTTCATTTGTGTATTTGTGTAGGTGTATGGCGTGGAGGCCATAAGAGGTATCAAATTCCCTGGAACTGCAGTTACACATGGTGGTAAGACACCTGGGTGCTAGGAACAAAACTTGGGTCCTCTGCAAGGTCTGTAGGTTGTCTTGACTCCTGAGCCATCTCCCCAGGTTCCTAAATTGCTTAATATGACATCTGTCATGTAATAAAGGGTTAATGCTGAATTCCCATGTGACTTAGTAATCACCTTAAACATTGTGGTAACGCACAGGAGACAATACATCATGTGACAGACTGCACCTTAAGAAACGGGTCATGTGTCTTTCACGGAAACTCTGTCATGAAGGATTAGATAGACCTGGTACACATAGTACAAATCCTAATAACATAACCCCAATAAGATGTCACACAAAAACACATGTTCATGTGATGAGCCACTGAGACAAAAGTGAACTCTCTGTCCTTGGGAAATTAATATCCAGAAAATGAATCTCTGAAGACCTGGGCTGCTAGAAGCAGTTTGTATCTTACAATTCACTACAGATATTCTTTGCTTTCTTCTTCCCTTTGAGTACTATGGAGACTGGGCATCATTTTTCTGTCTAATTCAGAAAGAGCATACAGAAGCAGACAGCTTTCTCCCTGGCTCAGGGACTTTTGTAATAGGAGAACTGGGGAAATGGACTGAAATAAACACATGTACTATTGCCATTGATGTGTGGGAATCATAAATACATTTCAACAGCCTTTGCTGTCAGTCTCTCTGTAAATTATAGCTTGTTCCAAACACTGTGAAGATTGCTTATACTATTAACCGATCTTGTACTAAGTGTGGTCTCCCTGGCATTGCCCTACCTCCTTTGCAGGTTCCATAGATTTGTGCAGCAGTCCTGTGTGGTGGGAGTAGGGAGATGAAGTTTCTTCTTTTGTATAAGTGGTGCAGGTGAGATTAGTGCTGCATTTCTTCTGATTCCATTTTGAATGAACTCTTTGCACAGCAGATGGAACTTACATTTTGCAGATGCATAGATGTTTATTGTAGCTGATCTTGTGTTGTGATGTTAGGAACATGAGCTCTGAGTCAGGCTGGCTGAATTGGAATCCTGATCTGATACTTGGCAACAACATAGTCTTAGATAACTTAATTGTACACAATCTTTGTCACACTTGTAATAAGAGAATTATATTTTTTTCTCATAGTTTTTCTTTTTAAATCAATTTCTTTTGTAGCCCAGTCTGGCCTCAAACCCACTACACAGCTGAGGATGACCTTGAACTTCTGATCCTGACACACGATAAGCACTATACAGGTGTTGATGATGAGGATCATGATGATGATGATGTAGTGATAACAATGTGTGCTTGTGGTGATAGGGAAGACTGTGCCCATTAACTCCACCTTCCTCCAGTGTTGTTGGTTACCTGATAGGTATCTAGGTATCAAGCTGGCCTGCTTTCCTTCCCTCCCATCCCTCCCTCCCTCCCTCCCTCTCTCCCACCCTTCTTCCCTTCCTTCCTACCTTCATTGTCTCCCTTCCCTTCCTTTTGTTCTTTTATATTTTATCTGAGGCCAGAGAGTCACAGTATTCTAGAAAGCAAAGCAATGCAATAGATTTATATACATGGGCCTTTAGAATTACTAGCAGGGACAAAATCTCAAGTTGGTACTTTTTTTTTAGTTAATATTTTACTTCTTTAATTAAGAAAAACATCATAGATTTTAAATTATGAAATATACAAATATACTATCAACTTGTATCTGTTTTTATTTCTATTTTTCTCTCTTTTAAGGAAGGATTTTTTTTTTTTTTCAAGACAGGGTTTCTCGGTACAGCTTTGGTGCCTGTCATGGAAATAGCTCTTATAGACCAGGCTGGTCTCAAACACACAGAAGTCTCCTTGCCTCTGCCTCCCAAGTGCTGCGATTAAGGGAATGAGACACCACCACCAGCTCTTTTAAGGCACTTTTAAGGAATGCCATAAGCTTTGAATATTAGCTTGATAAATGGTCTCAGTGCATCACTGCAGAGGTTGCTGAGAGATCGGGTTGTGGAACTTTGTAGTGTGCATTGAAAGAGGAAATGTTGATGCAATCCTCCTGGTGTAGGCATAGTTGCTAATTGGTGGATTGTTATTTGGAGAGACAGACTTTCAGAGTATCTAAGATGGGTCTGGCGATTTGTATAAATCCCAAGATTGTGATTATGGGCAGGTAGGTATGTTCAGTTCATTCTTTCTCACCGATTTCTTATGAATCCAGGTCTTTACTACTGTATCTGATGCCTGTCTATTTCCATCCAGCATGCCTTTCCCCTGACAATTAGTTTCCTCATGTCACAAACTGTCCTTGAACTTTTCTCTCATTTTTCATTGTTGTCATTGATATCATTGTAGTCATCATCATCAACAACAGCAATTGCAACAAAAGCATATGACTGGATTGGGCCTTCAATGTCCTTTCTCTTTAATGCCATGTTATTCAGTGGCACCACCATCTTTTCACCCTTGAAGATGTCAGTTATTACCCTTAGGACACTCTCCTTCCCTGTAAGTTCAATGGTTGCCTTAGTCTTTTTTGTCACATCTTCAGTCAATCTGTAGATTATTTTCTATTTAAGAAAGTAAATATAATTGTCACTTTGATGAAAAAATAAAATGAAGAAATATTTAAAAATATGTTTGTAGTTCAGAGATAGCCATATCTACCTATATGTCTCATTTATTTGCTCATCTATCTCTATGTGTTTCATTGTCTATCAATCATGTATGTAGGCATGCATGGAAGTATATATGTAAGTAAACATCTATGTATCTATCTATCTTATAAAATGGTATTAACATCAACGACGACTACATTTTGTCTCATTCCAGATTTGAAATGGGATCCAGTTCTAGTGGGCACTCTCTAATGGCTGACCTTTGACACTTTTCTTTTGGCACCATGGTTGGTAATCATTGTCATAAATACACATTTATGTTATTTTTCTGCCTCATCATCTCATTGCTATGTGTAACAGTTAATCTGACCCAAGAAACAGAGTGATGAGCTGAATGACTGGCCAGAGTTTCCGGGGCACAAGTTTTCAGTGGAGGCTCCAGGACACAAGTGTGCTTTTCGCTTTTGCATTACCTTTTACTCCGGTAGCTCAACTGTGAGTGAGAGTGTCGTTGTGAATCCAGGCTTTGATCAAATGCCTCAGACTGGATTTTAGTTTCTCACTTAACATTTGCTTCAGTGTCCTCATCTATACTCCATGTGGTTGCTGGGAGTGACAAACAAACATATTAACACCCAATGCAGCCATTCAGGAAACAGTTAGGGGTTGACATCACTTCAATCCATCTTCTACACTTACATTCTTGTTGGCATTATCTCAACATTGTTCCCCAAGCTGCCTCCTAATGAATCCTGCCTATACTATTTTGTGCTCTTCATTCATTCTTCAAACTGCAGCCAGAGTGAGTTTTCAAAAATAACAATCTAAGGAAGACTCAGCTAACAGCTTTCAGTAGTGTCCTGTTGGCCTGAGCAAGGGCTAATCTTCTTTCCTTGATCTATGGTGCTCTCTAAGATTTGGCTCTTGTCCCTCACTCCTGCCTCTCTATTGTCATTATTCCTACTCACATTAAAGCTGTGCTTGGGGACTGAAGAAATGACCTAGTTGGTAAAAGGTCCACCAGGTAAGCAGAAGGACTTGAGTTTAGATTCCTCAAATCTACTTAAAAGCACAGCATGTGACTATAATCTCAGCCTTGGGTGAGGGTGGAGACAGGCAGACCCCTGAAGCTCACTAGTAAGTGAGCCAGGCCGATCATAACTTAAGGTTCAGTGAGAGACTCTGGTTTGACAGATAAAGAAAGATGAGAATGAGCAAGGAAAGACACTCAACTTCGTGTAGGTATGTACGCATGCACACACATACGTGCATACTCGAGGGTGGGGAACATAGGAAGGGAAGGAAGGAAGAGAGACAGAGAGAAAATGAGAAAGTTGAATGAATGAGAAATCTATGCTCAACTATGAAAGTGTCTCCAAACAGACCAATCCAAGCATTGGGATTTCAGTACTGTTTCTGCTTTTGACTCTGTTTGGACTATTCTTCTAGTTCTCCAGACCCAGTAAGGGATGACCCCCATATGTTCTTTAGGATGTGAGAGAAGCTTCATTCTTTCTAGAAGTTCTTCCTATTACCAGGATATCCCTCAGCCTACCAAGTTTGGGTCAGGTACCTCCAATTTTTCCATAGCATCCCGCCTTTAAAATAAATAAATAAATAAATAAATAAATAAATAAATAATAATAAATAATAAATAAATAATTAATCATTTGGGTACTGCTTTATATATTATATAATCTGTCTCAGAGAGACTTCTCATTGTCTCCTCTTTCCAGGGCACCATCATCACAGATCTGGTGGCTGAAATGATTGCCACTAGCAGGGATTTCCATGATATCCAATCAGAGCTCATTCCTCAGTCGTCATTTCCTCTGCTCTGCCTAAGGCATCGGCAGTTGTTGATCTCTATTTTCCTTGAAATGTTTTTTAGCATTTGATTCTGAGAGTCCATCCTCATGTTTTTGCTACTAACTCACCTTTGTCTTTTTCTGCTATAATCTGAAGATTCTTCCTGGTGGCCCAAGGTTCAGTTTTCAGGTTCTTCTTTTATATACATTCTTTCCTCTATGGCCTCAGGCCTCAGTAGATTCTAAATACCCATTTAGAGCTTTGACATTTCAGTGTTGAACACCTGCTTAGGTTGAATACCTGCTTAGGGAACTGGTTTCTTCTCGCTCAGAGGTCTGAGTTAGACTGCATGTCCTATCTTTCTTTGCATTTGGTATAACCATTTGATTGGTTTCAGACAAAGAGCACTGAGGACTGACATCATTTCCAGGCACATAGACATCTACCCTTGTTGACTGACTTTTCTGTCCTGCCTGCTTTTGTCCTCCAACCAGGTCCCAAAGAATCACACAGAGAGTCTTCATTAGTTATAAACTGGCCCATTAGTTCAGGCTTCTTATTAACTCTTATAACTTATATTAACCCATTATTCTTATCTATGTTAGCCACATGGCTTGGTTCCTTTTTCAGTGAAGCAGGTCACATCTTCCTTCTTTGGTGTCTGGACAGGACTGTGGAGGAATGGGCCTCCTCCTTCCCAGAATGCTCCTGTTCTCCTTGCCCTACCTCTACTTCCTATTTAGTTGTCCCACTTATATTTCCTGCCTGTCTACTGGACAATCAGCATTTATTTAAAACATAATTGACAGAATATAGAAATGTCCCATACCATTTCCCTCCACACAATTTTTTGGGATGTGGGCATGGTATTCCAGGCTACTTTCTGCTGGTTGGGGATGCTGTAATCTTATGGGGACCTAAAGAAGATTGTGAATTATGATCATGTCCTGACTGGAGTATCCTGTGGATGGAGACTTGATCATCTCAGGCAGCAGGCTTGAATCTGTTCTGGATGTAGAACTCAGACATATGAACCATCTGTTGTTACCAGAGATTTTTCAGGTGGTCTTCCTTAATCAATCCTGATTTTTCTTAACTCAGAATGAATCCACAGCCTCTCATTTCCTGTGTAAACAAAAACAAAATCTTTCCTCCAAAGTAACATACCTTTTGACTTCAATTTTGAAGTCAAGGTATTTTCAAAACATCTATCTTGGATTAATTTAGCAGCATTTATAAGCAAATACCTTTTAGCAGCTGTTGCTCTTTCCTCAGCATTCAAACAATTCAAAGAGAGCACAATAACATACAGTATCCAGATTCTCTACGTATTTTCCATCTTTATGTGGCTTTACTTTTACCTCTATTTCTTTTATTTTTACTTTTACTTTTTGAGACAGGTTCTCTGTATATATTTGGCTGTCCTGGAACTCCCTCTGTATACCAGTCTGTCTTTGAACTCACAAAGATCCACCTGCCTCTGCCTCCTAGCTGTTAGGATTAAAGGTGTGCACCACCACACCTTGAATTCACAGAGGTGTGTCTGCCTCTGCCTCTCAAGCTTTGGGATTAAAGTCCACCATGCCTTGAACTCACAGAGGTCTGCCTGCCTCTGTCTACCAAGTGTTGGGATTAAAAGTGTGTACCACAGCACACCTTTTCTTTCTTTCTTATTTATTTTAAGGACTTTAACCTTTAGCTTGCATATATTTTTAGCTTACCGTAAACCATTTAGAGGTTTTCTTCATTGTTGACTCTCTCTTTACTGTCTCTCTCTCTCTCTCTCTCTCTCTCTCTCTCTCTCTCTCTCTCTCTCTTTCTGAGCATATGAGTCTTTAATTTACTAAGAAATATGGAGAGGATTAAAGCTGTGGCTTTGACAGATGAATCCAGCCCATTCCTTAGCTTTATGAAATTCCAGGCTCATGGTGGAGGTACCAGCTGAAGCCATGTTTATTGCCACAACTGTATGGTTTTCAAGTCCCTGCCAGCAAGCAAGCTGTAGCAGTGTGCTCACAGACCACATTCAAATGCTCCATAGTTGGACCTTTTGCCTCAAACAGTCAGAGTTTGCACAGCAGCATGGCTCATAAAGCTGGCATTTAAAAATGGCACAGCTTTTTTCTTGCTATTTCTGAAAACCAAAAAGCATGCAGCCAGCTTTTTATCAACACCATTTAAGTGTTTTGTGGTAGGACCTCTTAAAGAGCTGCAGGGTTTTGCAGCTAAAGCTGAGTCAGGAAGCTTCTCTTAAATGAGAGCACTTGCCTCTAGCAAGCAGAGCAGATCAGTGAAAATGCTGCTGCCAAGAAGCCATGCTTTACTCTATTCCTTTCTCTCTAGAATTACAGATTTTATGTGGATACAGTTGCTCCACATTGGGTGCCATTCTGTTGACTGAGTTTTCTGTCCAGCCAAGTTTCTGTCCTCCCACCTTGCCCCAAAGAATCACACAGAGAGCCTGCATTAGTTATAAAATGATTGGCCCATTAGCTCAGGCTTCTTATTAACTGTTATAACTTATATTAACCCATTATTCTTATCTATGTTAGTCACATGGCTTGGTACTGGTTTTGGCAGGGCAGGTCACATCTTCCTTCTTCGGTGTCTGAACAGGACTGTGGAAGAATGGGCTTCCTCCTTCCCAGAATACTCCTGTTCTCTTTGTCCTGCCTCTACTTCCTGTCTGGTTGTCCCACTTATATTGCATGGTTGCTGGCCAATCAGAATTTATTTGAAACATAATTGACAGAATACAGAATTGTTCCACACCATACCCTTACTCTTTGACTGTTTCTTCCCATCTCTCACCTGAATGGAACTACAAATGGAAGGAAGACACATCCCTACGTCATTGAAAACAAGGCCTGCTCATCAATCAAAGAACCTTAGTTTGGACTTTGTTTAAAGCCACTGAGACGTTTTTGAGTCTGATATGCTTTCATAAGAGAAATCTAAACTCTGTTGTTCTCATTATTATTTAGGTGTTGGGAAACAAGAGAGCTGATTTAGATGCAGGCATGATGGCTTCTGTATGATGAAGTGGAAACCGCATGCTTGGGACATTTTCTGTGTACTTCTAGAGAAAGAATGTGAGAAGGTGTGGTAGTGTATAGTGACTGTTACGGACTATGCTTAGCAGGGTCCTAAGAGCAAAGGACTGGCATCAGAAGGAACTCAAGGAAGCAGCTGACTTGTGAGCACAATGAACATCCCAGAAAGAACTCAGATATCCAACTGCAAGAGACAACTATTTCTAGACGCCAGATAATGAGAGACAAGACTAAGCAAGTTTCAAGGGGATATAGGTCTACGATGATTAAGCTCTCTAGAAAGATCATACACATGCAGTGCTCCTTCCTAATTTATAATCCTAGCTAGGTTCAGGTAGGCTTCTTATATACCTAAGAGGGAGAAGTGAAGGGCAATGAAGGTAAATTATAGATCAGCACCAGCTTAGAAATTGCATTCAGGAAAGAATGCTGATGTAGTATCTGACAAGGGTGCTGGCAACAAACTTTCAGTCTTTTAAGACATTGGAATGCTTTGTGAAGGAAGTATCAACCCACACTGAAAAGCTGATGCTTGTTCAATTCTTAACACATACTTTTGGGACTTAAAGTTACACAGGACAAAAATGAGCCCAGGAAGTTGAGTAGCCACAAAGGGCGTGCTCTTTTTGATGTTGCCACAGAGATAATGGGCATGAGTAATAAGAATATAATCAAGGGTACCTCTCACCTCCAGTGAAGGTGTCTTTACTCTTCCCATTAAGCAGGAGTCCAGTGAATGACACTTTATTTTTCTTCCTTTTTAAAAGTGGGATTGTTTTTAATTTTCTACAGAGAATATGTGGATCTATGGACAGATGGCTAACTTGGTTTTAGGTGCCAGGATTCAAGGGTGAAATCTTCATAGGCTCAGAGTACCTGAAGTTAAGTTGTACTAGAAGCTGGATGGAACCAGTACTTTGGAGATGAGATGTGTGTGTGTGTGTGTGTGTGTGTGTGTGTGTTTGTACGCCCATGCACACACACTTGAACATTGTGGTGTGGGAAGTCCTTCTGTGCATGTGTTGCTTTTTTGGTTAATGAATAAAGAAGCTGTTTTGGCCTGTGATAGGGCAAAACAGAGGTAGGTGGGGAAAACTAAACTGAATGCTGGGGGAAGAAAGGCAGAGTCAGAGAAGCCATGTAGTCTCCACTAGAGACAGACTCGTCAGAACTTTTCCTGGTAAGCCACAGCCATATGACGATACACAGATTAATAGAAATGGGCTAATTTAAGATATAAGAGTAAGCTAGAAATGCACTTAAGATATTGACCAAACAGTATTGCAAATAATATGGTTTCTGTATGGTTATTTTGGGTCTGAGTGCCTGGGAACGAACAAGCAGCAGCCTCTGTTCAACACATGTGCATGCACATTCATAGAAGTGAGAAGTCCTGGTTTTGGAGCCAGGCAGAAGTGGAAGTGGAACCTCTGCCTCACCCAATTTTAGTGAGACTACCATTGCTCATGTTGTACTTGTGTCTAGGAGACCAGAACTTATTGTATGTAATTTCTCTGGAGATTAAGAATCCAGCTTTCTGATGTGGTAGGGCAGTGCAGTGAGCAGCTGGGAGAATCATTTCTACTTTCCTTTCTCCAAATCGTCAAACTTCTTTCACTGGCAGCCCACGCACAGCACAGGTGGAGCCCCTGTGGGTCTCACCCTCCAATGAATATTTAAATGTAAATAGGATTTTTCCCCCTGAATTCTTCCTCCTCATTCCAAGTCCTCATAAATTATGTGCTCAGCTTCCTCTAGTCGGTTAAGACACCAGTACTTTTCCATCTCTGCCACATTTCTCCAAACAATGCTTGTTTTCTGCTATCTGCTATAATCTTCTCTGTGACTTTAAAACTTAAAAACTCTGTGGTGTGGTTTTTGTTTTGTGCTTGAGAGAAGAGTTAACACACACACACCTTGCTTATTTTTCAACAAGGTTCTTATGCCTGACATTCTCAACACCCCTACCTCCTCTGCATCGCTTTCCCCTCATTCTCTTTCCTTCCTTTTTCTCTCTCTCTCTCTCTCTCTCTCTCTCTCTCTCTCTCTCTCTCTCTCTCTCTCTCTCTCTCTCTCTCTTTTTTTTTTGTTTTTTTTTTTTTTCCAGTCCATCTCCAGTGCATTTTGCTGCAAGTCTTGTGCCATTTATGCCGAGAAAGTGGCCTCCATATTGTTTCCTGGTTTAGTAGACCCGTAGGTTAATGACTCAGTAGGCACACTGTTTCTTGTCTTGACCTTGTCCCCTAGCTGTGCATTGCCATTGCCAAGCATTTCCTGGACATGTGCATTGAACATTTCCCCATGAGCATCTCCTCAAAATCTATGTGAATGAAGCAGATACAGCATCTCACGCATACATTTAATTCCAAAGGCACTGCAGTCAAAAAGGTGGGTGTTATCCTAACTTTGTTTTTGCTCCATACTCACCAATTTGCCAACTTCCCCTCCTGCTGATTTCCTTGAATCCATTTCCTCCCGTTGCATCAATGACGGTTGCTCTCACAGCCTCTTTTCTGCTTCAGTGCCACGGCTGCGCAGCTTCCATCTGCTTCTGCCTTTTCCCTTTTAAATTCACCCTCAGCTCAGGTACCACAGTGACCTACACAAGCATAAATCTTATCATGTAGTTCCCCTGCTGAAACCCCTCCAACTGCTCCCCTGAGTGGAATAAAAATCTATGTTCCTTGGCGTGGTGTACATGGCCTTCCATGCCGGGCCCTAGCTTGTCTCTCTGGCTTCGCTTCATTTCTCTTCTGGCCTTGTGTGTTCAATCTGGTTCAGAACGACCGGCTTCCCTCCCCTTACATCTCTTGCTTCTGTACCTTTGCTCTTGTGAGTTCCTTGGCTGTAGCCTTCCTTTGTTTTCATGGCTTCCAGCATCATCCTTCACTATTCACATCATTGTTTAATTTCTATACAGAAAGTAGCTTCTAATTTCTGTCTCCCTGTATGTATATTTCTGTATATCCTGTAAGTGTACTGCCACAATACCTCCCCCCACATCCCATGCATGCGCGCGCACACACACACACACACACACACACACACACACACTATACAAACATTTATTGTACTGACTTTGGTAAGTTTCCCTAGAGAAAGAATTCTTTCTTGATTTTGGCGCCCAGAGCACACTTGTAATTAGAGAATGAATGAAGAGTGTCTTTCATAAGATACTCTTCTCGTTATCTTGAAATAGCCAAGTGCTCAAATGTCAGAGAGGTATAGTGCAGGAAGTACTGACCTCACAGTGATAATGGAGTTCCAGTTGATTTCTTGCTGCTTTGCACTGGTCATATGCTACAGACTGCTTTCTGATGCACAGCAGAGAAGGGAGACACATAGGGAAGTCTGGATTCTCAATGGCCTGGAATTGCAAAGCAGAGCTGGATGGGGCTTCAGTCTTCATGGACTAAGTCAAATGAGTTTATGCTGTAGTTTAGAGGAGGGGGTGGTGAATCCTGTTGGTGCCTGGCAAGTGGGACTGGTGAAGGTCAGCAAGGCTTGAAATCGATGATGTGAGACATCTTCTCTCACCTTCCCCGCGTATAAAAGCTCTCCTGGTCTGACTCGAGCGTCTCTGAGCCAGATCTAGTTTGCAGATGGCAATGAGCACTGTGATGTTTCACGTAGGCGTTTTAAGACAGGCTCTCATAAATAGATCCTGTGCCCTGGGAGGCTCGCCAAAACACATTTCTGTGCTGACTGCAGAGAGGCTTGCTAAAAAGCAAACAGCACATTAGCGACCCTCTGAGTTCTCGTGCAAATGGACTGCGAAATTGTGCCTTGACGCTCCAAAGCAATAACTTTTTGTCTCCTTGATGATGATTAAGAGACACAGGCCTCGATTCAGTTAGGACGGTGTGGGTGCGTGCAGGAGGGCCTCAGAGGGTTAGCGGGTGCAGGAGGGGCTCAGAGGGTTAGGCGGGTGCAGGAGGGGCTCGAATGGGGCTACTTGAAGGAGGATGGCCTGACTGTTGAAGAGCAAGGAAAGGAGAGAGCATGCCCATCAGCTGAAAGTCTCATTTGACCTTCAGGGAATTGTCTTAGAGATCAGACTTAACGTCCGTCCACAAATTAACTGCCTCTGTTTGTTCCAAGCACTGGGATTGATGGACTAGCCTGGGGATTCTGGCCACAGAATTATAATAAAGGGAGATATATTATGAAATTATTAAATATTTAAAGAACCATATTGACATTAACTTGTCAGATTGAATGAATGAAATTGAAAGGAAATTTTAAAATGTTCTTTCTGATGGCATGCGTAGAAATTCAGGTGTGATATTTTCTTTGTGGTGTGAAGGAAACATTTTTTTTCAGGAGACAGGTGTCTCTGTATCATCTTTCATCCCAAATGTGAATTAAGAAACAGGACATCCAGGAGGTGGGACAGACAGGATCTGAAGGAAAGGGCTTTTCTTCCTTCACAGAATCATTAACGAAAGATAATGCAGAGTACAAGGGGGACGTTAATCCCCCAGGCAGTCAAGACTCTGTTTTAAAATAAAGAGAAATAAGATTTTATTTAGTTTTCATTCTTGTCTAGACTGGAGAATGTGCGAAGTTAGGTTGAAAAGTTGCCATTATTTATCAGTGTAAAAACATTATTTATTGGTTTTCAAAGAGGCTTTTATTCACTGCGTATATAATAGATGTTGTGGATTCTTACCTAACATTCTACATGGACCAGTTCTGGTACCAATTTTCACTTATTCATGCAAATGTTAATCGATTGTGAGGAGGAAAAGGATCCAGCTTAAAGACTGTTTCTCAGCCTTTAGCAAATAGTGACCGTATGGCACAATTCTGGCTGAGGAGATAAAAGATAATCAACTTATGAGACACTAGGTAAGTTGTAAGATGTTAACAGGGTCATTTAGCTTGCATACTTCTTGTTTCTGCCTGAACCGTGGACACAGGAGCTGGAGCAACAAGTTATATCTGGTGAGAAACAGTCAAGGAAAGGCTCAGAGTATTGTTCACACCTTTCTTGGCCATTGTATCCTTAAACCTTTGAATAAATTCTGAACTGTTTTTAGCCTTTTCACAATACAAAAGAATAGTGGACCTTATCTTTTTGTGTGGGTGACTATTAATTTAGACATTAAGTTACACAAGATTAAATCCAGTATCTAAAACATACTCTATCTGTTAGAACTCTATCGTAAGCATCTATGTGTAAACTAGATTAGATTAGGCAGTAGGAAATGCCATTCCTTGGGAGTATCTAGTGTAGGCACAAACTTGTACTGCCACCTGACAAAATAGACCAGCAAGGTGGGTAAGCCAACGTGCTTTCCCCACAGGGAGTTTCTCATTTCCTGAGAGGATGCTTATCAGAAGGGATCTTCTCCTTTTTATCCCCAGACATTGCATGGTTGAGTGTTGTGAGGAGCAGCGGGCCCATCACCCAGCTAGCTTTATACCAGAAAATAATTAAACGGAAACTATATTCTTTTAAACACTGCTTGTCCCATTAGTTTTAACCTCTTATTGGCTAGCTCTTACATATTGATCTAACCCATTTCTAATATTCTGTGTAGCACCACGAGCTGGCTTACCAGGAAAGATATTAACCTGCATCTGTCTGGAGTGGGAGAATCATGGCGACTGCCTGACTCGGCTTCTTTCTCCCAGCATTCTGTTCTGTTTACTCGTCTACCTAATTTTCTGTACTATCAGTCCAAGCAGTTTTCTTTATTAGTTAACCAATGAAAGCAACAGATAAGATACAAGACCCACCTCCATCAGTTGAGAATATGATGCTGGAAGCCACTGTGGCTATCTTGCATCTCCTATGGGAGCTGTTTGGAAGGTATTACTTGCATATGGATATGTGGTAAGAGCCAGCCTGTGGGTGAGGTGATGAAACCATTATGATGTCAAGTTAGAGAATTATGGAGGTTACTCATCTTTAGGCTTTGAGGTTGGTTTTCTTTGCTTCTATTTTTCTTTATTTTTTGACATTTTTTTGGGGGGGAGGTCAGGGACCTTTCTAGGGTGTGGTGGTTAAGAGTACTTGCTATGCTTAATGGCAAGATTTTGGTTCCCAGCACCCAGAATCCATATAAAAGCTTTGTGTAGGCTGTGCATGCCTATAGCCCTAGCACTGGGGGAGATACACAAGGATTCTGGGGGCTAGCTATCTGCCTTACCAGAGAACAAGTGCCTCAGACTCAGTGAGAGAGCCTGTCTGAGAGGAATACGGTGCAGAGTGATGGAGAACACAAGCCACTCCTTTAGCCTCAATACACAGACGTGTGTGTACCTGCACACACACACACACACACACACACATACACAAATACTATCTAAATACTTTAGCCTTTTTAGGCCAGTTCTGCCACTACAGTGTGAAAGCAGCTATAGATAATGTGGAAATAAATGTGCATGCAGCTCTAATAAAGTTATCTCACAGAGACAAGCAGTGGTGGGGTTTTGTTGAACCCTGATTTAGACACAGGGGATTTATTAACTTACACGCATCTACCCTGGTGAGGGTTAGACAATAGAATACATGAGGTCCAACACTCTTCTATGTCAAAGACTTGGAGGAAGAAAAGGGGCAATAGGCATGATAAAAGCCAGCTAGATGGGCTATCAATAAAGCAAAGGAAAGTGGCTTCAGGAGGATAGGAAGAAATAATAACCTGCGCTTAGGAAAAGGCTCTGGGGAAAAAGAAAATGTCATAGAATATAAAGGCATTTGCTTTGAAGAATTTCTATCATTTATTTGACATATAGTTAAAAATTCTAAATGTATGCAATAAAAGTGCTTGATACATCATTGTCAAGATATGAATTTTCTCATGCAGATGTAAATATGTATTTCCTCTTTTAGAAAATGCTATCATCTGACCTGTGCTAATGTATTGTTGGTGTTTCTACCTTAACCTGGGATTCTGAACAATGATGGGATTTATGAGCGGGTAGTGAAAGCATCGTTTAAAGGTTGCATAGTGGTCTCTTGTATTAACTGGCTCCCTCTGATTGAGTCCCCTCCTTTCTTCTACAACAGCCCTGAAATGATCTGCTTGTGTTAGAGAGTTCTGTCCTTTCCTTCATGAGCCTGTTTTTTTTGTTTTGTTTTTTGTTTTTCCAGATGATAATTACAGCAAGTGGTAACAAACAATACAGAAAGTCACTTTAGCAGTTAGAAACCTCATCTTTTAGTCTTGTCTGGTGAAATCCTGAAGAGGTCCTTTTCTAGACTTTAGACTCATGCCTTCAGGAGTTTTGATGGGTCTCTGTCAATGTGTTTAGGTGTCCGTGTTTATTCTCCCACTGAACTTAGTCCTTAGGGAGTGACCCAGAGCCTCTTTGCTCATCAGCGCGGGCAGTAACAAGCTCTGGATCTTCCCCCATGTTTTCCCTCCCACCACTCTTCCTACAACTGAAACTGACAAATAACTTTCAGAAGTGAATCAGCTTATTCTGTTTTAGTCCTAAATGCTCTAATCTATTTGTATCTGTTGCTTAGTAGGTAGGAATGTGCACTGGACTTGCTAGAACATAAAGCCCATGTCTTTTATAATTAGATGATACAGGAATAGTCTAGTTTACTTAGCTTATCATGAAAGAGGAGTAATATCAATAATCCAAATGTCCTTTGAATTTATTTAGGCTCATAATGGCATCAGAGCCAGAAGAAAGGGTCTTGCTAGATGATGCACAGTTAAATAGAGATGAGGTTAGAGAGGGTCAGCGGTTCCTGGGAACTCATCATCGTGCTCCAGTGTTTCTTAATACACAAAATGTCCCTTTTGGGAAGTGCTCCTCTCATGTCCTAGAAATGAAGATCAGGCGAGAAAGGAAAAGGGAGAATAGAGCAGCAGATGTCCTGGGGAAAGACAGAAATAGCAGATCTTAAAGAGTTCAGTAGGTACACATGAAAATTTTCTATTATGTAGATTTAAAAACATAGATTACATGGTAACACATGAAGCATGATACTTCATTTTGGTTACCAAGTCAAAATAAATGTCTGTCTGTCTCTCTATCATCTATCTATCTCTATCTATCTATCTATCTATCTATCTATCTATCTATCTATCATCTATCTATCTATCTATCTATCTATCTATCGTTTTATTTTTATTGATCAGTTTGTAATCTTTAAAATATTTAAAAGTCTTTCATTCTGGAAAAAAAGAAAATAAAATTGGACCACTTTTGGAGTGGGACATAGGGGTTTGGGAGCAATAGAGAGAGAAATAGCATTGTACAAGTAATCTGTTTGGGAAAATGGAAAATGGGGAATTTAATTAGAGAGAGGTAAAAATAAAAACAGAAGGAGGGAGGAAAGTAAAATAGTAGTAATGATATCTGAAAAAACATAAGGACTCATACTATTATCTACCTAAAGAACTTACAGTACAAGTAAGTCTCTCTCTCTCTCTCTCTCTCTCTCTCTCTCTCTCTCTCTCTCTCTCTCTCTCTCTCTCTCTCTCTCNNTCTCTCTCTCTCTCTTACACACACACACACACACACACACACACACACACACACACGGAGATATGGTTAAATAAAACTTTCTTACCTGGGATGACAATGCTCCCTCCAAGAACCAAAGACTATTGCCCCAGTACCAGGTATAAGAAGTCCTTGTTTGAGTTATTGTCAGGGCTGTCCACGAGATTTCCAAAACATATAGCCTATTGCAATTGCCCTTGGTTTTCCCAAAGAAGTGGATTGTAAGTATTGCTGAAGACACCATGCATTTCAGACAGTACCTATGGGACCCCTGCGTTGAAACTGATCTGAAATCCTCCTCCCTGTGGACTACATAAAACCTTCCAAAGGAGAGAAATGGGCAACAGTCCTACAAACTTTGATGCCTATGAGCCAAAACAATGGCCAGCATGGAATGATAAGCCCTAAGGGTATGGTAGGGACATACATACCTTGTTGGTTCCCAACAGCTTTCTACTTGGACTTAAAACCTACTCAAGAAGAGGGAAACCATGGCCAATACTGGAAACCTAGCCTACAACGTATGGTCAGTAAAGTCAATGATCTTTGAAAGAGCCTACCTCCGCTATTTTACCAATCATCATGATCTCTAACTACACATTAAATATGTATCCTTTTACCCACAGGCAAGTGTAGTCCTAACCCCTTATCAAAGACACTTCTCTTTGCAACAGACGGAGACTGGTCATTACAGAAAACCACAACCAAGAAAAATGCAGAGTTGTGGAGCCTAGTCCCAATGGACACATCTTCAAAATACACCTAATATTTGAAAAATAGTGTAAAAGAGTGTGCAGAAAGATTGTAAAAAATGAAGTACCAGGGAGTTTTCTGTGAAGCTGTATCTCTTAGTACTGTTAGAAGCTACACACATGAAGTTTCAGTAGCATGACTGTCTAAACATGAACTAAATAAGAACAATATCAATGAATTGTGTAAGTGGACAGGGAAAAGCCCATGAGGCATCAACACAAAGAGTTATTGTCAACTAATGAATGCTGAGAATGGGAGAAATATTTTTCCTTGGGGCAGAGCACACCAATTAGTTATCCAATACCAAAGTGTCAACTCTGAAAACATATCCATGCAAGTAATGTTTTTCAGATCGAAAGATTCTATTTAGAAAAGTACGAAACCAATAGGTACAGTAGGATCAAAAACCCATTGCCCATGTTCTTGAGGTCTCAGTAGTCCTCATTGTCCGCTATGTTCAGTGAGACCGGTTTTAACCCAGGCTTTTTCAGACCCAACCAGCTGGCCTTGGTGAGTTCCCGATAGAACATCCCCATTGTCTCAGTGTGTGGGTGCACCCCTCACGGTCCTGAGTTCCTTGCTTGTGCTCTCTCTCCTTCTCCTCCTGATTTGGACCTTGAGATTTCAGTCCGGTGCTCCAATGTGGGTCTCTGTCTCTGTACATATCCATATCCACATATGGATGAAACAACAATTAATAAAAACAAAGCCATGAATTTGAAAGAGAGTAAGGAATGGTATATCAGAGGTTTTGGAATTAAATAATTAAGTTATAATCTCAAAAATAAAACACATAATTAAAAACCTCTTTTAACTGAAATTATAATTATTGCAAAAGGCACTTGTGGGTAACTGACAAGTCATGGGTTAAAAACGTATCGATATGCTCTGATATAGATGGAGAGTTTTATATCATTATTTATTTTATTTCTTTTTTTGGACATAGTCTCACTATTTAGGCCCAGGCTGGTCTTGGACTTGCTATTTTTCTTCTTTGGAACTCTTGAGTGCTGGGGTTAGGGATGAGAAGGTATATATAACAAAATTAAAAATATGCATTTAGTATAGGTTATAAAACTTGATTGAATGGGAAATCTAAGTATAGAAGTTGATAACATTGTTCTTTTAAGAGCAGGCTAAATTTAAACTGGCTGAGTGCACAGTAGGATAGCAGGTTAAATACACAGTCTTAAATAATCTAAGGCCATTATTAACTTGGTATCCAGGTATGGAAAAAGTTCAGTCTCTTTGAATGTAAGAGATATTTTAAGAAAAATATGTATCACTATAGTCAAATAAAATTATAGAGATGAGGGTGGAGGGTGCTAGATATTTTTAATATAAAATAGGCAGGCCTGGCAGATACAGGGATCAGCAGTGCAGCAAGGCAGAGGCCAGGGAAATGGGGAAGAGGAGCAAGATGGTGATGGGAGGAACCAAAGCTAAGTTTATGTAAAAAGTGCTCTAAGGAAACATGCTGTTTCTTAATGCTAATTGAAAAATTAAAAAGATAAAATTTGAATATTATTTTAATATTATTAAGATTAAAAATTATCCTATAAAATGGTATCAATGAAGACCAAAAATGAACACAGATGTCATTCTTAAATCTTGGAAGCAGAATAGGAAAGGATTAATAAAATAGTCAGTATAATTTTCCTCTACCTCACATGTGATGAGCAGGGATCCCCAGCCTTGCTGAGAGTCATTAAATAAGAAGATGATTCAGACGCATTAGGTGTTATGCAAATAATGTAGAGTTGAAGGTTCAGTTATGAGCTTGGCGTGCTCCAGAATGACAAGTCATTCTAGATGCACGAGGAAGAACAGGAAAGATGAACCCGAAGAAAGTAAAAAGAAATATTATGAGAGATAAGGGGAAGGAACTTCATAGTATTCTTTGTCTTGGGCCATGCATGAGAAATGTCTAGCAGTTGGGTTTTCTTAATTTACCTACTTTTAACTTAGGCCTGAGTTGGAGGCAACCAAAGAAGAATTAGGATGTCACCAGAAGTAAGGCTGATGGTGTAAAGGACTGTATTTTATAGCATTTCAGTTTCTGCAATCAAATCCTGACAAAAACAATGTATGGGAGAAATGATTTAGTTTAGCTCACAATTCCAGGTTATAGACCATCATTGTGGGAAAACCACAGTGGCAGAAGTGAGACAGATAGCCACTTCACATCCATGATGAAATCAGAGAGGGAATGCATACGAGTTTATGGTCAGCTAGGTGTCTAGGTGTCATGATTTAGATAGTGCCCCATAGAAATTTATCTTAGGTAGTTCTACGTTGTGTGCAGTTGACAGTTAAAACCAATGGTCTCAGACTGGAGAGATGCTGTGTAGAGTTCTACTGGAACAACAGAAGAAAATGACCTAAAAATAATTTAAGGAGAATGATTGAGACCCTTAAAGAGGAAACAAAAAAATCCCTCAAAGAAATGGAGGAAAAGACAAAGAAAAAATTGGAAGAAAGCAACAAATCCTTTAAAGAAAACCAAGAAAAAGTAATTAAATAGTTGAAAGAAACTATTCAAAACTTGAAAACCGAGATAGAGACAATAAAGAAAACACAAACTGAGAAAATTCTAGAAACAGAAAATATGAGAAAACGATCAGGAACCACTGAAGCAAACATAAACAGCAGAATATAAGAGATGGAAGAGAGAATCTCAAGAGCTGAATATACAATGGAGGAAATATACTCATTGGTCAAAGAAAATATTAAATCTAACAAAGGCTTAACACAAAATACCCAGGAAATATGGAACACCATGAAAACACCAAACATAAAAATATTAGGAATAGAAGAAGAAGAAAAAGTTCAACTCAAAAGCACAAACACACATTCAACAAAATCATAGAAGAAAACTTTCCTAAACTAAAGAAAGATATGCATATGAAGATACAAGAAGCTTACAGAATACTAAAAAGACTAGATCAAAAAAAGTCCCCATGCCACATAATAATCAAAATACTAAGTATACAGATTAAAGAAAAATATTAAGAGCTGCAAAGGAAAAAGGCAAAGTAACATATAAAGGAAAACCTATCAGAATTATAACCTGACTTCTCAATGGAAAAAATGAAAGCCAGAAGGTCCTGTTCAAGCATTATGCAGACACTAAGAGACCATGGATGCCAGCCCAGCAAAACCTTCAATCACCATAGACAGACAAAACAAGATATTCTATGACACAACCAGATTTAACCAATACCCAACCACAAATCCAACCCTACACAAAATACTAGAAGAAATCTCCAACCCAAGGGAGTTAGCTACATCCACAAAAGCACAGACAATAGATGATCTAACAGCAGCAAATCCCAAAGAAGGGAAAAACACACACAATAGTATCACCACCAACAAAAACTAAAATAACAGTAACTACCAATTACTGGTCATTAATATCCCTCAAAAAATATAAATGGACTCAACTTACCTATAAAAGCACACAGGCTAAAAGATTGGATACAAAACAGAATCCATCCTTCTGCTACATACAAGAAACACACCTCAACCTCAAAGACAAACATTGCCTAAGAGTAAAGAGTTAGCAAAAAATTTTCCAAACAAATGGATTTAATGAACAAGCTGGTGTAACTATCCTAATATCTAACAAAATAGACTTCAAACTAAAATCCATCAAAAGAGACAAAGAAGGACATTTCATATTAGTCATGGAAAAAATCCATCAAGAGGAAATTGCGATACTGAATGTCTATGCCTCAAATACAAGGGCACCCTCATATGTAAAAGAAATATTACTAAAGCTTAAATCACACATTAAATCCCACACACTAATACTGGGAGACTTTAACACCTCACTCTCACCACTGAACATGTCTGTCAGAAAGAAAATTAACAGAAAAATAAGGGAACTAACAAATGTTATGACTCAAATGGAATTAACAGATATCTATAGAACATTCCATCAAAACATAAAGGAATACACTTTCTTCTCAGTACCTCATGGAACCTCTCAAAAATTGACTATATACTAGGTAACCAAAAAAAGAAAAATCTCAACAGATGCAAAAACAATTGGAATAACCCCATGTATCTTATTGGATCACCATGGTTTAAAACTAGAATTCAACAGCAACACTAATTTCAGAAAGTCCACAAACACATGGAAATTAAACAGTGCTCACCTGAACCATCAATAGGTCAAGGAAGAAATAAAGGAAGAAATTAAAGACTCTAAAATTTAATTAAAATGACCACACAACATAGCTCAGTGTATGGTGAATCAATAAAAGCAGCATTAAGAGAAAAGTTCATAGCACTAAAAATTCCACACTAGTGAGTTAACAGAACTCCTGAAAACTCTAGAACACTCACCTAGGAAGACTAGATGGCAGAAAATAATCAAATTGAAAGCTGAAATCAATAAAATAGAAACAAAGAAAACAATACAAAGAATCAATGAGACAAAGAGTTAGTTCTTTGAGAAAATCAACAAAATAGACAAACCTTTATCCAAAAGGCAGAGAAAGAATATCCAAATTAATAAAATCAGAAATGAAAAGGGGGATATAACAACAGACATGAAGGAAAGCCAGAGAATCATTAGGTCACATTAGGTCATGTACGCCACAAAATTTAGAAACTTAAAGGAAATGGACAATTTTCTGCATAAATATCACTTACCAAACTTAAATCAAGACCAGATAAGAAAATTAAATGGATCGAAAACTGCTAAAGAAATAGAAATACCATCAAAGTCTCCCAACCAAAAAAAGCCCAGGACCAGATGGTTTTAGTTCAGAATTCTACAAGATTTTAAAAGAATAACTAATATCAATACTCCTCTAACTGTTCCACACAATAGAAACAGAAGGTACATTGCCAAACTCTTTTTATGAGGCTACAATTACCCTGATACCCAAACAACACAAAGACATTACTAAGAAAGAGAATTACAGACCAATCTCAATCATGAACATAAATGTAAAAATACTCAATAAAATACTTTCAAACTGAATCCAAGAACACATCAGAAAAATCATCAACCATGATCAAGTCAGCTTCATCCAAGCAATGCAGGGATGGTTCAACATACAAAAATGTATGTGTGTCAATGTAATCTACCATGTAAGCAAACTGAAAAAAACCCACATGATCATCTCATCTCATCAGATGCTGAAAAAGCCTTTGCCAAAATACAGCATTTCTTCATAATTAAGGTCTTGGAGAGAGCATGGATACAAGAAGCATACATAAACATTATAAAGGCAATATACAGCAAGTCAACAGCCAACATCAAACTAAATGACGAGAAACTCAAAGCAATTCCACTAAAATCAGGAACAAGACAAGGTTGTCTACTCTCTCCATATCTATTCAATATAGTATTTGAGGTCCTACCTAGAACAATAAGACAACAACAAGAGATCAAGAGAATACAAATTGGAAAAGAAGTCAAACTCTCACTATTTGCTGATAACATGACAGTTTACATAAGTGATCCCCCAAAAATCTACCAAGGACCTTCTACAACTCATAAACACTTTCAGTAATTTAGCAGGATACAAGATTAAATGAAAAAATCTGTAATTTATAATCCTCCTTTACACAGATTATAAATGGACTGAGAAAGAAATCAGAAAAAAATAAAATAACCCTTTACAATAACCACAAATAACATAAAATGTCTCAGAGTAACTCTAACCAAATAAGTGGAAGACCTGTATGACAAGAACTTTAAAACTTTAAATTGAAGAAGACACCAGAAAATGGAAAGATCTCCCAGGCTCTTGGGTAGGTAGAATTAACATAGTAAAAATGACAATGTTACAAAAGTCAATCTACAGGTTCAATGCAAAACCCATCAAAATCCCACCAAAAGTCTTCACAGACCTTAAAACAACGAACCTCAACTTCATACGGAAAAGCACAAAAGCCAAGATAGCCAAAACAATAAAGGCACTTCTGGAGGCACCACAATCCCTGACTTCAAACTCTACTACAGAGCTACAGTACAGCCTGGTATTGGCATAAGAACAGACAGGAGGACCAATGGAACCAATCCGAACACCCGGATATCAATCCATACACGTATGAACACCTGATTTTTGGCAAAGAAGCAAAAAATATAAAATGGAAAAGAAAGCATATTCAACAAATGGTGCTGGAGTGAATGGATATCAAATGTAAAAGAATGAAAATAGATCCATATCTATTGTCATACACAAAACTCAAGTCAAATGGATCAAAGACCTCAACATAAAATCAACCACACTGAACCTCATAGAAGAGAAAGTGGGAAGTACACTTGAATGCATTGGCACAGGAGATCACTTTTTAAATATAACCCCAGTAGCACAGACAGTTAGAGAAGCCATTAATAAATGGGACCTCCTGAAAGTGAGAAGCTTCTGTAAAGCAAAGGACAGGGTCAACAAGACAATTCAGGCTCACTGTCTCTTCATTTTGCACTGTTGTTGTTCTGGTATATGTGACAAACATGGTGCAGAATGAGTAATGAATGAATTGATGTGTGCTGTGCTGTAACAAGGCGTATCCCTAGGTATAGCCTTCAAGGCAAGGAATCTGGTGTGTGTGTGCGTGTGTGTGTGTGTGTGTGTGTGTGTGTGTATGAATGGAAAGGGAAGGAGAATTCAAAGTACTTAGGTGTAGATATCATCCTATTTAAAAGATAAACCACTGAAACTAAACTGGCTAAAAGGGCTAGAAGATGAATTATTAGACAGAGACCACTGAGCCTCTTGCATTGGAAATCTGGGATGTCAATTTTAGAAGATGTTTAGTCAACCTGACTTCCTAACATTTATTTAAAATGGAGGCTCTCATTCCTATGTAGTCACCTTGGAAAGCTGATTAAATAAAAAAAAAAAGCCCAAGAGAAAAAGAAAGAATGTAAAATCTCAAGCAATCTTAAAGGGTGCACATTTAGAATAGGAAAATAGAGAAAATTAGAACATTCAATTTTCTGTATAGAATCATGCTTACTTCTGCTCTCTAGACTCTAGAGTCGAGAGCGTTGATGAAATCTTAAGCTATGGGTACTACTAAGCATATTCATGGTTGAGAGACCCTGGAGTTTATTTATTTCATTATAATAATTTTGTTGTTTTTCCAAAACAGGGTTTCTCTGTGTAGCTGTAGCTGTCTTGGACCTTGCTTTATAGACAAGGCTGGCCTCAAAATCACAGAGATCCTCTTGTCTCTGCCTCCTGAGTGCTCGGGTTAAAGGTGTAAGCCACCACCGCCTGGCTCATTATAGTTTTTGAATTTCATTAGGTAGCTCTCACAGAGCGGGATCTCTGCTATTCAATCTATGTGAGGAGTTGAGGGTGTTGCGGGAGGTCCTTCCGCCCCTCCAACCAATAGCTGCTGTGATACCAGCCCATTGGGGCGTGGTCTCTCTCCCTTTAAAAAAGCGGCTATTTCCTCTGCTGGCTCTCTTCACTTCCTGCTCCGCCGGAGACTAGACTCCCTTCCTGGTTGTGCAGATGGTTGTTGTCTGGGACGGTGATCTGTAAGTTTTCCCCTTTAAATAAATAACACCCTATTAATCATAACTCCAAACTGGTGTGGCCTTGTTCGTGACTTACGCCTTCATGAGGGCTTTGGAGGACTTTTGTTCCAGCAAGACTGAGATGTCCCACCTGCTACTGGTTTTCTTCTCTGACACCAAAAACTAGATAATGTGAGCTAGAGTGTATTCTAAAGACATTATGTGATATAGCATACTCTTTATTAAATTTTGCTGTAAGAGATATGGTCCCATAAGGTGCTACACAAGCGAAGGTTTCTTTAAAATTAGTTTGAGAATGCAATTTATTCTCTGCGTCCTTGGAGACTTATAATCCATGTTACCATGGAAAAGGCCAGGAAAAGACCTATAGTAAAGACAACAAACTGTTTAGATTCTCAAACTCATTTGGCTATGTAGCTTTCAGACGTGTGTGCCAGCACGCTACTAACACACACGCAAAAAATTGCATGGTAAATGAAATACTTTGAATACTGGAGTCCTAGATGCAAGTTTGAATCAATGCTTGCTACATAACTGCTGTGTGACCTAACTCCTCTGGCTCCATTTTCCATTTGTAATTTGGATAGCATACTTAGTTCCTAAGATGGTTGTGAGTGTTAAATAAGATAGTGCTGATTCTAATATTTGACTGAGATCCTGGAATAAAAGTTCTGAGAAGTATTGTTGTGCTCGTGCGCACGCACGCACACACACACACACACACACACACACACACACACACACGATACTTATGATATAGACCTGAGAAAAATACTACACATTAAAGAGGTATACCTATTAGGTATTACAAAATATATGTTGATAGTCCTCTGGGTCCTCTGTTTCTAAGCATCTGGGGGAGGCAGAATTATAAGTCACGGAGGAGAATTATAAGTCTCCTGATCTTGCTGGCCTACTCTCTGTGGCATGCACATTTTCACAGCCAGCGTTCTGAGAGAACTTGTTTCCAACACCATGCCTGGTTGGCTTCGTCTTGACATTAGGAAATAACCCTGCTTGTTTCCCATATTATCTCTCCAGGTGCAGGCCCCCAGGGATGTATTTTATTTCTAGAGTCTGTCTTTGTGCTCCTTGTAAATAGCCTGCGTGAAAACAGAGAATCTCATAGGTGACAGTCAGATGCTTAGGAACTTGGTGGGAGAGGAGTCTGATGACAGCAAGGTCACTGCATGTGATAGAGATTTCAAGAAAGCTCAAGGCAGGCACAAACTTCATTTTCATCCTCTAGCAGGAAAAAGGGAGAATGAACTCTCCCTACATTTTGGAAAGAGCATTTCTAGTTCTACTTTAAAGGACAATTTATCAGCTATTTCTTGAAAAATGATTTCAAGACCCAAGAAAGCCTGCTATTATGAAAACTTAACTGTCCTTCTTGCTCACTCCCCTTAGATTTGGGGACTCGTATTTGCATCTACATTGAGAGTCAGGGCAGATACTCAGAACCATCAAGAAAATCTTTGAGAAAAATTTCAAGTTTTCAAATAGGTTGAAAGGTAGAAAATGATTTTGCATTCTCTGTAAAAACTCTGAAGTCCCTTTATGTACATGCCTAAAAAACCAGGAGTGTTTTATGAATCATTAGGAAGACAGGGTGCTTCCCTGTGCCCCAGGCAGTCAGCAGCCCACAGCTTCCAGCTACAGCACTCGCTTTGAAGGCAAGAGATTTTGTTCAGAAGACTTGAGGAGCCTTGGAGGTAAAAAGACAGAAAACATCAACTATGTGACTCCGGAGGGACATTTTCCTATCCCAAAAAGTGACCTTGAAAGATAGTTTAAAACACCAGTGAGAGATGCAAGACTCATTTTGGCTGAGGAATGAATACCCTCAGCAGTGAACTGCACCTTGGCCTGACTCTGCTTCTGAGCTTGGCCTTAGAGTGTGCCGGGGGTGCTGCCCACAGCAGAGCGAAGCGGACAGGAGTGCTATTACTCTCTGTTCCTGGCTTTCGTCACGTACTATCATTTATCTTTCTAAGGCAGAGAGGAAAGGTGCTAGAAAGACCAAGTAGGAGTGAGGTAAGGAATGAGATTGTCTAGATTTAAAAGCAGTCATTGAAATGAGCCAGAGAGACTGCTAAATGCTTAGAGTTCATTTTCGCTTTGAACCCGCACAACCACTCTATGGCAGCTATATCATTATCTCCAATTTACAGATGATCTCCAATTTTCTGAGGTGTAGCATCACGGTAAAGTGATTTGCTCAAAGTCATAAAACTTGTAAGACATGGAACTGGAGTTTGAACCTAGGTGTTGGTCTCTTTTTGGTGTATACCATAATGCTGATCTGCTAGTCACTGCCGCTATAGATGGGCATTACCAACCACATCGACATCTGAGAGTCAGTTCTTCCTGTGTTTGGCTACCATGATGAAATATCTCATTTAATCATTCCTAGAAGGCTTTCTGGTACAGATGTCTTTAGGTATCTTCAGTCTCCTGGTTAGGAAACCTGCAAATATTTCAGCCTCTTCTATAGGACATCTGCATGGAATGCTGCAGTTTTCCTATATGTTTAAAAATATTGTTAATAGGATGTAAATGTTATACAAATAGCTGCTATACTGTGTTGTTTGAGAATAATAATGAGAAGAAAGCATAGGTATATGCTGTTCAGATGCATTTTGTTTCAAGTATTTTTCATATGCAGTTGGTTGATCTCTTAGATGTGGAATCTGCAGATGCAGAAGGATTAATGTATTATTATGGTATAGTTTCCACTTAGAAGTACGAAAACAAGGGCATGGAGTAACTCACCCCAAAGTTACACAGCTAGCAAATAATGGCAGCAAACTTGGAGCCCAGGTAAATTGGTTCTTAGTGTTTTCCTTAGTCATTGCATTGCCTTGTCATTAAGAAATTCGGTCTGTGTCCATCAACTAATGAATAGACGCTGAACATGTGGTACATTTACACAATGCAATATTATTAAGCTATTAAGAAACAAGAAATTATGAAATTGCAGATAAATGGGCAGGGCTAGAAACAATCTTCCTGGGTGAGGTAATCCAGATTCAGAAAGACAAGCATTGCATGTTTTCTTTTATAAGTGGATATTACTTTCTGTGCTTTAGCTATGTGTGTTTTATTTAGAATATAGCTAGTAGGGAATCATCAGGGAGGAGGGGAATCTTCCAAAAAAGGGGTACTAGAATATAAAATTTCAAATGAATAAAGGGGACGCTGGAATAGGAAGAAAATGCAGAAGGGAATGGGAGGCCCAGGTAGAGGAGTGCATATGGGGAGGGACAACCAATACTAAAGGTTTTTTGAAAAGCCAAGTGGAAACCTATCACTGTGGAAGCTTCCTAAAGCATGTGCACTTATAAAGGAAATTTAAATGCATCACAATGTAATGGGGGAGACAATGCCCAACTAGACATCATTAACTACTAAAACCCCCACTAGTGGGTATGTTTTCCTTTTTTGAGTCATTGGCCAAAGTGATCACATAAACTCCCCCACTTCTCACAGACTGTTGCTATTGATAATGCTTTTGGTTACCGTGCACAACCTGATAGTAAGACAACACGTGCTGAAGACAACACATACTTATGCTGTGGAACATGGAGAGATCTAGCTGGTCCTCAAATGAAAGCTTCATCATTGCTGACTATCATTTGTAACGTTGGAATGTGCTATGCACACTACTGGAAGAGATAAACAATCATTAATCTCACTCAGTTCCAAATATTGCAAGATATGAGTGACCTAACTGCAAAATATAATTGTGCAATAGTGGCCAATTACTTTACAGTTGGATTTAAGTCTACTCCATGAGATGAAACCTATACCTGACACTTTTAACAAGACCAAGAACCTGAGACTAAATAGATCATGGGCCTAGGAGGAACCTATTTCTATTATTCTGCTAAATGAACATAGCAACCAAAATATATTGCTGTACTCATAGACCAGTGCATTGCTCAGTCCTTATCTAAGGGGTTGTGGATAACGCCAAAGAAAAGGTGTCTTCCAAACATAATGTGGGCAGAAGCACAAATGAACTCCCAGAGACTGTGACATCATGCAGGAGATCTGCACTGGTTCACGCTAAACAAAACCCCAGCAAGGGTTTTCAGCCCAGAAGGGGAACTGGGTTCAAAGGCTTACCCCTAACCAAGAAGCTTATTTTCAGTTGATAGCTGGTGGGAAAGGGAGAATCATGTTCCTTCAGTGGAATGACAATGGGTGTATCCATACATTTATTCGTAGGAGTCGTTGGCCAGTACAAGTCACTTTTCATGGTTTTATTTTTTCTGTTGCTTGTGCATATTCAATTTTCCTCTTTGTTTTATTTTTTTAAAAAGAGAAAGAACATGGAGTTGTGTGCATAGGGAAGTGAAGGAGGATCTGGGTGAAGTTGGGGCTGGAAGAAGTATGATAAAAAATATATAGTATGAATTCTTTTAAAAAACAAAAAAAACATACTTACCATTTACACATTTACCTATTTACTAAAACAAATACATAGAATTTAAAAAAGGAGTTCATTTTAATGAATACTGTAGACCTTTGTTGACAGAGGTTTCTTTCCCACCCAGACCTGTAGCTGTTCAGTCCCCAAAAAACACACAGAGGCTTACATTAATTATAAACTGGTTGAATTATTAACTCAGGCTTCTTATTAACTAACTCTTACATCTTATATTAACTAATAATTATTGTGTGTGCTAGCCATGTGGCTTGGTGCCTTTTATCAGTGAGGCATTCTCCTATTGCTTACCCTGGGTCTGGGTGATGACTACAGACTGAGCCTTTCCTCTTCCAAGAATCCTCCTTCTCTGGTTGCCCTGTTTATACTTCCTGCCTGATTATTGGCCAAACAGCATTTTATTAAACCAATACAAGTGACCAATCTTTATAGGGTACAAGCCACTGTCCCACAGTACCTTGCCTCCTAAAGTCAGCTTCATTGTCTCTCTAGAGGCACACTAGTGAATCACCACAGACGAGCTGTGCTAAGGAGTGATTTTTGTTTTCTTACAGTTCTGGAAGTTGGAAGTTTAACTTCGATGTGTCAGTAAGGTTGATTACTTCTGAAAGCTGTAAACTGTGGAACTGATCCTGGCCTCCTTCCTGGGCTTGTAGATTGCTAACTTCATATTCATATAGTGTTTTCTCCTTATGTCTGTCTGTTTCCAAAGTCTCCTTCTTTGAACGGAAACCAGGGTGATTTAACTGAATTGTATCAAACATCACTCATTCATGCATGCATGCATGCATCCGTTTATTTATTTAATAGACTTCTAAAGAGTATCTACTTAATTCTGGGAACAGTGGCAACAGCTGGTAGAAAGTGAGACCGATGACATTATTTCTTTCCCCAAGGAAAACACAGGTATTAAACCTTGGCAACCTCCAAGGAGAAAATCCACTATCATGGAGTTAGAGTCCCCTCCAGTACACATAACAACAACTCCTGAACTGCAATCTGATCACTGGGGCCAGTAATAAATGAGACCATTTTTGGTACTCCACTTATATTAATTACCACATGCTTCTAGAGACAACACTTGAAGAGAAATTTAAGACCTAGATCAACGACACATTTCATTTAAGAAAATGCTGGTCTGCCCTTTGCTTGGAGTGGTATTTTCTGGGAGAGGAGAGCTCTCTCTCCTCTTGGCCTCTGTCCTTGCAGCTGTCCTTAAGGAAAAATCAAAACCAATAAACCTTACAGGGCCATCTGTGGATCAAGCTGGCTGTCACTTGAAGATTCAGAGAAGAACCCAACTACCCAGTAATTCTTTCACTTTGGTGCCCAGTAAAGAATATGCTTTTGGACTTTGAGGCTGATGGAAGAGACAGAAGGCCTTAAAACATCTCAGAGAACTAGAGAGGGAGGCATGGAGGAATGAACAGGTCACAGAAAGACTGTATAAGGAGACTGTCTTGTTGGGAATGAAGCCTGGGTTCATGGCACCATACTGACATTCAGGAGGGACAACGTATGCCAGGCTGACCTTGAACTCACAGCGGTGCCAGGGCTGGCTACCTCCTAAGCACTGAGATTACAGTTCTCTGCCACCACCCTTGACTTGGACATAGTCTTCTGAAAGGGTCTAGTCTCTGGCCAGCATGACCAGACACCTCTCCAGCCTTGCTACATTTCTTCCCACAGCTACTTGGGTCTCATTGATATGTAAATTACCACCAGGTAGTGGAACCAAAGCTCCACACTCAGCTCTGTGGAGGAAAGTTACTGATTTTTTTTCTTTCTGTACTAGGACAGATAATGAGAATTTTAAAAGGGTCAAAAAGGATTTTTGTATGTGAAAATAAACACAGGCTTTGGTTAACTATCTATTTAAGGTAGAAGGGACACTGGTGGTCTATTTTTATTTAATGAGTTAACCTATTTAGTCTGACTTTTACACAAATAAACTTCAACGGCAAATCTAAATCTCACTTGTAGTTTCTTTGGAAGGCAGGTGAGAGAGCAGAGGTGGAATTTAATGTCCCTCCTTAGGGAATTATTTGAGTCACAGCTGTTGGGGAGGAAGGAGTGAGTGGTGTGGGTTTCCAGGAACAAGCACTGTTTTGGGTTCTCTATCCAGAGACCACCTCTCCCCTAAGAGAATAGACTGACACTTTGGTTGATACAGAGCAGTAATTGTGCACGGGAACTGGATTTTAGGGACGAGCTCAAACCTGTAATTTCTCACTGTTCTTAAAAATCTGTTTTGGCGGGAAGGATGTGGTCTCTCTATTTTGTCCACTGCACGAGAGTTCAGAAGGCATTACACTCAGGAGGGTTCAGATTCTTGACATCTCCTTTGTCTCAGCTGAACTAGCTCAGGGTCAGGGAGGATGGTTTGCAGGACCCAGGGGATGCCTTTTGGGGACAAAATTTGAACCCAGACATTCCTGAGCCTCTCACTAAAGCAGACTGGCTACTTAAACATAAGTGAGTTGTCCTACTATTTCTGTGTGACCTACATACTGACAAAGCATAGCTGCATGCCACCTTGGAATTTCCCCATACAGAGGGATCCTTAGTGAGTTTGAATCCTAGTTTTCTGGGATCTAATCTTTGAAATTTTTGGTTTAGGAATTGATGTATTTCTCCAAATTATCCTGAACTTTCTCTATCTCTGTAGTTACTGTAATAAATACCTATTTTGTGTTAGATGTTTAATTTTAAATGTCAATAGGATTCTAAAATGTATAATGAATGACTGAACTCACTAATTGATTTATTAATTAAATCATCATTTGATTTTCTGGCAAACAAATACTTAAATGAAGTCTGTGGAGGTGGAAATGAAAATTTGTAATGCTTTGAAAGAATCTACTTTTATTAATTTAAGACAAAGGTTTAGCAAACTATGACCCAAAGATCTTCCATTTTATTTTGTAGATAGAGTTCTATTAGAACATATACCTAATCTTGTATTTAGGCATTCTGTGGTTGTCATAATGCTCTAATTACAGAGTCAAGGAGCCCACAAGGTGGGGCATATTTGCTTTGTTGCTCTTCACAAGAAAAAAAAGTGCTTATTACTAGTTAGAGTCCGTTTTTACCAGGACTTGTGTGTTTTATATGTTCATATGTTCATACTTTAGATTATGTGTTTTTACATAATAATGTCATATTACGACATATGATTTGCTACCACATAGTCCTGGGTCCTCTCAAAGATCAACTGGACTGTTTGCTATTGTACCATCTCTCCATCTCCAATACATTGACATTTTAAAGATTGAATTGTTTTATGTGTCTGAGTTTTTGCCTACATGTATTTATGTGCACCACACACATACCTGGTTCAGTTAAAGTTCTGACTCTGATTCATAAGTTCTAGGTTGTGGCAGAATAGTTTATGCCTCTAGCCAGTATGTAAGTCATAATGCTCAATGGTGGAGCATAGTTTGAGAGGCATAGCTCTTGATCCAAGATAATCAAGCTCCAGTTTGACTGAATCATTAGAGTAATTTTGAGGTCTTGTTCAAATACATATTTCTAGGACCATTTAATGTTTCCCGATTTTGTAAGTCTGTAATGAAGTCAGAATTATGAGTGTGGGTTTGTGTGAGCGCAGTGTCAGTAAATGCCAGAAGAGGGCGACAGATCCCATAGAATTGTAATTACAGGCGGTTATGAGTGTCCTGATATGGTTTCTGTGAACAAACCTTGGTCCTTGTGTTAGTTATGATTGTGATAAAACACATGACCGATGCAGAGGTTTTTTTTTTAGCTTACAGGTCACAGTCCATCATCTGGGGAAGACTCAATGAGAGCTTAAGCACAGACTGAAGGAACTCTGCTTACTGGTGCGCTCCTCAGAGCAGCTTGCTCATCCTGCTTTCTTATAGCACCCAGGGCTACTAACTAAGGGGTATCACCACCTACAGTGAACTGGGTGAAAAAAAAAACCCTAACCAGGACAGTCCTCTTCAAGAATAATATGTGCTCAGCTCCCCAGTTTCTAATAACTGATCCTCTAACTATTTTGGGGACGTGTGAGATCCATGGCAGACGTCCCTGGTTCTGTGTCAGAATTACAGGTGGTCATGCACAGATCTAGCTCAGCCTGCTCCACCTGATTTAGCCACCTGCAGTGGATTCTAGTCCTTCCATGTTAAAAAGGACACTAGGTAAAGGACACTTGCAAGTTAATTTGTCAGGTTGGCCTGTCCGTGCTTTGACCTCTCTAGACCATGTTTGTGGTGTAAATAGCTTCAGTGAAGAATTTATGGGGTTAGTGTAGCCTCATAGGGTACAAGCTCTGAGGCTGTGATAGTTGCTGCGAAGAACACAGTGAGAAAGAAGTTGGTATCCCATGGAGGTAACAATATCCAATTTTGACATTTTTTGAGTGGTTTCAGTGAGATTGCTATGACCTTGGATCCGAGTAGGCCTTTGGTTCCTTTACAAACCAGAAGCAGCTCATGTCCGAGTTGCAGCGTTGCTCTTCTTGAGTGATACAGGCTGTGGCAGATACACTAAGGGCATCAGCATCATTTTTATGGCACTAGAAGCTAAAATTCATTCATGGTCTACAGACTGTACTCATTCATTTCATTGCTTTATTGTATTACTACCTCACATAAAAGCATTGTGGCTATCCCAGGACCACAGGCTGTGACTG
Source organism: Alexandromys fortis (assembly GCF_014885135.2). NCBI lineage: Eukaryota > Metazoa > Chordata > Mammalia > Rodentia > Cricetidae > Alexandromys > Alexandromys fortis. Next base: position 14,347,431 of record NW_026067937.1, on the reverse strand, counting down.
GTGCTTTGTAACACATCCCTTTTAAGGGAGGAAATGGGACATAGACACCACCAAGAAAGGAAGTACAACTGAGTTGGGGTAGCACCTACCATAGAGTCAGTCTCCAAATCAACATCAAAGAGAGGGCCTTAGGCCTTTTGTGTGACCCTCTGGAGAATGAATCAGCAATATTGAAACAATCCCTTATGTATTAATCAGGTAAGCAATTTGATTGACTCGTCATGTTTTCCAGGCAGGGACACTGAGCCAAAGAAAGTGAAGCATTGTTCGTCTCTGGGTGCTGAACCATATCATTCCCCACCAGTGACTTAATATTCAGGGAGGTGGCTTTTTTGTCAGGGAGGACAGAATCTTGGCATCATTGCTTCTTCTTTCACTCATGACTAAGGACTTCTTCAAGGCAGGATGGGAATCAAGTTTACACAAGCCAAGCCTCTGCTGAGATGCACTTTACAGATGTACTGTCTCCTCTTAATGTCACACAAATCCATTTGTCAGTAAAACTAGGGGTAGAGAAGCAAAGGTTTATCTATAATCATTGGGAACTTATTCTCTCTCTCTCTGTCTCTCTCTCTCTGTGTGTGTGTGTGTGTGTGTGTGTGTGTGTGCAGGCACATGTGTGCAAGTGCATGTGCTTATATGTATGTATGTGTGTGGGGGCTTGAGGCTGATTTCAGGCATCTTCCTCAATCACTCTCCACCTTATTCACTGTGGTCAGGTCTCTCAGTTGAACCCAGAGCTTGCTGTTGTAGCTGATCTGGCTAGCAAGCTTCCTGGCTTGGGTAGTCCCTGTCTCTGCCTTCCCAGCAGAGGAATTACTGGAAGGCAGCCATATTCCCTCAACATTTTTGTGGGTTCTGGGAATCAAAACTCTGGTTCTCACCACTTGTGTGGTAAGCAAGGCTTCACCTGAAGAGCCACCTCCCAGCCCAAGGCCCACTTTTAAACTATGCTCTTTTCATTCTACTGTTAATAGGACCATTTAGAGAATTCCCAGAAAAGAAGTGATAGGTGTGTGGGGAAAGTGAGCAAAATCCCCTGATGTGTTTCTATTGTTGTCTGCCTCTCTCATTGTATCTAGGTGGTCATGGAATTTAAACCCTCATTGTACCAGTACCAGATAGTGTGTCTGGCTGCCTGTGTCAAGCAGCAAAGGGAGCAAGCTCCTCACACTTGTTCTCTGCCCTCCCTGCTCAATTCTCCTCTCTTGTTTGGGTGCACACACTCTTGGTGTTGTGCTTAAAATGGTAGCCTTGTGTAGAAGGGGCTTAGTGACACTCCCACGTTTTGAACTTATAAGGTATTTTCAATGCTCTTTTTTTTTTCTAAGACCCACTTGAAGCATTTGTGAATCACACTGCGGAAAAAGTGGTAATTATTTTTCCAGTCTTACTTTCTTAGCCTTCATTTATCTTAATTGCTGTTAGTGCTGGATCCCGAGGGGCATGGGTGAAGAAGGTCTGCTTGGCTGTTAGCATGCTATGATTTTAATGGCTTCTAGAGCCCCTGTCATTTCCCGTGTTCACTTAATAACAGATGAACTTTTGTAACATTTATCTTCATAACAGAGCAGAAGAAAATAAAATGTTGCGGGTAGGAAAATCAGCCTGAGAGGGTCAACTTGAAAAAGCCTTGTGAGGAGAAAGACTAAAGATTCAAAGAGATGTGTGAGCTAGCCATCTCTCTTCTTGGGTGCGTTGATTCAACAGACTGAGGGACAAGTAAACTTTCGCATTAGACCTGGAGTCACACAGATTTATCTGTACTCCTTTTCACTCCGGTGAGGAAAATGAAGCCATTCACTCCTCTCAAGGATTACTGGCCATGAGGAAGATGCACAGAAAGCATTTCCCGTTCCCAAAGCCCCAGGAAGTTGCCGTCAATAGCTTTTATCCCCCTGTGCTTGAGACTTTAATTTATTTGACATTTAGTTGTTGAAGATGATTTATTTTCTCTGGCCTGATTTTATTATCTCAGGCATTTGAGAGGGACGAAATTTAGACTTGGAAATAGGAAAGCAGTTCTGGAGGTAGTTGGCTACTACCTGGGTCCACATCGCCTAGGAACTGGGCAAAAATGTGTAATCTCAGGTAGATAATCCTCTGTAGATAGACAGAATTAGACTGTGCATTTTAGCAAGATTCCCAGGTGATTACAACTGAAGCATGGCTCAGCTCAGCAATGCCTCTGCCAGTCTTTGAGATGCCTGAAAATTACAAACTGTACTGATCTAAGGCACGATTAGTCAGACTGGTGAAGTTTTACACACGTGACCTAGTGCAGTGCCTAACATGTCTCCCCGTGCCTCCTATTATCCACATTGTCCTGGTGTGGGAGGGTACTGTGTGCCAAGGAGAGTTGCATGTGATTTGCAAACTCATGATGTCATGGACTCCTCAGAACAACTCTGAGGGCCTGATTTTTTTATTCTTATTTTAAAGATGAAGAAATGGAGACCAGGAAGATTGGTCAATAGTTCTTTTTCTCAATGGAATTGTAATTGAAATACTAAACTTAGAGGAGGCAATTTAGAAAGGAAGAGCTCGATCCATGGTTTAGAATGACACTAGTGATAGTGTCTGCAGAAGGGCAATATAATCTTGAGGAGAGTATTACATATGAGCATACGTACATAGGCCCTTCTAGGTCTCTCTGAGAATAGAGCACCACAGCCTCTCCTGGATGGTTCTCAGTCAACACCTTTCCTTGCATCCTCACTTGGAATCTCCTCCTTGTTCTTTCCTTTCCCTGCACCACTCCTCCACCCTGTGTTAGCCGGCTGTTAGCTGACTTCCAGTTAGCTCGCTGCCTCATCTTTCCAGGCTAAGAACCTCTGCCTAGAAATCCCCAGAGGTGTGAGACAAAGGTTTTTATAATTTATTTAGAATCCAAATACACAGCTCCGAAGGACTATAAAATGAAAACTTAAAACAGAAGTCAACTGAGTAGTAAGCATCCAAGAATTAAATGCTCAGCTTAAATAAATAGGTTTTTCTAGGGAGAAATTTAGGTTTGTGGGCTTGAGAGATATTGTGGAGAGTTCCAGGTTCATCTCAAAAGAAAGAACGAAAGAAAGAAAGAAAGAAAGAAAGAAAGAAAGAAAGAAAGAAAGAAAAGAAAGAAAGACAAATGGTATATAGTGACACCTGTGATTATCCTCAGTCCAATATATATATATATATACTTGTGTATGCACATCTGCACACACATGCACCTATGCACATGCACCTATACTACATGCACACAATACTTGTGCATGCGCATCTGCACATACATGTACCTATGCAATACACCTATACTATATGCACATGCATACTTGTACATGCACATCTGCACACACATGCACCTATGCGCATGTACATATACTTCTCCCAAGGAATTTAGATTCTGATTTGCATTGAAAGTAAGTAACTTCAGGAGACATGACTGGCAACATAGATCCCATAACTTTCCTTTAGTACCATCTTAATTAAGTGCTATCAACATGACCTGTGTAATCTGAGAACAAACCCTACTGTGTTATAGATATAGACTAAATGGTAAATTATTGGGATTGGATTCTTGATTCTTGTGTTAAGGAGCTGTAAGAAACATCAAAGTTGTCTAACAATGTCTGTGTCTCAGTATTCTCATCAGTAGTGTGGAGGTAATTATAATTTCTGGGTTATTGGGATGATCAAGTTGATTTATTTGAAGCTTCTAGAACATCAATGACTCATGTGGATGCTCATTTACAGTTTCCCTCTGTGTGCTGTGATTATCATTAATGAACAAAGAAGCTTCTTTGGACCTATAGCAGGACACAACTTAGGTAGGTACGGAAAACTAAACTGAATGCTGGGAGAAAGGAGGCAGAAGCAGAGAGAAGCGATGTAGCCCACCAGCGACAGATGCTGAGAACTTTACCCGGTAAGCCACAGCCATGTGGTGATATACAGATTAATGGAGATGGGTTAAATTAATATGTAAGAGTTAGCCAATAAAAAACTAGAGCTAATGAGCTAAGAAGTGATTTCATTAATATAGTTTCTGTATGATTATTTTGGTTCTGGGCAGCTGAGACGAACAAGCGGCCTGCTGGTATACTTAATCATTTCTGAGTCCTGATTTCCTTGCCTGTGTAATGGGGTAATCTGATCTCCAGCACTGAGTTTGGCATGGACGGACACATGTTTCTTCTCAGCCGCACTAGTGATGTATAGGGAACCAGCCAGAATGCCTAGCCAAGTATTCTTGCTCTGCCTTTCTGTGCCTTTGGGATGTCAGAGGGGATCTTTTCCAGGCCTAATTTAATTTAGTCAGTGAGGTTTTCCCATGAATCTCCAAAGAGACACCTAGATGTCATATGAGCAGATGAATACATAGTGAAGTAGAAATCAGAATACTAGCCATGATAACATGACGAAATATCTCCAGAATTCTCCTTGGAGACTCACACTCCTCTCCAGGGGTGGTGGGAGGGCAGATGTTGACTAAAATGCCATTTAGATAAGGAGCTGCATCCATGGCAACTAATGAGACTGGAAAGAGGCAGGGGAGACCCCACTGGCAGTGGGTCAGGCAACAGAATGATGGAACTGGCCTTCTTTAAATGCTTTCCTGCCAACCATCAGCTAAACTTGGCATTCAGTCTGCCCCAGGTGAGAGGTGATCACAGTGGGTCTGTACAGCTGATTTCTTCATAGTATTGGGATGCATTATGACAGCATCAGCTGTGACCTTGCAAGCCTTCTGAGAGGTGGAAAGAACGCAACAGCATTCTCCATATAATACAGATAGGCAATGTTGTTTTCAGCTCACACTGAAGTGTAATTTGATGGCTGTCTTCTAATCCTCCCCACCCTGATCTGTTGCTTTTCCCCCGATCCCTCCTCAGGAAACCTGGATACCCCCTTCTCCTTGTTCCTTCTGAAGTTCTTTCTCTCTCTGGTTAAAGTGAGGAGTTTAGATAAGTCACAATGCATTTAGAGGATGAGGCACAGAGCTAAGGCTATTTCTCGTCTTTATGTCTTAAGACTAACAACCATGCTGTGTGCTTTGAGAACAGACTGATGAAAGTTGTCTCTGCATCTTCAGGTTAGCCTGTGTTCTGGTGCACGACACAGAACCATTTTCCTCTGAATACATTTTATCATCAGAGCTGACTGTGGATATTGCTGCACACAACTTTTCATCTGTTATTAGTCCCTTACTCCAAGTCCCAGCTCTTGATTTTTAATTTAGTTTCTTGTCTACACTCAGCCAAACTTCCTAAGCCCCCACATGACTCCATGGAGTACAGTTGAATCTGAATACATAACAGGTTACTAAACTCAGCTTGAGCAACAGAGCCTTAACAAACGCCTCAAACTGCATAGTGTCTTGAAGCAGCTGAAAGTAGATGTAAAGTCAGCTAATTAAAAAGACACTTCCTGCCATTACTTTCAGTATTCAATATGTAGAAACAGAGGCAGGAGGGCCAGGAATTCAATGATAGCCTGGATGAACATCAATGCTTTGATTCTCTCAATCTCTCTCTCTCTCTCTCTCTCTCTCTCTCTCTCTCTCTCTCTCTCTCTCACACACACACACACACACACACACGACAGAGAGAGAAAGAGGCAGAGACAGAGACAGAGATATGCAGACACATATACACATAGAGGAATGTACACACGTCTTAGTTATTGTTTTGTACTGTGTGGAGTAACCATCACCAAGGCATCTTACAAATGGAAGTATTTAATTGGAGACTTGCTTACAATTTTAGAGATTTAGTCCACAATCATGTGAAAAACAGGAGGGTTTGACACTGAAGCTCTAACAAGGAGCTTACATCCTGATCTACAGGCAGAAGACAGAAAAAGGGGGAGACTGGGTCTGGCATGGGGTTCTGAAAGCCCAAAACCCATCCACAGTGGCACATGTCCAACAAGGCCACACCTACTCCAACAAGATCCCACCTTCTCAAACAGTTCCACTAATGGGGACCAATCATTCAAACATATGTGCCTATAGAGGTCTTTCTCATTTAAAGCAACATAACACACACACATACATACATACACTTGGGTATTTTCTATTTCAACATCTCATTGTATATGATATCATTTTAGACTTTGGAAGTAAGCTAGGTCACTGATATCGAACTGCAATTCTTCACAAAATGTTTACTTTGGTTCTGAAGCTCTGCCCCAGTGACATGGGGACACCCCAGTCTGGTGGCTGCCACCCAGGAACCCTTGAGTCTGCATTATTGTGCATAGCAGGCATGGCAACTCTGCACAGCACACATCCAGAGGCCCCCAATCTCGACTCCACCTCATTTGGAAACTGATTCAACACTTATGGTGTAATCACAGTAAAGATTTGAGTCCAAAATGTTGGCCAGGTTCACAGTGTGAGGCCCTCAGCAAGGTGCGCTCACATCTGGCTTTGCAGATTCTCATTGGCTTTCCCTTCAGGGTGGCCACTCAGAAGTGCTGACAGTCAGCTGCCTTGGGTGAGCAGGTAGCAGTGCCTTCCCTCCTCAGACAGCTGACTCACTCCTTTCTCTGAAAGGGATGCTCATGTGCCTCATCCTGTTTGTATTAGTCAGGATTTTCTAAAGAAACAGAACCGATATAGTGAGAAATCACGCATGCATGCACGTGCACACGCGCGCAGACACACACACACCACGCTTTATGAGAGTAGCTTATAGGATGTGGTCTAACAGCTGGGGCTGCTGACAGCAAGGCCGAGAATCCAGTGGTTACTAGTGCACAAGCCCACCAGTCTCAGCACTTGCTCTCTAGTGCGGGGTCTCAGAGGTTCTTACAGTGCTGCTAGTCTTTGTCTTCATCCGAAGCCTGCAAAAGCAGGTTCTAATATGAGCAGGAATGCTTCAGCAATAGAGGGGATGAACTTGCTAGCAAGAGTAGTGATAACGCAGATAAAAAGCAATAACTTTTTTCTTCCACGTTCTTGTATGTAGATTGTCAATCCAAGTTGATTCGGTCAAGAAAATCCTTCACATGTGTGCCCAGCTGCTTCAGTTTTAGTTAATTCCTGATATAGTCAAGTTGACAACCAAGATTAGTCATAACACTACCCTATCAGCAACGGCTTTTAGCTTTCTAATGTCCCACCAGGCCCAGTTTTTATTTAAAGGGCTCTCTATTATGGTTAAAAAAAGCTTTTTGTTGCTTAATTTCCAAATCAAGTGTGTATAAATAATTTATTGATGCAGCTTTGCACTCAGACAGTTTTTAAATCTCTCTGTGTAACTTTATTAAGTGTGGAAGGTAGAATGTTAATTTGTCCAATCAGAAAAGGGAAAATGATCTATATATCACGGAATCGTTCAAGTGGTGAACAGCATCACCCCCACCCTAAAGCCGTGACACGTTTCTTTAGTTATCAGATTTAAATTGTAAATGAAACAGTGTTGGTGCATTAGGAAAATGCATGCCATGTTTTGTTAGCATAATCAGAAAAAAATAGAGCTGCTAGCCACTCTTCCCCCACCTGCCAGTCATTGTATTAAATGCTTCTGCAATTTTATTAGAATTTTCTGTCTCTGCAGATGCCAGTCGGCTGTGAAATTGAAATCGCAAACAGAAATACTACATTTTCATCCACAGTGGGAACTGAGAAAGTCCATTTTTAAGGTGGGCAAAGAACCAGCATGACCTTGTCAACCGGGTCATTCACTGTTTAGGCTTGAAGGCAGTTTGCGACTGGTGTCTTCAAAACGCGGAAGGGAAGAGGCCCTGAATTTGTTGGTTTTCTCTGGTAATCTGACTAACAGTGTTCTCTATGGTTCAAAGATGGAGAACTTTTGAGTTTTTCAATGAATCCCAATTTTCTTCCTTCTTTCTCCAAGAGACTTAAGGTTGTGCTGAAGAAGTTTTATTTCTTGCAAGGGACAGAAATTTCAATAAAAATCTTGGCTCTATAATGCCAGTGTTTTTGGAGGAAAGGGAGGGTGATTGTCACTGATGAACAGGGATGAACTGTGGTCTAAGTTGAGCTTGCATTGAGAGTCAGATTTGGCAGTTGGCTCATCTTTGTTTGGAATACTCTGATCGCTTGTTCTCATGGGTAACCCCGGGACATTTTTGATGCTTTGCTTTATTGTTGCTTTCTCTTGGAGTGCATCCTCCATCAACTGCAACCACTCACCCAACACCAGGTTATTTGTACCTATGGGTATAGGTTCATTTTTTAAAATCTTCCTTTAAAAGTGCAGAACTGAAGCCAAGGGTGTTCTGACTGTAAAAGCTCACACAAACAATGGGGAAACAGTAGGTTGACTTTGATTATTAAATTTCAGAGCTCAACAAATGTTAACTCTTGATAGAGAGGTGCATCTCTTCACGACCCAGAACTGGTGCTTGATCAAGGTTCATTTAATTGCCTGGAGGAAGTACTATAGGGATATCAGGAGGGCAGTCCACTGCATGAACCACACAACTCCCACAAAGTTACCTGGAAATGAGGAAACGGAAGGTGCTTTCTCTTTTCTCAGTAAGGGGAGGGGAGCTGTTTCTTGGCTTTGGAACTGTCCAGGTGCTGCAGGATGGCTTTTGCAAGCCTGTCTGAGCTCTTGCTGCTTTCCATACTTGGAAGGCTACTTCCTTGGAAATCTACGTACAAAGAAAGTAGCAGGGAAAGGGGTCCTTCTGGAACATACTGGGTGATGTGCCAGTTGTGCTTGAAGGTAGCACATCTGTGAGATGCTGAAGAGTGGGTTCATTTGAGAGTTCCACTTGTGCTTATGTGGTGGGTAGGTAGGTAGGTAGCCTTAAGGATAAACCTTTGTTTATCCTCTGCTTGTCAAGATCAGATGAAAGACATAAAGCCACCCTTTAAAATAGGAGCAATTAAAGACAAAAACAGAAATGGGTAATACAAAGGCTTGCTGGCTGTTCTTCCGTTTTCCTAAGTTTCTGTGTGATTGGCTTTAGGGCTGGCTCCTGCTAGCCACAGCCTCTGTGTGCTTGTGTCTGTATATTCAAATGTGCGCTTGTGTGTGGCTAAGATGTCTGTACCGGGCATCTTCCTCAATCATTTTGCCACCTTATCTTTTGAGACAGAGCCTTTCGCAAAAACTTAACTCACCGATTTGGTTATCCTGACTGGCCAGCAAAGCACAGGGATCTGGTAGCCTTTATCGTTCAGGGCTGAAATTACAGGGGTGTGCTGCCATGCCTGGATTTTCCCTGGGTGCTGGCGATCTGGGCTCATGCCCGCACGCTTGTGTGCCAGGCATTTTACTGAGACATCTCTCCAGCCCCCATATACATTGTTTTCTCCAGTCTGTTGTTGCCTTGCTGGCGAATAACCTTTTCAAAGCTCTTTTGCTATGTGTCATACCGTGAGCTGATTGTCTTATTACAGTGCAATTTACTTTTTACAATACTGCTCTGATTCAGAAAATATAATTTCCAGTTCTAGAGAAAATTAACATAACTAGACTTATTATGTCCCTAAAATCACATACTAGGAAGTTGTTGGGCCTTCCGGACATCAGGGTTCATCTGGTTCCAGAGTCTAACTCTAAGGTCTTTAAATCATGCTGTCACTGAGTGCAATGTGGAAGAACTAGTCAGGCAGCATGACTGACCATGGTCTTATGTATGTTTGTGTCCATGTGTCTGTGTGTGGTGCAGATCCTGTGTGTTTGTGTGTGTGTGGATGCACACACCCTTGTACCTGTATGTGGCGGTCAGAGGAGGACACCAGTGTCTCCTAGCATTCTGATCTTGTTTTCTATGATATGTGTGTGTGTATGTAGTGTGTATGTGTGCCCATGGTGGTACAGCACACTGGTGCAAGTCAGCAGACAACTTGTAGGAGCTAGTGTTCTTCTACCGTGTGGGCGTCAGGGACTGACTTCAGGTCACTAGGTTTTGCAGGAGGTCCTTTTACCCTTGGAATCATCCTACCATCTTTATAGTTTAAGATAGAGTCTCTCGCTGAACTTGAAGTCACCTTTAGACTAGGTGAACTCCTGGGGTCTGCCTGTCTTTGTTTTCCACAATAGTCATTGTCTTTAAAGTCATTGCTCTAGTGCAATTTAGAGAGGACTAGAGCTGGGGGTGTATAGCTGTGGAAGCAGGTGGATAGTTATTTTGTTCTTGTTGCTGCCAAGACAGCTCTGAGACTGTGACCACCCCTACAGCAACAAAGTCTGCATGGAGCTGAAGGGCCCCAGAGGCAGACAAATGGCCTTTGCCAAGGGATATAAAAACAGCAGCAGCGCTTTCTGGTGTCCTGCACAGAGCTTGCTGGACACTCAGCTTCAGCAGGGTTTTCATCCCTGTTAGCCTGAAGCCTCAGAGAAGCCTCTCTGGCACAAACCTCTAGCAGGCACCTGCTATTTTTGAATACTGTCTTCCTCTGCTGGCACGGTTCTGGAACTTAATTATGTAGCCTGGATTAGTGCAAGGCCATGTTCCATCTGCTACTGTACTTACTTCTTTTCCCCTTAAGAAAAGAAACCGTTTCCACCTCTCTTTTCCAATTTCTATTTGGAGGTAGGCTTGTCAAGGGGCTTAACTACTGTCTGGTGTATCCTTTGCATTGGGAGAAGCCTTTCCGATTTCTGCCCAGACTAGCTGCCACCAACCTTGAGATTTTGCTTTCTCTATTTTGTCAGAGTCTTACCCTGCAAGCACTCTTTTTCTAAAGTCCACAACAGACTTGATTATAACAAAGTTCAGGGTAGATTGGCTTTTGAACGCAGACAGAATTCTGCCATTTCTCTTGATCAAAGGCATCTGGGGATCAGCAGCACATTTGAGAAGTTACAAAGTGATATCACAGGAAGTTAAGTGTTCCTGGGCTTGTTCTGAAGTATGGCCGGCATGAAGGACAAGTTCCGGGCTTAGCCTAGTCGATGTGTGGGCTGTGGGCTCAGTGCATAAACCATCAAGCCCAGGCACTGGGCATCTTAATCTTGGATTTAACACATGTTTCGGAACCTAAAATTTAGGATTTGAAAAGTTGGAATGATCAACTGGCAATAAGGGGTTGTTTAGCTTATAAGGCCCTGTTATTGGACATTTTAATGTGTATGTGTGCATGTGTCTGTGTCTCCATGTGTGAATATTGAACTTCCTGAAGTGGGGTTCACATGCATAAGGGCACCATCACTGATATTAGACTTTGGAGAGTTAAAAAACAAAGTTCCTTTTCTGTGGAGTTGGAGAGATGACTGAGTGGTCAAGAATGTTTGCTGTTCCTGCAGAGGATTGGAGTTTGGTTCTTAGCATCCACATTGGAGAGAACACAACCACCTGTAATGCCAATTTCTATAGCAGGAACTTTAACTGGTCTTAGTAATAAGACAAATTAGAATTCTCACTAGAAGTTCCATGGAATCTGATGCCTTCTTCTGGCCTCTGATGGTGCACACATGCATGAGTTCATAGTTTTTAAATTAATTAATTATTAAAAATATTCATTTTTCATTTTACATACTAATCCCAGTTCCCACTCCCCTCCTCTTACTCCCTCCATCTCTCCCCCTTTCCATCCCCCATCCACTCCTCAGAGAGAGTAGGGCTTCTCATGGGGAGTCAACAAAGCTGAGCACATCACTTAAGGCAGGACCAAGGCCCTTTCCACTATATCTAGGCTGAACAAGGTACCCCTCCAAAGAGAATGAGCTCTCAAAAATCAGCTCAAGCAGTAGGGATGAGTTATTGGTCCCATTGCCAGTGGCTCCACAGTCTGTCTTAACCTTGCAACTGTCACCCACATTCAGAAGGACTAGTTTGGTCTTATTCAGTTCCCCCTATCAGTCTGGAATCAGTGAGCTCCTGTTAGTTCAGGTATGCTGTTTCAGTGAGTATCCCCATCATGGTCTTGGCCCCTTTGCTCATTTTATCACTCCTCCCTCTCTCCGACAGGACTTTGGGAGCTCAGCCCATTGCTTTACTGTGGATCTCTGTATCTACTTCCATCAGTTGCTGGATGAAGTTTTGATGATGACAATTTAGGTAGTCATTGATCTGATTACAGTGCAAGGCCAGTTCAGGCATCCTCTCCACTATTATTTAGGGACTTAGCTGGGGTCATCCTTGTGGATTCCTGGGAATTTCTTTAGAGCCAGGATTCTTGCTAGCCCTATAATGACATATTTATGGATACATGTGTCCATAGATATAAATAAATCTTTAAAAATATGTTCTTTTCCTAAAAATATTCACATCAAATCTCTGGAATTTGTTGCCTTATTTTCAAAATGGGTCTTTGCATATGTTATTAAGGATTTCTGAGATGAGATTATCCTGGATTTCCTGGCTCAACTCTAAATGCTGTCACAAGCATTCTCTGTTAGGGAGAAGAGGCAGGGAATGCTGACAGAAGCAAGATACAAGCAAAAATGGAACAGCCTCTTCCTGGGGGAATAGCCTGGTGGGTCATGGTTTTGGAGCTTCCAAGACAAAACATTTCTGTTGTTTTCAGCCACCCAGTTCATCATTAGTTGTGACTTTGAAGAAGCATGTTCTGCCGTTCCCAGCCCTCAGGGTAGTTGGTTTCCCGTTTCTTGTTGCAGCTCTTCTCTCAGTTACTCATGGATAGTACTTTGGCTCACAGCCGTCTTCTCTGGTCTGTTTTCTGCTGGAGGTGATTATTCCTCCAAGGATAAAGGATATATGAGTGTCAGCGGTTCATAGCAGATCTAAAATGCCCGCATTTCCACAAGACTGTTTGGTTTGTTACAGCAGAGTATTTGGGGGACGGGCAGGGTAGGGAAGAGTAACTTACCATTGCCCCTTGGTCTTTCCAAATGGGTCCAAGTGAGTTAGACAAACTATCACTTTCCTTCAGTGTAGCTTCAGGGCATGAAATAACACCTCACTGAGAATACAACTTTATCCACCCCTCCTTTGGTGTCACAATGCACATAAGCAGAGAGATTGCTTTATTCTCAGGGCAAAATCCAGACTACTACTCAGGTTTTTGACAAGGGCTTCATTCCCCGAAGAGAAGTCAGGGTGAACCTAGTCATTTGTAAACTTCCTTCCCTCCCTCTCAATAGTCAATGCAATGAGACTAAGAACACCCACCATTTCACTTGTCTTTGTCTATGTGCAGAGCACACTCTAGAATCTAGAAATCCTGTCCTTGCCATGCAGCCTCTGTTCTTCACTCTGTCCTGACCTTCCCACCATGTTTGTTTTGATGGTAGAGTGAAAGTTAGTGGCATTACCCTGAAATAATACATTCAAAGAGCAATATAATATTTACAATGCATATTGGAAATCTGCTGTGTTTTTTTTTATCCCAGAGATAAACCTGATTATTAGACTGATGTAAACAGCTGTCCACTTGGGAGAGGTTTAATTACCAACTCCAGATGTCTGGAAGAGATGGTTCCAGGTTCTCAGCAAACTGGTACCCTCAACTGCCAGCACGTCTCATCTGCCCTTCCCCCAGCCAGATTTGCACGTCGGCCACTTCACATCTGGGAAGTTAAAGCAGATGCTCCAGAAACCTAGACACAAGAAGGATATGACTAGCAATAAAAATGCAAGGATTCCTGAATCACATGAGGCCTTGCAAAACGACTCTTCCTTTTCTTTGGTTTCTGAGATTTCTAATTCATTTGCCAAAGCACTCCTGCTTTGGAGAAATTCTGATGCTTTGGCATATTGTTCTTTATGACACCATGTATTTGGTATCACACCTTTTTTTTCTTTTAAAGGAAATAATCAGATAGACAGGGAATCTATCACTCAAATATACAGTATGATAGGTATGTTCATGCCTCTACAAGGTATGGTTGGCAGAATTAAAGCCTGTGACTTAAGGTCTGGAGAGGTGTTATAATGGGCACCAGTACTTGTTCTTTCAGATGACCTGGATTTGAGTCTCATCATTCACATAGCAGTTTATAACAACCTGTAACTCCAGTTCCAGGGTATCCAGTGGCCTCTTCTGGACTCTACAGGTTCCTGTATGTATGTGGTACACATATGGACATATAGGCATACACATATACATACACATGAAATAAACTTAATAAATCCATCCCATAAAAGACATTTGCATTTGGTTCTAGTTTTCTATCATTTCCTTTACTCACTCTGCAGTTAATTGAAGATCCATAGCTTCAAGCACTCAGTTCCCAAATGATTATCTCTAGGTCTGACCTCTTTTTTGCATTTAACTCAGTTGCCTTTTACACACATGGTCCCCACCCATTCTTCCCAATGAAGACACTGTCTCAGTCCTCAAACCTCCCACAGATAAATGAGCAATCCTTCTGATGTAGTTGCCTGTCTCATCTGCTTAATTTCTTTAGATCTTTGCTAAAATAATTAGTTTTTAGAACCTATTTGCATCTTAGAGAAGACGAGAAATTTCAACATGAGAAGAGTATGTATAATAGGGATGAAAAATACCAGTGACCCTGTTGGAAAATAGAAATGGCTCTTAAGAAAAGAGCACTTGTCAAGAACGACAAATAGAATCGCAACAGTGTGAGAGCTTCTTAATCTTACCTAGAGTAAGAGAAATTCTGCTCAGAGCTGTACCCCCAGTTAACCATCACTGATCATGTGCTTTTGTTTATTTTTGTAATAAATTATACTTTATTTAAAAGCAAGCAGATTGTAAAATTTTTGGAGAGTCTTCTAATAGTGCATACAAAATTAAAAAGACAACTAATGTTCAGTATTAATGGGATGAACCACAACATAATGTTGGGAGAGCTTTGGAAATCAGGCTTTCCCAGATATCCCTGCAGGGAATCTAGTGTGGTGCAATCACCTAGTGGGTACTCATGATGACGAAAGATTACTCTGATATTTGTTTCTTGACTTAGAGATTCCACTTGCAAAACATCAGTGAGATCTGGACTTAAAGGAGAATGAATTAAGGAGAGATAAATATTTATTTTTGACCTTAGGATCAGCTACAATAATGGACCTGTTGATGCAGTGTGTCTTACTAGCATCCTTCCCTTTGCACATAGCTAATGTGTCTCCATAACCTGGATGGAGAGATCTCTAAGAGGGGAGACTCTATCCCCAATTCCTGCATCAACATTGCAGAAACAGCACTTGGCTCATAAGGAAGCAGTAGTAATATTTTTTTAACTGAATAAAAAAAAGATTGAATGAATTGACAATATTGAAACAGTAACTTTTATTTTATATTTTGTATATGTGTACATATTTTCTGATACTTATTAGACATGATGACAATATATAGAAATAAGCACTGTTTTTATTGCTTTGTGTGGTGCTTTGATCAAACCTGAGCCTCACATATGCTGGGAAAGCATTCTACCGTGGTATTACACTCCCACTTCCTATATAGTGATTCTAACTAGCTAGAAAATGTAAACATTGGTAAAAATGGCAAGAATTATGTTGATCCACTGATTCTAGTTTCACCTGTAGTTTTTGTTGAACAGGTATCATTCTAGCTGAATGTGGCTACATCCACATTAATCCACCATTTCTATCTGTTCTCCAGCTCACAATTGTAATCTGTGAATCGTTCTTTTAACCACCACAGGTGTATATGCATGCATGCATCCAATGGTATAGAGAAGCATGCACTTTACAGAGTCCATTTTCCCCTGAAATATTTCTTGTTTATTCTAGTTCACTCCATTTGGATATTCCTTATTTTTTGAGATAATTACACAGAATTCTGTAACTCAGCTATGGCTGATCTTAAGCAACCAAATACTTACTAGTGGATAATTCTATTTCCTCGAATATTTTATATTGCTATTAGAATTTTTATATATTTCTTCTTTTTTTCTAACTACAAATATTTTTTTAATGACTTCATTGAGCTCTACATTTTTCCTCTGATCCCCTCCCTTTCTCTCCCCTCCTCTTCAACCCTCTTCCATGGTCTAGTTTACTCAGGAGATCTTGTCTTTTTCTACTTCCCATGTAGATTAGATTCACGTACATCTTTCTTAGGGTCCTCATTATTGTCTAGGTTTTCTGCGATTGTGATTTATAGACTGGTTTGCTTTGCTTTATGTCTAAAAGCCACTTATGAGTGAGTACATGTGATAATTGTCTTTCTGGGTCTGGGTTACTTCATTCAATATTATGTTTTCTAGATCCATCCATTTGCCTGCAAATTTCAAGATGTCATTATTATTATTATTATTATTGTGTGTATAATACTTCATTGTGTAAATGTACCATATTTTACTTCTCCATTCTTCAGTTGAGGCACATTTAGGTTGTTTCCAGGTTCTGGCTATGACAAACAAAGCTGCTATGAACATAGGTGAGCACATGTCCTTGTGGCAGGATTGAGCATCCTTTGGATATATATTCAAAAGTAGTATTACTGGGTCTAGAAGAAGGTTGTTTCCTAATTTTCTGAGAAATTACCACACTAATATCCAAAGGGGCTGTCCCGGCTTGCATTCCCACCAGCAATATAGGAGTGTTCTTTTTACTTGACATCCTCTGCAACATAAGTTGTCATCAGTGTTTTTGATGTTGGCCATTCTTACAGGTGTAAGATGGAATCTCAGAATTGCTTTGATTTGCGTTTTTCTGATGGCTAAGGATGTTGAGCATTTCCTTAACTGTCTTTCACTCATTCTAAATTCATCTGTTTAGGTCTGTACTCCATTTTTTGAATTTGTTCTTTTGATGACCAATTTCTTGAGTTCTTTGTGTACTTTGGAGATCAGTCCTCTGTCTGATGTGGGGTTGGTAAAGATCTTTTCCCATTCTGTAGGCTGTCGTTTTGTCTTGTTGACCATGTCAGAAAGCTTTTTCAGTTTCAGAAAGTCCTATTTATTGTTTCTCTCAGTGTCTGTGCTGCTGGGGTTATATTTAGGAAGTGGTCTCCTGTGCCAGTGCATTCTAGTTTACTTCCCACTTTCTCTTCTATGTGGTTCAGTGTGGCTGACTTTATGTTGAGGTCTTTGATCCATTTGGACTTGAGTTTGTGCATGGTGATAGATATGGATCTAATTTCATTCTTCTACATTTGATATCCAGTTATGCCAGCACCATTTGTTAATATTCTTTTTTTCATTTGATATTTTTTTCCTTTTTTGTAAAAAATCAGGTATTCGTAGGTGTGTAGATTAATATCTGGGTCTTTGATTTAGTTCTATTGGTCCTTCTGTCTGATTTTATGCCAATATCAGACTGTTTTCAGTATGTAGCTCTGTAGTAGAGTTTGAAGTCAGGGATGGTAATGCCTCCAGAAGTTCCTTTATTGTACAGGATTGCTTTGGCTATCCTGGATTTTTTGCTTTACCATATGAAGTTGAGTACCGTTCTTTCAAGGTCTGTGAAGAATTTTGCTGGGAGTTTGATAGGCATTGCATTGAACCTGTAGATTGCTTTTGGTAAGATTGTCATTTTTGCTATGTTAATTCTACCTAGCCAAGAGCATGGAAGATCCTTCCACTTTTTGATGTCTTCTTCAATTTCTTTCTTCAAAGATTTAAAGTTTTTTTTTTATCATACTGGTCTTCCACTTGTTTGGTTAGAGTTACTTTGTAATATTTTATGTTATTTGTGGCTATTGTGAAGGGTGATGCTTTTCTGATTTCTTTCTCAGCCCATTTATCCTCTGTGTAAAGGAGGGCTACTGATTCTTTTGAGTTAATCTTGTATCCTGCTACATTACTGAAAGTGTTTATGAGTTGTAGAAGTTCCTTGGTAGAACTTTTGGGGTCGTTTATGTAACTATCATATCATCAGCAAATAGTGAGAGTTTGATTTCTTCTCTACTGATTTGTATCTCCTTGATATCCTTTTTAAAAATCTTATTGCTTTAGCTAGGACCTCAAGAACTATTTTTAATAGATATGGAGAGAGTGGACAACCTTGTCCTGTTCCTGATTTCAGTAGGTTCACTGTGAATTTCTCTCTAGTTTAATGTTGGCTGTTGGATTGCTGTATATTGCCTTCATTATGTTTAGGTATGTTCCTTGTATCCCTGCTCTCTCCAAGACCTTTATCATGAAGGAATGTTGTATTTTGTCAAGGGCTTTTTCAGCATCTAATGAAATGATCATGCTTTTTTTTTCCCAGTTTGTTTATATGGTGAATTACATTGATAGGTTTTCATATATTAAACCATCCCTGCATCTCTTTGATAAAGCCAACTTGATCATGGTGGATGATTTTTCTGATGTGTTCTTGGATTCGATTTTCAAGTATTTTTTTTTTTTTTAGCTTTTTGAAAATAATTATTTGAAAGAGAACAAAACACAATGCAGTTTGGGAATCACAGAAGAAGCTGCCGAACCCCATCCCCTCCATCCAGAGGGGTATTTACTTCGTGGTCCCAACCACAGAATAAAAAGATGAAGTATTTGGCAAAGGGCCTGCGTTGTCAGAAGAAGCTCAGCTCATCGTGTTGCTCTTTGTTGGTCTGGTAGGAAGACAAGGTCAGGGGCTTGTTTTCATGAGGGAGGGCTTTGAACACTCTCAAGTGCACAAATTTATCATTGCCAACATCAACCTTGATAAAGAAGTTAATGCCAGCCACCACCTGCCGCCTGAAGGATATGGCTTTAAAGACGGAGAACTTCTGATTTTCTTTCTCTTCAAGCTGGGATTTCACCTCGTCGGCGATCTCCTGCGTCTCGGCTGTGGCCGGCTGCGTGGCGGATGGCGCTCCACACATCATCTTGGCTGCAGAGGACCTGGCGACACAAACAGAGAAGCCAAGGACGACAGAGACCGATTTTCAAGTATTTTATTGAGTATTTTTACATCAATGTTCATGAGTGAGGTTGGTCTATAATTCTCTTTCTTAGTAATGTCTTTATGTGGTTTGGGTATCAGGGTAATGGGAGCCTCATAAATAGAGTTTGGCAGTATTCCTTTTGTTTCTATTGTGTGAAACAATTTGACGAGTATTGGTATTAAATTCTTCTTTGAAAATCTTGTAGAATTCTGAGCTTAAACCATCTGGTCCTGGGCTTTTTTTTGGTGGGGAGATTTTGATGGTTGTTTCTATTTCTTTAGCAGTTATAGGTCTATTTAATTTTCTTACCTGGTCTTGACTTAATTTTGGTAAGTGATATTTATGCAGAAAATTATCCATTTCCTTTAAGTTTTTCAATTTTATGGCGTACAGGTTTTTGAAATATGACCTGATGATTCTCTGGATTTCCTCTGTGTCTGTCATTATGTCCCCCTTTTCATTTCTGATTTTGTTTATTTGGATATTCTCTCTCTGCCTTTTGATTAATTTGGATAAAGGTTTGTCTATTTTGTTGATTTGCTCAAAGAACCAACTCTTTGTTTCATTGATTCTTTGTATTGTTTTTTTGTTTTTATTTTATTGATTTCAGCTCTCAATTTGATTATTTCCTTCCATCTACTTCTTCTCGGTGAGTTTGCTTCCTTTTGTTTTAGAGTTTTCAATTGCTCTGTTAATTCACTAATGTGTGTTTTTTCAAGCTTTATGTAGGCATTTAGTGCTATTAGTTTTCCTCTTAATGTTGCTTTCATTTTGTCTCATAAGGTTGGGTAAGTTGTGTGGTCATTTTCATTGAATTTTAGGAAGTTTTTAATTTCTTCCTTAATTCATTGATGCTTCTGATGAGCATTGTTTAATTTTCATGTGTTTATGTGCTTTTTGAAGTTATTGTTGGTGTTGAATTCTAGTTTTAAGCCATGGTGATCTGAAAAGATACATGGGTTTATTCTATTTTTTTTGTATCTGTTGAGGTTTCTTTTGTTATCTAGTACATGGTCAATTTTTGAGAAAGTTCCATGAGGTGCTGAGAATAACGTATATTCTTTTATGTTTGGATGAAATGTTCTATAGATATCTAAGTCCATTTGAGTCTGTTAGTTCCCTTATTTCTCTGGTAATTTTCTGTGTAACAGAAATGTAAAATTATAAGAGTATTGAATTTTCCCACTATTAGTGTGAGGGGCTTCATGTGTGATTTAAGCTTTACAAGTGTTTCTTTTGCATTTGAGGGTGCCCTTATATTTGGAGCATAGATGGTCAGTATTTAGATTTCCTTTTGATGGATTTTTTTCCTGTGACTAATATGAAATGTTCTTCTTTGTCTCTTTTGATTGATTCTCATTTGAAGTCTATTTTGTTAGATATTAGGATAGATACTCCAGCTTGTTTCCTAGGTTCATTTGATTGGAAGTTTTTTACCAACCTTTTACTCTGAGGCAATGTCTGTGTTTGAAGTTGAGGTGTGTATCTGGTATGCAGAGAAGGATGGATTATTATTTTTTTTTTAAATCCAGTCTGTTAGCCTGTGTCTTTTAATAGGTGAGTTGAGTCCATTTATATTATGGGATATTAATCACCAGCGATTGCTTGCTTTTGTTATTTTATTTGTTATTTATTTATTTGTTTGTTATTTTGTTACTTTCATTGTTGGTGGTGTTATTTTGTGTGTTTTCCCCTTCTTTGGAATTTGCTGCTGTGAGATCATCAATTGCCCTTGTTTCTGTTAATGTATCCAACTTCCTTGGGTTGGAATTTTCTTTCTAGTATTTTGTACACTGGGCTTGTGACTAGGTATTGGTTAAATCTGGTTGAGTCATGAAATATCTTGTTTTGTCCTTCTATGGTGATTGAAAGTTTTGCTGTATATAGTTGTCTGGGCTGGCATCTGTAGTTTCTTAATGTCTGGATAATGCTTGACCAGGACCTTCTGTCTTTCACTGTTTTCGTTGAGAAGTCAGGTGTATTTCTGATAGATCTGCCTTTATAAGTTACTTGGCCTTTTTCCTTCGCAGCTCTTAATATTCTTTCATGTTGTCCCATATATCCTGGATATTTTGTGCTAAGCCTTTGTTAGATTTAATGTTTTCTTTGACCAATGAGTCTATTTCCTCTATTGTATCTTCAGCACCTGAGATTCTCTCTTCCATCTCTTTTTTTNCTCTCTCTCTCTCTCTCTCGGCTTTTTTTCAAGACAGGGTTTCTCTGTGGCTTTGGAGCCTGTCCTGGAACTAGCTCTGTAGATCAGGCTGATCTCGAACTCACAGAGATCCGCCTGCCTCTGCCTCCCGAGTGCTGGGATTAAAGGCGTGCGCCACCACCGCCTGGCCTTTTCCATCTCTTCTTATTCTGCTGTTTATGCCTGCGTTTTTGATCATTTTATCATGATTCCTATTGTTATAATTCCCTCGGCTTGTGTTTTCTTTATTATCTCTATTTCATTTTTTAAGTTTTGAATAATTTCTTTCATATGTTTAATTGATTTTTCTTTGTTTTCTTTAAGGGATTTGTTGACGTCATTTTTTTTTTTTTGTCTTTTCCTCCATTTTTTTTTTGAGGGAATTTTTTATTTCTTCTTTAGGGGCCTCAAACATTCTCCTAAAGATTTTTTTAGGTTATTTTCTTCTTCATCATCTATATTTGGTTGTTCAAGTCTTGCTGTTGTAGGGCAACTAGTTTTTACTGGTATCATGTTGCTCTTTGTGGTGTTGAGTGTGTTCTTACCTTGTCTAATCATCTCTTTCACTGATTAGTGTAGTTGGGGCTGTCTGTGACTCTGGTGATCAATCTTCTAGGTGCCAGTGGATCCAAGGCTCAGATAGGTGCTCCTTGTGGTACAGTCAGGGCCACAGTTCTAGCTACTCCATATTCCTTGAGTTTGCTTAGTGCTCCCAGGGTTAGCTGTGCAATGCCAGGGGTCATTTGGTTCTGCACCCACAGAGATTGATTGCTTGGGGCTCTTTCTGCTGAGGTTGCTACCTTGGACCTGCTCTTGCAGAGGTCACTGGCTCAGGCCTGCTACCTCAGAGGTTGCTAATCTTGCCCGGTCCAGCAGAGGTTGCTCCCTCATCTGTGGCTTCGTTGTGCTTGTTCTTGGTCCTGTAGAGTTCTCTGACTTGGGCCTGCTCCCTCAGAGATTGCACCCTTGTACCTAGGAACTTGCTGACTCAGTCTTGATCCAGTGGAAGTTGCTGGCTCAGACCTCTTTCTGTAGGTGTCCCTGGTGCCTGCTTGGGCCTGGTCCCACAGAAATTTTGGCTAAGGCATATTCCTTCAGAGTTTCCAGACTCATGCCCAGATCTACAGAGGTCTCTGGGTCCTGCCTACTCCTCCGGAGGTTCCAGACTCACTCCCGAACCCACAGAGGTCTCTGATTTCAACCTACTCCCTCAGCAGTTACTCCCGTGTACCTGCTCCTCTGGAGTTTGCTGCCTCAAGCCTGCTCTGGTCTAGGTAGCTGGCTCAGACCTGTTTCTGTAGATGTCCCTGGTCTGGGCCTGCTCCTGTGGAGGTCCCTGTCTTAGGCCAGGTCCTGCAAAGGTCTCTTGTTCCTGTCTGTTCTCTCGAGGTCCCAGACTCACAGAGGTCCTGGCTCAGGCCTACTCCCTTGGAGGTCTCAGACTCATGTCTGGGCCTGCAGAGGTCTCTGGTTCCTGCCTACTCCCTTGGTGGTCCCAGACTCTATATATCTCTTGTTTTGAGTGTGAATATGAACATTTAAAATCTTAATTGGTACATTAAATTACTACCTCCTGTGGCTGTTCAAGCTTACCATGCCATCTGTGATGTGCTGGTGTCCCTTCTCCACGTTATCGCTCAAGCTTGGTATGATACTTGAATATTGTGTCTGTAAGGTTGAGCATGTCTTTATATTTGTATTGACTGTGTATGACTTCTTTCCTCTGAATTATCTGTGTATGTTTTTGCTCATTTTCCCATTGTCTGTTCATATTCTTTGTCTTTAGATTTTTTTATATAACCCAGCTATTCAACTGCTGATGATAAGTATGATAAGTCTATTTCCTTTCGTTGTTTTGATATTAGACCTTTAATCAGTATGAAAACACTTATTAACTTTTCACAGTGAATTCATTATATATCTGTCCCCGCATATGGCACATTAAATAATAGCAAATGGAGTTAGTACTGTATACCAACACCAGTGGATTAAATGATAATCCCTGAATAGATATGCTCAAATGCTATTGTGTCAGGTTTTGAAATGATGAGGAAAAAGGCATTTTGGTTCATTTACTGTTATGTAGAGATTATTATTTCTCATATCTTTAGTTATGAGTTATTAAAGTTAAATCAAACATTTTGTTAATTATTTGAGAAGTTTTTGCATATACACAATGCATTTTGGCCACATTCCTTCTCCATATCTTCCCCTAACTCTTCCAGGGTCTGCCCACCTTCCCCCATCCTTAAGTCCTCTGTTTTGTTCTCACACCCACCAAGCACGGTTTGTGCTGCCCATATACTCTTGGGTGTGGTGCCCCCCACTGGAGTTGTTGACCTACTGGGTCTCACACCTTTAAAGAAGCTGACCCTCCCTGAGAAGTGACCAGTGGTCAACAGCCCCTTATAGGTTTTGGAGCTTGTGAGCCCTTCCTTGTTCACATTTTATTTTATATAGTAAGCTTCTCAACTCCTAATATCATTTACATTAATACCTATTTGTGCATAATGTGGTTTGCTTCTTTGAGTGTATTTGTAAGCATAGACACCTTACATGAGCGATGAATTAATTTGGATCACTCTGTTTCTTAACGCTTTTCAGATATTGATTTTTCCGGTTCTTGTCTTTTTTTTACCTCTCTTCTCCGTTATCCTCACTGATTAAAAATTCAAGACTTACAATGAACTAAATTAATTAATTAAAATGTCAAGACATACATAAGGTGGAGGAGATGCTTCCTACTTACTACCCAGGAAGTGAATAACTGAGTCATACCAAAGACTGCTTCAGATCAATAATACAAAGAGATATGAGAAATATGGTCAAAATACAAACAGGTAATCCATAGGAGAGAAGCTATTATCAATAATATATTTAATCTTATTCATAATTAATGAACCATTGATCAGAAACACAAGCATTCGACCCAGGCACACGAAAACCAGACACTGTATTATCTCAGGAACTAACACCTTACTATTCCACTTTCTAGAGGGCTGCAGTTCTGCCATCAGAGGAGATCTGGTGCCTTCCCCAGTCTGAGGACATTAAGTGAACAGGGCCTCAAGAGCAGGTTCCCTTACTGGAAGGGAATATGAATGGATATGAATATGGATATGGAAGAACTAAGTGAGGACTTGGAAAAAGGGAGATCTTGGGGAAGGTCTTTGCTCATCTTGAAGATCAGCATCATTGTAGCGTCTCCTTTTAAGACTAATGGTGAGCAACTTGGTAGGATGCTGAGAGCTTAGCAATTACCATAACCAACTATGCCCTGGGCATTATAATCATTATGAAACTTAAGGTCACCGCCACTACTCTTCTATCTGAAAACTGAGGTGTCTTCCGCGATGCATGCGTATATCCTTTGGTTGTGTGATCCTGATGAGGATAGTTCAGGTGGGTGCCTGTGATCCTGAGGTTAACCAGAGTACTCCATTCCTTTGGAGAAAGTTGAGTCAGGGATCAGTCATAACTCAACGTTGTCTAGTGAGCAGCAGCCCTGACAGTCTAAATAAAACCACTGGTGGGGAGTGTTCTTTTGGCCTTGCTAATCTAAGAGAATGATGTCCCAGAGCTTTGGGCTTGTTCTTGCTTTATAATAAACTAACATGGGAAGAAGCAGAATTGAGAAAAAGATTCCTGTTGGTGCCATGTGAGTTCTGGATGCAGGCATGCCCATACAAGAAAACGTCCAGTTTCCTTGTCACTGGCGACCACAGATGACCTCTTTGCTGATGTCAATGTGAGTTGAGTTTTTTCCCTTATAAATATTTATTTGTTTCCACAGATTTACTTACTTAAATACAGTTAATTCATTGCTTTGCCAAAGTCTAGTTTTATATTATTTATGTTTTGTTTTAATTTTTTTATTTGTTTTACATATCAACCACTATCCTCCCTCCTTCCCTTTCTCCCTCCCTCCCTCCCAACCCACCACCCATCCATTCCTCCAAAAGGGTAAGACATGCCATGGGGAGTCAACAAAGCCTGGCACATTAAGTTCAGGCATGGTCAAGTCTCTCCCACCTGCATCAAGGCTGAGCAGGACACTCACCATAGGGAATGGGATCCAAAAAGCCAGCTCAAGCACCAGGGATAGATCCTGGTACCTCTGTCAGGAAATCAAGCTACACAACTGTTGCCCACATGCAGAGGGCCCGGTCTGGTCCCATGTATGCTCACAGCTGTCAGCACAGAGTTTGTGAGTTCCCATGAACTTGGTTCAGCTGTCTCTGTAGATTTTCCCATCATGATCTTGACACCCCTTGCTCATATAATCCTTCCTCCCTCTCTTCAATTGGACTCCTGGAGCTCAGTCTGGTGCTTGATCTCTGTATCTGTTTCCATTACTTACTGGATGAAGGCTCTATGATAATAGTTAGGGTAGTCACCAAGCTGAATACAGGGGAAGGCCAGTTCAGGTTCCCTCTTCACTACTGATAGGAGTCTTAGCTGGGTCATCCTTGTGGATTCCTGGGAATTTCCCTTACACCAGGTTTCTCCCTAACTCCACAATGACTCTCTGGAGATATCTCTGTCATTGTTCTCCCACTCCATCCCTCCCCAGACTTGACCATCCCTTTCCTGTATGTTCTTATCCCCTATCCTGTCCCATCTTTTCTCAGTTTACCCAGGAGATCTTATCTATCTCCCCTTCCCAGGATGATCCATGCATCCCTCATTGGGTTCTTCATGTATTCTTGCTTCTCTGGAGCTGAGGTTATCCTTTGCTTTACATCTAGTATCCACTTATGAGTGAGTACATTTGTGTTTGTCTTTCTGGTTTTGGGTTACTTCACTCAGGATGATTTTTTTTCTAGTTCTATCCATTTGCCTGCAAATTTCATATCATTGATTTTTTTTACAATTGAATAATACTTCATTGAGTAAGTGTGCCACATTTGCTTTATCCATTTTTCAGTTGAGGGGCATCTAGGTTGTTTCTAGGTTCTGGCTATTACAAATAATGCTGCTGTACACATAGTTGAGCAAGTGTCCTTTTGGTATGGTTGAGCATCCTTTGGGTATATACCCAAAAGTGGTATCAAAGTAGGTTGAGATTTTGCCATAGTAAATGCTAAGGTTTTTTCGTAGGAGAGTTTAGGAAAAATTATTTGAGGCAGGCATGGAACTTTATAATTGCATCTATATACAGACTCTCTGGCATTCCGTTCCAGGGAGTCTTCTATTCCAGCCAGGATAGCTGAAGACTTCTTGGGAGTTCAGTTGGAAATGAGGGAGTTAAAGAAAACTGAACTCTTGTGGCTCTGTAATATCAGCTTTTATTTTTCTTAGAACGTTAAGAATGCTGTTTGGCAGGGAAATCACAAAAGTGGAAACAGCAGGGTTTTCTTAAAGCACAGTAGTCTGAGGTTTCCAATTAATTCACCGCCTGGCCACCTACTGTCCATTCGGAAACGCTTCCTATTAACATACAGCTCCCTAGGACTTCTGGAAGGTGTCAGGGCTTGAAAGTAATTCGTGAGAAAGAAAAAAAAAACTGAAAGAAATTAGGGAAAAATCTCCATGCCACACACACACAAAAGCTTAATTTAAGGTATTGCACAGTGGGTTGGCATGGGACACCCAGGTTGCGTTAATACATTTTGGTAAGCAGATGTCTTTAAAGTGAGGCTCAGAAGTTGGTTCCTTCACAGACCCTGTGGGATACCTTAGTCATCTCAAAGTTTTGTAAAATTATAAATTGATACTTCAATGTTGCTCCTCCAAGTTAACTTTGGGTTTGTCACAAATGGCAGGGACATTTGTGGTGATCAACCGGAAAACTCCAGAAGTCTGCCTGTCTGTCCTGTTCTATGGACTTGCCATTATGGTGATGTACTGTCTCCTTTTGTGTGTCAACTTAACACAAGCTGGAGTCACCAGAGAGAAAGAAGCCTCATTTGAGAAAACGCCTCCATTAGACCTAACTGTAAGGCATTTTCTCACTTAGTGATCAAAGTGGGGGGGGCCCATGGTGGTTGGCACCATCCTGTGCTGGTGGTCCTGGGTTCTATAAGAAAGCAGGCTGAGAAGGCCAGCCAGTAAGCAGGTCCTCTCCATAGCCTCTGCATCAGATCCTGCCTCCAGGTTCCAGTTCTGCTTGAGTTCCTTTTCTGACTTCCTCCAATGATGGAAGTCAGAATCTGGAAGTGTAAACCAAACAAATCCTTTCCTCTTCAAATTTTTTCTTTTGGTGGGTGGGGGGCACCATGGTGTTTGTTGCAGCAATAGAAACCCTACAGGCAACAAGGTGATTTCCATGTGTTCTTCAGGTGTGTGTTTGTATGTGTGTGTGTGTATGTGTGTGTGTGTGTGTGTGTGTGTGTCTGAGAAAGATGTTTCTCGATAGCCCTTTTCCTGCCCTTCCCACTAGATAGATACTTTTCTCTCTCTTCCTGAATGTACTTTGATATCACATTAGATCGTACTTATTCTAGATGTTCACTATTCTCAATTATCTTTTTAGAAAAATTGCCCTGGACTATGTTCCCTGTTTGAGAATATATAAAGCTGGAGACTGAACTCCACTGTTTGCAGGATTCTTGAAGATTAAATCAGCTAGACAAGAAGAGGATCTGTGTTTCTCCGATGATGCATGAGCCCTGATGAAGCTTATCTGTGGCTGTAGAGTGTCTTACAAGGGTTACCTGTTTGGTAATATAGGTGACTATAGCTACTGGTAAAGATTTCCTGGATGTCATAGTTGGTTTTAATGTCAAACGGCCACAAATTAGGATTACTTAAGGAGGGTGCTTCAACAGAGAGATGACTGCCTTGATCGATGTGATAAGATCAACCCCCAATGTGAATGTCACCTTCTGACAGTGGTCCACATAAAAGAGGAAGGAAATTGGTTTGTCATGCTCTTGATCAAGCTTCCTTCCTACCTCCAAGCTAATTTACCCTGTTGCTGCTGCTGATTCCAAAGTTTCCAGGCTTTTATCACTGACTAAGGACTAGTAGCTCTCTAGGAACCTTCCAGGTTCTCTGCACTAGATCAGGAGTGCCAAGGTACTCAACTTCATGAAATGAGCAAGCCCTTGGTTCTCAGCTTCAAAGATATGAGACACTGTTGTTATTGTTTTAATGTCAACTGATTTAATAAAACACACACACACAGACAGAGACAGAGAGGGAGACTGGCAGAGAGAGAGAGAGAGAGAGAGAGAGAGAGAGAGAGAGAGAGAGAGAGAGAGAAAGAGAGACAGAGAGAGACAGAAAGAGTTACACTCAAATTCTGTTGCTCTGTACAATCCTATTTCAACATTGGGATTCTCTCATCCCTTGATTACCTGAGAACAGCTTTCCTTTTCTTTGACCCTGAAGCCCTTTAATGGTCAAACAAGTCCCCATTTTTCCACAGTGAAGCCATTACTACTCTCAATATCTGTTTTCATTATACTTTGCCCAGCTCAATTTTGAATGATGAAATAAGTTGCTGGCTGATTGCCTGACCAGAAAGTTATGACACCAGGTAATTTTAACTTTCTGATTTGAATATTTCCACACTGGAAAATGTAGCTGGTGAGTGAGCTCAGGGGAAGACCAGAGCTACATCTTACCCCTGTCACCCCAATTCAGCTCCAATAACACCTCACCTTTCTGCTGCTTACCAGTTTTCAGCACAGGTCTTTAAGGGGCAGCTAACTAACACGGTAGATTCATGTATTCATTCCCTGAGCCAGCATTACTTAATTGCTCCTATGGTTCAGGGATGGAAAGAGAAAATGGATGTTCAGTAGTGAGTAGGGTGGCAAAGTTTCTGTTCTCACAGAATGTGGATTGTTGAGAATAAATTATTAAAATGTGCAATATCATGTATTTTCAGTGCACACTCTTCTTTAGAGATGAATTTTACATGCAGCCTACTGACATGGAAACAGTCAGCCACGCACGCAACTGGGGTGAGAGGTGATTCCCAATTGGTACCACAGTTTGATGCCATACAGTGGGCACAACCTGACCTACCACGACACAGCAAGAAGGTCAATCTGGTTAGAGTACAGCACATGGGGATAGGAGGAAACGTAAGAAGAGAGTGAGCAGGCAGGACCAGGAAAGAAACCACTGAAAAAGATCAGAGTTTACTCAAATTCCAAAAGGAAACCTACAGAAAAGATTATTTACATATCATGGAATTTGTTCTATGCAGACTATGATCCTCTTGAGCTTTGGACGTGGGGATGTTTCTACTCTGGTTTTTGTTAGAGTGTAAGTTGCTTTAAAACACTAGATCATCCTTCCTCTGTGTAGTGGTCCCTAGCACAGCTACTGTAGCATAATACCAGTTTTGTGAGAACTATTGCAAACTATTTAAAGGCAATGATTTGGGGGCTTGCTGTCGGGGCAGTTTACCAAAGTTACCCAGCACACATTGAAGACAAAAGACTGATATTCTGGACTCTGATTTTTCTGTTATTGGGGTACACACCAGCTCACTGCCAGCAGATGCTAAAACCTGTCTTGTTTGGGCAAAGGAAACTCAGGTGGACCTGGTAGAGTTGTGGATATGCATATGGTGGTAATCTTACTTCAATTTCTTTGGGGGTAAGCAGTAAAGCTTAAATATCTGGTCACCTGGTGACATGTTTTTTTCTAGGTGGAATACCTTCCTCCCATACTTACTTTAAGTCTTTGCATTCACCTTTAGTAATTGAGTTCCTATACATCTTCATGTTGATAACTGTGCAGATGAATTGGATCTTCCCTTCACTAGCTTTCTCCATTTGATACATTTTTCCTGATGTCTATTGTCTAGTTTAGAGACTTAAACCCCACAATCCTCATCTTCAGCCTTGAAGCAGTCAATCCTCCAGTTTATCTCTGCACCATAACCTCTCAAGTGGTTAATGGCTCATAAACAAGTAATGAGGGCTCAGGGTAAGTTTAAAGGAGTCCATGGTGAACAATCCTTTGTGTTGTGAATAATTACCCAATAATTTATCTCTTTACTAGTATAGATTTGGGGATTTTTTATTAGAGGATGTCCTTGTAGCAGCATTAAGGGTAATTAAAAGAACAATTTGGGAGACTATTGGTCTACTGGAAGATAAATACAATGAGTACTCAAGGTAAGTGATGTGTGATTATGGGATATTCAAACCTTTTGTAAGAAGAGTTTTAGAGACATAACTCCAAGACATGAATGTCTTGAGCTAGCATTCTTGAGGAAATTTTGGGATGGGGAAAGATTTTGAAGTAGAAGCTTCTACTCCATGCTGCTCTCATAAGTGTGAAATAGAAAATATAGTTAAAAGAAGGGTAAACAGTTACATACTTCACATGTGAGCAGATGAGACACTGGCTACATCCATGAGGCCCAGAAAAAAAAGAAATTTTGGTCCTTCTGTTGACTATTTACTAAGAATTTTGAAAGCAGTGACAATTAGGTGGTGGGATCTGGCATGAACGCTTCTGTGAGTTCTGAGTGGACCTGTAGCTGGATGAGGATGTAAAATAAATATGCTATACAATGGGACAGACACAATCACAACTTTGGTGACCAGTGGAAAGATCATATAAATGCGCTGAACTTTCATGCCATTATATAAAAATATAGACTCTTCAGTTTGAATATAGTTAAGATCGGTAAAGGCTTGGTAATGCCTCACTACCTATGCTTTGTGAGAAATGAACATTCAATGGGTAGTGGCTGTAACAACAATTTAATAAATGAGTTTAAAAGCTGAAACTCTTTAATGGAATGTCCTTCCTTGTTATTTTCTAGTGTCTGTCTCTTCAAGAGTCCTTATAGCATTTATAGACTTTGAAATTCCAAGGCCAAGTATTGGGCCTCAAGGGCCGCAGCTGACAACAGCACTAACTGCAAGTAGAGTCAAAAGATAAATATGAAACTTTTCTTTTGTGGAGATATTTGTGATCTAGACATTGAGATAAGATTGAGTATGTTTATCATGCTTTCTCATGTGGAGCATGGTAACTGATATAGGTGAGGCTCTTGGCCAAATAATAAAGAGTCAAAGAAAAGTGAAGCCTAAAGTGGTCTTCATTGCTACAGAAGATGAAATTATTGAATATGAAGAAAAATGCATTGCTATGAATTTAAATTATCTCTGTGGCCTCAGTAAGAATATTTAGAATGAGGAATAAGCTGTTGGCTTAGTGATCTCAATAAACTCTGCTTCTCAGTGTTCCTGCACTGTGTCTATCTGCCCACGTGAACCAAGATGACCTTGTGAACTGCTGTATTCAGTAAAATTTGGCAGATGCTACTATGAAATTTCAGTCCCCAACATAAAGAAGGATCATTATGTAACTTCTACAATTCTATAGTCCTGGAGAGATCATAAAAATACAACAAAGTATCAAACTATGTAGGAGAATGAAGGACCCCAATTGACAGTGACCCAGGTATGGTGAATTTTACTGTAGAAGACAATCCCTGGACCCATACTTGATTCATGAAACTTCAAAGAAAAAAATAAACATAATTTAGACTCTTTGTGTATTTTACATCTTTATGTGACTTTTAAAATCTCTTTACTTTCTTTTGCCGGGCGGTGGTGGTGCATGTCTTTAATCCCAGCTTCGAGGCTAGCCTGGTCTACAAGAGCTAGTTCTGGGAAAGGCACCAAAAGCTACAGAGAAACCCTGTCTCGAAAACAAACAAACAAACAAACAAAAACCAACCCTCCCCCCAAAAAACCCAACTCTTTACTTTCACTTTCATTTTGAATTTTTTTTTTTAAAGATAGGGTTTCTCTGTGTATCCTTGGCTATACTGGATCTCATACTGGGCTGTCCTTGAACTCATAGATATTCTTCTGTCCCTGCTCCCAAGTGCTGGGATTAAAGGCATGTACCATCATGCCTGACAACCTCAGTCAGTAGAGCATGAAACTCTTAATCTCAGGGTTGAGGATTCGAGCCCTACATTGGGTGCCATTATGTAAACAGAGACTGCGCTTTCATTTCCTGGATGCCTAGACCAAATAATCACACAGAAACTGTATGAATTATAACAATGTTTGGCCAATGGCTTAGGTGTGTTCCTACCTAGCTCTTATATCTTACATTAACCCCTTTCTATTAATCTATGTATTGTCATAAGGCTGTGGCTTACCTGCAATGTTCTGGAAATCTTTCTCCTTCAACAGCTACATGGTGTCTGCCTGACTCTGCTTTCTGTCTCTCTGCATTCAGTTTAGTTTTCCACTTAGCTATATTCTACCCTGTCATAGGCCAAAGCATCTTATTTATTATCCATTGGTAATAAAGCATATTCATAGCATACAGAGGAGAATCCCACATCAAGTGCCCTCATTGTACCTAGGACTTAAGAAATTGGTGACATTATAGCATGCTCACAGTTCCAATGACTATGACGAGAGCAACATGGTAACATGCTCAGAATATCTAAGAGGGAAGACACTAGCCACATGGCAAAGTTCCACACTAGGCATATGGTAACATCCTCAAGGTATCTAGGAGGTCAGGTATTAGTGTCATGCTAACATGCACACACTATCCAGGACTTGGGATATTAGTAACATGGCATTATGTTCCCAGCGTCCAAGTGTCCATATGCTAGTTACTTGGTAGCACAATCAAAGGAGTTGAGACATTAGTCATGTGGTAATACCTTCAAAGTATCCAAGTATCAGACACCCCTACATTACCCACAGGCTAAGATACTTGCCAAGTGACAACACACTCCCAGTATTTACAGAATCAGGACATTGTTACATGTTAAATACTTCACAGTATCCAGGATTTTGAATACCAGTAACATGCTAACATCCTCATACTATCTAGGAGCTAATCTTGAGAGTCACATGCTAACATACTCACAGTGTTTAGGAGTAATATTGAGAATCATATGGTAATATGCTCAAAGTGCCCAGGAGCTCACATATTAGACATATGGAATGCAGTTGTATCTGGAGGCTCAGAGACTAGTTACAGTGTGACATGTTCTCTGTATCTAGGAGTTAAGGTATTAGTCACATGGTACTGCCCCCCAGTATCCAGGAGCTCAGACACTAGTCACGTGAAGACACCCTCATAATATCCACAGTTTAAGACACTTGTTGCTTGGTAACATACTAACATATCTAAGAGCTAAAACACTGGACACTGAGTATCACTCTCACTGTATCCAGAAGCCTAAACACTTGACAACAACTCACAGTAACTATGAGGGAAGGTATTAGGCATCTGGGAATATCATCAGCATATTCAAAATTTCAGATAATAGTCAAATAAAAACATGCTCACAATAACAAGCATTTCAGACACTAGACACACAGTAATGTACTGTTTCCTAAGACTAAGACACTAGTTACACAATAACAAATATTATCCAAGTGGTCAGACACTAGTTACATTATAATGTGTTCACAGTATATAGGCGCTCAGACACAGTCATTTGGTAACATATTCAGGAACTATATCTCAGGCACTAGTCACAGGATAACAACCTCACATTTTCCAAAGACTAACTAATACTCAAGCCATATTGCACCTAGGATACCTCTATAGTGTCTAGGAGCTCACATAATACTTTCATAGTGATATCCTCACAATTTCTAGGGGTCAGACACTAGGTACATGATATCACCCACACTGTATCCAGGAACCCAGACATTAGACACATGGGAATATCCTTCTGGTGTTCAGAGGGTACAATGTTGGTCATATAGTATCCATAGGCTCAAATATGTGTCAGGTGGGAAAATTCTCACAGTATTCAGAGGCTAACACACTGGCCACACATTAACAGCCTCACAGTATTCAGAAGCTTAGACATTAACCACAGGGTATCATGCTCATAGAATCTCGAAGCTCAGATATGAGTCACATGGAAACACCCTCCCCAGTATGCACAGTCTAAAACACCAGTTATGTTGCAACACCCTAACAGTATCTAACAGAAGTCACATGATCGGAGACTAGTCATGTGTTAATACCTTCACAATGTCCTTGAGCTCAGACACTAGTCACATGGTAATATGCCCACAGTATGCCAGAGTTCAGACACTAGTCCTATTTCCAATATCTGATGGTCAAAGGGGAATGAGCAGAGTGACTCTATTTTACATTTTTTAAAAGGTAGTCATGTTTTGCTAGTAACCTGATATCATCTACAATTTAGATCTTAGATTTCCCAGAGAGAAGTAATACTCTTATTGGACAAAGACTAGATTAGTGGTTTTTTTCTTGTTATTAAAGGACATTTATGATGCTATTAGAGTTCACATAAATAGGTGATTTTGAATGAAAACTGGGGATATACTAAGTCCTATGCACCTCCCCTATGGCATCATTTTGTTCTTTGTCCTTGAATAATACTTTATTGTATATGTGCCACCTTTTCTTTATTCCCTCACCTGTTGATCAGCATCTATACTCAGTCCACTACATGACAGACATGTTTCTTTATGTAGACATGGACAATAGGTTTCTTTAGCCATTAGTCCCTTGACAGGACCTTTGTTTGCTTCTGCTTCTAGGTTAAAGTATACAAAGGGGCAGGAGAAATGATTTGCAAGTATAGAAATAAAAAACCAAGTGCTAAACCCAAACACGTACAGCAGAGAAAATGGGTTTGCACGAGATACACTGTGTTGATCTCGTCTCACAAGCTTCTGGCCTGCAGGGCCCTAAAGAGGATACAGCTACCCAGTTATCATCTTGGAGTCTTTGATTTATTCTGAAGAGCCGGGAAGACTCCCGTTGTTCATTTGCAGGGTGGCTGCAGTTCATTTCATGTTCACTTCTGCGAACTCTTTCTGACTGCCATGATTGTTCTATTGTGGCGTCTGAATTAAATCAGATGGCTTTTGACGCCATGTCACAGCACCCCTACCATGACAGTGTTACAGTGTTTTCATATCACAACAGTTTTTTTCTTTCATGTAAAAAATTCCTGTGTTAATTTAACTGATCCATAGACTGGTTAAGGATTCAGGGCTTCTCTCTCTCTCTTGTTAACTGATACTATTGAGAAAAAGTCTTAATAGACGAAGAAAATTGTATATATCCTTTGTGTGCAACATGGTTTTTGGTGTATGGATATGCTGTGGAATGACCAAATGAAGTCATTTCCCACAATTTTCACTTCATTTTTTTGTGCATGGTGAGAAGCTTCATAGTTTGTTCCCTCTGCCCTAAGTCCAGTGTGGTTTTTATTCTCCAGGTGCCATGAGAGCTTCTCTATTCTCCCGTCTGACCATCGTACTCCAAAAGAAGAAAGGGAGGTGAGAAAGAGAGATGGGCAGAAGAATTTGCATCAGAATGCTAAGTGACTCTGTCCTTGTTATCAAATCAGATATGCCAACATCTGGAGGATCTCACAGCGCATCACTGTGCTCTCAGAGATGAGCGAGTGTATGTGTGAACTGGTGCTATTGTTGCTGGTACTAAGGGCTGTAATTAAGGAGCAGAAGAGTGGAAAGTGTGGTGTTTGGTGTTTGTCATGATTTACCCTAGGCTAATCAGCATCTCTGTACTCTCTTCCTTTCAGGCACTGATCACCACCAGCCCCCACATCCAACTTCCCGTTCAGTTAGAGCACTTAGTTCAAAGTTCAAAAAGATTTGTCTGGTTCTTGAGTTTGTACATTGAATGAATTTAGTGATTTCTTTTTACTACTTTCTATGCACACCAACTTGAAGCACTGGAGGAAGAAGGCCATCACAGCAACAGAACAATAATACATGGCAGATGGCTGGAGACCTACCAGCAATGCCACAAGAGACTTCTTTCTGCTTCAGCTGGGAATCAGTGTCTAAGTGGTCGCTGGGCATCCTGGACTTGTCTCTTTGGAATAGTAATCCTCCCTCCTTCCTCCTAAAGCCACATTTGAGGAGGAAATCCTTTTGTCCATAGGCACAGATTCCGTAGAACAGCTTCTTGTTGATTGAGGCCAAGAACCTAGGGTTTCATTAGGAGTTAAAAGTGATAGACTGCAGGTGGCCAAGCTTGAAGTATTTAAAGCAAATTTTCCCTTAAAATTCTTGGCTGGCTCCCAGGCTATTCATTACCTGCGGGAGTAATAGCAGCGCAGTCTTGTTTAGATGTTGTTTTTAAGCCTGAATCTCTCCCCTTTTACCTATTGCTCTTTGTGCTGTGACTACCATCCTGTGTCTTAGCTTAATGGCTTCTCTTTTGAGGCAATCAAAACAGTAGGCACTGGTGACAGGGCCACCTCTTAATCCCCTTGTTGCTGGCATGTTGGCCTCCTTTCCCTGGAGGAGAACCATTAACAGACGGTTTTTGGGAGAGGCCTGTAGCTTGGTGGCTGCCTCTTTTATCAGTTTTATTTTGGAGTTATTAAAGAACTTGCCTTCTTCAATTGTAAGACTTCAAACTGTAGGACTTCCATTTAACTTCAATTGCAAGTTGTTGGCAGAGAACTTTTCCTTAACAAATTGAGGTTTCCTTCTATATCTCTCTACACTGTTAGTAGCCCCAGACCAATTTCTTCTGTCTCTTTCGGACATCCCTGGAAAACTCACGAAGCTCTCTTCTCTACTGGGCATCTCTAATGTTTACATTCTCTCTCATCTCCTTGGACTTTGCCTCCATCACCTCACAGGATAGACAGTAACATCTCGAGTTGAACTCATGACAGTTTGCCTTCAGTTGCTCTAATGTCAGGTACAGGATGTAACTTCCTTGAAGGTTACAAAAAAATGAAGTGAAAAGTGTGTGAAGTGATTTGATTTGGCCATTTCACAGCAAAACCATACACAACAAAAACATGCTACACACAAAGGATATGTATAATTTTTCTTTGTTTATTAAGGTTTTTGTTTTTCTCAAATGTTATCAGTTAATGAGAGATAAAGATAGATAGATAGATAGATAGATAGATAGATAGATAGAGACTCTGAGTCCTTAAAAAGTCTATGGATCAGTTCAATTAACACAGGAATTTTTAGATGAAAGAAATAAACTGCTGTGGTATGAAAACACTGTAACACTGTCGTGGTAGAGGTGCTGTGACATGGCGTCAAAAAGCCATCTGAGTTAATTCAGACGCCACAATAGAACAATCATGGCAGTCAGGAAGAGTTCGCAGAAGTGAACGTGAAATGAACTGCAGCCACCCTGCAAATGAACAACGGGAGTCTTCCCGGCTCTTCAGAATAAATCAAAGACTCCAAGATGATAACTGGGTAGCTGTATCCTCTTTAGGGCCTTGCAGGCCAGAAGCTTGTGAGAACAGATCACACACCTGCCTGGGGAGGATGGGCCTGAGTAGAGCTAGCTCCCTGATGCCAGTCATGCATCTCATGTAGGGTTTCCCTTGGAGTCGTCGCTATGGAGAGCGAACCGCCTGAGCTGCTTGCCTGTTTCATCCTCACTTCTGTTTTCCTCCGTCCAGCATTGAAATTCTACTTCTTAAATAAAATTGCAGCACCTGACCCCAACCCTACTTTGTTTTCTGGGACATCTGTGAAAATACCCCAGAATCTGACTTTTTTCTTACTATTTCCCAGATTGGTTTTATAAATGTTTACACCTCTGAGACCAAAACAGGAAAAATACACCTAGCAGGTGAAGGGTTCTATTTGCAGTTAAGACGGTTAAGAACAAGTTCATGTTAGTCTTGCGTAGGTTAAGGTTTCTGTTTGTAGATAAAGAATAAATTTCTATTTGTCCTGTGTTAAGTTCTTACAAGTTCAATTTCTATTTGTAATTAAGAATAAATTCCTGTTTCTTAGATCTGATGTAAACATGGTTTTCAACCCACACTGAACTGACATCCATTCCCATGATGCTTATACTTTCACCCATTCTTACCCTGGTTCCTCTCCTTTCATCATATTTTTCTAACCCCCTGGGAACACCGTATCTCTCCTACAAGAGGGACCTCAAGATGCAGGCAGGGGCTGCTCTCTCAGATCCCTTTTAGGGTGAGATAGCTGGCTGGCTATTCTGGGGGTACATTCCACATATACCTTGCCTTGATTAAACAGTCATGGATTTGTTCTCTTCTTGTGATACTCAGGTTTAACATTTGGAGTTCCCCAGTGAGGTGGGGGCTATTCCCCCAAGTTCTGAAGCTGTTCCAGAATGTCCCAGAGGCTATCACACTTTGGAATGCTAATCCAAGGCTCCAGGGCATGCCTTTGTTCTTTTTTTTAAAATTTTTATTTATTTATTAAAGATTTCTGACTCTTCCCCAACACGGCCTCCCATTTCCCTCCCCCAATCAAGTCCCCCTGCCTCATTAGCCCAAAGAGCAATCAAGTTTCCCTTCCCTGTGGAGTCTGCTTGAAAAGAGGGATAGCAAGCATTTTTTTTTGAGGCCTCCTTTTGGTGAGTAATAGAGGCCTTTTTAGCTTTCTGTGACACCTGTCTGGCTGGGTTTTGGTTCTAGGGATCACCATCTGGAGATGTGATGGAGACATCAAACCTGAGGACGCCTGCTATCCCTATGTCCAGGATAAAACAAGAAGTTGCATGGCCTTATGGTTATTTCTGGTAAATTAGAGTTCAGGCAGCCACCAGTTCTGTTTCTGATCTGCCTTGGGATCCTCAGGGTTCCCTGGTGACCTCTGGGAACTGAAAAGGTTGAAGAGCCCGGGCACCTGTGTGCCCATCAATTGGGATTTCAATACCCAAGCTGCATAGTAAAGCAGAGGAATCACAAGGATGATCCACCACACCGGGGACAAGCTGAGCATTTTGAGAGACCTGGACCAGAATGTCAGGCATTCTGGGAGCTGAGGGGAACTCGGAAAGGCCCAGATTCTGGTGGGTTTCTGGTACCCAGGTTGTTCAGGAAGACTATTCAGAGATGGCGGGGTGGGGGGGGGGCTCCTATTTGTTAAGAAACTTTCTTTGGTCGAATTGGTGAACATCTGAATGACTCTTGTTGTTGATGTATTTGTTTGTGTTTTCTGTTGTCATTATTTGCTCGGTGTCTTGTGCTATGTTTGCATATCTTCATGTATTCCAACTTAGGGCAACTAAAATGGGAGAATGACGTGAATAAAAAGACTGGTAGACAGCCCTTTGGCTTGTTTTCTAAAAACTTTGACAGCCTTTATTTGCCTCTAGTGAAAGAAGATTTTGAATGTCCTACCACTGAGAACCTCCCTGCTCTTGGTGAGGTCATTCCAGAGACAATAGAGCCTTGGGGACATTGGAAGTCAATGGGAGTACAGGGTAGGTCTGTGCACAGTGGACCCAGAGTGCAATGTCCAAGGCCAGGCTTGGACATTGGTGGGTAGTACTGGAGGAAAGCTCCAGGGCCCCATGTGGGAGTCCATAGACAGCCCCATTGAAGCTCATTGCCCCAGTGCAACCCTGAACCGTGGGATCTCTTGCTATGGGGCCTGAAGCTTCAGCTGCAGCACCATATCACATGACCGATTACTGCAGTGGCTCATGAGATTGCCCAGTCTCTGCTCTTAGAGTTTCCTGCCTTGCCAGAGGGTTCCGTTACCTTCTTTGTCACCTATGATGCAGGAGGACACTGTAGCCCTCTAGACACTGGATTCAGCAGAAGCAGCAGCAGCTTCTAAGGTGGACCTCCTTGTAATTACAACCCGAAGAGGGAGATGGGGAACCACCATCAGGGGTTGTTAGAAAGGAAAGTTTTGTTTATTTCGTGTGTGTGGATGTGTCTGTGTTTTCTGTAAGTTTTGTTACAAACACGGAGCTGAGGCAGAAATGGGTCAGGCTCGGTTGAATGTATGAATGGCAGGCTGGTCTCCTTGGAGTATGTGAGCTTCTGTGACTGCCTTGGCTGCTCTGATGCCTGGGGCTCAGAATTTGTCTCCGAGCTTCCTGGCTACTGGGCCCAGTTTAGTAGGGATTCGAATGTCATTTAGAAGTGGACAATATTAAAGTTGTTTTGTGATGTTCTGATTGACTGAAAAGCTGGCTCTCGAACTGGGTTATGGCTCTTCCCTTTCCATTTCCAGACATGCTCTTAAAGCCTCTCTGTCTAGGTCAGGAGAGCTACCTGATGCTGACTGGGAGAAGAGAGCAAAGCAGAGCAGCTCAGAAAAGATTACTGGCTTCATTTAATTGCCTAAGACTTTTTGCTAAGTTATAAACCTTATCTCAGGATTTATAAGTTTATTTGGTATGCTTAAAAATCTGTGAAAAGAGTTAACTTAAAACTCATGACACAGGATTCATAGTTAAAAAATGTATGCACAGGCATTCTTAGAGGAAACATGTAGGCATGATGCCATCTTGGGATATAAGCATCATGCGACTTTATTACTATCTTCAGTCAGCTACGTGACTGGCAACCATCTTTGAAAGGGTTGGGTGAATGTCATGTGAGTTTGTATTTTGTTGCTATCTTGCTTAAAGGTGATCACATGATGTGTGAGACAACCACGGAGGCAACAACAGGCCTCCAAGTTATTAGTGATTAGAATGGATTTTTGAATGATAATTCCTGTCCTGAAAACAAGGTTATTGAAAGATAGGATTTAAAAATAATGGTTGTTCAATAAGGCATTAAAGCTGTACCATGCATCTCATG
Source organism: Alexandromys fortis (assembly GCF_014885135.2). Lineage (NCBI taxonomy): Eukaryota > Metazoa > Chordata > Mammalia > Rodentia > Cricetidae > Alexandromys > Alexandromys fortis. The sequence goes on along the minus strand of NW_026067937.1, from coordinate 14,307,075 downwards.
CTGGCAGCCAAACTTTGTAATGTAAGAGTCACCCAGGTGGTATTGGCTTTAAGGGCATGAAGGGGTCATGAAGAGCAGCCGAGACTTGGCACTCTGAGGCAGGACTGGAGTCCCTAAAGAGAGCTCGGTTGCACGGGGGACCCAAGCAGTGCCATGTGATGCCACCAGAAGCCACAGCTGCAATGAAATTAAGCTGACTGGTGCCTGGAAGACAGGCTGTGTGTGCTGCCAAGGGTGCCACCAGACAGGTTACCCAGGCCACTTGGGAAAGCCCAAATGATTGTGAATGAATCTCAGATGTTGAATTATTGGTACCCTCGGAGCCTGGCTTTGCTTTGTGCAGATTGTAGTTGGGCCCTGTATCTTCTCTCTTGAAGTAAACAAAGGAACTTTATTCTTCTGATATTGTAGGATCACACAGTTGAGAGATTTTTAATTTCTTTAAGAAGAAATTTTGGAGTTTTACAGAAAATTTAAATTAAAAATATTTTTTTAGGGAAAGTTTTAAAAATATTTAAATTTATAAGGCTATGGGACATTTTAGGTTATAAAATATTTTATATTATTATCTCTTTATTAATATTTAATCTTAAAAATACACAAATGAAAGGTTAAAGAGTTAGGAGCAGAGCTACGAGCATTAAACAGTAAAAACAGAAGATTCTATCTGATGATGCAGCAAGACAATGACCTGAACTGTCTGGCAAAGGTTTTCTCTTTGCTGAAGGTCGATTAGGGCTAACAAAGACTGATCTAAGAATGAATATCTAACCTCCTTGTCCCTTTTAACATTATTAAGCTTTAGCTATTTTGGTAAATTGAGTTATATCAGAAACTGTAATATTCTGTAATGGTGCTCTCTATAAAAACCAGGGAAATAAAATTGCCAGTCTCCTTACAGATTATATTCATGATTCAAAATTTTATTTTAATACAAAGAACTTCAATTCAGAATTTTTATTTTTTAAGGTCAAAACCCAACATAGACAAAGCTGTAAAGTCCTAATTTTATAAAAGTTACTAGCTTATTGTAAAGTGTTAAAGATAATTAAAACATGCAAGTTAACGGTCAGTCACCTTATAAAGGATCAAACTCTTTGACGTGTTCAAAACTATACTTGTAGACATGTCAAATGAACTAACGTAATTAATTACAGAACTAAGCCTTCGCTATATGTTTTCAAGGTTAAGCCTAAAGCAAGTAACTAAAACAAGCAAAGTTTGTTTAACTCAGAAAAACTGAGTAGATAATGGTCCTCAAACTTGTCAGAGATCAGATGAACGTGATATTTGAACTATCTAATAGAAAAACTTGCTATGATAGACAGAACCCAGATCTTAATGGTGACCCCCATGGTCTCCAAAGAATATTGTGGTCATGCAGATTCCAATTGTTTTGCAGTAATGCTGACTATTGGGCAAAACTGTCCTGATGTCTGACTCACCCTGCCCAAATTGTGGACAAAGTGGACACTAAAGGGTTGACTATACCCAGCTTTGCACAGACAAAGTGAGCTAAGCTTCCCAAATTTCTCCTCTACAGGAAAATCTCTCAGACCTGGGTCTGGATGCTAAAAGACTGGTGCTACCCTGGGACCTCTGCCTCCAGTGAAGCCTGGGGTGACCATCTAGCTAATGGGTGATTCTTGGTCATTTTAACCATACTTAGTGTATTTCCCTGCTCTAATTTAGCCTTCTCAGGTCTCCAAAGGCATCGATGGCTAGACTAACTGTTGCTCTGTCAGCTTGGTGGCAGCAAGCAACCAGCTCCTTCCTCTAAGGATGTAGCCCCCTTGTTAATTCAGTTCGTTGGTACAAAGCAGGCCTTGCTTTTTCTAGAGCTACTGGGGTCCTGTTGAGAAAGGCAGACAGGTTTGTCTTACTAACAGGATTCATATTAAAAAAACAAGCATGTTTCAGAAATAATTTTTACTGTTCCTTTATTTAAAGGAACTTGTTTTCCAATGTCTGTTCTCAGTAACAACTACTCATGCCTCTGATAAATGATTAAATGGAGAGAAAAAAGTTTAAGATCTTTGCAAGTTTGAGGGTCTAAGAAAGTGTTCTAAGATGTAAAAGGTCTGAGGATGAGAAAAATGTAAGGAGTTCTGAGGGTGTATGAAAATGATTTAAGGTATGCGAAAAATGGAACGTCTTTGATTTCTTTCTTACCCTGATATGCTATTGTTATACTAAGATTTCTGTTAGTTGCTTGTTCTACAATGTGGATTTTAGTACAGATTATAAATAGTCATAATATTAATATACCTAAACTTTTTTTGTAAACTGAAAAATGCACATAAGCTTCAAGGAATTGAGGGAGTCATAGGACTTGGAACCACTTCTCACAGATCACCTGGACTACAAATAAGTTCAGCCTACATTTCTCCACTTAGCCATTCCCAAGGATGGGGCCAGTCTCTCTCCTCCCTGGTCTTGGAGCACCTCCCTTCCACCAACTACCAGGACTATGGGCCAGAAAGTCCAAAATGTAAGATTTTCCTTTAATTTCCTCAGCTTTAACTTCTGCCCCTAGTCTGTATCTGTCGCAGCAGATTTCCACGTGATTGACAGTATCCAAGAATCAGTTGCAGACTACAAACTGCTCCAAAGGGCATTGAGGTCTGACTTGCTTAAAATTGATATGAACCAGTCCAGCTGATATGATTGCTCCCTATCTCCTCAGCAGGGTCAGCTAACCTGATGTGATGGAGGAGGGTCTATGTGTTACTTTCATTGGTTAATAAAGAAACTGCCTTGGGCCTGATAGGACAGAAAATTAGGTAGGCGGACTAGACAGAACAGAATGATGGGAGAAAGAAGCAGATTCAAGCAGTTCCTATGATTCTCCTCTCTGAGACAGATGCAGGTTAAGCTCTTTCCTGGGAAGCCACTTCGTGGTGCTACACAGATTATCAGAAATGGGTTAATCGAGATGTGAGAGTTAGCCAATAAGAGGCTGGAACTAATGGGCCAGGCAGTGTTTAAAAGAATACAGTTTTTTTTTAAATATAATTTTTTATTGAAAAAAAAATTTCCGCCTCCTCCCCGCCTCCCATTTCCCTCCCCGTCTCCCTTTTCCCCCCTCCTCCTT
>NW_026067937.1:14282118-14302598 GCF_014885135.2 Alexandromys fortis | reverse complement strand
GGAGAGGTTGTGGAGAAAGGGGTACCCTCATCCATTGCTGGTGGGAATGCAAACTTGTGCAACCACTTTGGAAAGCAGTGTGGCGGTTTCTCAGGAAATTCGGGATCAACCTACCCCTGGACCCAGCAATGCCACTCTTGGGAATATACCCAAGAGATGCCCGATCATATGACAGGGGCATTTGTTCAACTGTGTTCATAGCAGCATTATTTGTAATAGCCAGAACCTGGAAACAACCTAGATGTCCTTCAATGGAAGAATGGATGAAGAAAGTGTGGAATTTATACACATTAGAAGAATACAGTTTCTGTGTAATTATTTCCGGGGGCATAAGCTAGCCAGGCGGCCGGGAGCTAGGGCGGCAGGAACACAGCCCGCAGGTCCTTACTACACCAATGCTTCTGATGAATGTCCCATTTCCTGGATCCCCTCCCAGCCTTTGACTAGTATTCTAGCATTCCAGCCTTCCTGAGGAAGTAGTTACAGAAGAGTGTATGTTGTCCCTTGCCCTCAATAGTCTGGATTATTAGGTCAAAAGGAAACTTCCTGGCACGGGGGACAAAATGGCTACATATAGTACCTATTGGAATACTAGGAATGGTACCTGTTAAAACCAAATATTTCCAGATATCTCAGCAGATAGACTCATTAGCTGAAGTAATTCTACAATACGACATGGCGCTAGATCTGCTCTATGTAAAACAAGGATATGGCTTTAAGAGAATACTGTTGTTTCTGTGTAAATCACTAAGGAGTCATTAGAGTTAATCAGGATGTACTTAAAGAAACATTGCAAAAAAAATAGGGATCTGATATGAAATAAATGACTAGTGCTCATTCTCATTTTTGGGTTCCTCCTAGACAGTAAGTGATGCCAGCCATCACAGGACCTTTGACCCTTCTGTTTTTGCTAATTACTGTTGTCCCTTGCATCATTAATGCCTTAATTAGATACATGAATTCCCATCTGTGTGCCATTAGTTGATGGTTATTAGTTCCCAGTATAACCAGATGCCAACTACAGAGGCAGGGATTTGACTCAGGATACAGCTCAAAGGGGAATGGGAAATTAAAACTGGAACAATGTACTTTGCAAGTTAATGGGAGACCAAAGCAAGAAAAATACACCTAGCAGGTTAAGGGTTCTGGTTGCAGTTAAGACAGTTAAGAGCAAGTTCATGTTTGTCCTATGCAGGTTAAAGTTTCTGTTTGTAGTTAAAGAACTAATTCCTGTTTGTCCTGTGTTAAGTTCTTGCATTAGGGTTTTGTAATATTCTGTCCCTTTAAGAGATAAGTCATGCCCATTCCCTGCAGCCTCTCTCTCACCCTCACCATCTTGGCTCTCTCTCTGTCCCTTCTCTGCCCCTCTCTCTCCTCTCTCTCTCTTTCCCCTTCTCCCCTTTTCCCCTCCCCTCCATAACTCAACTAATAAATATCCAATTCTATTCTGTATCACGTGGTTGTCTATGTGCCTCCCACTCGGTGCCTCCACACCTTGCTTGCTGCGCTCGCTGGGGACCAGCCTGCTGCCACATGGCTGGGGACCAGCCACCTTGGTATGTGGACCTGCCGCCACTGGGACCCCACAGCAAGCTGTTGGGGATTCACTGCAAATTCATAACATTGGTGCCCTGTGACTCGGATAGGCTCTCCCACTCCAGTTCCTCTCCAGAGATTGGGCTCCTGAATCAGGGTTTTATTCCTACTCCCATCACTGGCTTCCAGGCTTCTATCTGTGAGTCTCCCCTGTTCTGCTATGGTTGCTTCCCTTTCTAAAATTGTCTTTGGACTAACCCTGGGTTAGTCAGCCTGCTATTAGCACTGGAAACTCTGTGCAGTGCATTTGACTGGGGACCCAGGGTCCCTCAGATTCTTCATCTTTTTTCCCCCATTTCTTCTCTTTTCTTTTTTTTTTTCCTCACCATAAAAGACCGCTCAGAGCGGCCTTTGTCCTCTATGGCTTCTGAGTCACCCTGACTGACCGGATCCAGCCAGGCCATGGCACCCCATCCGAAGTCAGGGGACGACTAGCTCATGGGTCCTGGGAGTTCACGCCAATTTGCACCCCGCCTATACAGGGAGACATCCCTGTCATAGGCCTTGTGGTGTCACTGTTTTGTGGGTTTTCACACTTTCAGCTGTGGATAGCAACCATCCACAAGAAGTTCCCTGGCTTCTTAAAATTCCAGCTGGCTTTTTCAATTCCAGCCCTGTCATGGTACAGTTTTTTTGGTTCCAGCCTTTTGCTCCCCTCTGTGGCTTGTGGTGTGGCATAGAGGCTCAGCAGCGGGATAGATCATGTCTTTAGGTCTCTTATTAAACTTAAAATCCTTACAGCTCAAAAATTGTGGCTTTTTCATCCAGCATGTGGCTGCTGCCATTTTGACTGGGGTCAGATGACTTTGCTGCCATCTTGGCTGGGAGCCAGGTTGGGTGGCTAGGTTCTCCCATCTTTACTGAGGTGTACCCTGCCTTGCCGCCCGGTTTTCACTAAATTTCTCTTGTTGACTCTGTTGCATGCATGTTTTCTACAGTGCCATGCCTTTGGTGGAGCCCACCAGGACCATCCACTTTCCCTAATTTCTGTTCACTCTGTGTGTGTGTGTTCATACATGTAACTTAATACAACTATACTTAATGCTATAATTGTTCATTGCATCTCATTTCAGACTACAAGAACAATGGGTCTCATGCCTTAAACTGGTGTATACTTTTGGGTCTCTTACAAAAATACTTTATATTTAATCCAACCCTCATTTAACATATATTAAGCTCTTCTCTACTATTGTCAGTTCTGTCATTGACGTTATATTGCAAGCAGTTTTTTCTTCTTTCTGCTTTTTTACAAGTGTAAATCTAACCTGTTAAGAGCCAGTGCAGTCAAGCTCAGACCCAGCCCTCCAGGAAGATTCTATACTGTAGTTATACCTAATAAACAGCCCTCAACTGCTCAGAGATCTGAGGAATGTGATATTTATATATTTAATTATTAAAAAGCTTTTCATAACAAAAAGAGACGGGTTGGCTCCTAGCAGAAAAACTCTACTTCCTCCAAAGAAGACAGAAGACAATGGACACACAACAACATCCATCTACACTGGGCAAAACTGCCTTTCATCTAAGCTGAAAATTTTCGGACAAGGACAGAATTTCTGGAATCAACAGCCTAGCTGCTCAGGTCAAGGTAGGCCTGTCTTTCTACAGATTTCTTAGCCCACAGGAGCCTGGCAGGCCCTGTGCTAAACAGCAAAAGGCCAATGAGACCTTCAGCAACAATGGAAGAACATAAAGAGTAGCTCTGGGTACCAACCAAGTAAGTTCTCTTTCATTTTTTAATTAATAACTCAAGTAAAATTTTATCCTTCTCAAAGATCTCTGATACAATTTGATAGCTGAGAGGTTTTGCCAGTTTAAGAAATGACCTTATCCTATAGCCATACTGATGAATATCTTGCATATCACCATAAAACCTTCATCTGGCGATGGATGGAGATAGAGACAGCGACCCACACTGGAACACCAGACTGAGCTCCCAAGGTCCCAATGAGGAGCAGAAGGAGGAAGAACATGAGCAAGGAAGTCAGGACCATGAGGGGTTTATTATCATCTTCTCCAGGTCTGCGAAGAATTTTGATGGGATTTTGATGGAAATTACATTGAATCTATAGATTGATTTTGGTAGAATTGCCATTTTTACTATGATGATCTTACCAGTCCATGAGCAAGGGAGATCCTTCCATTTTCTGGTATCCTCCTCAATTTCTTTCTTCAAAGACTTAAAGTTCTTGTCAAATAGATCCTTCACTTCCTTGGTTAGAGTTACCCCAAGATATTTTACGCTATTTGTGGCTATCGTGAAAGGTGATGCTTCTCTGATTTCCCTCTCTGCTTCCTTATCCTTTGTGTATAGGAGGGCAACTGATTTTTTGGAATTGATCTTGTATCCTGCCACGCTACTAAAGGTGTTTATCAGCTTTAGGAATTCTTTGGTGGCGTTTTTGGGGTCTCTTATGTACACTATCATATCATCTGCAAATAATGAAAGTTTATCTTCTTCCTTTCCAATTTGAATCCCTTGGATCCCCTTATGTTGTCTTATTGCTATTGCTAAAACTTCAAGCACTATGTTGAAGAGGTTTGGGTATGGAGAGAGTAGACATCCTTGTCGTGTTCCTGATTTTAGTGGGATGGCTTTGAGTTTCTCTCCATTTAATTTGATGTCAGCTATTGGCTTGCTATAAATAGCTTTTATTATAGTTAGGTATGACCCTTGTATCCCTAATTTCTCTAAGACCTTTATCATAAAGAGATGCTGAATTTTGTCAAATGCTTTTTCAGCATCTAATGAAATGATCATATGGTTCTTTTCTTTCAGTTTATTTATATGATGGATTACATTGATAGATTTTCGTGTGTTGAACCAGCCCTGTATCCCTGGGATGAAGCCTACTTGATCATAATGGATAATTTTTCTAATGGTGCTCTTGGATTCGGTTTGCCAGTATTTTATTAAGGATTTTTGCATCGATGTTCATGAGTGAGACTGACCTGTAATTCTCTTTCTTGGTTGAGTCTTTGTGTGGTTTTGGTATCAGGGTAACTGTAGCTTCATAAAAGGAATTTGGCAATGACTTTTCTGTTTCTATATTGTGAAATACACTAAGGAGTATAAACATTAGCTCTTCTTGGACGTTCTGGTATAATTCTGTATTGAAACCGTCTGGTCCTGGGCTTTTTTTGGTAGGGAGATTTTTTTTTTTTATAACAACTTCTAATTCTTCGCAACTAACAGGTCTATTTAGATTGTTCACTGGTCCTGGCCAAACTTAGGTATATGGTATTTATCTAAAAAAGTGTCCATTTCTTTACCATTTTTCAATTTTGTGGCATACAGGCTTTTGTAGTAAGATCTAATCATTCTCTGAATTTCCTCTGTGTCTGTGGTTATGTCCCCCTTTTCATTTCTGATCATATTTATTTGAGTGTTCTCAATATTTATTTGCGTGTTTTTCAGTAAAAAATAAAAAAATACAACCTCACTAAACAAATTAAAGATCAAATTTCTCTCTCTTAATGCCTTCCTTAGTCTTAAAAATACTTTTCATTGTACAAAAATATGTCACAGTTATTATACAATGTATGTGTCTAAAACTTCTGTTCCACAAACCCAAAGAAGTCTTGTGAGTTCCTGGGAGCCAAATTAAAGGATCTACCTTAAACCAGGTCATCCCCCTCAATTTCCTGGCCCTAATATTTTTCCCCTTAATTTAACTTTGTTCTTTGTTCTGCCAATACCTTAAGCAGGTATAAGAGACACCAGACATTTCCATGCCACAAACACCGGACAGTAACAAAGAGACCAGCTATGCCAGGATGTGGCCAGCACCCAGCCTTCTTAGGTCTCCCCTCCCCAAAGACGATGCCTACAAATAAGCTAGAAGCACTCTTGAGAATCTGCCACCCCAATTCCTTCAAGCTGTGGTGCCAATCTCTGCTTTTTATTATAAAAAAGAGCTGAGAATGTAATATTCTGTCTCTTTAAGAGACAAGCCACACCCATGCCCTGCAGCCTTTCTCCCTTGCCATCTTGGCTTTCTCTGTCCTCTCTCTCCCTCCCCCCTCTCTTTCTCTCTCCCCCCTTCTCCCATTTTCCCCTCCCCTCCATAACTCAACTAATAAATATCCAATTCTATTCTGTATGATGTGCCTGTCTATGTGCCTCCCACCCGGTGCCTCCTTACCCTGCTTGCTGGGCTCGCTGGAAACCAGCCTGCAGCCACAAGGCTGGGGACCAGCCACCTTGGTTTGTGGGCCTGTCACCACTGGGACCCCACAGCAAGCTGTTGGGGACTAGCTGCAAATCCATAACAGGTTTCTATTCATAATTAAGAATAAGTTCCTGTTTCTTAGATCTGATGTAACCTGCAAACCAAGGTTTTCAAACTACACTAAACTTGCAGCCATTTCCATGATGCTTATCCTTACCCTTGTTCCTACCCTTTCATTGTATTTTTCTAATAATGTAAAACAGCCCTGTTGATACCTTATCTATTCTGTAAGGAGGCCTCAAGGTGCCAGTAGGGGTAGCTCTCTCAAGTCCTGACTTAGGGTAAGACAGCTTGGGAGTATCCCAAAGTACAGTTTGCCCTAGTTTGATTTAATCTTTTCTCCTCACGATTTTCAGGTTTAATACACTGCAGAGTGTAATAATCAGATGTTGGTCTTAACATCATTTTGTAACAGAATCCTTGACTGACTAGCCATGAAAATCAGCTCCCTACCTCTCATAGCCTCATAAACCTCTCTTCAGTTCTGTTTATATCATGATGTGCAAGATTTTGTAGTTCGGAAATCAAGAAGAAGCACTCTTGTAAGTGGTACATGGACGGCTTTTATGTTCTTCCTTAATTTCTCTTTTGATGCATGCAATCCTTGCTTTATGTTAAGTATGGGGACACTTGTTTTGTGGGATTATGGAAATTTGCAGTTTGCCTTTGATTGCTTGTACCTGATTTTGCATATTCTTTCTACTGGAATGGGGTAAAAGTAGTACAATAGCAATTTACATCTTAGTCCTTTGTCTACCAGCACTTCCTTAGGACTTATTGATGGGTGAGGAAGGGCAGGCAGGAAGAGGGGCTTGGGCCACCCGCATTTCCTTTATGTGTATATCACTTGTCTCAGACTGATGTCACAAAATACCAGACTCAGAAACTTAACCAGTAGAAATTGATTTTTCTCCCAGGTCTGGGATTACGTCCGTGATCAGAGTGCAAGTATGCTTGCTTCCTGGTGAGAGCCCTCTGTTTGGGTGGAAGCTCTCTGTCTCCCACCCTCTTTTATGTCCTCTGTTTAGGTCCCACTTCTGTTTCACCAGACCCTGACTTCACAAAGCCTGCCAAGTGGAGACTCCTCCACCTGAGGTCCTCAGGACCACGCCTACAGGGTATTGAAGACCCAGTTCCTGAACCTGTCATGTGATTTCTATCCTGCCTCCCCCAACAGTCACCCAGGAGTTGCTTTCTCTGTTTATTAAACCTGTTTTTTTTTTTTTTTATTAATTTAGCTAGATTGGTCTTACAGCATTGGTGGAGAAACCCACGACTGGTGATTTGAAAACTCCTTATCACCTTCTTTACTACACCTCCAACCTACGTAGTTGTTTGTGGGGAGAGAAACTATAGACACTCACTCCCAGCCTCTCTCTTTCTCTCTCACTTTATAAAATCCTCACTCCTCAATTTCTGTCTACTCTTATGACCACAGTTAATTCTTTCCTCAAATAGGATTTTACTGTGTCTCCACGCTAGCCTTGAACTCAATATATCCCCAGGCTTGCTCAAAGTCATGAAGATCTCCAGGATCAGCTTCGTGGGCTATACCACCACTCCTACCCTAACTTGAATTTAATTTTCTCCTAAAATCTTATCTCCGGACCAAGCCATGCTGGCAACTATGGCTTCAATGTATGAATTTTGAAGGGGCACATTTGTGTTCATAGCATTTTGTGTCGCTATATTCTACGTAAGTGGTTAGCCATTACAGGAAAGTAAGGTGACTAAATAAGGGATCTGGTAGGGTTTCTTAATTAATCCTTTCTTCCCCCAAGGTTTGGCTGTAGTGAATGCTTGGGTCTGTTAGATTGCTTCCCATTCTTTTCCAGCTTCTTTAGTCTTAGATACAGGGATTTGCCTTGTGCTTCTCACACACCACCCCTAGTGTTCGTGCATTAGGGGCCCATAGAATCCTCTGCTTGGGGGCCATTGAACACATCATATGTGAACTTGTGGCAGAGAACCACAGATACATATATTGTGCCTATATCTCCTCTGCTTGCTCATTATCTCCTTGAAATTTACTTATGAAATATAAGTTCAAACATATTATTTAATATGTTTTAAAAAGTTTAATAAAGGGATAGCAGAACATGAAATCAGGCATGGGGACTTATAGAGGTCCTGTTGTGAGAAAAATATTAAATATTATTTTTTTCTGTCAGACACTATAAAACTTTTGTTTTGGGAAAAGAAATTCAAATATTTTTGTCTCACCCACCTTGTAAGACTTTTATGCAAATATTTTTTATGCCCCACTTCCTGTAACACCTTTGTGCAAATATTTTACCACTCTCCAACATAACAACAACCACCTTCTCTTTATGTAAAGCTTTTATTTATGTGAAGCCTCAACTATACTCCCATGCATTTCAAGAACTTAAAGTTCTGGAGTGACTGACATGCTTCTCCTTTACTTCATTTCTTTTGTGCCAGATCTTTTAAAACCAACCAACCAATTTGCAAAAGACAGTGAGTTCCAACTCCAGTCGGAGGGGGAGGAGTCAGTCATCACCTGCCAGCACTAAAACAATAGCCAAGAGCACTTCCTGTCTCTCTTGATTGTACTTCTGCTTCAGGAGTGGCATGCTCTTCTGATTACAAGCATATCTTTGGCTTGTCAAACCCCTTCAAGTGGAATATTGTTCCCTTTTTCATTATCCCAAACCTACTGACCGCAAAGCCAGTACTGCTCAGTCAACCTCATTGAAGCCAAAGTTTAGGTTCTGTTGCTTGCTGTGCCACCTTTTGCTACCAGTGTATTTGGACACATGCACAGAAAGTTCTGACTAAAAATTGCTCTGGGCTGGTGAGATGGCTCTGTGGTATAAGTGATTGCTGTACAAGCTGGACAGCCCTAGTTCCATCTCCAGAATCCAGGTCTTTCCTAGAGAACGGCAGGTTAGATTTAAGCAGGGCAGTCTGGTATGGTGGCCTCACAGGGTCCTCGTGGATTATCATGTTTCCGAAATCACTTCACACCAGGCTTGAGTCTGACTTTTGATCTCCTGATGGTAAGGGATTCCTGTATTTTTAGACAGAAAAACTACCTGCTAGGCAGGAAGAATGAGAACAGACAAACATTCAAAAAGTCAGCCCATCTGGAAGAGCTTGATTCTATGTTACTTTTTATCTTTGGAAGCTTCAACCAGCAACTATGTTTCTCATTGGTCGAGATTCTGTCGCTTAGCCTTAGTTCATCCATGATAGCCTAGGGGGTTTGGTATTTTCATCAGAGGTAAACAAAGTTAGTGTGATTGACAAAGCAGGGTGGAGTTGGAGCTCTCTGTCAAATCTGTCTCTGATTACGCAACAGGATGTTCTTGTCTATGGATCAAAAATATACAGAGCGCACTGATTCTGACTTGTGGCTACACTGTCTGGACACTCAGAATTTGGGACTAAAACAGCTGGAAGAAGACTTCACTGCAGTTCCCATTTAACTCAAGGATGGTCTCATTGAGGACTGTCAACTGAATAGAGTGTGCCCTCTCAATGTGACTTTGGGGTTTTGGAGCAGGTTTTTGAGGGAAGATAATATGATAAGAATTGATTAAAAGCTTCATGGTCTTTTCTGACATGGCCTATGTGTTCATCATGCATGTTTTCATGTATAAGCAAGTCATTAAGACTAGATAGGCTCCAAGGGAAGCGGACCTTCACCCCTCTATGGCAGGTGGCCAGGTGAAGGCCATGTTTTAGAAAGATGGAGACTGATGGTGTGCAGCCACTTGCCACACTCGGCTGTGTAGTTCAAGGATCAATAAGAGGTAGTTACAAATGTGTTTATTTTCTTTCAAGAAATTCTGATCTCATAAGAAGCAGAGCTAGGATGAAGTTTTGAAGTTTTGTTTTGTTGTTTTGTTTTGATTGAAAGCAGTCAAGGATATAACTACTCATTAGATTTTTCTCCCAGTTTGTGTCTTCAATTGTGTAAAAATTATATATGGCAATAATCATCATTTTGATGTAGAGTCCTATGAAATTAGTACTGTGTTTGATTCTTGTTATCACTACCACAAACAGGATTTTTAGAAATATCCTAATATGCCCTCAATTTCTCCCATGCTTCTCTTCTGTTTAAGTTTCGGTCTCACTTCTAACCTCCTGCCTCTAGGAAAAGATTGCTTTGTATTTCAGTGTTCAAAATATGCCACACATATGCCAGGGCAATACTCAAAGTAAAGTCAATTGAAAAGAGTTGAAGTGATGGGATTGTTTTTCTCTTTGTTATTCCATCTTCCCATATTATTATTTATTATTAATTTAATTTTGTTTAAATGCATATTTGTATTGTTGAATTCACATGTAATTTATAAAAATGTAAATTTGAAGGATTATTTAAAAATAGGTTACGAACAAAGATAAATAATCACAAAATTCTTGTAGGCTGCAAACTTAGATTAGGCCCCAAAGCAATTTCCTCTGGGGTGAAAGTGGCAGTGTTGTTTAAACCCAGCCTTTTCTTCAGCAGATGAAATAATGTGAAGGCCGAGGAGGAAGAGGGAAAAAATGTAGTTTTCAGAGTTGGAATTCTGATTACCAAAGGAGATTGTAAAGATTCTGAAATTACTTTCTCAAATTTTTACCCACTCACATAGCTTATTGCTCCACAGAAACTGGGGTCATTTCTCAAATTCATCCAAATTCATGCCCAGTGTAGTGGCGGAGTCGGTGGACATAGGCATGAACAGGGCAGTTTCTGCCTTGATTATATGTACTTTCTGAAGCAGGATATAAACAGCAATCAAATAAACAGACAGCTGAAAATTTTCAGATAGCTGCACGTTCTCTGAAAAATAGGAAGGGTCCTGAGACAGATGGATGTGATATGATGGACTATCCTGAAGGTTTTATGAGGCTGTTTGTGGACTGACACCTGAATGGGCACATAGGCACAGCCATTTGACAGGCAGACAGATTTGGGAATTTGATAGCAAATGGAAGTAATGAATGTTAATTTTTGTTTGTCTGTTTTATTGATTCACTTTGAGAGAGTATGAGAGCCTTGGAGTGTTTAGAAATAACTCTTAATAGGTAGTGATTTGAGTGGCTCCATATTGGAGACTGGAGCATGGCTTGTATCTGAGAAGGTGCCAGTTTGGCACCTATGAGTCATGGCATGGCTTGTGCTCATCCAAGTCACAGTATTTCAAGGGGCAGTGAGTACTGAGTCAGCTCCCTGATGGACTTTAGAGTTTTCTCTTCACGCAAAAAGAGGGCCATCTCCTGGGACGGTAGCTTGGGACCTGTCGGAAGGGCATGCAAAAAGAAAACTAAAAATTCAAAAGATTTTTTTCTCTCCACTAAAGAGAAAGAGAAGATGGAGAAGAAGCAATTAGAGAAAGTCCGCACCCTGTGGCAAGGATCTGACACCTGTGAATGAAAAAGGGATGATCATTCTAGAAAACTCTCAGACTTCAGTGCAGCTGCAGGAAGCCCTAGCAGCACAAGAGGAAGATACAGATGATTATCGGTTAAAGGAATTCTGTTCTCTGGAGAAACCGGCAAGCTTTGGAGGCCCCATTGTGACTAGGTGACACTTGCTCTTGGTCGAAACACTACAGCAATGAGGAAGGCACTGACAACTCGCCAAAGCAGGCTCTTCCTGAAAGGAAGAAATATTCTGTTCAGTATTCATTTGCGATGCCCAGTAATCCATACACATACACTCTTTCATACACAGAATGCCATCATAGGGGCCATGCCCTCTTCAAATTAACCTAATGAGCTGGTTAGAAAATGAACATAGTGCAGGTTTGTTTCTGTTGATAAGCAAGGAATATCAGTCGCTAAGATAAAATTGATGACCATTAACTTATTACTTAATTAAGATGTAAGAGAGAGAGAGAGAGAGAGAGAGAGAGAGGATCCTGTAAGTGGAAAATTTGACTACTTGACTCTGAACTCAGATAAGCAAATGCAGACTGACTGATGTGAATGGTTTACAGACTCTTGATGGAAACTCAGGGTCAAAGATGGTAAAACACAATTGATGATGTTGGGACATGGGGATGGAGTCACTAGGGATCTTCTATAAGTTTTGCAGACTCATGTCCAGAAGAACTTACTTTTATATACTTAGGAGTTACTTAAGCAAATTGGGATTAAAATTGGCATTGAGGTTAGTGTTCAACTCTTGCAGCTGGGTTGATCTTATGAGCCAGGAGTGATGGCATGAACTTCATTCATCTCTACCTAGAAGTCATCTCCTGTCCTAAAATAAGAGAGTGTGCTACCTATACAGGATCCAGGGAATTCTTTCAGCTGCATATGCCCCTGCCTACTTGAGTTACACCTCCAGATTCTGAAGACTCTAGTTTGACTGTCTTTTTTCCCTCCTCAGTCCTAAATCAATAGTTAAGTTATTACTTATTCTTTTCTCTTTCTCCAGATGCCATTAGTGATTCTCTGAGGCAAGACACTCTTGACCCAGAGGTGACCAGAAGTCTCCAACCAGTTTTCTGAACTTGTTTGGGAAATGTATGGATTTTTCAAATTGTGTGATAAGTCACCAGGTGGCAGTGGGAGAGAAAAGAAAAGAATAGAAAATAAATTGAGTGGAAACTGTTGCAAAGCAAATGCCATGTTAACTTAGGAAGTCAATATGTAGAAGAAGTTGTCTGATTCTTCGGTAATTAAACTTTAAAGAGAGGCTTGTCTGGTTCCAAGTAAACAAACATAATGATCTTTTGGATTTTTAGTTTGGATGTATCTTTAAGTCTTGAGCTGAACAATTTGGTTTTTATGTCATTCATTTTCTTGGGTTGGGAAAAATGAGTATCATGTAGGGGAAAAGAAATTATTATTTGGAGTAATAAGGACGGGGTATCTGTCATGCTCTGCTTAAATCTTCTATCCCTAGTGTCTCCCATCTGTTTTCATGTTAACCATGATTTGCTAGCCACCCTCTCAGTGTCTTTCTGAGATTATACCAAGAAGCAAAAGGAACCACAGAATTTAAACTGTGCAATCACAGAGACCCAATGTTTATTTCATTTAGCAGAAGGTAAGATGGAAGCATGAAGATGGAAAAGGAAGAACAGAGCCACAAAGGCTCAGCCAGTAGCTGTGACAGTAATGATCTCTGTGACTCTCTGAGCCTTGATGATGCCAGGATCTTTCTCCAGAAACTGGGCTTTTCTAGACTTTGTAAGCTTTCTCAAAGGGTAACCATGCTTTCTAGACCCTTAGGCAAAGTGCCTGGTTCTCATTGGCCTTTTGAACTAGACACAGGTTAAGTTTCTGTTGTGTGTTACTACATGCCTTGCAGCCCAGTTTCTCTGCACCTTCTAACACTCCTCTAGTTAGAGTTAAGCAGAGTAGCCTGAATGATTCAAGGTTTGTTCCTACTTTGGGAATGATCCTTTGAGTATTCTCACTTGGTTATTCTTGCATGGTGATACTCATAGGTCAATTAACATTTGAAAGCCTCTATCTGTATTTTTTGGCTTTAAAATAATATAATTGTCCTCATGTCTAACACCATCAGTAAGGTCTACATGACATATGCATGGATGGAAAAAATCAGATTAACTAAGTCTGACACTATAAAGATTGAAACAACTGAAACATATATAGCAACAATCCAATGAGGAGCAGAGAGGGACATCAGGCTAGTATAGGGTGGCCACTGCCCTTTGCCCTGTGAGGTGGATAATGGCTGTCACTCACTCCAATATATCACAGCCTTCAGAGTTCAAAATCTCTCTCATACATAATCTCTTAAATCTGTTTCTTTACCCCTCACATGGTGAACACATTCATCCTTGCACTTGGGCTATAAAAGGGACCAAATTAAATAGGGGCTTTTTAAAAGTTGAAAGTATGGGGCTGGGAAGACAGCTTCGTAAATACAAGTGTGAGGACTTGAGTTTGAGTCCTGGGCACCCATGTAAAAAGTTTGGCATGATCATGTGTGTCTATAAGCCTAACATTGAGGAGCAGATATAAATGGATCCTGGAGCTTTCTGACCATCCTTCCTAGCACAGATGGCAAGTTCCCAGAACAGTGAGAGATCCTTCTCGAGACAGTGAGGCATAGAACATTGAAGAAGGAACACAAGACTGTAATCTGGCCTCTTTATGTGCACATGGGCAAACACATACAACACACACACACAGGGAGAGAGAGAGAGAGAGAGAGAGAGAGAGAGAGAGAGAGAGAGAGAGAGAGAGAGCTTAAAATGCTACTAACATGTTAGATCTTTGATTTTTAGTTAGTAGCTCTGTTTAGATTAGAATGGAGGATTCTGGGGGTAATTTAGGTTCCTCTTCACAGCTTTTGGGGAAATAAAGGTAATTTGTAGAAAAGAAAACATATTTTTGCAAACAAAAAGGAAGTCAGCACTAGTGCATAACATCCTTGTTGAAAAAACAATAAAAATTGTGGCATATAGCATAATTCCTGGAATATTGTAGGTCTTCTCCACCCTGTGAATCTACCCAATGCCTGAAGGGAAAGAATCATGGTAGGGCTGGGCTTTGAGAAGGAGTTACCCCCTAAGTCTACATACAGAGATATGGTTATCTCCTTTTCTCCCATAGGTAAAGAAGGTGGCAGTGAAGTAGCTTAAAATCTGGGATGTCTTCAGCAATAGGATCATTTAGTTCTTACGGGCACACAAGAACCATTGCTTATCTTGTATCGTTTGTAGTTCTCTAAGTCCTTCCTGCCAACATTTCTTAAGGAAATTAGCCCACACCTGTTACTGGGATAACCAGTATGGTTTACTAACCATAGCTTCAAAGGGGAGCTTTTACCAGCCTTTCAGGGTATCTTCCTGTCTGTACTCCTTCTTCTCTCTTTCTTAAGACCATGTACATTTATTCAACACAGTAACCTATTTAAAAGTCTCTTTTTTGCCTGAATCTGTTCTATTGTATATCTGTAATCATTTCCTGACCAAGAGCACTTCTTAAAATGCTAAGCAGCATTGCTAGGACTAAGATTGCTTTGCTTTTTGATTATGCCCAGTTCCAACGTGGCAGCGGTATGTTCTCTGCCTCTGTGAGCCATGTTCATTTCCCAAGCACTGGGAATGTAGCAGGTCTATGCTTCCATTAAGCAATTTGTAGCACTCTGCTCATAAACCCCATTTAAGTGCTCCATAGCCAGATCTCCCGAAAAAGCCAGAGTTGTTTGTGCCAGTATAAACCAGGAAGCTGTCTTCAGCAAACAGAACCTTTCTGGAAAAAAAAAAATACATCTACCAAGAAGCTGTGCTTGGCTCTCATTTTTATGGGACTAGAAGCCTATTTTTTTTCCTTAAGTGTTTTTAGGTCTTATGTGGAGCCATGCCCCAGACTGTGGGTGTCATTTTGTAAACAGAGACTGCTCTTGCATTACCCTGCCACCCAGACCTTAATAACCACACATTATTAATTAATAAGTAATATAATAAACATTAATGTGATGTTAATTGTAACATTGTTTGGTCAATAGTTTAGGTGCATTTCTAACTAGCCCTTACATCTTTCAATCCATTTCTATCAATCTATGTATTGTCATGAGGCTGTGGCTTACCAGGTAAGGCTCTGTCCTGTAATCTTTCTACTTTGGTAACTATACAGCATCTCATTGACTCTGTTTACTCTCTTTATATAGCTCTTCCAGCCTGGTTATATTCTGACCTGCCATAGTCCAAAACAGCTTTATTCATTAACCAATAAGAGCAACATATATACAGAAGGACATCCTACATCAGGTATCATTTCACTTTCCTGCTCCAATTTCTAATTCTTTAAAGGAGGCCCATAAATTCACTAGCCATTTCAACTTGCTTGTCATCATTATTATCACCTAAGATAAAGAAATCTATCAATTTTACTATTTCCTGCTGCCTCAGTAACAATCCAGGCTGTGTCTTGTTCATTTACTTCAAGGGACAATATAGTGATATAATGTATGTGGATCACATCTATCCAAACTACTCTATAGCCTACAGTTTTTGGTCAAGATTTAATAGAACAAATTCTATTAACATATTTTTTCCTAAGACCAATAACTATTATTGGAAGAGAGATAGCCTTATCTCTCAATAATAGGTCTAAAGTTTTAGTTTGTCTCTGGGGAAAGATGTGTGACTTTTCAGTAGTATTTTGTCTCATAAACCTTTAAGAAAACATTCCTAACTATTGAACAATAATGCAAAGCATGTTAATTGTCAGTATTTCCCATATTTTCTTATTTGTGAAGAAAGAGGCAGGAAATATTTTGTACCTCATAGTCCTGAACTTTCATCTTTAGATGTTCATTTAGCACACACTTATGGAGTATGAGGAGCTTCTGTATGCAAAGTATGAAGATCAAGAGACTTAAGAAAAGATTGTTTTGGAACTTGGCATCTCTAATATATGAATGCTAGGTCTCATTTTCCCTTCAGAGAGCACACAGGGTTTCTGTAGATATATTTTTCTCAAAGTTCTGGTGTTAAAATTTTATGGCTTCCTCAAGGCCTTTATGTCCTGAGTCCTGACAGAATGGTGCTTGCTGTGTTTGTGTTCTGTCTCACCATATAGTCACTGAATCCAGAGGCCACACATACAACCTGGTGAGTATTATTAGACAGATGTATACGCAGACCATTGAAAGCACAGAAAAAATAGTTTGGTAATGGAGAAAGTAATACACAAGCTTGGCTGTAAGAGCTAAGAGACTTCTCCAGATAAAAGTATTCAAAGACTAAGTCTTCCCAGTCTCTTCCCCACAGTGTAGAAACCTTTCTTTGATGCTAGTCAAAGTCATTTTCATTTACTCGTGTGCACTGCTTTTGTCAGGAATCACATTTCTACTTGAAAAACATATCCTTTGAACTGAAGTTAATGCAGAGGGGAAAAAACCCTACAAACTCTCGAAGGCAATCTGATGCACAGCTTTCTAGGGTTCATGATTACTTGCTGAGGTAATTGTTGAAATGTTGGTGAGAAAGAGAGAAAGCAGGCTGAAAAGTGGAGGCATTTGTCAGCTGGCAGAGCCAGTTTGTTACCGAATGAACACTGTTGCACCTCTGCTGTGGCTACAGGGTTTTTAGCTGAGTGTATTTGTCTTTATTGCTCGCTAAGTATGTCAGTTGCTTGAAAGGATGACTTTATGTTTGATGATGTCTATTTCTCCTCATGTGTAAATGAAGCATGTTTAAGCCATGCATGACATGCATGCATTTATTGCATACATGTATGTAACACATTGAAATATGATCATGAATATGCAGCTTAGGATACAGCTTTATGTGGCCTTTCTACTGTTGAAGTCAGACTTGCATACTATACACCACAGTTGAACTTTGTAATATAGTTTAGTGTATTATTCAATATATAATGTTAATGTGTAATGTTTGCTATACGGTCTGTGGTATTTTATTACTGGCATCTCAGCCCATTAAATTATAATTGTATTTTACAATGTCATTACAAAAGCATTTTTCTTTCTTTTCAATTCGGTATAGTATTGTTGATCTGGGAGTCCACAGAGTTTGAGGTTACATGCTTGAACATCTCTAACACTGTCTAATTTTCATTTTACAAAGGACTGTAAATGAGTTTAATTTTCTATTTTTATGCTATGCCATAATTTACAACAATCTAAATGCAGTTTAGTGTTTGGTCTCTGTGTCTACACATACGTTGTTATGAGTTTCATGTTCTGTTACTTCCTGAATATATTTGAGTGAATTACTTGAGTAAAGAAAAAATGTTTAATTAACAAATAGACTTAGGGTGAATTAATTAGTCTCTGTTAATTGCAGAAAATTATATTTTAGAGAAATTCTGTGAAGATTAATTGAGACAATTTTTATAATAAATTTATTTAGTACCCAGTACAATGTAGATGAACAATTATTTTCAGCTATTTTGATGTTCAGTATTGTCTCATTTTCTGGCATCTATGGTTAGATCATGAATCATGAAACATTAAAAATCTGATATGGTGAATGCGATAGAAGTGGTTGTTGAGTATGGTTATGGCAAAGTGGTAGCAGTTCTTACTCTATGAGCATCTCTAAGTTGATGCACCATTTCTAAATTCATTGGCTTGAACCCTTATAGTTGCTGTGTTATCTTATTGTTGAATTGAGCTTGTAAAGCTAACCCTCATACATTTTCTAAATTCTTCTAAGAAATTAGCTTGTAAGTCAGGTGGGTACTAGTACATTGGTTGTGAACTCCGCCTTCAAATTTAAGAAAAGCTAGATGTCAATCAGATGTCTTAACAATGAACACCTTGCCCCCAAACTATAGACTCATACATCAAATTGCCTCTTTGGTCTTAATTTTATGGACACACTGACCCCAAACTTTTAAATCATGATCCACAGATTTATTTTCCAGATTCTTGTTTCATAGCATCACTATAACAACCTGCATAAGGAGGAGTGGAAGCTTTACATGAGCCAAGAAGTGGGTTGGGGAAATGGCCCAGTGGGTAAAGGCATTTTTGCTGAGCCTGACAATGTGAGTTCAATCCACAGGGCCCACATGTGGGACGACAGAACTGATTCTCTCAAGTTGTACTGTGACCTTCATATGAATACTATGGGATGTATGTGCACACACATGCACAACATAATATATAAAATATAATAAAAATATGAATAATGCGATTATTGGAATGATTTGTGAATTTGTTGGGACATTTTCCTATTTGGAAACATGGGTAGCAAACGCTCACAGACCCGATACCGAAGAGGATAAACCTGAAACAAACAACACAATGCCACTATACTATATAATACCTGTAAGTTTTACCTTCTATAGTGTTTTATATATGATCTCAGGATCAGAGAACCTCTATTTTGTAGTGACCAGTGTTTAGCTCAAAAACTCCTAAGTGGTCAAAGTCATGAGAATGAGTGACTGTGGGGGTTCCATCATTGCTGAGAGGTCCTGACCAACCACTTCTCTGGGGCTCAGGAAACATTGCAGAAGAGGAGGAAGAAAAACGTTAAGAGCCGCAGGATGGAGAGGAGAGCAGCGAGATGCTAACTTCGGGCAGGACCCGGCTGTTGCACTTATAAACTCACAGCAACTGTAATTATCTGCACAAAACAAAGCCAGCTGAAAGTCCAGCACAGATGGGGGATGGGCTCAGGAGGTCCCAGCTGCAGAGGGATTGGCAGTTGATGGTTAGTAGGAAAGGGGGAGTAATTTTTCCTTCGGGGTGTGGTCACTGGTGGGTTGTCCATGAATGGACATGTCCTCATCCTTGTGCATATGGGCAGTAGTGATTGCACTAAGAAAGAAATCTTTTTATTATTATTATTTATTTATTTAAGATTTCTGTCTCCTCCCCGCCACCGCCTCCCATTTCCCTCCCCCTCCCCCCGTCAACTCCCTCTCTCTCATCAGCCCAAAGAGCAGTCAGGGTTCCCTGCCCTGTGGGACGTCCAAGGACCTCCCACCTCCATCCAGGTCTAGTAAGGTGAGCATCCAAACAGCCTAGGCTCCCACACAGCTACTACGTGCAGCAGGATCAAAACCCAGTGCCATTGTTCTTGACTTCTCAGCAGTCCTCATTGTCCGCTATGTTCAGCGAGTCCGGTTTTATCCCAGGCTTTTTCAGACCCAGTTCCGCTGGCCTTGGTGAGTTCCCCATAGAACATCCTCATTGTCTCAGTGTGTAGGTGCACCCCTCGCGATCCTGAGTTCCTTGTTCGTGTTCTCTCTCCTTCTGCTCCTGATTTGGACCTTGGCGTTTCAGTCCGGTGCTCCAATGTGGGACTCTGTCTCCTTTCATCGTCTGACGAAGACTAATATCCAGGAGGGTAAGTATATGTTTTTCTTTGGGTTCACCTTCTTATTTAGCTTCTCTAGGATCACGAATTATAGGCTCTATGGACCCCTGAACCCAGCAATACCACTCTTGGGAATATACCCAAGAGATGCCCTATCATACAACAAAAGTATATGCTCAACTATATTCATAGCAGCATTGTTTGTAATAGCCAGAACCTGGAAACAACCTAGATGCCCTTCAATGAAAGAATGGATGAAGAAACTATGGAATATATACATATTAGAGTACTACTCAGTAGTAAAAAAACAATGACTTCATGCAAATGGACGGAAATAGAAAACACTATCCTGAGTGAGGTAAGCCAGACCGAAAAAGAGGAACATGTGATGTACTCACTCATAATTGGTTTCTAGCCATAAATAAAGAAATCTTTTTTAAAAAGAGAGAGATACAAGGACATTGAGTTGGGAGGGGGATGTTGAGAGGGTGTCTGAAGAGAGTTGCTGTGGGGCAAGGAAGTTGATATGATCAAAATACAATGCATGCATGTTTGATAGTCTCCAAGAATAAACAAAAAATGTCAAAGTAAATAAGTACATGAAAGAAAAAAAATGAAATTTCCATAAATTTAAGCTTTGCTTTCAGTTTTAGAAATGTTGTGTTAGTTCATTTAGAATGTAGCATTTCTCATTTCTATCTGGCTTTTCTTCCCAATATGCTTGGTGTTGGAATGTCTTCCCTAATATCAGATGAATTCTTAAGTTGTCCTTTTTTTTTAAATATAATTTTTTATTGAAAAAAAAAGATTTCCGCCTCCTCCCCGCCTCCCATTTCCCTCCCCGTCTCCCTTTTCCCCCCTCCTCCCTCTCCTCTCCCCCTCCCCCCACTCCTCTCCCCCTCCCTCTCCAGTC
>NW_026067937.1:14223413-14276095 GCF_014885135.2 Alexandromys fortis | reverse complement strand
GCCCCTGGATAGCACACACTCACCCGTCCAGATGGAACTCTTCAGCACCTAAACAGGGCCGCCTGGTAGCCCAGTGATCCAGGGACAGAAGGAAGGACGGGGCAGGCAGTGCAGGATCCAGGAGAGCACAGGAGCCCCTGGAGCCCAGGCTGAGGGTGCCGGGCTCTCTTACTGGGGACCTTGAGGCTCACTGCTCTGGGTGGGTAGCCTTAGAGTAGGAGCTTAAAGTAGGAGCCTTAAGTTGTCCTTTTTGAGGACTTTATTTGAAAGAAAACACACATTTTGGATTCCTTTTTTTCCCCGTGGCCAAGGCACTGAAGTGACAGGTGACTTTGGCATACCAGCCATGTTGTGTTATCACTGGGATGAGAGAAAATGATGTTCTGAGGAATTTCGCTGGGGCTCTGTTTCCAACATTCTAGATAGGAGGTGATTTTCTGTTATAATAGGGAAGGCTGAGAAGCAAACGTGCTGGCCCTGAAGTCATATATTAACCCTTTGATAAAGAAATCATGGGGCTGGGAAAATGGTTCAGTGGTAAGTGCATGACATCCAAGTGTGAGCACAGATTTTAGATCCCCAGGACCCGCATACCTGCTAGCTGGGTGTGATAGTTTTCCTTTAGTCCCAGAATCCTGTAGATAGAGGCAGGGTATCAAGGAACAAGCTGTCTGGGTAGACTAGCTCATGCAGCAAGCTAGATTCTACTGAAAAACTTGATGAATATGATAGAGAGCAGTTTCTCTACTGCTAAAGCCAACACAATTCCAGGCAAACTAGGAAGTTTGATCTCCCTATAAGATACACACAGATGGATGAAGGTGTATCTTCCTTCATATCCTTTCACAATTCTCTCTAAAGAGCACCGCTCTAAAGAGTCCCTGGGTGGGAGTTAAGTTTTTGTTTGACTTTAGTCATAGGGAATGGCTGGAGTCTTCCTGCTCTTCTGTGATCTCTGAAAGAATGTGACCCCTTCACTTGTCCACCTGCCTAGACATACGAAAGGGAACTTTTGCTATGTCAAAAGAAAATATTCTTCATCCAGAATATCCAGTTAACTATAGGACTGGAATGAAGAGGTTGAAGACAGTGTCACATAAAGGCAGTGGTAGAGGGCTGCTTTTGAGCCTTTGCACCCCCCCCCCCACCAGCTTCCTTTGCCAGCTACATAGTCACTAGTACCCAGCATGGACCATGCCTCTGCAGTGCATGCCACATGATCTTCACTTGTTGAGGATACTGTTCCCTGCTCATACCACTCTTGCTATCAGGACTGTAGTAAAACTCTTCTTTTATCCATATTCATGAAACATAACCTCCAAATTGGCATTGGAGAGGAAAAAAGGAACAAACACCACACTCTTGAGAGTTCATGCATATTTATGGGCAAACTCTGGTTCCCTTTCTTGAGCTTTGTTGAATTGCATGTATTGTGGAATGTATCATAGGAAACGGTCATTTACTGTGTGTCATTTTTTGACTCTCAAAGATATGGTATGTACTTCAGTATAGATTGACTCGTACTTACAGAGAATAGAAAGTGTTTAATCTGTTGAATGATAGAGTGAAATGCATTCTTACCTGGGTTCATAAGCAACTAAACATATACTTAAAGAATATTGGCAGATATATCAGCTTTGAACTCTCTATAAGACATATTTCTAGCTCTGCTTTCCTTCTATAAATGGCCAGAATAAAGATAGAACTCATTGTTTACATTTTGGATTGAAAGAAGGCCAGAAGGGAAAAATCAATGCACTGAGCAAGAGTCTGAATCTACAGAGAGATGGGGAAGAAAAAAATGATGAACTAAGTACAGGATAAATTAATTTGGAGAAAATATAAACCACTACAGTTATACTTAAAATAATCATCAACATTCTGGATTAGGGGGAGATGTACTTTTAAAATAAAGTGTTTGTTAAGGATCTAGTGGGAGCTTTAGCCAATAAGCTTAATATGAAGCAAAGTATAATGTAGCTCTCACTCAATTTTGCACATCATTTGTGGAAGTGAAAAGAAGTGGGAAATCCCCACTGCATGGCTCACTGATGAGTTGTGGCTAGACATCAGTTACAGTTCCGTACAAACATTTGTAAAAGGATGACACTAGAGAATTTGGAAACATAGTTTAAAGTGAGCATTGAGAAGAAACTGGGGCTAGGCCACAGCAGAGATGTCTCTAGGTGGGAGTCATTGCTTACATACTGTATTAACAGATAGTTTGTGCTTGTGGCTCCAATATGTTATTCATTAAAAATTATACAAATTATATATCATAAAATATGTCGGAGTAACTCTAACCAAACAAGTGGAAGACTTGTATGACAAGAAATTTAACATATTTGAAGAAAGAAATTGAAGAAGATACCAGATAGTGGAAAGATCTCCCATGTTCTTGGGTAGGTAGAATTAACATAGTAAAAAAAGGTAGTCTTACCCAAAGCAATCTACGGATTCAATACAATACCCATCAAAATACCAGAAAAATTCTTCACAGACCTTTAAAGAACATTATTTAACTTTGTATGGAAAAGCAAAAAACCCAGGATGGCCAAAACAATCCTGTACAATAAAAGAACTTCTCGAGGCATCACAATCCCTGACTTCAAACTCTACTACAGAGCTACAGTGCTGAAAACAGCCTGGTATTGGCATAAGAACAGACAGGAGGTCCAATGGAACTGAATTAAAGGCCCAGATTTTAATCCACATACTTTTAAACACCTGCTTTTTGGCAAAGAAGTAAAAAGTTAAAATAAAAAAAGAAAGCATATTTCACAAATATTTCTGGCATAACTGGATATTAACATGTAGAAGAATGAAAATAGACCCATATTTATCACCATGCACAAACTCAAGTGAAAATGAATCAAAGAATTCAACATAAAGCTAGCTACCTCATAGAAGAGAAAGTGGGAAGTACACTTGAACGCATTGGCACAGGAGACCACTTCCTAAATATAACCCCAGTAGCACAGACACTGAGAGAAACAATTAATAAATGGGACCTCCTGAAACTGAAAAGCTTCTGTAAAGCAAAGGACACAGCCAACAAGACAAAACAACAGCCTACAGAATGGGAAAAGATCTTCACCAACCCTACATCAGACAGAGGTTGATCTTCAAAATATACAAAGAACTCAAATTGGTTATCAAAAAGAGCAAATAATCCAATAAAAAATGGAGTAGAGACCTAAACAGATAACTCTCAACATAGGAATCTAAAATGGCTTAAAGACACTTAGGAAATGCTCAACATTCTTAGTCATCAGAGAAATGCAAATCAAAACAACTCTGAGATTCCATCTTACACCTGTAAGAATGGCCAAGATCAAAAACACTGATGACAACTTATGCTGGAGAGGATGTGGGGTAAAAGGAACGTTTCTGAAATACTGGTGGGAGTGCAAGCTAGTATAGTGATCAGTATGGTGATTTCTCAGAAAATTAGGAAACAGCCTTCCTCTAGACCCAGTAATACCACTTTTGGTTATATATCCAAAGGATGCTCAATTGTGCCACAAGGACATGTGTTCAACTGTGTTTATAGCAGCATTGTTTGTCATAGCCAGAACCTGGAAACAACCTAAGTGCCCCTTGACCGAAGAATGGATAAGGAAAACGTGGTACATTTACACAAGGGAGTACTACACAGCAGAGAAATATAACAACATCTTGAAATTTACAGGCAAATGGATGCAGTTAGAAACATCATTTTGAGTGAGGTAACCCGGACCCAGAAAGACAATTTATCACATGTACTCACTCATAAGTGGTTATTAAACATAAAGCAAAGAAAACCAGCCTACAAATCATAATCCCAGAGAACCTAGATGACAATGAGCACCCTAAGAGAGACATACATTGATTTAATCTACATTAGAAGTAGAAAAAGACAAGATTTCCTGAGTAAATTGGGAGCATGGGGACCTTGGGAGAGGGTTGGAGAGTAGGGGAGAGGCTGGTAGGGGAGCAGAAAAAAAATATAGAGCTCAATAAAAATAAAAAAAAAGATTTAAAGAAAAAATATACAAATTAAGCACCTCTAGCAAGATAATGGAAGCTTTCCAATTGGTTTTTAGTTTACTTTGCTGAATTTGTGATTTTCATTGAGAATGAGATTCAGGTTAGTCTTGAACCAGCTTCCAATTTAAAGAAGAGACCATCTTTTCATGTTACACTTGCTCTCTGACTCAGCTGGTGAGTACTCTAAGACATAGGTGAACAGGAATGACCTTTAGCCCAAGTGGAAATGACGGAGAGAAGTGCTTTTCTCACACACAGTTTGCTAAGGCTTCTTTTATCCCCCACTTTGTATTCAGGGAGCATAAAAGGAAAAAGGTCTAGGCTGATGGATGGCAATTCATCTGAAGGAAATAACTGGTGGATGTGGATGGTGAGAGCCAGTGATAATGCTTCTCTGTGTCCTGGATTGTGTACTGGGAGAAACAACAGAGCTCAATCAATGAAAGTGTTTGGGGTTGTGGATGACTGATGAAGAGGTATGAGTTCCATTTGAGAGAATAATGGAGCTTCAGCCTCATAGACTGTGGCTATGAGGCCAGCAGGTGAATCTGGGGCAACTGATGGCTTCTGATATTCAGCGGTTGCAGTGTTTCTGTTCTAGTACTGGGGCTATGCAGCACTCAAAGCTGTAGACAGCTTCATTTGTGTGGGTCCATCCTTCACATAGCAGCAAACCACTTTTGTCCGCAAAAGATAAATGAGAAACCCATTTTGCTTCACACATTTGCAACACTCCATTCTGTCTTCTGTTCACACAAGCTTTGGTTTATGTATTCTGCCTCCTCCCCTCTGAGTTGTGGTGCGGAAAGTATTTGGCATAACTGCACCTCAGGTAAACGTGAAATATGGATAACAGACTTCGTTCATGAGCTGCGTAGAGGGAGTCCTGCACAGCAACTAGAGAACAATGTTCCCTGTCTTGTCTAGGGATGGGCAGAGGCTTACTGATGCTTTAATTCATCAAGAGCAATTCATTTCTCCGTTCTAAATAAGCAGAACTTCCAAGAATTAGAGAGGGTACCTAGCAAAGCTTAATTGAGCACCAGAAGGAGGGAGAATGTGTCTTGGTGTGAGATGTAACATGAAGCAGTGCACTCAAGCACTGAGCTCAATGAACTTAATGTCCTATCTCTTCAAATTGCAGTGTACAGTCTCTGAACATCTATGGAATTAAAAATATCTTGTTTTCTTCTCAGTGAATTAAAAGAGAAGAGAAAAGGCAGTTAGGAAATGCATTAAATATGAATGCTGTGTACTACTTTTTTTCTGAAGATGCCAAGTATTCCCTGCAGCTGAAAGTCTGAGTGGAATCCATGAGCCTCCAAGATGCATTCAAAGTGAGTCAGACATTCACTCTTTCATCTCAAAACTTGATAAAATACCGGGCTGCTGAGCGCAGGAGCTGACTTTCTGAGAGAGTGGTAGTAGGTCAGATGATAGACCATGAATGCTTAGAAAACTCTTTACGCAGGGTCAGGAATGAGAACCTATTTGAGGAGATGGATATGCTTTTAATGATTCAGACATTAAAATATGTACCTGTACCAAAACATCACATACAGATACACTACATGCCATTTAGATACACTAAATGTGTGGATTTTTTTTTTAAAGGAGCAAGAGTGCTTGGAAGAATGGTCATGGGATTCTTTGGCTAATACCTAGTGACTGGCCTGGCTGGAAGAGTAGTAGTCACTGTTAAGAAACACAGGGACTGGTTCCTCATTTTACTAAAGGGATCTGTAAATAGGAAGCCACAAGCGCAACACAAAACCACAGGCTTGACAAAAATAAGAGTGAGCTGTGTCTGATAAGACTATTAAACAGTTTCTCATTTTTCATTCAGTTCTGCCTCAGAGGGTTTGGATATGACAGTTCCTGAGGTTATCTTTAAATGTGAGAGGGAGGGCTGCAGCCGAGGGCTCTCTCAGTAGCCAAGAAGTTTAGCAATGGGATGTTTGAGCCACACAAAGTCTAATAAATTAGGACTTGCAAGAAAAGTCACCTATATTTTGTATAGGCCAATGGAAAGAGCCAGAAAGATCAGCTGTAACACACACACATACACACACACACCACATTGACATGAAGAAGCTCACTGCAAGCTATGAGCACTGGATGAAACCCACATGATCCAGTGCAAGGGCAGAGACTCACCTACATGCGTGACATAAGCCAAGTCCCTGAAGCAGTGTCTAACGTCCACTTTGGCCTTCCAACCTCACTCTCAGAGTCTCTTCTTAGAGAAGGGGCATAGCCATGATTATGTTTTCCTATTTTGGGAAGTCAGTGTCACATCTTTGAGCTGTACTGGTTTTGTAGACATTACAGGGGTCCCTTGGTACTCATCTTTTTTTGAAGTAATGAGTTCCGTCATGAGACTGGCAGTTGAACATACATTTATATAACAAAGCAGCAGAAGCACACTCTTGAAAGAGATGGGAGTGAACTGCCTTGAGGAAAGATCAGGAGCCTGGTAGAGTCTGTACTGTGACTGGTAAGGATGATTCTGATGAATACTTAAGTGAGGGATGTATTCATAATATGACTCATTTCTTTTTCAAAGTATAGTGGACCTTATCTTTTAGGACATTTTTTTTACCACAGTTTCCAGAAAAGGGAACTGGTGTCAAAATCACAATGTAAGTGATAGTATAATGGTATCAGGTCGAGGACACAGAACCTTTGTAGTGTATATGTGTAGGTGAATACAGTGAAAACAACCTATCATTTGCTTCAAGGGGGCATCCTGACAATCCAGGTACATGACTATAATGGTTAACTGCAGATGTCCTGTGTTACTAAACATCCAAGTCCTTGTATGTGAGGATGATTTTTCTGGTATAGGTGGAGGCATTCTAGAAGCTGTCCTAGTCAGCTTTAGTTGTGAGTTAGAAATACTTGGGAAGAGGGACTCTCAACTGAGGAATTACTTCCCTCTAAATGGCCTGTGGGTATGTATGTCTGTGGGGGTTTTCTTGATCGATAATTGGTATGCCAGGAAATGTTAAGAGCCTTAGATAAAGTTTGAGAGATCTGGGAGGTAAACTCTGGGACATTATCCAACTGAAGAGAGGTTGAGGGATAATTTCTCAGAGAGTGGTATGGGAGAATTGTCTGTATTCTTTCAATCATGTTTTAAATAAACACTGATTGGCCAGACAGGAAATATAGGGCGGGACAGAAACCCAAACAAGCAGGCCTGGCTCTCCTCATGTTACAGAATGGCGCCCATGTGGATAACTGCATCCACAGAAAGCCTAAAAAGCTTGGGAAAGACTAGAGTAAACCATTTCGGTTTTCAGGTGTAGCAGGAAAAAAGCTGCTGTTTTAAAATGCAGGCTTTCTGGGCCGTTCTGCCAGGGAAATCTCTGACTCTTTCAAGCAGGTGGTCCGGACTATGGAGCTATGGATACATTGTTGCAACTTGCTTCCTGACAAGGACCTTAAAACACCATAGAGTTGTGGCAAACAAAAAAAGAAAAAAAAAACTTCTCCATATTCCTTAGCAAATTAAAGACCCATGTGGTCAGAAAAAGAGAGATATACAGTAAAGAGAGATTCAAAGAGAAAGAAAGCCTCTAAATGGTTTACAATGTGTTAAAAATATATACAGGCTAAAGGTTCAAGTTCTCAGAGAAGAAAGAAAGAAAGAAAGAAAGAAAGAAAGAAAGAAAGAAAGAAAGAAAGAGAGCAGCCTGGGAGGCAGAGACAGACGAATCTCTGTGAGCTCAAAGATAGCCTGGTTTGCAGAGGGAATTCCAGGACAAAGATATACAGAGAACCTGTCTCAAAAAAATACACAGAGAATCTTGATACTGTATGTTATTATGCTCTCTTTAAATTATTTAAATGCTTAGGAAGGAGCAACAGCTGCTAAAAGATATTTGCTTATAAATGCTGCAGAATTAATCCAAGATAGGTATTTTGAAAATACCTTGACTTCACAGTTGATGTCAAAAGGTATGTTACTCTGGAGAAAAGATTTTGCTTTAGTTTTCACAGAAAATGAGAGGCTGTGGATTTATTCAGAGTTAAGGAAAATCCAGTTTGATCAAGGACGACCACCTGAGAAGTCTCCGGCAGGAACAGATGGCCTAGATGTCTGAGTTCTTCATCCAGAACATGTTCAAGACTGCTGCCTGAGATGATCAAGACTCACAGGATACTTCAGTCAGGACTTGATCATAACTCTAAATTTTCTTTAGGTCCCTATAAGATTATCAGCACCTCCAACCAGCTGGAAGTAGCCTGGAATACTACACCCACATTCCCCAAAATGAACTATGGATATTTTCCTTTTTTTTTTAAAGAGGGGAAAGTGGTGTGGGAGAATTGTCTGTATTCTGTCAATCATGTTTTAAATAAATGCTGATTGGCCAGGCAGGAAATATAAGCGGGAAAACCAGACAGGAAGTAAAAATGATGTAATGAGAACAGGAGAATTCTGGGAAGGAGGAAATTGAGTCCTTGCACTCCTGTCCAGATCACAGAAGCAGCAGGATGTGACCTGCCCCACTGAAAAGGTACTGAGACACATGGCTAACATAGATCAGAAAAATGCATTAATGAAGATGTGAGAGTTAGCCAGTGAGAGGCTGGAGCTAATGGGCCAATCAGCTTATAATTTATGGAGACCTATGTGTGATTTTCTTTGGGGCTAAATAGCTGGGGGTACCGGGTGGGACAAAAACCCCAACAACAAGAAGCAGGGCCCCCATTCATGCTACAAGAGAAGAACATCAGAAGCTGTCTGAGCCCTATTGTTAGTAGTGTGAAATACATCAATCTATTCAGACATGGTGTCCACCAAAACCAGGAGATATTTAACTCATCTGACTGTGGGCATATGAGTAAAATCAAGCTTCCAGTTAGTTCCTGGAAAGGAGCCCCTGTTCTGGTGGGTGGGAAAAGGGAAGCGAAGATATTTGGTCTTTGGATCTTGTAATTGGGTAATTATGGGGGAATGGTGTTTAGCAACAGAGAAGTTTGGGTGTCCCAGACTTGGGGGTCCACCTGAGAGGCTGGTTGAGGAAAAGACACATTGGAGCTGGAATGTTGGCAGTCTAGAAGGAGGAATAGGGATGTTGGTGAATTTGAGGTAAGGTGAATGGGAGAAGCAAATGAAATGGAAGCTCCTACTTTTGCTAAAATTCTTTTCCCATAAGAGGTACTGGGCAGATAGGCATGCCTGTAAATGAATGAGTGAGATAAATAACCCTAAAAACACAGTTAAGTGTTGGGGTCTGCTGAGGTAGACACGATTGTCCCCTTACTCTAACAATAGGGAAACTAGAAGGAGAGATAGGCCCCCAGAATTCCCTCAGTATCAATATGTCGATCTGTTGTACAAAAGAAAGGAGATGGACTGCCCTAATACCATCATGCTTACCCATGGCTCCCTGTTACAGATGATGGTTGTGGTCAGGTAAAAGGAGCCCAGGCAGCCTTACTCATCCATGGCCAGACCTAGAAGGTCAACTTGGAAATTTTCTGGGTTTGATGTCTCCATGCCACGATGTGCACAAGGACAATCGACTGACTGCCCAATGTCCTTCCCTATGGCATCTTGAACAAGGTCTCATGGGTCCAAGATGAGGCTTAGGGCATGCTCAGGCCCAGTGACCAGCTATACTACATTTGAAACACGGGCCTGGTGGTTCTAAAGCCCCAGGGGGACAGGGGAGCAACATGGACAGCATGGATTGGGTGGTCTGTCACCTCTGCCAGTTGAAGGGCCATGGCTAGTATGTGACAGTGATGATTGTGGGCTTTGTCATTCCTTGCATGGTACACCTTAAAAGTCAACCCTAATACTTCTTCCTGTGGGTTTAAGGGGTCTTTCTCCAAATGTCTAAGTTTAGCCTTAATGTTAGGGTAG
The DNA here is from genome assembly GCF_014885135.2 of Alexandromys fortis. Classification (NCBI taxonomy): domain Eukaryota; kingdom Metazoa; phylum Chordata; class Mammalia; order Rodentia; family Cricetidae; genus Alexandromys; species Alexandromys fortis. The sequence goes on along the minus strand of NW_026067937.1, from coordinate 14,266,185 downwards.
CACTGAGAAAAAAAATGAGTCATGAGTAACTGTCTGCCTTCTGTTGTTTCTAGATCTAAGTTAGTATATTGTAACAGGGCTTTAGTGAGGTGTTCCAAAATTGCAGAAGGATTTTTCTTCATATCTTGAATGACCTCTGAGAGCTTATTATAATTTACTGGCCTGAGGGAAGCCTTATGGAGAACTGCCAGGAGGCAAGTAAAAAACTAATCCCTAGTAAAAATTCTACCTGAGGAGTTGTGGTTCTCACTGGGGGGCCACCTCTGCCTCCAGGAAGTGTATTGCCTGTGTTTGGTGAACCTTGTCTGCATGTAGCCTGGCCTGCTGCCAAACTTGCCTATGCTCTTCGGGAAGGAAGTTATTAGATAGGATGATACAGATATGATGAAAGATGAGATTATAAGACTGGAACTTAGAGCTTAGATAGTAAAAGACTTGGATATAAGGAAACTCCTTCCATTTGCCCGTGCACTGACAGTAGTTAGAAAGCTCTAGTAGAGTATTGGGATCAAAGGAGTTGTTAAGTGGCCACTTTAAATTGTTATCTAAATTGTAATGAGGCCAAATTTTTTTGAACAAAGATAGGCAAGTGTGGGAATCTGTAAGTAGGGCATTAAGACTTGGGGTTTTAGGGCCTCTAAAAGGCATCCCAGGGGGAGGCTGGATTGATGGTCTTGGACGGCTTGCTACCCATTGCTGAAACCTGTAAAAATGGTGACACCACAAAGGTTATAGGGGGACGTCTCCCCTCTATAGGTAGGGTGTGACGGCAGCAAACGCCTCAGGGCTTGTAGAAGAGCGTCCTCTACCTACAGGCAGGGTGTTAAAGCATGACTGGCTCTAGTCAGGGAAACTCAGAAGCCAGAAGACCATGGTGGGGAGCATCATATGCAGATGACAGAGCTCATGCATGTGTGCAAGGGCTCATGCAGCTGCATCATATGTAGATGACACAACCATCCCGCACGCGGGTCATATGAGGTTCTTTAAGATTCCCAGGGCCATTAGGCACTTCTGCCTGAGGGCTTGTCTGCACATGCATGGCCCTAAAACCTGGAAGTGTCAGCCATTTTGTATGGCTGAATTATTCCAGTGAGGATGACTCCCACACAGCAGTCTTAGAAGCTGTGGTGAACAACCTCTACCATACTTAAAGCCTGAGAGAGGCAGAGGCCAGACCCAGGGACTCTGAGACCAAATTGTTTAGCATTTTAAAAAGTACTCTTGGACAGAAAATGATTTTAGATACACAATAGGGCAAGTTAAGACATCTAAACAAGACACAGTATATTTAAAAAATGTATGCAGGCTTGGGAGAGAGAAGAAAAAGACTGAGACAATAAAAGTAATATAAAAGAGTACAGACAGTCATAGATTAAGAAATAAAGATAATAAAATAAATAGTAAACTCTTAGAAAAAGTAAAGAGTAAAAATAATAAGCCATAAAAGATGAAATATACACAGAGAGTTTGGATTATGTATGTTATGTTTTTTTTTTTAATTATTTGACTGTTAAAGAGCTATGTAACAAGAGACATTTTATTGCATGGGCTGCTAAGCTAAATTAGCATACACACACACACACACACACACACATATATATATAGTAAAGTTATCTTGATTTAAGAATTTGGGTCTTAGAATATGTTACTTTGGCTAAGAGGTTCTTCTTTTCTTTCCACAGAGGGTGAGAACCTGTGGACTCCTTCCAGACTAATGTGGTTTGATGGATCAAGACCCCCCAAAAGGTCCATGTGAACACCCCCCAAAATTACTTCGTTCAACATAAAACAGGAAGCAGTTTGGGCAGAACTACACTCAAATTCCCTAAATGGTAGTTTATAAATGTTTGTTTACATTTAAAGGGGGATATGCTTAGAGATTTGCATTGGTATGAATCTTGGTTTATTGATAACAAATTTGAGGTCAATTTTGTTATACTGTGTATATGTATTTCTAATCTTGATTAAGGTATTGTGTTTGTCCAGCTCATTTAAAAATGTAATGCATAATCAAGAAATATAGGTTAATATTTATCTATAATAGTCAAACATGTAGTCATGTCAGGTTGTCCAGATATATAGAGATATACTTTAGTTAGGTATTCTTCAAATCTTTCAGAGACCTTCAGAATATTGCATTTAAAAAGTTTTAATAACAAAGAACTTTTCATGACAATGAGACACACCTGCCCCTGGCAGCACCAATCTACTTCAAGAGGATTATAGGCATTGAAGAGGCTCCTTATGGAGTTTGTTAGCTATCTGGGTGAAGAAACTACACTTTCCTGGACTGCTTGATGAACTGGACCTGCAGGACCTGCAGAGAAATGACCCTTTGGGCTTCTTGCTTTATGAAAAAGTCTGCCAGGCATTTTGCAGGACACAGAAGAAAGCAACTGGTGGACTTTGCCATTGCAAAGAAAATCTTCAAATTTCCTGTTTCATGGAAAAGTCTGGTAGATATTATGTGCCTGTAGGCTGAAGATGGATGCCCCAATAACACAGAAGAACTTTGAGTCATTCTCTGGGCATGAGATGTCTCTGTCATTTCTTGAGTTTTGGTAGTTGTTTTACAATGCACTTCATGTTTACTTGAGAAATTTTATATGATTCTGGAGTGTTTGATGGAGTTGAAGAATAGATAGCTATAGTTATAGTTTTCCTTAGTTATGATAAAATATAAAATAGATATAAATGTTGTAACTGTAGTTCTTGCATGATACCTGCTTTGTTGTATTAAATTTTACTATGTTAAATTTAAAATATTTTTTATTCAAACAGAAAAGAGGAGGTGATATGGGATTCCCCTCTGTATGTTGTGTTTACCATTTATGAATAAAGAAACTGCTTTGGACCTATAGCAGGGCAGAACTTAGTTAGGCAGGAAAAACTAGATTGAATGTTGGGAGAAAGTAGGCAAAGTCAGGGAGAAGCCATGGAGCTGCTGCTGGAGACAGACATACTGAAACTTTGCTGGTAGGCCACGACCTTGTGGTAATGCACAGATTAATGGAGATGGGTTAAATTATGATATAAAAGTTATCCAATAAGAAGCTAGAGTTAATGGGCTAAGCAGGGATTTAAATAATATGGTTTCTGTCTATTATTTTGGGGCTGAGCAGCCAGGAATCAACAAGCAGCTTCCTACTACAACATTCCTCTTTTCATTTATGATTTTGTTAGTTTGGATAGTCTCTCTCTGCCTTTTGGTTATTTTGGATAGTGGTTTGTCTATCTTGTTGATTTTCTCAAAGAACCAACTCTTTGTTTCATTGATTTTTTTTATTCTGTTTCTATTTTTATCTATTTCATCCCTCAATTTGATTATTTCCTGGTATTCCTCCTATGTGAGTTTGCTTCTCTATGTTCTAGTGCTTCCAGGTGAACTGTTAAGTTGCTACTGTGAGAATTCTCCAAATTCTTTATGTGGGCACTTAACACTACGAACTTTTATTTTAGTACTGCCTTCATAGTGTCACATAAGGCCCCTGCTTGCTGTTGGCACAGTCTGTCACTTCAACACTTAGCCTTGCCACGCCAAGTTAGAGTGGAGAGGGGCTAGCTTGGGCCTTTTGGGTCAACCCCAGCATCTGCCTGCAGCTTTGACTACCCACCCCTACCATGGGACTCAAGCTGAGGGTCAGAGGTTCTTCCTCTACAGGAAGCAAGGGAAGAAGGTGGGGGTGGAGCCACCCTGCCTGCCCCCCACCCCCGTGTGGGAATCCAGTCCATGTAAGCAGAAGCTGGACATGGCTAAAGTCTGGGACAGGGAATGGAAAAAAAACATGTGATTTCCATGGCACCCTCGGGCCCTGTCTTAGAAGTCTGGCCAGTCCTTCAGCTTCTTATAGTCAGTGGAAACAGCGAGGAACTTGTACTGATCGTTGGGGCTCACACGGTTCCAGGGCTCTGGGTTGTTCTTTCTGTCCCAGCAGACATCCAGGCTACTCAGCGCCAGTCGAAGCAGATAGAGCCCAGCACTGCTCATGCCCAGGCAGATGAAGCCGATCATTGGGATGAGCCCAGGGTGTCTTTTTATCTGCTGGTAGAAGCGGGCCCCTGAACTAGTTCCTGCCATCTGTTTCCAGTCATAAAGTTATTTTTAAGGTCATTTTCTTCTGCTTCTTTTTGCTTTGGGATGTTCCATTCTTACTGTTGTAGAACCACCAGGTTGAGGTAGTAACACACTGTTCTTTATGTTATTGAGTGTATTCTTGTACTGACATCTGCCCGTCTCTTCCCCCAATTTATACAGGCAGTGCTGTGATTCTGTGATCACTCTTTCTTCATTTGGTATAGGTGGTGTCTGTGATTCCCAGTGTCACTGATGACACAGGGGGTGGCTGGGGTTGGAAGATGGAGTAGAACTTTTAGATTACAAGGTCAAATAGGTGGTGGAGAGGCCTTGCGGCAGGCTAGAAGGGCTGCAATAGGTGGGAGATGGTTCTACGACCCAGATTCAGCATTATTCAGGTGGTAGACTACTTTGTATATTGCAATTGATTCAGGTTGTGTCTGTATTTTCAGGAACCATTGATGTTGTGTGTATATGGTGGGGGAAGGGCATGGGTTCAGTTCTCAGAGTTTATTGAAACAAATCAACTATGTCTGTTGTAGATTGGGGCAAAGAGATGATGTCATGGTTTGTCCAGTATTCAAATCCATAGAGTCATGGCAACCTTGTGATATGGGTGCTTTGCCTATCATATTCTAGAGAAACAGGCTGTGGGTTGATTAATAATCCTTGTTCTTTCCTACTTCAACATTCCTGCTATTTATTTTATACTCATATAATTTTGTCACCTTCATTTCTTAAAATCTATGGCCTTTTATGACTTATAGTTTTTGGCATGTTATTAGGTGTGTTTCTGTGTATGTATAGGTGTTATGTGTGTATAACTGTGTATGTGAGGGTAGAAGACAAGGGATGTAGTATCTGCTGTCTACTTTGTTTTGGGAGATAGGCTCTCTCACTTGTGCCCAAGGCCCTCCAATTAGGCTGGCCATCCAACACAGGGTTCCATCTGTCCCCACTTCCCCAGGATTGATATTACAACACCCCCTCACCACATATGACTTCTTATGTGGCTTCTGGGAATTAAATCAGATCATTATGCTTGTGTACCAAGCTCTCTACTAAACAAACTATCCCTGAAGCCTTCTGCCCTTTGTAAAGGGTGTTGGGTTTATTGCCATTGTTGTTGATATTATTACTGTTATGGTGATGATGATGGTGGTGTCTGTGTATATGTGTGTATGACTTGAACAATTGTTGTAGAACCTCTTGATTTTCTGTATGATATGTGCTCATTGTGCCAAGATTCAACTCCTAGGCTTGAGTTAGTTTTCCCATCTGGCTAATATCATTCTGTTTATATGTGATCCTGGTGAGCATGGTTCATTATTTTTTGGTTGGACATTCCTCGTCAAATTGTTATTATGATGTGTTAACTGACTTTGCTGTGTTGGACAATTTCCTTAATTTGACTATGATGTTTTTAAATATCGAGTTTTTATGAATTCATGCAATTTTGATTTTTTGACTTATAAAACTGTAGCAGACACGCTCTGGGCTCAATAATTCAGCAACTACTGATTGATGGTGAGTCTGCAGTTTCATTTTTGTTTCCTGAAACAGTTGTTTGCTAATAATAAAATATTCATTTTTTTTAGTTCTTAGGTTATCCTTTTCAGGTTTCGTATCAACTAACTAAAAACATCTTCTGTTTCTTTTTAACTCTATTTTTTATAATCTTAAAATTGATTTATATTTGTGCCTGAAATAATGGATTTCATTAATATTTTCATGAATGCTTAGCATGTACTTTGCTCATACCAAATCACCCATTACTTTCCATTGTTCCTATTGCCCTTTTGTGGATGTTTTTCCCAAACTATTCCCCTTCTTTTTCTATGTCTTTGGTAGTGGTGACAACCAACTCAACAGGAGTCACCTAGGAGATAAACCTCCTGCACATCAGAGAGGCATTATTTTGGTTCAGTTAATTGGGAAAGGAAGACCCACCATATAGTAAAGATCCAGGATTCCTTAGGCTTTGGTCCTAAAGTAATATAAGAAGAAACTCAGCTGAGCATAGGTATTCATTTCCTTCTGCTTCCTGGGCATGATAGGGCACTGAAAACCTTCCCATGTCTTCCCTGTCATGATGGACCAGAATCTACCTGCAACTGATAGCAAAATAAAACCTTTTATGCAGTAAGTTTGTTACTTCAGGTGTTTGGTTACAGAAAAGTAGCTTACACTGTTTGTGTATATTTTCCTAAAAATGATATATTTTCTTTCTTTCTGACTGAATGAAATTCCAGTGTGCATGTATCATATTTCCTTTATTCACTTACTGGGAAATAGCCAAGCTGATTCTTTTGACTATTATGGATAGTGTGATAATTAAAACCCTAATGTTCATATATTTCTGTATATGTTAATTTAGATAACAAGGATGGGGAGAGATGAATAGAATAGAATTCTATTTTCAGCATTTGAGCAATGTCCATAGTGATTCTTGTAGTGGCTGCACTAATTTACATTCTGACAAATGATGTATAAATCTCTCTTTCTTTCCATATTCTTGTGAGTGCTGTTGTTTGTTTTCTTAATGATAGCTATTCTGACAGGGCTGGGACGGAATCTCAATGCATATTCCTGATGGAATGCATATGGAACATTTTTTCATACATTTATTGACATTGGTATATCATTTGAAAACTGTCTGTGCAATTCATTTGACTATTTTCTCCATTCTGTGGACTGTCTCTCACTCTGTTTAAAAATGCTTCCCTTAAAACAAACCAATTTATTTTTATTAAATGAATGCCATCACATATTATATTGGCCATTTTAAAATCCAAAAGTTCATCTTTTTTAATATGCTTAAGTGACTACAGTTCAGGAAAAATATTGCTATTGAAGATGTTTTCCTATTCAGTAGGCTGCCTTTTTGTCTTATTGACTGTGTCCTTTGCTTTACTGAAGCTTCTCAGTTTCAGGAGGTCCCATTTATTTATTGTTGCTCTCAGTGTCTGTGCTACTGGGGTTATATTTAGGAAGTGGTCTTCTGTGCCCGTGCATTGAAGGCTACTTCCCACTTTTTTTTTCCATCAAGTTCAGCATAGCCAAATTTATATTGAGGTCTTTAAACCACTTGGACTTGCGTTTTGTGCATGGGGATCGATATGAATCTATTTGCATTCTTCTACTTGTTGAATCCAGTTATACCAGCATAATTTGTTAAAGATGCTTTCCTTTTTCCAATGTATATTTTAGCTTCTTTGTCAAAAATCAGCCTATCCCACATCAGACAAAGGACTGATCTCTAAAATATATAAAGAACTCAAGAAATTAGACAACAAAATTCCAAATAATCCAATTAAGAATGGGGTGCAGAACTAAACAGAGAATTCTCAACGGAAGGATCTCAAATGGCTGAAAGACACTTAAGGAAATGTTCAACATCCTTAGCTATCAGGGAAATGCAAATTAAAGCAACACTGACATACCATCTTACACCTGTCAGAATGATTAAGTCATCAAAAATACTAATGATAGCTTATGCTGGAGAGAATGTGGAGTAAGGAGTACACTTCTCTGTTGCTGGTGAGAGTGCAAACTTGTACAACCATTTTGAAAATCAGTAGGGCAGTTTATCAGAAAATTGGAAATCAGTATACTTCAGGACCCAGCAATACCACTCTTGGGCATATACCCCAACGATGCTCAATCATACAACAAGGACATTTGTTCAACTATGTTCATAGCAGCATTATTTGTAATAGCCATAACCTGGAAACAACTAAATGCCCCTCAACCTAAGAATGGATAAAGAAAATGTGGCACATTTACACATTAGAGTACTACTCAGCGGGGGGGGGGGGGGACAAGGACATCTTGAATTTTGTATGCAAATGGATGGAATTAGAAAACACTATCCTGATTGAGGTAGCCCAGACCCAGTAAAATGAATATAGTATGTACTCACTCACAAGTGAATACTAGCTGTAAAGCAAAGAATATTGAGCCTATAGTTCATGATTCTAGAGAAGCTAAGTAACAAAGTGAACCCTAAGAAAAACATACATAGAATCACCTGGAAAGGAGAAATAGACAAGATTGCCTGACAAAATTGGGAACATAGGGGTCCGGGGAGTAGGGAGACTGGAAAGGGAAGGGGAGGGAAGAAGGGCAGAGAGGAGGAGAACTTGAGGGAGTGGGATAGTCGAGATGGAGAAAGGACAGAGATGAGAGCAAAGAAAGAGATGCTTTGATTGAGGGAGCCATTATGGGCTAGCAAGAAACCTGTCACTAGACAAATTCCCAGAAATCCACAAGGATGACCCTAGCTAAGACCCTAAGCAATAGAGGAGTGGGTACCTGAACTGGCCTTGCCTTGTAGTCAGACTGATGAATATTTTAAATATCACCATAGAAACTTCATTCAGCAACTGATGGAAACAGAGGCAGAGACCTTCTTTGGAGCACTGGACTGAGCTCCCAAAGTCCGGTTGAAGAGTGGGAGGAGTGAGAATATGAGCAAAGAGATCAAGACTATGATGGGCACACCCACTGAAATAGTTTACCTGAGCTAATGGGAGCTCACCAACTCCAGCCAGACAGGAAAACATCAAATGTCCAAACTAGTCCCTCTGAATGTGGGTGACAATTGTATGGCTGGGGCAAACTATGGGGCCACTGGCAGTGGTACCAGGATTTATTCTCATTGCTTGTACTGGCTTTTTGGGCACCCGTTCTTTTTTAATGGCTATCTTGCTCAGTCTAGATATAGTAGGCAGGGCCTTGGATCCTTCCCAAAGAAATGTGCCTTACCCTCTCTGAGGAGGTTGAGAAGTAGATGGAAGGGATGGGAGGAAGAAAGGGAATGGGAAATGGGATTGCTATGTAAAATGAAAAAAGATAATGTGTTTTCTTTTTAAAAAAATAAATAAAAAAGTAAAAAAGAAAAAAAGAAATATATTGCTATTAAGTTCTAGTTTTTCAGTTGTGAAGGCATGGAAAGTAGCCTAAAGGTGATGGTTACTTGGGTACTGAACTGGACATAGGAATTTAGCAAAGGAAATTTAGTCATTTTCTTGGTTTTCCTGAAAGACTATTCATTGGCCAAGTCTTTACAAAGTCAGATGCTCAACAAACGTATCACTGGCATGTGACCTTTTTGTCATCCCTGTGATCAAATATAACTGCCTGAACATTATAAACTGCTCTCAGCTTCACTGGAGCAGAGGATATGAAGGTACATATACACACACATGTGCATACACACATATGAGGAATATATATATATTCTGACTTTTTGTAGTGTAAAATACATTTTTATTACTTGTTTCTAACTTCCTTTTCTTTTTTCTATTCTTATTTCTTCATAGTGGTAAGCACAATATGATATATTATATATGCAGTTACATCACAAAGAGGAGAGGTAAATTAAATCAAAACAGTTATCATACAGATTTGAGTCATGTTTTATTTCAGAGAAATGTTTATTTAATCACTTTTCCTTTTGAGTATATTTTCCTTTGGCCCTCCTCTGATTTGTAGCTAAGGTGTGTATTTTGTTTTAGTTAGGGTTTCTATTGCTGTGAAGAGACACCATGACCATAGCAACTCTTATAAGGGAAAACATTTATTTGGTGGCTTACAGTTCGGAGGCTTGGTCCATTATCATCATAGTGCAGCATGATATACAGGCAGATACACTGTTGGAGAGGCAGATGAAACCTCTATGTCTTGTGTAGCCAACAGGAAATAAACTGAGGCACTGGGCAGTATCTTGAGCATAGGAGACCTCAAAGTCTGCTCCCACAGTGACATACTTCCTCCAACAAAGGCACACCTACTTCATCAAGGCAACACCTTCCAATAGTGCCATTCCCTATGAGCTTTTGGGAGCTAATTACATTCAAACTACCACAGAGGACCATGAGGGTGTAATTTTTCTAAGTGTTAAAAAGGAGCTTAGAAGACTCTTGGTTTAGCTGACCTCTGGGGTAGCCCCCTGTCATTTCTAGGTATACTGAAGGAAAAAATGATTCAAAGGTAGAATATTCCTAGGGAAGAGATTTGCAGACAGATGGGCAATAGCTGATGAGAGGGAAGAAAGAGGGAGTGGAAGATAGGGTTAGATTTGCCTCTTAGTTCATTTTGTTACTTTAGGCAATTCATTTTCTATTGCTGCCCCATTATTAAATCTCAGTGATTTCCCAAGCTTCTTTCAACTTTTACACTTTCTGATCTGGTCTGCAATTCACTCTACAAGCACTTGGTAGAAATCTATTGTAGTCAGACAGTGGATTCTCTCAATAGTATTTGCTTCAGTATTGTATCAGGTAATCAATCTTTGATCATTAACTGTCTTTCACCTTGAGGTTACTCAGCCTGGGATGAGTTCTAGAAAGATCATCAGTGTTAGAGAAGTTGAACCTGTTTGTATCTTCTTGTGTTCTTTGTCCCTACCCTCATTTAGGTACTAGCCATAGGTACAGGATACCTGCTTTCCCACAGAGAGAAAAAGATTATCTTTACCGTTTGGTGCCTGCATGTTGACTAATGGATGTCCAGGAGTGGGAAACAGATGTCTCTTCAGGGCAATCTGCCATTTCAAAGGTTCTTGTTGTTATGTGTCTTTTGCAACCCTTAAAACAATTGGATGCTTAATTCTTGAATTCTTTTTTAATTTCATAATTAAAAAGGATAATTTTTAAAAATTAGATGTTTACATTTTCCCAACAATAAATTTGATATCTTATGACACAAGAATTACAGTCTTAGGAAGAAAGAGACCTGTGAGAACAAGGCAAAGACATAAAATACCGTGAGGGAAAAGCAGGCAGCTGGCTGTGACTGTAAAGGAAAGGAAACCTTTGGGAGGCCCTGTCTATAGGATAGTTATTATTGGATATTTGTAACACTGGGCAGAGAGATGGAGTCACTTAAGTGACTGTTCTGCAAACTGGTTTGAAGAATTCTTCTTGTCTCTATAACATAATTCTTGGTGACTATGTTCCCTTACACAAAGAATCTGTAAGAAATGGAATAAAATGCTATGTGAATGAAATTACAATATGCAAGAATAGTATTTAGACCAGTATTATAAGTGCAAAATCAAAACCCAGCAGCAGGAAAGATATTTATCACAAGCTGTCTAAGGGGCCAGGGTGAGAGGGTATACCCAACCCCTATAACCCCCAACTTCTCATTTCCTAAATTCAGAGGCAGTCCCTTTCCATAATGAAGCTTTAAATTCTAATTAGGGAAACAGCTTTTAATGTCAGATAGCATACTCCTCAACCAATAATTCAATTATTCGCTCATCCATCAGGTACTTATTGAACACCATTATGCGTTAGGTATAGGATTCTGTGCTAAGCATACAAGGATGAACAAGACACAATCCTGCCATCAAATAGGTCATTTCTGTCAACTCTATCACGTGGTAAGCCAAGATGCATTTTATTACAGAGATATGACTGATACACAAAAACATTACATACTTAGCAGCTTGATCAGTCTGGCAATGATCATGTATTGGTTATCCATCTCAGTATTTGGGGCTATAACTTGTCCTACATTTCCCAAAGTTTCCCCATCATTATCACCATCATCTTTGTTGTCTTATCATAATCCTTCATTCTTGACCGATTTCTCCTTATACATGCTCTTATGACATTCACAATTCACATACCTATACTAACTTACTTTTTGCTGAGTATTTGGTTGACAGTTCCTTATACTTTAAAAGTTACACGACTCACTTTTAATTTATTATTGCCCTTTAACTGGTGAATGCAGACATTTTCCAAGATGAGTCATGTTTAGTTTAATTTTCACTCTCTTATTTTGTGCTCTGTAGTCTACTTAGTAAGCTTATGTGATGAATAACGTGAAGGTTTCGTCAACCTGAGAAATCTCCCAGACAATTGAGAAAAAAAAAAAAAAAAACTAACAGTATTTTTGGAAATTAACTGGCAAACAACAAACTGTGCATACTTAAATTTGGTAAGTTTTGACATATGTGTGCACTTATTACTACAATGAAAATAATGAACATTGCTGTCAGGGTAAAAAAGAAAACGAAAACAGAAAAAATCTTGATAAACTCTACCTGCTCTTCTATCCTTCCTTCTCCGTCTCCTACTTCCAGAATGTCAGATCTATTTTGACACATTTTCTCAAATTTTACAGAGTTAATAATACATTTTATACTGTTTTTAGCCACTTTATTCTGTTTAGTATAGTTATATGTCTATTCACATAGTTATTGCCAATACTTTCTTCTTTGTGTTGTTCAATAGCATAGTTTATGTAAAGATACTGTTGTGTTTTTTCATTTGTTGATGAATGTTTGGTCTGCTTCTGGGTTGGGACTATTCTATCCAAAGCTTCTGTCCTCCTTTGTGAAGAAACATGAACACTTAATTTTTTGGTGACTGCTTGAGAGTTGAATGGCTCCATCATCAGACAAGTGTATGACCAGCATTTTAAGAATTTGCCAGTACATTTTTCAGAGTGCTTTTTACCACTTTTCATTCTCTTAAGCAGTGAGTTGCTTGAAGCTTCTCCACATCCTCACCGAAGTTTTCTGTGGAGTCTTCAATTTACTCTTCAGAGTTGTGTGGTGCTATCGTGTTACTGGGGCCTGAGTTGTTCTTGTTGGACAAGCCCCATGACTGCACTCTTGGAGTGAATGCTGATTTGATCATGATGTGTTGCCAGTTTTTTATGTTACTACTTTTTATGGTTTAAACCTGCCTGGCATTTTTGTATCTTTGTTGAAAAGGGATCTTGATCTTTGAGAATTATACTTTAATATTAATTTTGTCATGTTTTCTTATGAGGTTAGTGTGGAAGTATCTGATTTTTACCATTTTGCTGGAGTATATACAATTTCTTCTGTGTATATATACTTATATGTATATATACACATATATATTCACACACACTTATATATGTAATATATGAATGAACAGAATTCCTCTAGTAAGGAATCTTGGATTTAATGTATAAATCTTGGATTCAAAGGTAAAAATTCATTACTTTTAAAAATGAAATATTTAAGCTATTTAATTTTTAATTCTTTTTACCTCAAAATTACCCCTTTCTTCTATGAAAATGCAATCATCTTTAAAGGAACAGAGTCATGAACTAAACCCTAACATAAGAAATATTTATATACATGTTAGAATGCTGTTCATGGGAATACGTTTAAAAAGTAAACACAATTCAGTACTTTTCAGACCAATCTATTTTATCAAGTAGTGATTCTTTCTTTATCCTCAGTGTAAGTTTCTGGTCCTTGGGCTTTCTATATATTGGGATTCCTGGAATTAAAATGTGATTTTTTTAAGTGAACGTTTGAACTGTCCTAGTTAAAAAAACCTTCCTGGAATTATAGCTTCTTAATAAACTGAATCTCAAAAGGCATTCTTACTGCCTCTCACTGGCTGTGTGCTCTGCTACAGCGTTATCTTCCCTGTGTTTCAGAAACGATGTGGAATGAGCAGGCACCCACCTACTGAAGTTCTCCAAGTGTCTGGCTTTCTGATGTTTCCCTCCCCCACCAGCTGAATCATTTCATTTTCTTCTATACCTAAGATGCTTCTCTTTCCAAGCTTTCAACCACTGGTAGTCAGACTTGCCAAATATGGGTACGGCCAAATACTTCTGTATTATTCAGGAAAGCATATAATAGTTTTGGCTCATATAATGTCATGTTGAGTCATGCTGTGCAGATTTATAATAAAAATACAGAGCATATTGTATAGTGTTATAAGTAACCATATTTAAATCACTTGAGTATATATAAACTGATATGTAAATTAGAAATTTTGTATGAAAGTTATTGTAATAGTAAGAATCAATCAGTAACCTCTGATAAGGTCATAAGACAATTGCTCAGGGGTATTTCTGACACCACAACGATATTGGTGGTGCTTTGCTTCCTCTTTTAGGAGATAGGTTTTGCTCCAGGAACTGTTGCAAGACATGTCTGTCTGCAGCAGTCTATTCCAAGCATTTGTTTTTCCATTTAATATTCCCCAAAATGAAAGTACAAAAAATAAAGTCAAGGTAATAATTAAGACTTTATGATCTCTGATTTGGCTTAAAAAATCCACTTCAATCTACAGAAGTTAAATCTTAGCAAGTCAAACAGAGAGAGCCTGATTATTTTCATGATAGCAGGTTTTACTAATCATTCCATTAATGAAAGTAGAGAGGAGGATGCTGGGAGCAGAAGGGTTCCAGCAGGTACTGAAGTGATGAGGAAATGAGGGGCCAGGAGTAGGCTTAACCAAGATGAAGTCTGCATGAAAAACCTGCTTGGGAATTTCTGACATTGTAATTCATGCAAAAAAGTTAGTAAGAGGACATATATGACATGTACGAACAGGGGGTGAGCATTTGAAGCTAAAGGTTTAAGTAGATATAGGGACAACAGATTGGGAAAATGAAGGGGTGGAATTAGCAAAAACTAAGGATGTATGAAGTCTTATGAAATGCCACTAGTTTTTAAATCTAATTAAAGATATAATTTTAAACAGAGTTTTGAACAAAAATAGCCCACATTATATATAATGCTACTCTCAAAAAACATAGATCACTAAATGAAGATCTCTCTTTGAGACACAGGTTAGATCTTTATGCGTTACTGACCAGAGAGGCACCAATGCAGGTCATTGCCGTTGTTCTTTGCTTCCCACCATAACCAGATAAGTTCACATTGTGAAGACACCTTAGAGTTTGGTTGAAGGACACAGGACACAGAGAAGCTAACCTTGAACTGACTGTGGAATGTTTCCTACTGACTTAATGGTGTAGTACTGGATGGTGCAATGAAAGTTGCCTAGGGAGAAAAAGCCATCAATGATTATATCCAATGCTGGGCCCCCACATGCTATAATACTAATCTGCTAAACAAGATGTACTCTCCAGTGCAATAGTGGCAATACTGTGTACGGACCTAACTATCTTCCTACTGGACTGGATTTGAGGACTGCTTCACAATAGGGAATTTACACCCAGTACTGTAAACATGTTAAAAACCATGGTTAGAGAGTTCACAGGCTCTAGAGGAGAACATATTGGTGTTCTTCTCATAAATGATCATGTTGCTGAACTGTCTTCTAAATATTTATAGTCACAGGTTTGAGCTGTTCCTGTCTTGGTCAGAGAGGCTTTTTCTTGCACTGACTGATTGATGCAAAGATACATTATTGTACAAAGTGCTGAGAATGAATGCCTGAGTGTTCATCTGTATCCATCCGGTCTCCCAAGACTCAGGAAATATCTCAGAAGAGGGCGCAAAAAGATAAGACGGAGAATGGTGTTGGGGATTTTGCTGTGAAATCATGTGCTCTGAGCATGATGTGGCTGTTACATAAACTTAGAGTAGCTGTGGCTAATTAAACCAAACCTACACACGATCAAACCTATTGGGAGGATTTTGTTACTAGGAATCTTGCCCCTCAAGGGCTTATTGCACTCTTATCTCTTTTTCTTTCTTTATATCTTTTCTGGCCATGAGGTGAGGACTACTTCAACATGCTCCCACCATAATGTTCCCCAAATTTCATGAGGCTGCAAAGTACAGGACATTAAATAGAGAGCTGTTGACTTTGTGGGAGCTAATAGTCTATGGTTAGGAGACACCAATATAGAAACACTATTTGGGGCTTAATATTGAAAGCCTCCAATGCCAGCTCAGGCTGAAGACTATGAATGCTGGATGATGGACAATTTTGGTGGTTGTTAGAGCTGAGGAAGAATTGGGAGCTAGTGTATGAGATACTGGGCACACAGAGAGTAACCACAAGTTTAGGTCTCCATATCATATCAATTACTATGAGGACCTCAACTGTAGGAATGGTCCTAGGAGGTCAGTATGTGGAATGGACCACCAAGGAAGAAAGAACTGATCATGATGCCTAGTGTGGAAACATAGTTTTCATAGGAAGTGAAACCAGCTTATGACATAACATTATCATTTTGGAGACACCAATGAAGGAACACACATGGAAATTTTAGAAACTATTTACAACATTTGGCTGTGGACCATTAACTTCCCATCTGATTAGAAGGAGAGAAATGCTTTTGAACGTCTTATTAGTGAGGCAAAGACAATGTAGAAATAAGACCAACTTTCCCCCTCTTCAGAGAAGACATTGTTCTTGGTGTTTTCATCCTTTCAGAAAATTAATATTGCATCTATCTCAAAGCTAATGAAATAGGTGCAAAGAAGTAGTGATTTGGGACCAAGGAAGTAACCCAGTTGATAAATTGATTGCCATTAAAACATAGGACTTGAGTGTGAAATCCAGAACATATGTAAAACACGTGGGGGCTAGGGTACATATTTGTAATCCTAGAGATAATGCTAGTGAGGTGGAGGAAGATCCCTAGAACTTTCTCTCAATGGACTCTAGATCAGTAAGAAAATGTGTGTGTGAGATATGTGTTTATATATATATATGTATATATATGTTATGTATGTCATATATAAATACATACACACATATATAAACAGTTGAAATATGGCCAACCTGTGCAAATGTCCATGAACACACTTGCATGTACACACTCCTGCATGCACAGAAACATGTACACATATACACACAGGAAGTACTGATTTGTCCAAAGTCAAAGTCTGCTCTACTAGTCTGAAATCACTAGTCTTTGAAATCATCATTCACATACACTTATTATTAATCTGTTTCATCAATGTAATATTCAATCTCCAGGAAAAACTGTAGATAACTCATCCATTCTGATGATATTTTTATATTTTTATAGCTCTACTTATGTTTTATGACTCTTATATTTAAAATAATGCCATATAATGTATATAAATATGTATAAAGAAAGCCTAGAAACAGACATACTAAATTGGCAAAAGCATCAATATAGGAAGAAGAATTCAAGATTGGCAATGAAATTAAATACAATTTATGTCTGATCATTTAGTCATTTATATGGAGAATATATTCATGTATTTTTGTGTAATTAAAATTTAATTTTAAACAAATACTTCTGCTTACAAAATCACTTCCAATGCAGACATGAGAATGATACCAGGAAATTGAATTAAGTAAATGATTAAACAGAATGAGTTTATGAACATCATTTAGAAAACTTGTTTTTATTTCCCCTCAAGCACAAGCAGTTGGGCAAACCTTGTGTTTCTGAGTTTATGTTAGTAGATTTGTAGCATGAGGTGGGTACACCCCAGCAGGCATTTAAGTGCAACTTTTTATTCTCATGGCTGGTATTTGTTTAATCACTTTGCTACTGAATCTAGAGTTTAGAATTTTAAGTAGACTGGATTGGGAGGGAGTACCTGGGATTGTCTTGTCCAACTCCAGTTCTGGGATTCTAGGTCTGCACCTCCACTCCCAGCTTTTATGTGGGCCCATGGTCTTGAATTCAGATTCTTTCAATTGTGTGTCTGGTGCTCTGCCAGTTTCTGCAGTCTTCCTTTTTTCTTTACTGTGTTTTCTCTTAGCTACTTAACTCTCTTTATTTGCAAGTCTCATTTTAAACTGATCACTCACTTTAACTTGCCATAAAATCTTCTCTGTCCCACTACGCTGTACACTAGAACAGGTGTCCGTTTATGTGTCCCTATGGCCCTTACTTCTCACATTGTATACTTTCCTTTAAGTCTCCCCATTGGCTGGGCATCAGAAGCACCAATGAAGTTTCAACACACACACAAATGCTAGGCCTTACCAAAGACATATTGCATTTGAATCCTCAGAATGTACTTGGGTATTTTTATACTCAACACTCAGAATATTATGACAATAATACTCTTTAACAAAGTGAATTGCAGCTTGTGCCCTGATTACCTGCACCTGCTATTTTACTGCTCCTGACAAGTCTTCCTATCCTCCCCTGTAGTTCTGACTTCATGTACTTGCTAGGGTATTCTCATAACGACAGACCTCAACTTGAATTTCCTATTTTTTAAGGATTTTTTAATTTATAAATGATGTTTTCTGGGTCCTAGAAGTCGACAATGGGATGTCTCAAATGAGCCTTGACCAAGTCAACATTCACAAATACTCAAGGCAGTCTTTCATTGCAATTTTTTACTGTCCATTTTAGTTCATCTTCATCCCATCACCATGCCAACCCACATTCAATAGTAGCATTAGGATCAAGACAGAGAATAAAACATTCCATTTTATTCCCAGAGTCAGGTTTTAAAGCATCTCACTGGTTCCTAGATGTTGCACCAGGTAATCAGTATTCGAGGAGATGCTTTTGTACTCAGATTCTTCCGAGAACTTGGTGTTCAAGTTACTTATAAAAATCATGTGCTTTTGCTCAAACACCCATGAATGACCAAGAAGCAGAACATTGTAATGGCAAGAGGAGCTAGAGGCTGGTTCTAAGTTTATTGACTGGTTCTACCATTTGGATGAGTTATGTGCTTTCCCTTTTTTCAGTATTTCTGTCTATAAAATACAGAAAATATAGTGTGAGATCTACTTCATGGAACATTAAAAATATTCAGTAAGTTAATACACATAAAGTGCTTAGGAGATTGTCAAGCACGTTGCTTTAGGAGTATTACTAGTTTACACCCAAAGATTAGGCATTCAACCAAATTATGCAGATGCTACAGAAAAAAGCAGGGATAAGTTAAAGAACCAACTAAATACTGCAAAACAGTCACTTACACTAAACGGGAGAGCATGGAATGATTGTGTATCCTCTGCAGTTAAAAGGATGTGGCTTTCTTATGAGGTTATCAATGAGAGAGACTCTTTTTTGTTTTGTTTTGTTTTTCCACCCTAGGTCCTGGGATTTTGGATTTGTAACTTTGAACTTTTTCTTAAAGAATTCAAGGGGATTCAAATTGTAAAGGAAGAAGTCAAACTTTCATTATTTGCAGATGATATGATAGTGTGTGTTAGTGACCCCTAAAACTCTACCAAAGAACTCCTACAGCTGATAAATACCTTCAGTGATGTGGCAGGTTACAAGATCAACTCAAAAAAAAAAAAATCAGTAGCCCTCCTGTACACAAAGGATAGAGAAGCAGAGAGGGAAATCAGAGAAACTTCACCTTTTACAATAGCCACAAATAGCATAACATATCTTGGGGTAACTCTAACCAAGGAAGTGAAAGATCTATTTGACAGGAACTTTAAGGCATTGAAGAAAGAAATTGAAGAGGACACCAGAAAATGGAAGGATCTCCCATGCTCTTGGATGGGTAGGATCAACATAGTAAATATGGCAATTCTACCCAAGGGAATCTATAAATTCAATGCAATCCCAATCAAAATCCCAACAAAATTCTTCACAGACCTTGAGAGAATAATAATCAACTTTATATGGAAAAACAAAAAACCTAGCATAGCCAAAACAATTTTATACAATAAAGGAGCTTCTGGAGGCATTACCATCCCTGACTTCAAACTCTATTACAGAGCTACAGTAATGAAAACAGCTTGGTATTAGCATAAAAACAGAGAAGTCCACCAATGGAATTGATAGAAGACCTGGATATTAACCCACAAACCTATGAACACCTGATTTTCGACAAAGGACCTAAAAGTATACAATATAAGAAAGAAAGCATCTTCAGCAAATGGTTCCGGCATAACTGGATGTCAACCTGTAAAAGAATGAAAATAGATCCTTACCTATCACCATGTACAAAACTGAAGTCCAAATGGATTAAAGACCTCAATATTAATTTGAACACACTGAACCTGATAGAAGAGAAAGTGGGAAGTACTCTACAACACATGAGCACAGGAGACCACTTCCTATGCATAACCTCAGTAGCACAGACAATAAGGGCACCATTGAATAAATGGGACCTCCTAAAACAGAGAAGCTCTGTAAAGCAAAGGACACTGTCATTAAGACAAAAAGGTAACCTACTGATTGGCAGAAAATCTTCACCAACCCTGCAACAGACAAAGGTCTGATCTCCAAAATATATAAAGAACTCAAGAAACTAGACTTTAAAATGCTAACTAACCCAATTAAAAAATGGGGTACCGAAGTGAACAGAGAATTCTCAACAGAAGAAGTTCAAATGTCCAAAAGACACTTAAGGTCATGCTCAACCTCCTTAGTGATTAGGGGAATGCAAATTAAAACAACTTTCATATACCATTTTACACCTGTCAGAATGGCTAAAATTAAAAGCACCTATGATAGCCTTTGCTGGAGAAGATGTGGAGTAAGGGGAGCACTCATCCATTGCTGGTGGGAATGCAAATTTGTACAACCACTTTGCAAATCAGTGTGGTGGTTTCTCAGGAAATTCGAGATCAACCTACCTCAGGACTCACCGAAGATATGCCCAATCATACTACAAAAGCATTTGTTCAACTATGTTCATAGCAGCACTATTTGTAACAGCCAGAACCTGAAAACAACCTAGATGGCCCTCAATAGGAGAATGGATAAAGAAAGTGTGGAATATATACACATTAGAGTACTACTCAGCAGTAAAAATCAATGACATCTTGAATTTTGCATGCAAATGGATGGAAATAGCAAACACTATCCTGAGTGAGATAATCCAGACCCAAAAAGATGAATATGGTATGTACTCACTCATAAGTGGATTCTAGCTATAAATAAAGGACATTGAGCCTATAATTCATGATCCTAGAGAAGCTAAATAAGAAGGTGAACCCCCCAAAAAACATATAGTTATCCTCCTGGATATTGGAAGTAGACAAGATTGCCACGCAAAAATTGGGAGCTTGCAGGTAGGGGTGGGGTGGGGGTAAGAAGACATGGGAAGAGAGAAGTGAAAAGGGGAGGATGGGGAGAGCTTGGGGGAATGGGAATTTTGGGATGGAGGAATGGTGGATATGTGAGTAGGGAAGTACACATGTTAATTAAGGGAGCCATTTTAGGGTTGGCAAGAGACTTGACTCTAGAGGGGTTCCCATGTATCCAAGGAGATGTCCCCAGCTTGTTCCTTGGGCAGCTGAGGAGAGGGTGCCTGAACTGGCCCTATCCTATAGGCACACTGATGAATATCTTGCATATCACCATAGAACCTTCATCTGGCGATGAATGGAGATAGAGACAGAAACCCACATTGGAACACTGGACTGAGATCCCAAGGTCCAAATGAGGAGCAGAGGGAGGGTGAACATGAGCAAGGAAGTCAGGACTGTGAGGGGTGCACCCACCCACTGAGACGGTAGGACTGATCTAATGGGAGAGCACCAAGGCCAGCTGGACTGGGACTGATGAAGCATGTGATCAAACTGGACTCTTTGAACCTGGCTGACAATGAGGGCTGACTGAGAAGCCAAGGACAATGGCACTGGGCTTTGATTCTACTGCATGTACTGGCTTTTTGGTTGCCTAGTCTGGTTGGATGCTCACTTTTCCAGACCTGGATGAAGGGGGGGGAGGACCTTGGACTTCCCACAGTACAGGGAACCCTGACTGCTTTTTGGACTGGAGAGGGAGAAGGAAGGGGAATGGGAGGGAAATGGGAGGAGGTGGAAATTTTTAATTAAAAAAAAGAAAAAAATCAATGAATAAAAGAAAGAATTTACCTTGAAATTAGCTTTATAAAAGCAATATATTATAAATGATTATAACATCACTGTTAATGAAACACAAAGCCAAACAGAAGAAGAATCCAGGCCAAATTAATGAAATAAGGTTTTAAATGTCCACTGGCTGTTAATGTTTGCCTTTTAACTTAGGGGCTCAGAATAATTTACCACAATCTCATTTTAATTTTTTTGATGGGGAAAATCTTTTAACAACTTCCTAAAATTCTCACATTGCCCTGTCTATGGACATGCTAATTTTTATTTTATCTCATAATAATTTTAATCTTAAAATATAAGGAAGAATTAATTAACTATCCTGATGGGGGAAGAAAACTTAATAGCAGTTTTAATGAGTGTAACCTTAGCAGGATTTGTAATGACCTCCCAAAGATGACGAAGTCACTTATTCTTTCTTTAGAGTCTTTCACATCCTGTGAATAGTTATAAGTCCTGATTGCAAGTGATTAATTACCTCCTGGAAGCCCCATTTCTAACTTATCTTTTTAGCCTAAAACCAACTGCAGCCTGGAAAATTCAGTGTGAGCTCTAAACATGAAAAGGTGGTATCCTGGCCTTTTCTCCCTTATATAGTGGTGAGAAGACATATTTTTACAAATGTCCAGCTAGAGCTTTTATACTATCATCAAGAATAGGAAGTGGGTTACACTGAGCTGGCCTTCAGTGTTGCTTCTACTCACTGTGCAACACCCTTAGGCATTCAGTAGAGAACTTAGGAAGGCCCTATCTTGGCTAGCTTTATGTCATCTTTGGACAAGCTACAGTCATTTGTCAAGGGGGGCTTTCATTTGACAGAATGTCTGCATGAAATTTGCCTGTGGGTAAATCTGTAGTGCATTTTCTTAATTAGTGATTTACAGATGAAGGTCCAGTGTGATGGTTTGAGTGAGAATCCCCCCCCCCCAATAGGTTCATATATTTGTATACTTGGTCTCCTATAGGAGGAGGGCCTGCTTGTTCATCCCAGCTGCCTGGCTAGCTTAGCCCCAAAATAACCACACAGAAACTGTATTAATTAAATCACTGCTTGGCTCATTAGCTCTAGTTTTTTTTCTCATCACTTTTCAAAATTTCTAATCTAGATAGGGTTAAGAATTTTTTGTTCTAGTTCATACAAAATATCCTCCATTTCTTCAGCAAGACTCCCAAAGCTCAGCCCAGTGCTTGGCTAAGGAATCTCTGCCTCTACTTCTACCAATTACTGGATGAGGGATCTATGATGACAATGAGGGTAGTCGCCAATCTGATTACAGTAGATGGTTCAGGCACCCTCTCCACTATTGCTAGGAGTCTTGTGGATTTCTGGGAGTTTTCCTGGTACCAGATTTCTCCCTAACACCTAAATGTCCCCTCTTTCATTACCCCCTCAGTCCTTTCCTGTTGCGGGAACTCCTTCTGCTCCTTCAGCCAATAGGTGCAGATGGAAACTAGACTCGCTGTGTGCCTAAAAGAGGGACATTGCGTGCTGCAGCGCTCAGAGGCACAAGCAGCTCCACCGTGCTAGTGGTGCAATGTGCAAGGCTCAGAGGTGCAAGCTGCTCTGCCATATTGGACTGGGCGTGGCAAGCCTGTTTTTGACCTAGGAATGTCACAGCTTAGATTCTTAAGTACTTACTTAGCGATTTAAAGGCAGAAATCAAAAGTGCTCCTGGATAGTAAAAAATTACAGATTCACAAAAGGATAGATTCAGACATAAAACACCTCTAAATGGATCACAATGTTGGATGACTGTACGTAGGCTTGGGAGAGAGAGAAGAAAAGAATTTAAAGAATAAAGTTAATGCCTTAAAAAAAAGTAAATGCCTTTAAAGTCTTTAAAGAGACAGAGTACAGATAGTTATAGATGAAAAGAAATAAAGAAAAGTAAGCCACATAAAAATGGAAAATTCACAGAGGGTCTGGATTATATATTTTATTGTGTTTTCTTTAAAACTTTTGACTGTAAAGGAGCTAAGTACAAAAAAAAACATTTCATTAAATGGGCTGCTAAGCTGAACTTGCATGTATGTTCTAAAGGTATCATGACTTCCTAATTTGGGTCCAAGGATACGATGCTTTGGAGAGGGTCCTCTTTTGTTTTCACAGAGGATGAGACCCTGTGGATTGCTTCTATCCCAATATGGTATAATAGACCACACCCTCCTGAAAGGTTGCTATGAACACCCTCAAAAAACTACTTCACTCAACGGCCAACTGAGATGAACCTGGCACACAGGTTACACCATGAAAGATCTGATTAACAGCACCCCCATTCAGCACAAAGCAGTTTGGAGAGAAATAACTAAATCCATATTCCCAAATATTGTTTATAAATGTTCTTTTATATTTAAATGGAGAAATGATATAGATATGAATAATTTACATTGGTATAAATTTTACTGTATTGATATAAACTTAAGGTGAATTTTGTTATATGTATATGTATTTCTGACTTTGACTAAGGTATTGTGATTGTTTAGTTCATTTAAAAATATAATATATAATTAGGAAATATAGGTTGTTAAATGGATAATCATCGATAATAGTCAAGCTTGTAGTCATGTTAGTTGGATTTTCTAGATATATAGAGATGTGTTTCATTTAGATAGGCATTCTTCATATCTTTCAAAGACTACAGAATATGGCATTTAATGTTTTAATAACTTAGGGCTTTTCATGACAATGAGATACGTCTGCTCCTGGCAGCATCAGCTACTTCAAGAAGAAGATGGGCATTGAAGAGGCTCCTTATGGAGTTGGTTAGCCATTTGGGCAAGAAACTGCTCTTGCCTGGACTGTTGCATAAACAGAGAAACCTCAGAGAGAGGACTGCTGAACTTGCCTAAAGGTGTGGTAGTCTTTGGGGTTCCTGATTTATGAAAGAGTCTGCGTGATATTTTGAAGGATACAGAAGAAAGTGACTGAACTGTCTTTGGAATTTCCTGCTTCATGGAAAAGTCTGCTGGATACTATGGGCCTGAAGGCTGAAGATTGATGCCCCAAGGTACAGAGGAACTTTGAGTGTCTCTGTCATTTCTAGAGATTTGGAAGTTGCTTATTTCTTGTTTACTTAGGTAATATTATATCCTTCTGGAGTCTTTGATGGAGTTGAAGAATGGATAGATAGTTATAGTTTTCATTAGTTATGATAAAAGATAAAATAGATATAAATATTGTGACTGTAATTCTTGCTTTATAACTGTTTTGCTATATGTAATTGTACTATGTTAAAATGAAAACCTTTCTTTTTGTTTAAACAGTTAAAGGGGAAATGATATAGGAGGGTCATCTGTCTAGGTGTTACTTTCATTGGCTAATAAAGAGACTGCCTTAGCCTTTTAATAGGGCAGAAAATTAGGTGGGTGGAGTAGACAGAACAGAATGCTGGGAAGAAGGAAACTGAGTCAGACACCATAACTCTCCTCTCTGAGATGGACGCAGATTAAGATCTTTCCCAGTAAGCCACCACCTCGTGGTGCTACACAGATTAATACATATGGGTTAAAGCAAGATGTGAGAATTAGCCAATAAGAGGCTGAAACTAATGGGCCAGGCAGTGTTTAAATGAATACAGTTTGTGTGTTGTTATTTCCGGGGTTAAGCTAGCCATGCAGGAGCCGGGCAAGACGAAAAGCAGGCCTCCAAGCTAGACAGACTAGACAATCAGTGAGTCAGTGTAAGCCCTTGTATGCATGTGTTTGTGGTCTTGTATACTCATTCATACATATCAACATCGGCCTCTGATCTCCATAGATCCACATGGGTGAAAAAACCTTCACACATGGTTGTACCCACACATATAACACACACTTAGCTGTTAAAAATTCCTTTTATCTTTCAATTTATTGGATTGATACTTGGGTAAGAAAGAGAAATCATAAAAGATGAATTCATACATGTTTATAATATCTACTGAAAAATGAATGCTTTTGCAAAGAAATGCAGAGATTTAGGACACTTTGTACGTTATTGTAACAGACATTGGAATATAATATACTAAAGACATATATTTTAACTTTTTGAAAAAAATTAAACAAAACGAACAAGTTATACCTAATAGAACACCCAGAGGGCAAAGTCGATTGCAAAAATATCACTTAAGTGATAAGGAGTAAAACAGGAAGGGAGGAGTGATAGGAGTGAGGAGCACCTGCAGAATACATATTAATTTCGAACTTATATAAAACATTTATTAAGAAAGATCACATCCTCAACCAAGAAAACATTTATGTAAGTCTAAAGTCATCAACATGACTTGGAGTATGCTATTTAACCACAAGTGAGTGAACATGAAAATTAGTATAAGAAAGATATTTGGGAAATCTCCAAATGTTTATAGGTGGAAAACATGCTACCAAGGAGCTCACACATAAAGATGTGATTACAAGGAAAACAGAAAGCCAGGGGGCAGCAAAGAAATTGTTTAGCTACCTTGAGTCCTGTGAGGGAGAGGTTGAGCTGCAAATGTTTAGTCGATGCGAAGAATGTTAAATAATCAGTGATCTATTCTTTCTTCCAACAAACAAAATCCAAGTAAGCACAAAACTGTAAGAAAGCAATACATAGTAGATAAGTAGCAAATGATAAGGTAAAATAAACAAGAGTCAATAAATGATAAAAATCTGAGTAAACATCACACTAGTCAAAAAAGTAAAATTTTAGGAAAGCGATAAAGACACTGATTTCTGAGCCAAATCAGCATGTGATTAGCCTTTCAGTTTCCATGTTCAAACAGTTACAAATTAGCAAGGGCTTTTCCCATGTCACTCCCAGTGTGAGGTTCACACATGTGTCAAATATTGGCATTTCTCTGTATATTAGTTCCGTATTAATACATTTTACTTATTTTCAGATAAGTCTCCTGTTTGCTTTCTGCTTACTATTTTGCAGCAATCTTCCTATTTTCCAAAGTGTTTGTTGTTATAAGAATTAAAACCTTGCCGGGAGATGGTGGCACACATCTTTAATTCTAGCATTTAGGAAACAAAGACAGAGGAATCTGTGAGTTTGAGGCTAGAGTGGTTTACAGAGCAAGTTCCAGGACAAGCTCCAAAGCTAAGGAGAAACCTTGTCTCATAAAACAAAACAAAACAACAACAACAACAAAAAGAATCAAAACCTAAGCCTTTCATTATAACTACTTATTTAGGAAAATTCTGCTGTAAAACATTTCATTTCATGGTAGAGTCTAATGATTTTTTGTCATCTTGTTTAATTTTTCTTAATCATTAAATCACACAAAAATTTTAAATTTCCCTAGAGCTGTTTCTCTTTTTTTCATGTTTAGGACCCTAACTAGAAGATGAGAAATGACGTCACTTTTAGGAAGTATTGTGCTGGTTAGTTTTATGTCAACTTGAGACAAACTAGAGTTATCTGAAAGGAGTGAATGTCATTTGAGAAAATGCCTTCTTAAGATCCTGCTGGAAGGCATGTTCTTAATTAGTGATCAGTGGGGGAACACCCAGACTTTGGGGGTAGTGCCATTCCTGTGCTCCTGTGTTCTGTAATGAAGCAGGCTGAGCAAGCCTTGATCAGCAAGCCAGTAAGCAGCACCTCTCCATGGCCCTACATCAGCTCCTCCTCCAGGTTCCTGCCATATTTGAGTTCCTGTCCTGATTTTCTTCAATGACAAGACTACATTGTTGAAGAGTAAACCAGTTAAACCCTTTCCTCCCAGCTTGCTTTTTTTGTTCATGGTGTTTCATCAAAGCAATAATACCATGATTTCTGTTCTGTGTTTTATTTTTTCAGATAGAGAGAGAGGGAGGGAGGGATGGGGAGGGAGAAAGAGTATGAAGTTGAAATGGGTAGAAAGAGTTGAGGAGGATCTAGGAGGAATTTGGGGAGAGAAAAGAATATGATCAAAATGTGCTATAAGTAAAATATTTTTAAATGAAAATTTAAAAACTAGTATCCTAGGTTCCACCTACAAAAATCTCTCCTTGTAGGCTGACCATGATACCTTTTATCACATAGTGAGAATCTGTATCTATCTGTTATTGTAACATTGTATTGCTGTCTATATAAGCATAATTAAATGGCATTCACAGAAAATTTTAAATAAAGGGTCTAGTGAGTTGGCTTAGTGGCTAAGGCTGTCTGCCACCAAGCCTGACAACTTGTTCTGTCTAGACTGACAACCTGACTTCTATCCCTGAGACCCATATGGTAGAACCAGTTCCCACAGTTATCTTCTGACCTCCATACATTCTCTCTCTCTCTCTCTCTCTCTCTCTCTCTCTCTCTCTCTCTCTCTCTCTTTCTCCTCTCTCACACACACTGTTAAAAATTGAAGAAATATCTAAAATACAAAACTTTAATTAACTGAATATTATAAACCAAATATTTTTGTGTCTAATGATAATAAAAATGTTATCTAAGAAGCTTCCAGTTCATAGTACTCAGTGGAGTACATTTTCATCTTAGTTTCTTTTGCTGTTGTTATCTCCTTACTTATGAATAAACTTGCTACCACTTTGGCTTTGCAGAACAAAGATAACCTTATGGACACAATAGCTGCATATGTGCCTTGGTGGAATTCAACAACTCTTTGATTAGACACAAGACCTTTTCAACAAGAAGGAGACCATGCCTGGAACTGGAAACCTAGTTAACTACTCAGTGCTATGACTCAGAAGCATAGCTATTGGAGAATCTACAACTGCTAATTTACTAAGATAGTATAATCCCTAACAACAATGAATAGACATTTGTTTCTACCCACATTTCTACGCACAGATAATTGTAGTCTTTACCCCTCATCAAGGAGATTATCAATTCTATTACCTTTTAAAAAGCTGAAACATTGTTCTTGTGGTCTCAGTAGTCCTCATTGTCCGATATGTTCAGCGAGACCAGTTTTAATCCATGACGAGGGAGGGGGACTTGATTGGGGGAGGGGGAGGGAAAGGGGAGGCGGCGGTGGGGAAGAGACAAACATTTTTAATTAATTAATAAAGAAATAAATAAATTAAAAAAAGCTGAAACATGCCTGAAATGGTGGTGCATGCCTTTAACCCTAGCACTGAGGAGGCAGAGGCAATGAGTACTGTTTGTCCATCTGAAACAAAACCAAGCCAAAACAAACCAAACGGAACCAAAACAAAACAAAACCCACCACTAACAGCAAAACAAACAATAACAAATAAATAAAAGGCTGAAATTTAGAGATACAATTAGCAACAATGAGAATTGTATCCAAGCTCTTTTAGCTTCAAAGCTATGTTCTGTCCACTCAACCAGGACTGAAAAACTTTCTCTGTAAAATGGCAAATAATAGCACATGTTTTAGGTTTTGTGATCAAATGGTTTCCTTCAGAACTTTCCCATTACAGGCTGGAAAAGCTATAGCTAATACAGGAAGGCCAGTGGTCATAGCTGCATTTTTTTAGGAAAAAATTTCTAACTGAAACATGTAGCATGATTTGGCCCACAAGTAGCACTTTGGCTTCTTCTTGAGTAAACTACACTGGCTCCCTAAAAATAGGTGTTTCTATAGAAATACAATTCATATATAGCCATGATATTATTCTAAACACCTACATTTTCTTTTTAATTTTTATTAAAATTAATTTAATACATAAATTTAATAATAAATTGTATGTATGTAGTGTATTAATTATTTTATTTGTGCAAGTGGTTTGCCAACATGTGCCTAGTGTCCACTGAGGTGAGAAGAGGACACCAGATCCTCTTGACCTGGAGTTACTGATGGTTGTGGTTTGTTGCATAAATGTTGGGAATCCAGCTTTGATCCTTTATAAGAGAAGCAAGGCCTCTGAACTACAGAGCAATCCCTGTAGCCCCTATGTAATGTATTTTGACCATATCCCCCCCATTACTTTCTCTTGTGCCTCTCTCATACACAGTGATACTCTTCCTTTTCCTCTCCACCAAGCTTTTATTTTGATAACATGAGTGTTGTGTGCAAAAGTAAGTCAGAAGGTAATACTTAATTGCACTGATTATCATAAATGAATCCTTAATTGTTCTTTAGAATTTGGGTGGAACTGGAGACACTGACCAGAATAATGTATTGGATATTAGAATAGTATTCCAGTCTTGGAATACTACCAATTCTTTCTTTCTTTCTTTCTTTCTTTCTTTCTTTCTTTCTTTCTTTCTTTCTTTCTTTCTTTCTTTCTCTCTCTCTCTCTCTCTCTCTCTCTCTCTCTCTTTCTTTCTTTCTTTCCTTTCTTCCTTCCTGTCTTCCTTCCTTTCATTGATTTTTATTGAGCTCTACAATTTTCTCTCTGTTCCCCTCTCTGCCTCTCCCCTCTCCCATTCAACCTTCCCCAAAGGTCCCCATGCTCCCAATTTACTCAGGAGATCTTGTATTTTTTACTTTTTATGTAGATTAGATATATGTAAGTCTTTCTTAGTGTACTCATTATTGTCTAAGTTCTTTGGGGATATGACTTGAAGGCTAGTTTTCTTTGTTACGTATAAAAACCACTTATGAGTGGGTACATGTGATAATTGTCTTTCTGTGTATGGGTTGCTTCATGCAAAATAATGTTTTCTAGCTCCATCCATTTGCCCGCAAAATTCAAAATGTCATTATTATTTTCTGCTGTGTAGTACTCCACTGTGTAAATGTACCACATTTTCCTTATCCATTCTTCAGTCTAGGGACATTTAGGTTGTTTCCAGGTTCTGGTTATGACAAACAATGCTGCTATGAACATAGTTGAACACATGTCCTTGTGGCATGATTGAGTATTCTTTGGATAACAAAAATAGTATTACTGGGTCTTGAGGAAGATTGTTTCCTAATTTTCTGAGAATTCGCCACACTGACATCCAAAGGGGTTTTACCAGCTTGCATTCCCACCACCAATGCAGAAGTGTTCCCTTTACCCCACAACCTTTCCAGCATGTTATCATCAGTGTTTATCATCAGTGTTTTTGATCTTGGCCATTCTTCCAGGTGTAAGATGGAATCTTAGAGTTGTTTTGATTTGCATTTCTCTGATGACTAAAGATGTTGAACATTTTCTTAAGCCACAAATAGCATAAAATATCTCAGAGTAACTCTAATCAAAGGAGTGGAAGACTTGTATGACAAGAACTTTAAATCTTTGAAGAAAGAAATTCAAGAAGACACCAGAAAGTAGAAAGATCTCCCATGCTCTTGGGTAGGTAGAATTAACATGGTAAAATTGGCAATCTTACCAAAAGCAATCTACAGATTCAATGCACTGCCCATCACAATCCCAGAAAAATTCTTCACTGACTTTGAAAGAATGGTACTCAACTTCATATGGAAAAGCCAAAATGCCAGGATAGCAAAAACAAACCTGTATAATAAACTTCTGGAGGCATCACAATCCCTGACTTCAAACTCTACTACAGAGCTACTGTACTGAAAACAACCTGGTATTGATATGAAAACAGACAGGAGGACCAATGGAACTGAATAGAAGACCCAGATATTAATCTATACACCTTTGAACACCTGATTTTTGGCAAAGAGGCAAAAAAATATCAAATGGAAAAAAGAAAGCGTATTTAACAAATGGTGCTGGCATAACTGGATATCAACATATAGAAGAATGAAAATAGGCCCATATCTATCATCATGCACAAAACTCATCCAAATGGATCAAAGACCTCAACATAAAGCCAGCCACACTGAACCTTATAGAAGAGAAAGTAGGAAATACACTTGAATGCATTGGCACAGGAGACCACTTCCTTAATATAACCATAGCAACACAGACACTGAGAGAAACAATTAATAAATAGGACCTCCTGTAACTGAAAAGCTTCTATAAAGCAAAGGACATGGCCAACAAGACAAAACGACAGCCTACAGAATGGGAAAAGATCTTCACTAACTCCACATCAGACAGAAGTCTGATCTCCAAAATATACAAAGAACTCAAGAAATTAGTCATCAAAAGAACAAATAATCCAATAAAAATGGAGTCTAGACCTAAACAGAGAACTCTTAACAGAGGAATCTAAAATGGCTCAAATACTATCAATTCTTTTCCAGGCTAAATCTTAACTGATGGAGGAGGATCATCTGTCTATGTGTTACTCTCATTGGTTAGTAAAGAAGCTGCCTTGGCTTTTTGATAGGGCAGGATTTATTTATTTATTTTTAATTTATTTATTTATTAAAGATTTCTGCCTCCTCCCCGCCACTGCCTCCCATTTCCCTCNACAAGTAAAATTCTTTTTTTTTAATTTATTTATTTATATATTAAAGATTTCTGCCTCCTCCCCGCCACTGCCTCCCATTTCCCTCCCCCTCCCCCGATCAAGTCCCCCTCCCTCATCAGCCCAAAGAGCAATCAGGGTTCCCTGACATGTGGGAAGTCCAAGGACCACCCACCTCCATCCAGGTCTAGGAAGGTGAGGATCCAAACTGCCTAGGCTCCCTCAAAGCCAGTATGTGCAGTAGGATCAAAAACCCATTGCCATTGTTCTTGAGTTCTCAGTAGTCCTCATTGTCAACTATGTTTAGCAAGCCCAGTTTTAATCCCATGCTTTTTCAGACCCAGGCAGACCCTTGGTGAGTTCCCGATAGAACATCCCCATTGTCTCAGTGTGTGGGTGCACCTTTCGCGGTCCTGAGTTCCTTGCTCGTGCTCTCTCTCCTTCTGCTCCTGATTTGGACCTTGAGATTTCAGTCCGGTGCTCCAATGTGGGTCTCTGTCTCTGTCTCCTTTCATTGCCTGATGAAGGTTAATGTTCAAGAGGATGTAGGGCAGGATTTAGATAAGTGGGGTAGCAACAACAGAATGCTGGGAAGAAGGGAAGTGAGGCAGATGCCATGATTCTTTGACCTGAGATGGATGTAGGCTAGAATCTTTCCGGGTAAGCCACCACCTCATGGTGCTACACAGATTATTAGAAAATGCGTTAATTGAGGTGTGAGAGTTAGCCAGTAAGAGGCTGAAACTAATGGGCAAGGCAGTGTTTAAAAGAATACAGTTTCCGTGTTGTTATTTTGGGTGTAAAGGTAACCATGTGGGAGCTGGGCAGGATAAAAAGCAGGCCTGCTCACCTCATCACTACACTTAACAGTTTCTAATTGTTTAAAAATATTTGCATATGCTCCAAAGGAGATTCTCTATCCCTCCCTCCCTTCCTTCCTCTCTTCCTTCTCTGTTTTTTTCTCTTAGATTTCCTGTATTCAGTATAAGAACAAATGAATTTGATTTAAAAGAATATGAATGTCATTTTCTTCATGAAGTCCATGTTACTTAAAATAAAACACATACAATTTCAAATATAATTTATTTTAAAAATATTTTAATTTGCCAATTTCAATTTGCATGAGATCAGTTCACTAGAAAATTAAATACATTATTCTTGAATGTAATAATGAACACTATTGTCTGTACCACTCAAGCAGAACTGCAGTTTAATTGTATTTAATATAATTAAATGTATTTTTTTTTTTTTTTTTTACTGAAGGTTGACAGCAGAACCCATTGTTACCCCACTTGGACAGGAATGCTGAAAGATCAGTGCCTGAGCTAAGTGAATTGCAGAATGAACCTAAGGTGTTATTTCTTGGAAGCTTTTGCTTTCATTTGAGCAATGCAATTTTTTTCTCCTTTCATTTTAGTTCTTTTCTTCTGAAATCTCAAGGCTATCAGAAGCATTGTACCCTTTTTTTTTTTTGGTAACAAAGATCACAATAAGCCTTGATTCTCCCCTAGATAGTACTTAGTGCCCATTTTGCAAAGTCAGTTTTGGATTTCTGCCTTGTATATTTATTAATAACCTTTTAATCAATTGAAAACCAAAAAAAAGGCAATATAAAATTTTTCCAGAGAAATGTGGGCCTTTGTTATTAGGCTATTGCTTGCCATATCTTACTTCTCATTTCTGACTGTGGTTACTTGGGTAGATATGACCCCCATACATTCATGTGTTTGATTGCTTGGCCCATAAGGAATGGCACTATTAGAAGGTATGGCTCTGTTGATGTGGGTGTGTTCATGTTAGAAGAAATGTGTCACTGTTGGAGAAGGATTTGAGGTTTCATATGCTCAAGCTACACCCACTGTGGGACTCAGCCTTCACTTCTGCTGTCTCTGGATAAAGATGTAGAGCTCTCAGCTCTTTCTCCAGTACCATGTCTACATATATGGTGCCATGTTTCTGGCTATGATAATGGACTTAACCTCTAAAACTGTATACCAGCCCTAATTAAATGTTTTCCTTTATAAGACTTGCCATGGTCCTGGTGTATCTTCACAGCAACAAAACCCTAACTATGACACTAACTCTCATTTTTCTTTGGAAACGGCCTCCTATCTACCCTGTTTAAAGGTGTTTCTTAAATTATTATATTGTCCCGGTCCTATCTCCTGTAAACATAGCCTTATGTAGTCTTCAGCCTTCATAAATCCTTAGTAACATGATTATTGTGATAAGCAGATAGATCTTTGAGGTCACTTTGTGTGTCTTATGTGATGTGTGTGTGTTATCTGGTAGATTAACCCTCTAAACTAAAGCAGGCCAATTTCATTAATAGCTTCCATTATTTCCTTATAGCCACAGTTTTTTTTTCTGTACTTTAAACTCTTTTTTATTTTTGCAGACTGATTTTGAGGTTGTCCACATGACTTGTTCTATTGTTTTTATTTATTTTTATTTATTTATTTATTAAAGATTTTTGTCTCCTCCCTGCCACCGCCTCCCATTTCCCTCCCCCTCCCCCAATCAACTCCCCCTCCCTCATCAGCCCAAAGAGCAATCAGGGTTCCCTGTCCTGTGCGGAGTCCAAGGACCTCCCACCTTCTTCTAGGTCTAGTAAGGTGAGCATCCCAAACAGCCTAGGCTCCCACAAAGCCAGTACCCAGTAGGATCAAAACCTAGTGCCATTGTTCTAAATCATGTAGATTAAAATACTTTAATACAAACAGAACTTTAAAAGCAAGTGTTTCTTCCTATTGCTTTTTTTTTTTTGTGACTGGCCATAGTTCATTATAGAACTCAGCCATGTCATAATGATAGGTTAACCTGCCAGAAGATGGAGAGACCCTGTCCATCAGAGATAAGTCATCTGAGTAAATGTGGTCCTAGATCAGTATCTTCAGTCTTACTAGGGAACTGCAGATGCCAAAATGTGAGCCCACTAGTATCAGTCAAGAATGGCTTAGAACACAAGGAATTTCTAAAATGACCACTATGAATAATACATAGTTGTTTTTAGTCTTTAAGTTTTTGTGTGATATATCACTTAACATTAGCTGATACAGTTACCATTGCATGCCAGTCAACCAGTGCAACATTTACCTGTCCTTGCTTCAATCAAGTACAAAAAAAAAAAGAACATAAGTGATACACCTACCTATGCAGTGACTCTAGTCTTCTCCCATATCTTATGTAGGCCTAGATGATAATGTTTCTTATAGCAATGATTTTTTGTTTTAGCTTTTGCATATTTGAAAAATAGCTTTATTTTATCATTTTCAAGATATATTTATTGTTATGTTTTTCCTTGAGTTATTTTTAAAGATAACATTACTTGCTTATTTATAGATTTTTAATTAGCATATAATCATCATACAAAATAATGGGTTTCATTATCATGTTTTCAAGAATGTTTATAATGTATTTTTGTCGTATTTCTCCATCTTTCCAAACTCCTGATGGTCCGCTTCATCTTACTAAATAGTCTCCTTTCTAATATCACACACACACACACACACACACACACACACACACACACACGGGGGGGGTACAAAAATATGCATACACAGAGTCACACATACATTCTGCATATGAGAGAAAACATGTTTTATTTGTCTTTCTGAGTCTAACTTGCTTTACTTAACACAATGATCTCTATGTCTATTCAACGAACTATACTGCAAATGATTAAATTAATTCACCATGCCTGAATAGATGCATACTGCATACTCAATCTCCATCTTCCTTAGCCAGTCGTCTGTTGATGGTGCCTGAGTTGACTGCTTAACTTGGATATTGTGAATAGTGTGGCCCACAAACATGGGTAGATTTCTGTGTATCTATTATGTCTTATCCCCTGGGCTGCTTGTTAAGGTTTTCTCTTTATGCCTGGTTTTAAAAAAGGTATTTATAATAAGTTTGGGCTTAATTTTCATTAGATCTATTGCTTGGAGTTCATTGAATTTCTTAGATCCGTGGTCAAAGCCAAATGTTGAAAAATTTGGGCTGTTATTCCTTTAAAATTATAGACCTGGATGGAGGTGGGTGGTCCGCGGACTTCCCACAGGTCAGGGAACTCTGATTGCTCTTTGAGCTGATGAGGAGGGGGACCTGATCGGGGGAGAAGGACTTGATCGGGGGGAGGGGGAGGGAAATGGGAGGCAGTGGCGGGGAGGAGGCAGAAATCTTTAATAAATAAATTAATTAAAAATTTATTTATCAAGATTCTCCTTCCTTTTCTATTTGATCTGGCCCCCAGTCACAAGCATTTCAGTATTCTTTTGCCTTCTGCTATGCCTTGCTAATTCCCCATTCATTGACTTTAGTCTTTTCTCCCATTTGTCTTATGTGAATAGTTTCTCCTGTCATGACTTCAAGGGCACCAATCATTCTCTACTCTGTCTAAATGCTCTTAATCCATCAAGTGTTCATATGTAATTTTAGATATTGCATTTCTCATCTCTAGCAGATTGATTTTTAATGTATGTCATTTCTGTTCTTGGGATGCTAAAACTTTGCTCAACTTTCATCAACATCTAGGTCTGTTTGGAGTAGTCACTTGACTGTCACTGTTTACAAATTCACCAGCTATGTCTCTCCAAGACTACTTGTTTTCTTCACTATGCTCCACAGTTCTTTACTTTGTTGTTTGACTGATAACTATTGATTAGATATACTTAATAACCAATATATTATTAGTCTTTCATTTTTGCCTGGTGGGAATGCAAGCTATCCTTGACTCTGTGGGCTTTGAAGACCATTCAAGTTGATTCTATTGTTTGGTTTCTTCTCAGATTTTTGCAAAGACTTTGGAGGAACTTTCTACAGTTCTCTATATCTCTTCCTCTTTTACCATGCTCTCTTTTCTTGTTATTGGCAACCTCTTCTTCCTTTAATGATGGAGGAAGGTCATTGAGCAATAAAGAAACTGCTTGGCTGTCCCTGATAGGTTAAAGCATAGGTGGGAGGAGTAAACAGAATAGAATTCTGGGAGGAAGAGGAAGTGAGGTCAGACTCTGCTCTGCTCCCGGAGAGACCCAACAGCTCTGCTCTCTGGAGCAGAGACACCATGCTCAGCTCTCCCGGGTAGACTCAGCAGCTCTGCTCTCTGGAGCAGAGACACCATGCTCAGCTCTCCCGGGTAGACTCGGCAGCTCTGCTCTCTGGAGCAGAGATGCCAGGCTCCGCTCTCCCAGGCAGCTCCGACCCAGGATGGACCGAAGCTAGAATCTTCCCGGTAAGCGCACCTTGGGGTGCTTACACACATTACTAGAAACAGGCTATTCCAGGTGCGAGAGTTAGCCAAGAAGAGGCTAGATAGAAATGGGCCAAGTGGTGTTTAAATTAATACAGTTTGTGTGTTGTTATTTTGGGAATATGCTAGCCAAGCGTGCCGGGGTGTTGGGGACGCAGCCCCGCCACACCTATTTCAACACTTAAACATGATCTGTTTACTCCATAAGAGTAACTTGCCATTCTTTATAACTGCCAAGAGGCAAGCTGGGCCACATAGAAGTAGCTTACCTTGATTATTAAACAATTTAAGGTAGGGAGATAAAAAATGTTTCCCATTCTTCATTTGTTTGTTCATAGAGGAAAGAAGACTCTTGTTTCAGTTTGAATTTTTTTTTTGGGAAAATCTAATTGCATATAATAAAAACTTACTCTGAGTTCTGCTCCTGAAACCTTTATTTTAAGTATGAAGAGGACCAAAACATCACAGAAGTATTTGTGTCTGACACTTTTCCTCAGCTCTTATTGAGTTGGCTTGTACCATATTTTTCTTCTTGCCCCTCCATTGTAGGTAATTGAATTAAATTGTTGGTCTGAAGAAACTTCATTCTCCTTCCTATGTGAGATACAGGTTGAAGACTTTTTGGAAGTCTGTGGGAGTTTTTAATAACCACCTGGGAAAAGGGAACAATTACAATCGTGAAAGTAACTCTCCAAGATAAAGTCAGTAGGATTTTTCTCAAAGTGCGGCACCACACCATCCACGGTGGATAAAGAATGATAGTGCCTTTGAACTGGGAGAGAGTGAGGTTGGTAGACAGTACTTAGGAACTTTTCTTCATATCAAATGGTGTGGAATACCATGTGTTTTCTTTATCAGTGTCAAATACATGTACTGTTTAAATTTCCCCAAGGTAGAGGATAGCAAGAAATATTTAAAACCTTTAACATTTTGACCAATTGTTACAGTTTTCATTTGCTCCTCATGAACCCTATTGGCCAGAATTATCTATCCTAACAGGAACTAAGTCCTTGTTAAATGGAATCTTATTCCTTAAATGAAATATCCTTAAACCAATCAATAATGGTTTTGTAAAATTTAAGTGTATTTTTTTCTTATTAAGTGTATTTTCTTCCTTCTTTCCTCCCTCCCTCCCTTTCTCCATCTGTATAACTTTTTTTTCTTTTTTGTTTTGATGATTGAAACATATGTTCCTGAAAGTTTCTGTAGCAAAGGTGTAACAATTGAAGATAAGGTCTCACCAATCCTTCCATGATAAATTGGGAAAAACAAATGAAAAGTGTGAGCAGATTGTTTCTGAGATTGCATTTTCCATTTTTTATCTTGAGGAAAGATGCCTTTTAGACTCTACTTTAGATCTTGGTGAATGATCCTGTATTAGGTTTTTAAATGTGCTTTTTTTTTTTTTTTGAAACTGCCCTGAAGGGTTTGGAAAGGGAGTAAGCAATCTGATAGAATTCTCATGCATTCATATGGCAGGCTTGGCCTAACTTTAGAACTATGCTGGCTCCCTGAAACCTTTCATAGGCCTTAAACAACTTTGGATCTGAGCGAGGATGAAAAGAAGCAACTGTGCAGACAAAGGCTTTGGGCTTCAGGCATTGACTAGCTGCCTTCAGAGTCCCCTTTCAATCTTGCCATTTTTCAGGGCTTTGCTTGGTGTTTGATACAGCTTTTCAGAGACTTAATAGCCTTTTGGTATTCAGTGTAAGAAAAGGAACATGGCCAGGATTGATTGGCTGTGGGCTAGCTGGACTCAAAGTGACTGTAGAACCATCTGCCTTACTTAGCAGTTTAACACTTTGTAGTAAAAGGACTTCCCCCTCCTAGTGGGAATCAAACTGATATATACATCATATATGTCATATATATATATATTACTAGTTCCATGCTGCTACAAAGAAAGAGGGACTTGGTTTAATTTTCACAGCTCCTTCTGACCATTGTGTTTCTCTCTGTGAACTTCGATATTTGGAAGATGCTGTGAGAATTCAGAGGGACTGGAAATCCTAAGAGTACACATTCAGAAAGTGCAGCTGTCTCAGAGCTTCAGGTCCACCCCTGGCTGAGCTTCAAGCATCTTGATGAAAGCCATACTTAACTATATCGGCAGCCTGTTCTTCCCTCCAGCCCTTACAGATTTGACATCTTTGCTTACTAACAGCTCTGTTCCCATCTTAACCAGTCAGAACACCAACTGGTAAATTGGCTTTTCTTTTTCCTACCCTCTTTGGGAACTGAAAATTCTAGTAACCCATGGCACATATTGGCAATAGTGCGTTACATGACTGTATCTCTTTCAAATATTAGGATTCGGTGGCTGGTTATACTATGTCCTACTAGACAAATCTATGCAGGTATGCTGAGTAATGTTGATTTATTATTAATAATTCTATGTGGTATCCAAGAAACACAAACCAAAAATAAAATAGGAAACATAAAATAGGAAAGCATTTAAATTCTATGGTTTTTATATAAGAAAACCACGAACATCTTGTAAAACAGAAAGAAGCTGGAACTTAGGTTTGCAGTGAGTTGCAAATCCCCAGGATGGGGAAGAAGATGCTGCACAGAGAAAAGAGATGTGCTTCCTTCTAACACTGTGCTGATGGAATTCATATTTCATGTAAAATAGGTTCTAGGGTTCGATGAGTACAAGCAATAGAAGGGCAACCAGCTTCTTCAGAATGCAAATTAATAACAATAGAGAGTATGGAGAAAACTCATTAAAATGCAAGCACATGATGGAGATTAAAATACAACATTAAAACAGGCTAGTAATCTCATTTGAGAAAGTAACCATTGTGAAGAATAGAAATAAACAGCATGAACATATTTAGGGTCGTTGGGTATCCCTGCTCAGAGCCCAGCTCTCTTCTTTTTCCAATTAGCTTTTATGGGTGAGTTATCAAGTAAGTGGTCTCACATATGTGAATACAGTCCCACAAAATTGCTGCAAAATTAGCAATATACATATGACTGCTTTGCTATACCAGAACATTTAATTTTCTTGATTTTCTAAAATGAATAAAGTATTTTAAGAGTTTTAGATATCACATTTTAAAAACCAATTTACTACTACTACTACTACTATTATTTTGTGTGTATATGTTTATTTACATTAGTGTGGCATATATAAAGCAATGGAGGTCGGAAAAATTGAGGGAGTCAATTCTTTCTTTGGTACTAAAAGTTATTTTGTTATTTTTGTAATAAACTAAAATATAAGATAAAATAAAAACTATCACATTAACATTGGACAAGGCAAACCAACAGAAGAAAAAGAGCCCCAAAAGTAGTCCCAACAATCAGAGACTCACTTGTTTACACATTTAGGAGTACCAGAGAAATGCTAAACAGAAAGCTATGTTATATACACAGAAAACCTGGTGCTGGCCTGTGTTAGCACCCTTCTTGCTGCTTCAGTCTTTGGTGTGGGACAATTGTCTATATTCTGTCAATTATGTTTTAAATAAATGCTGATTGGCCAGTAGCCTGGCAGGAAGTATAGGTGGGACAACCAGACAGGAAGTAGAGGTGGGTCAATGAGAACAGAAGAATTTTGGAAAAAGGGAAACTCAGGAGGAAGATGTGATATTCCCGCTGAAAAAGGTACCAAACCATGTGGCTAACATATACTAGGATAATGGGTTAATATAAGTTATAAGAGTTAATAAGAAGCCTGAGCTAATGGGCCAATCAGTTTATGATTAATGTAGACCTCTGAGTGATTTCTTTGGGAAACACTTAACAATTAACAATTGTGAGAACCAGGCAAAACGAGGACCAGGTGGGTCAGAAAACCTCAGACAACAAGCCTCTGTGAGTTCATATAAGATTTGCTCAGTTGATCAAGAAGGCCTTGTTCTCCTAGTATCTCCATCCCCTGTTGTTCTTATACACTCTCTGCCTTCTCCTTGTGGGGTTTCTGGAGCTCTGAGTGGAGGGATTTGATAAACACATCCCATTTAGAGCTCTGTGTTTCAAAATCTCACCTTCTATTTACTGTCTGGTTGTTGGTCCCTGTATTTGTTCCCATTTGCTGCAGGAGGAGACAATACAAACACAACCCATTAAATGTGGAGAGGGCAAGCTGATGCCTATATAGAACCTTTGCCCCTACACTTTTATGTCTTTGGTACAGGAAGGTACTCTGTAGGCTACCAAAAGAATGTGTAGACACCAACACAACTAAAAACCTTCGATTTGTCCTACCTGCCTAATATGCTAGTGCCACGGTGTCACAAAGCTTGTGGGGTAACCCATCAATGCCTGATTTGCCTTAAGTCACTCCATGAGATAGAACCTATACTTGAAACTGCTTGGGTGACCAAAAACAAAACAAAACAAAACAAACCGAACAAAACAAAACAAAAAACAGAGACTAGATAGTCAAGAGACCTAGGGTAAAACCAAACACTACTGGTCTAAAAAAAAAAGTAACAATAAAATGACTCCTAATGAAATTCTGCTGTAGATCAGTTCCTTACTCAGATAGCATCAGAAAACATCTCATTTCTTACAGTGAGACTTAAAGTTCAAACTCAGGTTATCAGGCTTGAGGCAATGACATTTACCCACTGAGCCATTTCTCTGGCCCTGAATCAAATAATTCTTATGAATCCTATTGCACTAGGTGTAGAGATATATGTATTTTGTGTGGATAGAGGTTAGGAAGTTTTTATCACCACCAGATAGCTGTGAAAAAATCTGAAATTTATTAATTCAGGATGGTATCTACTTTTCTTCCAGGTTAAACAATACCGTTGCAGTTGGGATTATGCTCCCTTCATGGTGACTCTTGCAAATTTTCTTTCACTACCCTGCTTGGAAAGGATATGTCTTTATGTCATTGTCTTGGAACTGAAAGGCTCATGCTACCCTGTGTCAATAGAGGGGATGGGGCCAATCAGGTATCCTGTGGTTTTCTGGTAGATTTTTCTGGATGGTGGTTGTTCTGCTCCCCCAGTGATCATATCTGATGATTTGAGATGTTATGTTGGTATAGGCTAATGTAATCTGTTCAATGTGGAATCTTGGTGTCAGCTCAAAGACTTTATAGTTTCACTCACTTGGGCTGCCTGAATGCTAGGTGCAGGCTGGGGATGCTAGGAATGGGGCCTTCAACTCCTGTGCTTAGCATGACAACTGTCTC
Source organism: Alexandromys fortis (assembly GCF_014885135.2). Classification (NCBI taxonomy): domain Eukaryota; kingdom Metazoa; phylum Chordata; class Mammalia; order Rodentia; family Cricetidae; genus Alexandromys; species Alexandromys fortis. Next base: position 14,224,032 of record NW_026067937.1, on the reverse strand, counting down.
TGCTGCATTACATTTCACAACATATTCGATACGTTTGGGATCTTTCCCAGAGGCCAAGAGCCTCCTCCATGCAATCTGTGAAATTCTGCCACTATCTCCTTAGCGTTGGGAATCTCCTACAATTATCATGATAATTTTGTTCCTCTTTCCTATGGTCCCAGACTAAGAGAAGAAAATGAGGACTTTTGCTTTTGACCACATTGCCGTCTCTCTTTATTTCCTGTCACAGTCCACAGGACTATTGTGGAAAAGGGAAGGTTATGTGGGAGTCCCCTCTGTATCCTGTGATTACCATTAATGAATAAAGAAAACTGGCTTGGCCTGATAGGGTATAATAGAGCTAGGTGGGGAAACCTAAATGGAATGCTGGGAGAAAGAAGGGCAGAATCAGAGAGAAGCCATGTAGCCCCACTGGAGCTAGATGAAACTTTAGCTAATAAGCCACAGCCACATGATGAACAAATTAATAGAAATGGGTTAAATTAATATGTAAGAGTTAGCAAGGATGTCAGGACCACGGGGGGTGCACCCACCCACTGAGACAGTGGGGGCTGATCTATTGGGAGCTCATCAAGGCCAGCTGGACTGTGACTGAAAAAGCATGGGATAAAACCCGACT
>NW_026067937.1:14177972-14222779 GCF_014885135.2 Alexandromys fortis | reverse complement strand
AAACCCATTGCCATTGTTCTTGAGGTCTCAGTAGTCCTCATTGTCCGCTATGTTCAGCGAGACCGGTTTTAACCCAGGCTTTTTCAGACCCAGGCCAGCTGGCCTTGGTGAGTTCCTGATAGAACATCCCCATTGTCTCAGTGTGTGGGTGCACCCCTCGCGGTCTTGAGTTCCTTGCTCGTTCCTCTGTTTTCTTGTATCTATTTTATTCCTTTGGCCAGCTCTTCAAGGACAGAAGGTTTCTGGAGAAAATGTTGAGGTAATGATTAAGGAAGGTCCAAAAATAATACCTTGTTACTCATCAAACACATGGCTTGGGAACAAGGAAAAACCCAAGCTGAGAATCCCTGCTGAAAAATCGTGAATAACTAAATACCCACCTGATACAGCAATCTTTCCAACAGTACACCTGACAGGTGGTGATTCAGCTCTTGTGTGGCAACATGTTGAACAGCTGTTTTTTCACTCTGTAGTTAAGTCCATTCACAAGGCTGGGTAATTCCATGTATTTTCACATATATTGTAGCTCCAAGAGGCTTGAATGAGAGCTTTGGAATAATTTGTGCAAGCCCCACAGGTTCAACATAGTGCTTGTTACATAGATGACTCTCAAGAATTTTTTATTGAAATATTGAATACATCTGCTAATGTGTGTTCTCCTAACTCTTAACCCTTGGATCTGCTGCCTCTCAGTGATACATGAATGCAGAGATTACATTTCTAGGTAGTTCAAGTATTTTTATATCACTCAGCTGCATTCAAGCTGATTGACACACTTTTGAATCCTTTAAAAAGAAAAGTGAGTCTGTGCTCATATCAAGTAAGGTGGTCTATTACTAACAGATCTATTAGGGAGGTTAAATGAGAGCAGAAAAAAACTGCATATATGAATGAAAGGAAATGGTTTGGAAAAACCAAGCTCATTAATGAATAAAAATTAATAGCGAGGGTGGAGTGTATCCTTGGACATTCATTAAGTATTTGATGCAGCCGTTTGTGACAGTTGACACTCACACTCTTGTATTTAAATGAGCTTGGTTTGGTGAAAGAAATTGCTTGGAAAGCTGCTGACAAATGGTATTGAGAAAAAATAGTGATGAGAAATCACAGGGTTTCTGGATTCAGCAGCAGAAACCACTGGGTAGTGTCTAAGAGAGTGAGTCATTTGCATAGTTTTGTAATGTTTGGAAGAAGGAAATAAAGCAGAAAGATTCAAATCTACAAAATGCCAAGCTAAACTGGCCATAAGATTTCTAGCAAGTACTAGGCATCAGCCTTTCTGCTTTGGCTCTCATGGGCTACCTGTTTAGTAAGGGGTTGGAACGTTCTGGTTGGGGTGGGACAAGGTGTGATCAGAACCAGGGAAGTGGTCAAAGTCAGACATATAGATTTGTTTCATTTCACTTATAGGATTTGATTTGATGCCTCTGGTTAATTCTAACTCCTTCTAAACAATGTCAAATCAATAATAATAATTAGAAGAATGCCAGAGTTTTCTTCCTTAGACCTTAGCACATTCTTTAGAGTCACACAAATCCTCATCACTTTTTTATCAATGTGAAGCTAAAGGTCTAAATACTTCTTTCACCTCTTGTTTACAATGGCAAGCATTAGAAACAAGTGCCTGTTCAGCACCTGGAAGCATCTGGCTCCTGTACACTCATGTGCTACTGGGTATATCCTGTACTGAAGTTTCCACACTTCCTCCCAGCAGTGCTGACTTCCATCAACCTAAGTTTTGGAGACCTGTGACATGGTTTAATACTTCTAAAACACTGAGGAAAGTGCCATAAATTTTCTGGTTGGAGATATTTTGTTGTTTCTGTTGCTTACTGTCTAATTAAAGATAACCAAGTAATTTACTGCTTCCATGAACGTACTCTTGAGAGTCAATGGAATGTTGTCACTGGAATACCGTGAATGTGAACAACAAGTATAAGTTGACATCACCTTGAGAAAATTAAGATGTGACCATTTTATTTGACTAATTGATTGGCTCTCAAGATACCTTGAGGTTATATAGGTAACTGTAGGCCCTTTATATTCAGAGGGAAAATTAGAAATACCCACAACATTTTTCTCTTTCTACTAAAATATGTCCAACAAACTATATCCCATAAAAATATCCAATTCCAGTAGTTCCTAATGACACAAGCCTATAGTCAAAATATGTGGTTCTGAGACAGAAGGATCACAAATTCAAGGTTAGTCCAAGCACTTTGTGAGGTCCTGTCTGTGGGAACAAAGGAAGATGGTTGGGATATAGCTCAACAGTAGGATGCATGCTAGCTTATATGAGATCCCAAATTCAGTGACACACACGCACACATGAGAGAGAGAGAGAGAGAGAGAGAGAGAGAGAGAGAGAGAGAGAGAGAGAGAGAGAGAACGAGTGAGCGAGCAGGGGTTATAACTAGTATTATTTTTTCTTACTGAAATCACACAATTAACCTGCTTGTCTTGCATCTTGGAATCCTAAGAAACATCCATGGGTAGATTGCCCAGTTGAAGAAATAGCAATGCAGACATGATGGAAGAACAAAGCTGAACTGCTTTAGGGGTCACATGGACAGAAGTACAAGGGCTTATTAGTGTAAAAAATGGATTAACTAGAATCACAAGCAAAGGCATAGACAATCAATGACATAAAGGAGCAACAATACACTATTTTATTTTTGAATACAATTATTAAAACTATTTGCATTTATGTTTTAATACCCCCAAAATAGCGTCAAAAATCCCTGAGTTAGTATTTGAAACAGGTGGAGACAGTAGACTGAGGTGACGCCTTTGAAGTCTAAAGAGCTAAACCAGTCAACAGTAAGTTGAAACACAGAAGGGTATTGAGGCATGAAATGAGCTATGTCTTCAAAGAGTGTGGCACTCATGCCTTTTTATTGTAAGAGAGGCAAACAAGATCTTGAGGGAGACACAAGTCTACCAGATGTCCCAGATTCCATGAGGGACACAGTGATATTTGCTAATGTGTGAAGTGTATTGAGCATTAATTAAAAGGCCTGTTGTATGTACTTAGGCTAATGCAGATATTCTCACAGTACAGATGAGAGCATATGCTGTGGAGGACCGTAGGGGAAAGTGCCTCTGCTGATGGTCTCTGAAGACACAAAGGACAGTCAATCTGCACAAACAGCTCCTTTCGGCAGAGTCCATGTCGACAGGAGTCATGCTATTGTTTGTATTTATAGATGTGTCCAAACCCTGATGAATCACTGTATCTCAAGCCCAGAAGTCCTCTACTGCCATCAAACGCCCGAAAACCTTCCAGAATACCAACCTCATGCTCTCTATTTGCTTTCCATGGGACTCAACTTGTTGACTGAGTTTCTTTCCATTTGTCTTAACTTTCCCAGATACTTCTCTCGTTTCTTACATCTACACTGGTTCTTTGAGAGGTCTGCTAGTGAGTGCTGAGAGACTTTGTATCTAAATGCACTATTTCCCAGCAGTTCTGGGTAATTTTACTCATTACCATACTATCACTGGGCACAAAGGCTGCCTCCTAGGAAGCACAACGCTAACTGTAATGACTCAATCTGCAGGTCAGAGATAATGAATAGTAAGGGTGCTTTGGTTCTTTCCACTGCAACACAGTTTTCTTGCATCTTTCACTGATTTTTCTACACGTATTTCTTAAATACTGGTATTTACAGTATTAGGTATTTGGCTTTCTTGTCTTATTCTGTGATTGTCTCAGGTGACCTATCATTGGATAGATATCTGCAGAGACTCCAAAATGCTATGTATAAATTAGAGTTAAGATTTATCTTCCAAATGTTGGATCTTCTGAATATTTCTACTGATGTTGGAAGCTTTCCGCCTTCCAACTGGAGGTGGTCCATGGTGAAGAATTCTGGATTCCTCAGGCTTCTGTGAATCCCAATAAGAGGAACTCATCTCTGACCATACAGTCTCTGAGCTTGATTAGTCTGGATAAGCTTAACTCATTGGCATTTTTCCCCCTGGGAACTTTGCCTATGTTCTTGTGATAAAATAGCCATTTAAATTGTAGATTCATATACAATCATAAGGATTTGATTATATTGTCTCAAATATAAGTTCTTCTGTTGTATTATATATTCTTCACTTCTCTGTGTTTTGTGAAGTTCATGGATTTGGAACCCTTTTTAGCAATATTTTCTCTTCAGCAAAACTTGTCTTTTCTTTTCTTATGCTACCATTTCTGTTTGCACATTGAGCTTTTCTTTGAATCTTGATTTTTTCTGATTAGTAATTATGGAAGAGCTGTAATTCAGAGACAACAAGCTTTTCAATTTTAAAGATTCTTGGTTTATCCCCAAGATGGTAAGTGGGAAATCATAAGCAAACTGATCTCTTAGGAGGAGGAAAGAAATATATCTCTTTTGCGATAACCAGAGAATTTTCTTCTGTTACATTAGAATGGTTGGGAAATGATTGAGAATCAGGAGACAGAGAGATAAGAGGTGATAATCCAAGAAGAACATAAGGATTATAGAAAATAATTTTGAATTGATGAGTAGACAGCCTTAGCTTTTCATGCATGGTGGGATCTGCCTCATCTTAGGTGAGGAAACATTCAGAGGAAAGAAATCAGGAGAAGAGAACTTTGGAGTGAGTTTGAGGTGGAAGGTCGGTCATACAAGGAACTGAGAGGCTTCTCAAATTCTCTGTTTCCTCTTAAAATCACACATGGCCATTAGGAAGCAGAGAGTGGGGAAGTAGTATCATTATTCTTGCTATTAAGTACTTTATGTGTGGCAGGCACTGATTGCTGGCTGTAGGTCCAGATCTCACAGGTCTTCAGGACTCCTAAGCAAGGTGTGCAGTATCCCCTGCTTTAAAGTTGAAGAAGCAGAGGCTGAGTCACTGAATTCCTTGCTGCCAACCAGCTAGGAAGCCACAGAGGCTTCTCCAACCCTGTCTTCACCTGGTGGTCTTCTTGGGAGCATCTGCTGCCTCACTCACTACTTCCTGAGACTTAAAAGGGTGATTTCCATGCTCTGTTGCTGTTTCTGGGCTTTCAGCCTGGAAGCCTGCACTCTCAGCATCCCTGAAGGCTGGCCCGCCACCCTCATTCACACATGGGTGTTACCTTGCTTTCTACCAGGCTGATTAATAGTGAGGATACATTATCAGAGTTAATAGGGCTCAAATGAAGAAGACTGGTCAAGTGGAACCCTGTAAATTGGTTTGTGTGCTTCCTCTGTCTCTTTTAATACCTGATGTTGGGGATTTTCATCCTTGTCCAGAGGGCTACAAGGGAAAGGATTGGCTTAAACAGCTCCCACGGTGGTGATAAGGGGGCTTCCAGCTGCTTCTGTGGCCCATTTATTAACATGAAGAGAATTCAAATCTGCAACAGCGAAATCTCTTCTCTGTAAACACTACTCTACTTCAGAAAAATGACTGAAAATACACAACCTTCTTTCTCTAACTTCCTCTCTCTGATGTGTGTGTGTGTGTGTGTGTGTGTGTGTGCGCGCGTGTTTGCCTTTTTTTTTTTTCCTTTTCGTTGATTCAGGCAACTATAACAAACTACCAAAGACAGATTTTTTTTTCTCCACACTTTCTAAGGCTTGGAATTCTAAGATCAAGGTGACTTTGTTTTCTGGCATAAGCCTGCTTCCTGTTTCAGTGATGGCTCTTTCTTCCTGAGTTCCCATATGGTGGGATGATGGACAAGGAGATGCCTTTTTCTGAATTCCCTCTGATCCCATCCATAGCACAAATTTCAGTTCTTATGCTTCTGCAGGAGAAGAGTAGAAGAGTTCCCACGGGTCACAAATGGAGCAAGTTTGTAGTCAACATTTACTTTTAGCAGACAGAAAGTGAGAGCAGTGCGCATGCCCTCCAGCGTGAAGCCAGGTGACTAGAGCAAATCTTGTCTCTAGCATCTGGATTTAAAACTCTTCGTCGACCATTTCTTCCCCATTTTGTCATGCCTTGGATAACTTGGGGTAGTCTCCTTGCTAGTGGTTCCCTCCAGGGGTAGAAGAAAGTGTTCACAGAAGTTGTTTTCTATTCAGTTTGTTATAACTAGATGGTTAGGTGTAGGGCTATGTATAAGAATGTCACTACATGTCAGATGAAGACGTTTACTAAACGAAAGGACAGCAGCGCCTTGCATGGGCTTCTGGCGATGGTGGTTGCACAGGAGCTCTGGGAGCCTGCTGAGACCAGCTCTGCCTTTTCACCCAGAGCACTGTCCTGCTGCTTAACCCTTTAGCGCAGCTACCTCTAACTCAGCCATAATTTATCTTCCCAACCTCTGTGATTTTTTCATTTTTATTCTTCAAATGCTTTAATTTTGCAGTATTGTGTTGTACTTTGAAGTTGTCCACATTTCTGGATCCCTAAACCAGCTTTTCTGTTTCCTATCTATATGAACTTTACTTAACCTCTCACTCTTCTCCCAACCTCTCCTTGCCAGATCACTAGGGATGGGGACAATGAAAACATATTGTAATAAAGACAACAACGAAAACAAAAAATACCTTGTAGACTGTTATGACTTTGCTAAGGTTTGAACATACCCAAGGCTTCCTGTGTAAAAATTTAACACCCATATTTGGTCTGGGCAGTGGTGGGACAAGCCTTTAATCCCGGCATTTGGGGGGCAAAGGTAGGCGGGTCTCTCTGAATTTGAGGCTAGCCTTGGTCTGCAGAGCTAGTTCCAGAACAGCTAGGGCTATTACACAGAGAAACTTTGTCTCAATAAACAAAAAAACAACAACAAAAACCTTATCAATCATTTTTGAGGCATTAAGGCAGGCAAGTTAATCTGGTTATAGTGTTTTAACATGTGACCTTGGGAAGAGATTAGAACTGGAAAAGATAACGGGGGGGGGGGGGAGGTGGTGGAGTTCCCTTGATTTGAATTCTGATGCCTAGCTATGTATACACTTTGAACCCGAGTCAAGTTCTTGGCCATCTAAATTTTTGTTTTATCTTAACTGTCTCTGGAGAGTTTCTATTTAATAAGGGACAGAGCTGGGTAAGTGCACATTGTTTGTGATGCATTCTCAAGCTTCGTTCCCATCATTGCTTCGATCTCCTGATGTTGGTTGTAAGTAAGGTTCCCTTGTTTCAGCTAACGGATAAATGCGCAACATTCAACTGTAATAATAGCACAAGTGCCTTTCAAGTGACTGCTAGGATGATTAAAGATTTTCTTCATTATTTTAAGGCCTTAAGATTTATGGTCAGGTCGAGAAATTTCATGGGTTGTTCCTTTCGAAAAATTCTGAGCCTACTTTGTAAATCTCAGTATATCAAATGACATCATCTAGTCCCGCGGATGCAGTAATAAAGGAAGCTGGATGATCATACCAATGGAAAGTGGTAATGTAGCAAATGTAAATCAGCAGGATGATCTGGAATTTTTATCTTGCCTATAAGAAGGCTGCAGGAGTATGAAGGAGAGTGAGATGGTAACGGAGAGTAGCTATAATATGATTATGGTAAGTTGCATATACTGAAATTTGTAAAAATTGAAACTACAGTAATCAGATTCTTGCAACCAAATTCAGCATATATTAAGAATCTCTTAATGCTATGTTCAGTTAGGCTTAATTACAAGCATTCATGTTTCATTCAATATGCGCAAATCATTAATTATAATGTAGCATTTAAATAGACTTAAGGAAAGGAATATGATCATTTCAATTAATGCAAAAATATCTTTAGCAAAGTTTAATTTTCTTTGTGTTAAAATACTCAGAGAAACTAGGGATAAGGGATATATCTTAATATAATAAAGGCTGGATCCAAAAAACTAGAAACTAAATGTGGAAAAGCAGAAGTTTTCCTCCAAACCTGTAACAAGAGTGTAGTGTGCACATTTTCTATGCCTACCAATATAGTGCTCAGTGACTTCACTATAGCACCTATGTGAGAGAATGGGGTAAAATGAATCAAACCAGAAAGGAAAAAGTCAAATTACCCCTGTTTGTAAATGGTCTGATCTATATAAGAGATCCTAAAGGCTTCACCAGACAACTTCGAGGCCTGTTAAACAATTTCAGCAAAGTAGTTGTATATTAAATAAAAATGAAAAAAAAATTAGTGAGCTTTATTTGTACTAATAACAAATTTGCTGAGAAAAAATATCAGGGAAAATATTCTGGTCATAATAGCTTCAAAACATACCTGGGGATAAATATAACCAAGGAATTCTTACTGAACCGAATAACTGTAAGAGCCATTCTTACTGAAGTGAGTTAATAATCTCACTGTGGTTTTAGCTTCCATTTTGCTGGTGTTTAAATGTTCTGGACTTGTTGCCTGTATGTATGGGTCATGCACTCTTCCTCATTTGAAAGGTGTCTAATCAGTTCATTCATTATTTGTTAATTGTAATATTGGGATTTTTTATTTTTGAGTTTTAGTTCTTCACTAAGTTAGCTTTGATATTTATCTCCCATAAGATAGTCATTGAGTGAAGGTTTTCTTCCATTCTATAAACCACTTCTTTATTTGGTGTTATTTCTTTTGATATACAGAAGTTTTAAAATCTCATGTAATTCCATTTGACAATTTGGAGTAAGCTTCCAAAAGGCTCTGCCTGTGTTTACATTGTAACATGTTTTGCTTATGGTTTTTTCTAGCAGTTGAAGACTTTTACTTTAGGCCTTTGGTTTGTTTTGAACTGATTTTGTGTAGGCTGAGAGGAGTGGATACGGCGTCATTCCTCCACATGTGGGGGTCCATTGCCATGTTGTCTCCTCTATCAGAAGTGAGATTAGGCATTGTGATACCTGCAGCTATTTCTGCTTGGATTTTTTTTTTTTGGGAGGGGGCTGCTAAGGTCCTTTGGTATGTCTATATGAGTTTTTCATTTTTTCCCCTCTTTTTGAAAGGAATGTCATTGAATTTTGGTGGGAATTGAGTGGAATCTATAGATTACTTTTAGAGCAAGGACAATTTTTGTTTCAGGTCTTCTCACCTGCTTTTCCCTTTGTCTGAAATCACCTTATCCCATGGCTCTCATGCCTGCTTCCCTTGTATCTGTTAGGTCTTCATAAACGTATCACTTTCTTTACTCACTTGTGGAATTACAGCACTCTACCCCTTTGCTACTCTATATTCTCTCCCATGGTATTCACGTTCGGTAGCTTTAGTCTCTATGTAATAAAAACTGCACCATCATTCCTTGTGTTGTTTACTATCCATTTTTTCTCTACAGCATGATTGTTCTGGGAGGTAGGGGCTTTATCTATTTTTGTGGTCTTAGTACCCAAAGTAGGCATGATGCATTTAATTTTTTTTTCTTTGATAAAGTAATGTGTTGAGATCCAGGCTCAATTTTTTCCCATGTGGTTTGGCTCATTAAATTCTTTTAATAACTCTTTGGAGGGGATTTAGTTTTATTATTATCTTAATTTTTCCATTTGGGAAATTGAGACTTTGAGAAATTAAGGAGCTTATCTAAACTCCTACTGCTCACAGAAGGCAGAGCCAGCTTTCAAATCAAAGAAGTCTATTTCTAGAGCCCACATTATGCTCCAAGTAATCTTTATTTTGGGGGTTATTTAATGCTAAATAACTGTCTTAATAATTTTATTGGGGTTGATTTGCTGTATCAGTGAAACGCAAACATAAGTGTTCATCTAAATGGAACCTTCCCTTCCTCATTGACTGAGGAAGCCTGGAGAGAGAGTTTCAGAATTGCTACAGCTGGTCAAAAGCATAAAGAAGGCAGGTTTCTTCTGGTGTACTGCTCTGCCAACCTGAGCATGTTGGATAAGCTGTTTCTGGTCATTTAGTCCACATGTCAGGAAGAGAGTAGAAGCATCCAAGGACAAAGTGCATGGACAGATTTATTTTCCGCAAGTTTTTCTATTGTCTATAAACGACTGTGTATCTGAAATGGGGCCACCTTAAACAAAATGTGGCGTTAGGATGGTAGAAAGGGAGAGCAGACACCAGATAGGCCAGAGTCATGCTCCGCATGCTTTGTATCAGAGTGCATTGTCCAGCAATAATCAGGAAGCTCAAAGGAAGTTGGCATAAACAATTAGGAAATACACTTATCACACGCCAGGTGTCCAGAAGTAGGACAGATTACAGCAGCGATTCAGCAGTTCAACTACATCCCCAGGAATTAGACTCTTCTTTTTTTTTTTTTTTTTTTTTTTTTTGCTGAGGTAGCAGAGCCTTCTCTTCATGCAGGAAGCAGGATGCTGTGGCAGTTCCAATCTTCAGATCCTCACACAGTGTACACTTAAAGGGGGAAAAAAAGGACTTTTTTCTCCATTTCAGGAATAAGTTCTTCTTTTCTGGAGACCCTTTAGTGGACTTCTCAACACTTGGCCCCATTACAGTGAGCAGGTTTGATACACCTGAAGCGGATCTGCCACTTGTGAGTGGCCACCCTTGAAGGTCATGACTGCAAGAAGTTCAGAACAAGCCAGAAAATAATTTCATATTCTGTGATCAGGAAAGAGAAGAAATTGGACAAATAAGCCTTTCTATATGCCAATTTCTAATAATTATTCTTTTCAAAATCACAATTTGGCTCATTCTTCTCAGCTAGCTTTTGAGTAATAATTTCCTTGAAGTTAAATTTATGGTAGATACATTTCTGAAAACACTTAGCTGTTAGGAAAGTTAGAATTTGAGACTTGGAATTAATTTGAATTATATCTTTGATCACATTTCTGCAGTCATCCTGTATGCGCCTCACATATTTCATTTGCAAAGTGAAACTAGAAGAATAAAAGAAACCCAGAAGCCCTTCCCAGGAGGGGCGAGCCAGTTTCTTCATGCAGCCTCATCCTTGTTACTCACAACTGTCCCTGTGTTAGTCTTTCTGTAATGCTCTCTTTATGTGACTGAGGCAATAACAACAATTCATCATGGCAGCCATCAGATCCTCAAAGACAACTCGCAGAATCGGAACTATTTTCCAGGGAAATTGATTTCCCAATTTTAGTTTCATGGCTGACTTGCTGTGCTGTTTATAAATAAATAGCATGAATAATTTAGTGGAAGATTTACTGTGACTTACAGATATCATTCTTTTTGTTTTTTTTCCACCAAAGTTGTCTAAATGTTCTGTTTTCAAGGAAATGGGACCTTCAAAATCAGGGTTATTGTAGTTCCCTGCAGATTTGATGAAGGAGTTTACTCTATGTGGTACTAGTTTTTGTCAGGCTTCGGTCAATTTATAATGAAATGAAAAGAGCATTTGCAGCCATATTCTGTGAGCTATTGTTCTAACCCTAACACATATTATCTAACAAAATGTAAGACTCCATTTTACACATGAAGAAAGGGGCTGTGGAGATTGTTAAATTGGTAAAAGTGATTTCTGCACAATCCTGAGGACCCGAGTTTAGCACTCACCTAAAACTGAGTGTGTTACTTGCCTGTAATTCAAGTTCTTGGGGCAGCGGGGTCAGAGATGAGAAAATTCCTGAAGGTCATTGATTAGCTAGTCTATTTCCAAAAACAAGGTGGAAAGCATCTGCAGAAGGCATTTGATATTGACCTCTGGCTACCATGTGTGTATACACAAATGTGCATTTGCACCACACACACTCACATGTATGTACAAACATCCTATGAACATGTACATATAGTGTTGTGCCTCCCAAATGTGCATGCACACACACACACACACTCTCACACACACACAATTATTTGTCATTGAGTCATAGATGATTTGACTTGGAATTAAAGAAAGAAAACACACCAGGATTCAACAGTGTTTGCTATTCGGTGATGTGCAAGTTTGGTTGCAGACAGTTGGTCTTGTTAGTACAAACTGAGTAAGTTCCCTTCCTGTTGATGTGTAGGCTCTTTGCTGCTCTTGCTTCACCTTTTCTCACTCACCTCTTTGAAGAGGGTCCAGATTGACATCCCACAGATAATGCTGATTATGAGCAGCTTTACTAGCCATTTAAAACCAACCACAAGGTGACTCCAGATCTGTGTCACAACACCTAACATGTCTGTGGGATAGCGCAGATGCTGAGCAAACACCCCCATTCTGCTCTGCACTTCCTGGCCATGTTCTATGTCAGCAAGTCTAATCTTTCTTTTTACAACTTCATGCTTGCATGTAACATATTGTGACCAATTCACTCCCTTTTACTATCTCTTATCACCTCCCTTTCTGATGACAACTTGTGCTTTCCAATTAGTTATCTTGCTTTCATGACTCTCTCCCCTCTCTCTCCCCCCCTCTTTGTCTTGTGCAATGTAGCCACACCTGCTGTGTGTTCATGATTACAATGACCCAGTTGTATCGGCACTTATTTTTATTCGCCTGTGCTTACCATCTTTCCACCCACTGTTTTGTGTGTTAAGGAGGGTTTACTACCTACAAAAAAGCTCTGTTTTTAATGAGCTTGAACATGATGGATCTAGTGTATTGGAAATGTTTTAAAAATGTAGGAAAAAACATTTTCTGGGATGGGGGTCAAAAAATTCAGACAGTTGGCAGATATAAAGGCTCAAACTACATGTTGAATAACAAAAATTAGATTTTACCTTATAATCTAATTAAATTGGAAATAACTATGTAAGATTTTATATTTAATTGCTTATTTAAACATTATAAAGTCTAGCTCATGTGTCCCCATAGACACAATGATTGAGCACACTGTAATTTGGCACACCCTTCCAGACATCCTATTGTCTTGCATCCAGTTTTAATTACTGATTTATATATTCTATAAATACATTTGTGTTTATCACCCTGATGCCCACTGTGGCTGGTGGTAAAAATCTCAAAGATTTGGTGAGATATCAGCTTATTCAAACATTTTTGAAGGACATTCAGCATTAAAAACAGAACCTGGAGAGGAGTATGCTAGACTTGAGGTGGTGGCCTAAAAAATCCACCCACGGGAAAAACATCCACCTACATTTCTTCCTTTCAGTAGTGTTTTTTGAGGTCACAGAGATGTGATTGTTCAATTCTATGCCTGACCTGTGATTTGGTAAGGAATGGAATATTTTGTGGGTGGAAACTGTATTTTAATATTTGTTCTAATTATAACCATACATGTCTCCTTACCTGTGTTCATCAGGACAGACTTGACTCAGTAGGCCAGACCCTAGTGTAATGTAACATAGACAACCTGAGCGGGAGATCTCTGACTTGCTCCTGGTTCAAGGATTAAATAGTTGGGTGTTTTTTTGTCACTTCATTCCTTGAACTGTTTACTCTTACATATGATGAGGAATTTGCATAGTATCCAAGTTGGTAGCAACTTAAAATAATTAGTGTCCTACAGAACTTTATGCCTACAGAGAATAGAGTACAGCAGAGAAACCGTCTCTGGACTTAGGGGTTTACGTTCCCATTTTACTACACACTACCCACATGCCTTTGGGCATATTTGAAAACTCTCCACTCTGAGTAAGTTCTTCCCCTCATCAGCTGCAGGACTCAGGAGAATGGCCCTTACATCACTTCTGGGGCATCACAGTAGAGTTGACCCTGGAGGTGTAGGTATGGAAGATCCGACCCTGAAGACATGAAGGCAGGAAAACTGGTCCTGCCCCTTGCTCATTGCTACAAGAAGTGAACTCACTAGAACATTGCAAGAGAGCTCATCTTGGTGGTGATGCCAAGGAAGAGCTGACAGGCTGATCAACCCTGCAACTACCTAGACCGAGAACCAGGCCTATATGTTGGCCCATCCTAACAACCACCCCATTAGTGATCTACTGGAACACGTGAAAAGATGGGTCCTGCAGACAGACCTGGAGCTGCAGGATTTCCGCAACACAGGGCAATAGCAGGCTAACATATAGGAGTTTCAGTGAGGGCTCAGCATAGATAGTCTAGCAGAAACCAGACCAATGACTTTGTAATGAACACTTGCAAGTAAAGATTTATGGATAAGGTCTTGTTGTACAGGTCTTTTACTTCTTTGGTTAGTGTTAGCCCAAGATACTGTGTTATTTGTGGCTGTTGTAAATGATGATGTCCTCTGATTTCTTTCTCGGCACCTTATCATTTGTATATAGGAGGGCTACTGATTTTTTTTTGTTAATCTTGCATCCTGCCATATTACTGAAACTGTTTATCAGCTATAGGAGTTCCCTTGTCGAAATTTTGGGGTCACTTTTGTATACTATCATATTATCAGCAAATAGCAAACGTTTGACTTCTTTTCCAATTTATATCCTTTTGATCTCCTTTTGTTGTCTTATTGCTCTAGCTAGCACTCTGAGTACTGTGTTGAATAGGTATGGAGAGAGTGGACAGCCTTGTTTTATTCCTGATTTAGTGGAATTTCTTTGACTTTCTCCCCACTTAATTTGATGTTGGTTGTTGACATGCTATATATTGTTTTTATTATGTTTAGATATGTTCCTTGTATCCTTGATCTCTCCAAGACCTTTATCATAAAGGTGTATTGGATTTTGTTGAATGCTTTTTCAGCATATATTGAGATGAACATGCATTTTTTTCTTTCAGTTTACTTATATTACATTGATAGATTTTTGTATGATGTGCTATCCCTGCATCTCTGGAATGGAACCAACTTAGTCATGGTGGATGATTTTTTGATTTATTCTTAGATTTTTTTTGCAAGTATTTTATTGAGTATTTTTGTATCAATGTTTATGAGGGAAATTGGTCTGTAATTCTCTTTCTTAGTTGCATCATTGTGTGGTTTAGATAACTGTTGCCTCATAAAAAGAGTTTGACAATATTCTTTCTGTTTCTATTGTGTGGAACAATTTGAGAAGTATTGGTGTTAGTTCTTCTTTGAAATTCAGGTAGAATTCTGTGCTGAAACCATATGGTTCTGGGCTTTTTTTTTTTTTTTTTTTTTTTTTTTTTTTTGTCNTTTTTTTTTTTTTTTTTTTTTTTTTTTTTGTCAGGAGACTTTTGATGACTACTTGAATTCCCTTAGGGGTTATAAGTCTATTTAAATTGTTTATCTGTTTTTGGTTTAATTTTGGTATGTGGTACCTATCCAGAAAATTGTCCATTTCCTTTAAACATTCCAATTTTGTGAAGTACAGGTTTTTGATGTATGATGTGATGATTCTCTGGATTGCCTCTGTATCTGTTATTATACCCCCCCTTTGTTTCTGATTTTGTTTATTTGGTTGTTCTCTCCGCCTTTTCATTAGTTTGTGTAAGGGTTTGTCTATCTTGTTGATTTTCTCAAAGAACCAACTCTTTGTCTCATTGATTTTTTGTATTGCTTTCTTTATTTCTATTTTATTGATTTCAGCCCTCAATTTGATTATTTCCTGGCATTTACTCCTTCTGAGTGAGTTTGCTTCTTTTTGTTCTAGAACTTTCAAATGTGCTGTTAAGTTATTAGTGTGAGATTTCTCCAGGTTCTTTATGTAGGCTCTTAGTACTATAAACTTTCTTCTTGGCACTGCTTTCAAAGTGTTACATAAGTTTGGGTATGTTGTGCAGTCAATTTCGTTGACTTCTAGTTGAATTTATCCCTAGTACTTGAACTGGCATCTAGGAGCACATTCTTTTTGGAGGGATACCTTTTCCAGTCTTGATCTAGTGGGGACAGCTTTGGTCTTGCCTGGAAGTGAAGTGTCAGACATTGTTGACTCCCCATGGGAAGCCTTACCATTTCTTTCTTCCTTCCTTCCTTCCTTTCTTTCTTTCTTTCTTTCTTTCTTTCTTTCTTTCTTTCTTTCTTTCTTTTTGTTTTTGTTTTTTCGAGACAGGGTTTCTCTGTGGCTTTGGAGTCTGTCCTGGAACTAGCTCTGTAGACCAGGCTGGTCTCGAACTCACAGAGATCCGTCTGCCTCTGCCTCCCGAGTGCTGGGATTAAAAGCGTGCGCCACCATTGCCCGGCCAAGCCTTACCATTTCTGAGGAGTGAATGGGCTGACTGGGGAGTGAATGGGGAAAGTGGAGGAAGCTATGTAAAAATGAGAAAAGATTGTATTATAAAAAAACAGAGATGTTGACCAATGGAATCAAATTGAAGACCCGGATATTAATCCACAAACCTATAAACACCTGATTTTCAACAAAGGAGCTAACCGGATATTAACCCACAAACCTATGAATACCTGATTTTTGACAAAGGAGCTAAAAGTATAGAAATCATCTTTAAAAAATGGTGCTGGCATAATTGGATGACAACCTGTAGAAGAATGAAAATAGATCCATATCTATCACCATGCACAAAACTAAAGTCCAAATGGATTAAAGACCTCAATATAAATCTGAATACACTGAACCTGATAGACGAGAAAGTGGGAAGTAGTTTGTAACACATGGGCACAAGAGACCACTTCCTACGTATAACCCCAGTAGCACAGGCAATAAGAGCAACAATGAATAAATGGGACCTCCTGAAAATGAGAAGCTTCTGTAATGCAAAGAACACTGTAATTAAGACAAAAAGGCAGCCTACTGACTGTGAGAAGATCTTCACCAACCCCGCAATGGACAAAGGTCTGATCTCCAAAATATATAAAGAACTCAAGAAACTAGACATTAAAACTCTAATTAACCCAATTAAAAAATGGGATACTGAACCGAGCAGAGAATTCTGAATAGAAGAAGTTCATATGGCCAAAAGACACTTAAGGTCATGCTCAACCTCCTTAGCAATCAGGGAAATGAAACTTAAAACAACTTTAAGATAGCATCTTATACCTGTCAGAATGGCTAAAATCAAAAACACCAATGATAGCCTTTGCTGGAGATGATGTAGAATAAGAGGAACACTCATGCATTGTTGATGGGAATGCAAACTTATGCAACCATTTTGGAAATCAGTGTGGTGCTTTCTCAGGAAACTGGGAGTCAACCTACCTCAGGATCTTACAATTCCACTCTTGGGAATATACCCAAAAGATGCCCAATCATACTACAAAAGCATTTGTTCAACTATGTTCATAGCAGCACTATTTGTAATAGCCAGAACCTGGAAACAACCTAGATGCCCCTCAATAGAAGAATGGATAAAGGAAGTGTGGAATATATACACATTAGAGTACTACTCAGCAGTAAAAAACAATGACATCTTGAATTTTGCATGCAAATGGATGGAAATAGAAAACACTATCCTGAGTGAGATAACCCAGACCCCAAAAGAGGAATATGGTAAGAGGATTCTAGCCATAAACAAAGGACATTGAGCTTATAATTCATGATCCTAGAGAAGCTAAATAAAAAGGTGAACCCAAAGAAAAACATATATTTAACCTCCTGAATATTGGAAGTAGACAAGATCGCCAGGCAAAAGTTGGGAGCACGGGGGTGGGGGTGCGTTGTGGCGAAGGGGAGACAGGCAGAGAGAAGGGGAAGATTGGAGAGAGCTTGGGAGAATGGGATGGTTGAGATGGAGGAAGGGTGAATATGGGAGCAAGGGAGAAGATATCTTAACTAAGGGAGCAATTTTATGGTTGGCAAGAGACTTGGCTCTAGAGGGATTCCCAGGTGTCCAAGGGGATTTCCTGAGCTAGGTCCATGGGCAGCAGAGGAGAGGGTGCCTTAACTGGCCTTCTCCCATAGTCACACTGAAGAATATCTTGCATATCATCCTAGAACCTTCATCTGGCGATTGATGGAGACAGAGACCCAAACTGAAGCCCTGGACTGAGCTCCCAAGGACCAGATGAAGAGCAGAAGGAGGGATGGTGCGGGAGAATTGTCTGTATTCTGTAAATCATGTTATAAATAAATGCTGATTGGCCAGGTAGGAAATATAGGTGGGAAAACCAGACAGGAAGTAGAAATGATGTAACGAGAACAGAAGAATTCTGGGAAGGAGGAAGCTGATTCCTCTCACTCTTGCCCAGACCACTGAAGCAGCAGGATGTGACTTGTCCCACTGAAAAAAGGTACCGAGCCACATGGCTAACATAGATCAGAAAAATGGGTTAATCAAGATGTGAGAGTTAGCCAGTGAGAGGCTAGAGCTAAAGGGCCAATCAGCTTTATAACTTACAGAGATCTTTATGTGATTTTCTTTGAGGCTAAACAGCTGGGGGTACCAGGCGGGACAAAAACCTCAACAACAAACAAGCCAGGCCTGTCCATGTTACAAAAGGAGAACATGAGCAACGAAGTTAGGACCGAGAGGGGTTGTCCACCCACGGAGATGGTGGGACTGATCTAATGGGAGCTCACCAAGGCCAGCTGGACTGGTGAACGAGCATGTGATCAATCCAGACTCTCTGAAAGTGGCTGACAATGAGGGTGTTCTGAGAAGCCAATGATTCTGATGCATGTACTGGCTTTTTGGGAGCCTAGTCTGTTTGGATGCACACCTTCCTAGACCTGGATGGAGGGGAGAGGACCTTGGACTTCCCACAGGGCAGGGCACCCTGACTGCTCTTAGGACTGGAGAGGGAAGGGGAGTAAGGGTGGGGAGAGTGGGAGGGTAATGGGAGGATGGGAGGAGGAAGAAATTTTTAATAAATAAATAATTATTTTTAAAAAAGCTTCATGGATAAAAAGGTTTACTGTGTGACTCACTGTGTCACACCACACTACAGCTTCCATGATGAGACTGATCTTTTCCTTCTTTCTCTTTTAACTTTTTCTCTTAAATTTTATTTTATTTTGGCCGGAAGCTGAAAAAGCAGAGGGTGGATATGAAGGGACAAGGAAATGAATGGGATGAGATGCATGATGTGAAAGACACAACGGATAAACAAACAAAATCAGAAACTAAAAACACAACAAAAAGCTTACTGATCTCAATTGTCTCATTTTCTCATAAATAAATGTTATAGGGTAGAAGGGAATACTTTATGCTTAGCATAGTGCCTAACATATGGTCGTCATTCACTTAAAATAATGTCTTAAAAAATAACCAGCTACATGCTTATCTCTTTATTTTCAATTGTTCTCGGCTTCTTTAATTTCTGTTCACATACTTTACTCACTAGCAAATTGATATTGTGGTGTCTGGCACAGGAAACAAAAGTCCCCCATTCAAGTACATTGATTTATTATCAGTGAGAATTTGAAATTTAATAAAGTTAATGGTTGGTTTTAGCAGCAGTAATTCAAGCAACCAAAAAGCCTGAAGCTAGGGTCTGTGACTTGTTCGGCTTTTATTCTCAAGGGCCTATTACTCTGTGTGGTGTGTAGGGAATGATCAATAGATACCACGTGGCTAAATCTTTAGTCCCTGGCTTATTTCCAGAGTAACTAATAGTTAGTACTTCACTGTGTCAATCTAGATAGGCTAAGTGCTTGCAGTTTCCCCACTTCCTGGTCAATGACACATTGTGGAAAAATTGTGTCCATGGAGAATACAGATTATTGAAAGACAGAGTGTTTTTGTCATTTTTAAATAGCACAATATAACACCATAGATATTTTATTATATTGAGAATTATAAGTAATCTGTAGATGTTTTACAGTATATGATAGAGTAGGGTGTAAATATTGCATATACAAATACCACGTTGTTTGTGTAAGTGAGCACACAATTTAATATCTGCATGGAATTCTGGAAGTAATTCTCAGGTATATTAAGAAAGAACTGCACATGTAATATCCCTGTTAATTCTGATTTCTGATAAACTATTTCTTCCACTTTTATATATGGGGAAAAGCAGACTAGAAAGATAACTTGATCAACAATAACACGACAGGTAAACTAGAAAAGTTAGAACTTAGTTTCTGGCTTCTCTTCCCCTAGAACTGGTGACCTTGCCGAGACCACATCCTGGTGATGTGTTCCTATCTCATGGATAAATGAGATAATGATGGGAACCAGGATTAGAGCCTTCCTTCTGCTTCCAGATTGCTGGATATCATAACCCTTGGGAATTTAGGCCCATGAAATCCAATGTCATTTTTATAATTTCTCCTATTAACAACTGTTCAAGATGTTTGTCAACAACTTACATCTTTGATTAGCCCTTGTGGATTACTTTTGTTATTGTCTCATTCTTGGTGGGGAAGCTGTAGATGACAACAGAAATCGCAGTGTGACTGACTTTGAAAGGGGACTGACAGGCATATATTTGTAAATAGAAAATCACTTTAGAACTGCACTCTACTGAACTGTGAGAAAGAATTTGCCAGATCTTTTCTGCCTTTCCCCCATCTCTCCATCTTCAATGGCAGAGATAGGAGCTTCCCCCTTTTGTCTTCTTCCCTGTTTCCCCTCCTCATTTCCCTTTCTATCCTCCTCTCTCTATCTTGCTCTTTACTTATGGTTTGTAAGAGTGTGTGACTAATTTAGAGATGATCAAATGTGACTTTAGAAAATTCAAGAAGGAACAACTACTCCTTCCATGCTATGATCTATTCATTTTTTTTTTTTTTTGATGTCTGGCTGGGACATGACACAATTTTCCCTCCATTTGCATCATCTAATGCGACAAAGCTTCTCAGTGTGCCTAGTCTGATTAAGGATACCCATTAGCTTCAGAGGTCATTGCCCTTTCCTTCTCTTCAACCATATTTAATGAACAAGTATATCTTGTTTGTGTGACATTTAATTTTATACAATGTTAATTTAAGAAATGGATTAGTACAGTGGATATATTAATGGTGATGTCTCTTCAATCTATTACTGAGCTGTCGGTTTGTCCCTGAGAAAATATTTCTGGGCTAAGGCCATTGCTCAATAAGGGTAATTTTGCATTACAGATGACTGTGCCCTTGTTTTGTCAAGGCTATACTGAAGATATTCCTTACTCTCTACAAATTTGGATTTTGCTGTTTTGAGAATGTGGCTGATTCAGATGAGATACTCTCTATCCTCCTGCAGGATTCTATCTTTGATTTCCTTGTTTAGTCATCCCTTGGATGGAGGATGTTTGTTCTTTGTTTATTTAATTTTATCATGTTTTTTTTTCTTGGTCTTCACTTTAAGAAGATTGAATAATGCTGTTTCCCTGCTTATGGTTCGTAGTCCTTGCTATTCCATGCAGGATCGTGCATTGTCTTGACCTCCTTTCTTACTTTTTTCTTTGCCTTTAAAACTTATCCTAATTATCCTAATTATTTAACTCA
The DNA here is from genome assembly GCF_014885135.2 of Alexandromys fortis. Lineage (NCBI taxonomy): Eukaryota > Metazoa > Chordata > Mammalia > Rodentia > Cricetidae > Alexandromys > Alexandromys fortis. Next base: position 14,201,839 of record NW_026067937.1, on the reverse strand, counting down.
CACTTCTTTGTTGTGTGTATTGAGAATGTATTTTAAAATATACATTGGTGTGGTGTGATTATGTAATTCTCTTTACTTATGATGATGAATTTAATTATTTGTATATTAATAAATACACAAAATACATCCATCTCGATTAGAAGTATACTAAGAGATCAGGCCTTAGATATGTAGCAGATATTCTTTTAAATTATGCAAATCATTTGATGTCAATATTTCATTGTCAGGTTTTTTTAATCATCATGGACCTTTCTGCTCTCATTGTTAACACCTGTGCATCCAGTTGTTTGCTTCTAACCGCTTCCTTTTTTGTTTCTGTGGCTGTGCAAGGGAGCCCCAATGGTTGATGTGCTATTGATCCCCTCTGTTCTCACAGCTTTGTCATGATATGATGGAGCGGTGGCACATTGCTCCCAGAGGGGTCCCTGTCTGGTTTATGTAGAGCCCTGATCTTGTGACAAGGAGGCATGAAATTTTTTAAAAGCTGTCAGTTTCTGAAGGCATGATGATTTTTCTTGTGGCGAGGTAACGGCAAAGCATCACACAGTCGTGGTTGCAGGAAACCTTACTGTGGGGATCAGCCTCAGTTTCTTCGGTGCTATACGGATATGATGATAGTACTTCCATCTTGAAGTTTCTGAGGTTAATAGGAGATAATTTATGCAATCGGTTTACTACTGGTGCCTGACGCATTGACGAATGGCTTGCAATTAACAGTTTAACTCCAAGCTGAGTGTTCCACTAACACCGCAATGTTCTGTTCTACACCGAGAAGATTTGCTCTCTTATTAATGTGGATATGATATGGATTCTCTGAGACTGTAGTAGAAATCTAAGAACGAGGACTGATGGTTTGTGTCAGAGTAGTTAATTATGTGCAGAAACCCTCATGCTTCATGTGCAACCGACTGTGACAGCTGCCAGCACGAACACAGCTTATTGTAATCAAATACAACTTACAAGTTTTTACCTCCGGATCGATATTCAAGTCGTTATTGTGTCACATGGTCATTAAACAAAAATGGTAAATGTGCATGCATCTTCGAAATGTAATTCCTCTCACAGCAGACTGTGTTTTAACTCTTCCATTGTTCTTCCTTTATTGTTTTCTGTTTCTAACATTACTAACTTTCCTCCACACGAGGCGGAGGATACAGTGGGGGAAGAGGGTCCTAATTTAGGTGCATGTGGTATGTGGTACGGGTTTAGAGACATTTCATGTCCTGCTTAGATGTCTCAGTCAGGTTGCAGGTACTGTAGTGAATGTTGTAGATAATCATCTTGTATTAGAAGCTTGAAGGCAGGAAAATAGCTCAGGTAGTGAAGTGCCTGTAGTGTCGGTGATCCAAGTTCGGATTCCCCAGGGTTTAGAAACAAGTCAGGGGCTGTGGCTCTGATACTTGAGGATCAGAGACAGGAAAATTCCGGAATCTTCTTGGAGAGCCAGCCTAGCAGAATCCGTGAGCTTCAAGTCCAGTGAGAGACTCTGCTTCAACAATAAAGTAGAGGGCAATAGAAGAAGACATCAACCACCAACCTCCATATGCACACATATACACACACAATAACCATGTGTGTATTCTTTAATACATAACTACAATCTGCTCAGTCCATATGTTATTTGTGTGTATATGTTTGCCTGTGCATTATAAACACACAACCATGGAGTTATAGAAATGTCAAGTTAAAATGCTAACCTTGGTATTGAATAACCCCACTGACCTTCCGTCATTTATTTTTGTTTGACACATGACCACTCGCAGTTGTTTGATCTGTTACCTCTATGGCTGCTTTCACTCAACTTAGTAAAACTGAGTAGCTAGACTGGGCAGAAATATTTTTCTGTAGAAATATTTTGCTGACAATTACTCTACTTTTGTGTACCAGTTTTCTTTCTGCTGACAGATGAATGTCAGCGGTATGTCAGCGGTGGTACCAGGAAATGTGGACTGTGTATTTTGAAGTCTCACTGAGACCAAAGTCCACTGCTCTCACTAAGTGATGTTAGGTCACAATTTCTGCCCCTGTCAAGAAGGATAATGATTCTATTTACATTGTGATTTCTTATGGGGAAAGACTATAATAATGTATGCAAGGTTGTAGGTGGAATTTTCTGTCTCATCTGTCAGACCCCAAATAACATGGAGACTTCTTATGAATCATGAAAGGTCGACCAGTAGCTTAGACTTGTTTAAACTAGTCCTTATATCTTAACCAACCCATTTCTATCAATCTGTGTGCTGTCATGTGGCTTGTGACGTGGTATTTCATCTCCTTCGTGACCTGCTTCTTCCTCATCTCCTGGCAATTCTACCCTTCTTCCAAGCATTCTATGTGCCTGGAAATCCTGCCTACTTATTCATTTAGCATTTTAGTAAACCAATCACAGTGACATATCTTTACGCAGTGTAATCAAATGTCTTGAAACACAAGGTGCTGAATAATTCCTGGAGTTTAGGAAAGATTCGACAATATGGTATCTGTTTATAAAAGTCAAAAAATTGATAAGCAACTGGAAATGAGCAGTGGAAGACTGGGGTGAAAGTATGCGATCATCTGTTTTGAAAAAGCAGGCTGCAATTAATTACATGAGATTGACTGTGAGGCTTGGTTATGGGAGAATAATTATACTCGAGTATATTCCGGGGTTTGTTCTGACCTTTCCTACTGTGCCAAGGCACAGTTTTCTCTTCTTTCTTCACGTATGCTTATGTAGGAAACTCGGGCCCCAGGGTTTTTTGCAGACACTGTGGGTGCTCTCCTGTTCTGCATATGTGGGTTCGATGAGACCAAGTGCCTGATTGAATTGGCAGCTGTTATATCCCCCACCTGCTCATGCAGGTGACCTGGAGGGGTGTGAACTGCTGTAGCATTTCACTGTGGAAAAGTTAATGAATGTCCCTGTTTGTCCCCACATGTGTTGCTAGTCTTATCTGGGAAGCATTTCGTAGGATGAGAAATGAGAAATGAAGACTTTACGTAAGCAATGATCCCTCTCACTGAATAGGAAAGACAGCACTCATCTGTCATGCCCCAGGAGTCACATTTCCTGAGAAGAGCCAGATCAGGATGGTCATCCAACTCAACTGGAAAGATTTAGCTACCTCTTTCCGACTGGAGAGGCTGCCTCTGTTATTCCCCAAGGTGCATCCTTTATGACTACACGTGCCCTTTATAAGCGAGCCACTTACCTTAGTTGCACTGCCATCGAACAACATTTTATGAGCACTGACTCTTCCAAGCTCTGGGTTAAGTACCTGTGTCTATGGAAAGAGTTATGTTAGAGCACACCACACATGGAGAACTCAGTAATTATTTATTGAACAAAGGCTGAGTGATAATAAAACAACAAACACCAGATACAGTTGCTACCTTTATAGACTTTGAATGTAAGAAGGAAAGGTAGATCAGGTCCTACTCTGTACATGATGATCAACTCTGTGAAACAGGCATTTATAAACAGGAAAATAGGGGCTCAAAAAAACCTGTGCCAGGAATGCATTAGTTCTTTTGGAGTTGTTGACTGTTGAGGCATCCTACACCCCATTACAGGCTATTGTTATTACTTGTAGATCACCCTGTCTACCTCCAAAAATTCATTCTAAGTTCCTACTTCTGAAGACACCACCTATTTGAGCCAGACTGAAATCAAGCTAGTACTGGCCGGGAAACTTTACCCCTACTGGCTAGCATTCGTAGATCCCCATTTTCTCAATTTTGTCAGGTAATCTTTTCTATTTCCCCTTTCTAGGTGAATCTATATATGTTTTTCTTAGGGTTAACCTTGTTACTAAATTTCTCTGGGGTTTTTGACTATAGAGTCATTATCCTTTACTTTACAGCTAGTATCCACTTAAGAGTGAGTACATAGCCTGTTCATCTTTCTGGGTCTGGGTTACCTCACTCAGGATGGATTTTACTAGTTCCATCTATCCATTTGCATACAAATTTCAAGATGTCATTGTTTTTACCACTGAGTAGTACTCCACTGTGTAAATGGACCACATTTTCTTTATCCATTCTTCTGTTGAGGGGAATCTAGGTTGTTTCAAGGTTCTAACTATTGGATTAGATACGAGGAACATAGTTGAAAAAATGTCCTTGTAGTATGATTAAACATCTTTGGGGTATATGCCCAAGAATGGTTTCTGTGAGTCCTGAGGTAGGTTGATTCTTAATTTTCTGAGATATAGCCATACCACTGATTCCAGAGTTTTTGTACAAGTTTGCATTCCCACCAGCAATGGAAGTATGTCCCCCTTATTCCACATCCTCTCTGGCATAAGCTATCATTGCCTTTTGATTTTAGCTGTTCTGACCGGTGTAAGATGGTATCTCAGAGTTATTTTGATTTGCCTTTCCCTGACGGCTAAGGATGTTGAACATTTTCTTAAGTGTCTTTTGGCCATTTGAAATTCTTCTGTTTAGTTCTGTACACCATTTTTAATTGGATTATTTTTGATGTCTAATTTCTTGAGATATTTATATATTTTGGAGATCAGTCCTCTGTCTAATGTGTTGGTGAAGATCTTTTCCCATTTGGTAGGCTGCCTTTTGTCTTATTGGTAGTGTCTTTTGCATTACAGAAAATTCTCAGCTTCAGGAGGTCCCATTTATTTACTGTTGCTCTTAGTGTCTGTGATACTGATGTTATATTTAGGAAGTGATCTTCAGTGTCTATGCCTTGAAGGCTACTTTCCACAATTTCTTCTATCAGATTTGGTATGGTCAAATTTATTTTGCAGTCTTTAATCCATTTGTACTTGAGTTTCTGCATGGTGATAGATACAAATCTATTTTCATTCTTCTACAGGTTGACATCCAGTTATGTCAGCACAATTTGTTCAAGATGCTTTCTTTTTTTCCATTGTATAATTTTAGCCTCTTTGTCAGAAATCAAGTGTTCATAGGGTTTTCAATTAGGTTCCATTGGTCAACCTGTCTGTTTTTATGCCATTGCCAAGCTGTTTTCACTACTGTAGCTTTATAATAGAGCTTGATGTCAAGGACGGTGATGCCTCCAGACATTCCTTTATTGTTCAGGACTGCTTAGGCTATCTTAGGTTTTTTGTTCTTCAATATGAAGTTTATTATTTTTCTTTCAAGTTTTGTGAAGAATTGTTGGGATTTTGATGGAGATTGTATTGAATCTATAGATTGCTTTTGGTAGGATTGCCATTTTTATTATGTTGATCCCACCTATCCAAGAACACAGGAGATTCCATTTTCTGGTATCTTCCTCAACCCATCTTCTTATCTATGTTTATCCACATGGCATGGTACCTTACTCAGCGAGGCAATCTTATTTTGTTTCTTCTCCATCTGGCTGGTGACTGTGAACTGAACCTTTCCACTTCCCAGAATCCTCCTAGTCAGGTTGCCCTGCCTATACTTCCTTCCTGGCTACTGGCCAATCAGCATTTTATTAAAGCAATACAAATATTTACAGGGTATAAGAGCTTTATGTCACAGCAAAATGTGAAGATAATTTTCAAAGACATTAATAATTTACCTGATGATAATAATAAAAGAGCCTGGTTTTAGTATTTATCCTTCCCATGATGTGGGATGCTGCTCCTACCCCAGATTCATTTTTCATTTTCTTCTGGTTTTCAGCAATATTTCCACCATGTTTTCAAGACTATTGGGATGTTATTTTATTCAGCAGTATAGTCACTGTTATGTTGCTCTTGTTCTAGTAAATATCTTGCTATTCACACTAGGGCAGGATATAGCAATTAAACTCTGGACTACACCCAAAATGAAGACAAGAAGGTAGGATGGGGACTGGTTGGAAAGAAGAGCTTCAGGGAGAGAGAGGATAAAAAAGGGGAATGGGACTTAAAACTATTAAACATCATTGAATAAATTCATGGTTGTCAACAAACTAAAAACAAAACACTTTTATTTGCTTTTCTTTTTTCACAAGACAGGGCTTCCCAGCAGATATGGAGCCAGTCCTGGAACTCGTTCTGTAGACAAGGCTGGCCTTGGACTCACAGAGATCCACCTGCCTTTGCCTCCCAAGTTCTGGGATTAAAGGTATGTACCACTACCATTTGACTACTTTTCCAGTACCACAGGGCCTAGTGTGATAACAAAGGAACTGCCTGTTCAGAAGACCCACTTTCAGTATGCAATCGTAGCAAATTGGGTCTGAAAGCCACAGAAATGTTCAACCATGAACTTGTGAGTTGTATTCATATTTACAGTTCTCCTCCTTGGATGTTAGCCAAGCAACCACACTAAAAATAGTTACAGGTAATCTTAAACATATCCAATTCGGTTAGTAAATCCACAGAGATTAATTCATGACTGGAAAGAGTGGGTTTCTATAACTGTTTTAACCAGCTCTGTAGGTGATTTGGATGCATTCTTATTTCTTGATCTGCTGATATGTTGTATAACTGTGGACAAAGTGTATATACCAGGAAATGGTAAACAAATTTCCCCAAATGTTGGATGCTTTCTGTGACTGTAGTGTAGTAGACATGAATCTGTGAAACTCGTGTCTCTAGTTGGAAAAGTTATGTACTTTATGTTAAGGGCAGCCTTTTCTATTCTGCTACTTGACTTTCTCCTGTTTACAAGTTACTTTCATTCTCTTGTGTTTTAGTGCCAACTTGGCCCCCATTGATTGCCTTTGCTTATTGCAGTAGCATTTATTCAACCAGATCCAACTGAGGTCTATGATGAGTTGCTTTATGGAGATGAATAACCAAACATCACATTCCTTACCCTAGACTAAAGGCCTCATCTACCCTCTGGAGCATTTCCCTCTAGCTGATTCAATTGGAATAGAAATCTGACTGAAATCGGGGTCATTTGGTTTCTCTCCTGGGATTGCAAAAGAAAACAGGGATGTTGATGCATTGCGACAGAGTTCAGCTTGTACTTCAACATCAAGTAGAGTTGTAGCTTAAAGAACTGACAGCCCAAAGACCCTTGTAAACTGGAATCATTAAGAAGCAAAAGGCATTATCAGTTATAAGTTTACCACTCAGTAAAACACAATCTGCTACAGTATTGTTTTAATTGCTTAAAGTACTCTGCTTTAGAAGGAGCGCTCAAAGGCAGTTTTGATTATGATCATGATCCTCTTCTTATATTTCATGTTTTACAGTTTCTTCCTTCTCATAAATATTGAAATATAAATAAAATAGAGTCTTAAGTCATTTTTGAAGTCTTATGTTCAGTTCTTCAGACTCTCTTCAGAGTAAATTTTTTTTGTGTAAATTGTCTTTTCACTAATGATTTCCTCCTCCCTCCTCATTCCTTTTTCTTTTCTTCTTTCTCTTATTCTTCAATAGGATCGTCCTATGTAGCCCTGGCAGTCCTGGAGTCTATGTAAGTCAAAATATCCACTAAATTATAGGTATCTGCCTACCTTTGCCTCCTGGGTGCTGAAATTGAAGGCATGCATCACCTCATCTGGCTCAATATTTTTGTTAAAATAAAACGACACTGAATCTTGTCATCTCTCTCCCTTCTCTCTCTACATCTCAATCGCACATTCTTCCTCTCCCTTTCCTCTGCCTGTCTGTCTGCCATTGCATGGTATCAACCTAAGTGCCTGACACATACTATAAAAGTGTTCCACCACTGAGTCACACCCCCAGCCAACCTGATTTTTTATGGACTTGAATCTGTAGGACACACACACAAATCTTTCAATCTCAATCTCTTTGAAATCACTTACAGATGGAATATTTCAGATGGGAAAACATTACCTTGTGGTCTTCCAAAATTTCTTTTCCTCTAGTGATACACTTTCCAAGTTTAGGTGAGCTGTTTTTCTACTTTTAGGGCAGGAGAAACATAGGTCAAGAACTTGGCAGACATGATAGTGAAGGGGCCCTGGGGAAAACGTGAGGGCATAGCCGTTCTGGTGAGAGCTGCTGGACTATCTCCCGTCAGAGTCAATGCTGCAGCTACAGCCTGAAGGTAAATGTCTCTCTACCTTAGCTGAATGGGCTTCTGGAATTTGTCTGCCTAGAATTAAAACCACCTGACTCAGATACTCTGGAGAAGTTTGTTTCTTGTTGGGGAATGTGAACATGTAAACAGAGACAGTTACAACTGAGCATGATCTGCTCCTTGAAGAAGATTGTGTACAAAGTCCTTTGGGAGACCATGGTGTGAATGTGTTCATATTCACCCTTTCATGAATTCCTGAGCAGAGGAACAGCTTCATTTAAATGCTTTACAAATGATGCTCATTAAGATGCAGGGATTTACAGAAATGGGCTGATGCTAGTGCAATGTAGAATTCTAAAGAGGCTGTCAGCCGAGCTGTGTGCTCACTGGCCATTGCTCTCCCGAAAACTCAACCTAAGATCTTTCTTCATGATTTCACAGTAGCTTTTCAAGGTCTTTTCCTATGCATTTCTAGCTTTATTGTCCTGTGTCATGCCAATAGCCTTAAAGACCAAGGCTATTTTTGGTCTTGTGCCTTCTCATTCTTTTCTACAATATCAAAAACACCCCAAACCCCAGATTCTTCATTGCCTTTTCAGGAAGTCTTCCCTGATTCTACAGTTCCAACTAACAGCTTCTCCTAAACATTTCTTGTGTCCAAAGTATACTTGCTTCATGTGGCAGTTGATATTTCTCCTGAGGAGATTGTGTTCTCTCTGAAGTAAGGACCATATCCTAATAGTTTTGTTCTATAAATAAAATACTGAATTAATTGTTAAGTCTGAAAGCTCAGTGATATGGCAGAATAAAGATAATTTGATAGTTCAGAAAAAGCTTTGCACCCTGTCCATTGCTCTCCAAGAGACAAACTCAGCTCAGGTAAGCCTCGTGAAAACTGAAGCCACTACTGTTAGCCTCCTTTGTGAACCATGTCTGACTGCTGGTGTTATTCGTGAACATTTATATAGTGTGTTCCTAAATTTGATGGCTAGCTGGCACATGGCACCCAGAAATGACCATAAATACCAGTCTGGATATTATAGTGGAGATAGTTGTTGTCTAGATGACAAACACATTTAAATCAGAAAAGTAAATGAAAATCATCTTTCTAACGTGAGTAGACCTCATCCAGTCATCTAGACATCTGAAAGGGAAAAAAAAAAAAAACTAAAGGTCCCAAGAGGAACAAAGCAATCTGTGTTCAGAATGCCTTTAGATTTGAGCAGCAAATCTAAAACAGCCTTCTCGTTAACTTGCTTTATCAAATTCAGACTCAGCATTTCCCACAATCACAAGTATACCTTAATCTCTTTCCCTCTCTTTCAGTCTCTGCCTTTTCTCCTTCATATCATATGCATAAGGGCACACACACACAAATATGCATGCACACGCACACCCATAACCCCCACACTGTTGGTACTGTTCTCTAGAGAACCCTGATGAAAGCACACGGTAGCTGGGAAAGTTTGGATTCTAACGGTCATGGCCACGCTTAATTATTAATTTGTCACAACCTGGAATCCCCTGGAAAGGGATGCTCATAAGGGACTGTCCAGCTCAGGCTGGCCTGTGGGTATGGCTCTTGGGACTTTCTTAATTGATGTGAGAAGACCCAGCGCAGTGTGAATAGCATCATCTCTTAGGCAGGGGTTCCTGAACTGTATAGTAGTGGAGCAATCCAGCTGCACACAGCAAGCCAGGAGCACGTGTGCCTCCACAGCTGCTTTTGACTGTGGATGTGACAAGTTTATGTCATTGTGACTTCTGCACAATGAGGAATTATAACCTGCAATTGTAAACAGAGATAAGTCCTATTATCCTTTAAGTTGTCTTTGTGTCAGGGTATTTTATCATAACAACAGAAATGAAATTAAACAAACTGAAACACTGTGATTCTAAAGACTACCACTACTGTTTCAAACCATACAATTTCTTCAACCATCTTTAGTTGTTATGGCCTTCTGTGGCCAAAACAAACCCTCCTCACTCACTCTCTCTCTCTTACACACACACACAACATACACACAGACACACACACAATGATTTAGTCTAACATTTTTTCTATGGAATTTGTCGCTCTTTCCCAGAGTCTCACTTTGATGAAGTCATCTGTCTCTGGATCTCACTTAATAATTTTCTGTAGTTTGTCACTGCCTGTCTGCCTGTAGCTGTCTAGCTGGCTGTCCCTTCGTCATGGTGCCAGAGATGATAAAGAACCTCAGTTTCAGGTCCAACTAGATTACTGACTCTTGTAGTGACAGAAGAAATGGGTTGATGGGTTCTAAAGCAAAAAGTAAAAGAAGGAACCTTTGAAATCACGCAGAAATTTGGACCCAATTGCTCACCTTATTCCATTGGCTCCACAACCTTCAGAAATCTTCCCTGGGTTCAGGAACCTCAATTTTCCTACCTGTGAAATGAGAGAGGCACACCACGACTGCCTTGGAGTAGAGTTGAAAGGTCAAGGAGGCTAAAGCTCAGGGAAAGCCTTCAAAAGCTGTGACCAGTAGCACAGAATAGCTCTGCCTTCCACTTAAGGCCCAGTGGCTCCTTCTTTCTCTGTAGACAGTGGTTGTTTCATTATCTCTTTCTGACATCACCATGATGAATTGAAGGCTAGGTCCACATTTATTGCATCTTCTCTTCGACATGGCAGTGTGTCACACGAAGTGCTTGAACAAGCTCTGAAAATTCCTTTCAGAGGACACAGACAGATAAGAGTGGAATCAGATACTGGCTCTGAGTAGCGGCCAACAAAGGCAGAAGAAGGAGCCACCTAGTTTTGTTACCTGCTTGTCCATTGTGGGGAGTCTGGTTCTAAAGTTAACTCACAGTCCTATAAAACATCTGGAGAAGACTGGGTGGCGGTGACACACACCTTTAATCCCAGCACTCTGGAGGCAGAGGCAGGTTGATCTCTATGAGTTTGAGGCCAGCCTGGTCTACAAGAGCTAGTTCCAGGACAGGCTCCAACGCTACACAGAGAAACCCTGTCTCAAACAACAACAATAACAAGAAAAACAACCAACCAACCAAACAAACAAAATATCTGGATAAATTTAAAAGTAAATGAAAGACTTGGTATTTAAAGAATCAAAGATGGCTTTATCCACATTTCAATAAAGTTTTTGTTATAGTTCTAATTCAACTCTAACAGCTTAGAAGACTATCAAAACTTATTATACAACACATCTCATTTTCAGTCACCAAAAATTCAAAATCAGAGTCTTGCAAACCACAACTTGAAAGAAAATCTGGTTCACCCTGAGTCATGTCTGTGGTATTATATGAGACCTGAACAGTGCCCACTTACTCACTGTCTTTGGCTGCCTTCATGCCCCCATAAAAGGGGAGTAAAAGACACAGACTTTAGATGGTTCCCAAAACTTTAACAAACTATTATATTGTATACAGAAAGCATTTTCCAGCCTCTGCCATAGACAATTAACACTGGATATGCAGTGCAATGGGATTCTTCCTGGCACCCCATTCTGTGTATGCTTCCATCTTTCTCATCTTCCGGTGTCCATTCAACCAAGCCTGTGTCAGGGAAGCTGCCTCTGTTTTGATATCATCTTCTGTTTCTTCTCGTGTGTGTGTGTGTGTGTGTGTGTGTGTGTGTGTGTGTATGTGCCAGAGAGATAGAGACGAGTAGAGAGAGAGAGAGAGAGAGAGAGAGAGAGAGAGAGAGAGAGAGAGAGAGAGAGAGAGACAGAGACAGGGAATCAAGTCTCTTCTAATTTTATAACATTAAAATCTTCTCAGGAGTATAAAGAGTCCTTCTACCTTATTGTCCTCAAAATGTCCTCTTTATATTTTGAGGAAACAGAGAAAATGACTATTTATTAAACCAGAAATAGGCAGAGCATTGACCAGCGAGGTCAAAGGTAGAATGTCTGGCTTCAGGTCAAACCACAAGTCAAGCAGAATCAGATGAGGTTTTTCAGCTCTGTCAGGCGCTCCCATTAGACTGTCATCATTTATCATGTTCCACCTACTTAAAGATGGAGATGTTTCCCTGGGAGCATTTTCTAAGAAATCTACATGCAAATTCCAGTGGTGAAGTTGGGTTCATTTCACTAAGATCTGAAATGTCAAATCAGTTAGAATGTTTAGAAGATCAAACCCTCTTAACATTGGGAGTAATCTTGGTCTCTGTAGTTTAGAGATACAAGTTAACAGGCAGATCACGACAGAGAAGAGGGTTGTCTTGAGTTAGAGAGTGGCTTAAATACTTGTGCAGGTGGTGACAACCCTACACACCTGGGTTTTCTTATTTATGAAGTGAAGATGAAATTAAAATGTCTGCACCATGGGTAGCACAATATCTGGATCTTGGCTGTTCTACAAAGACCCAAGAGTTAAAGGCTCAGTCTACAGGTTGGTACTACTAGAAGGTGGTAGTTCCACAGAGTGTTTTGGGCAGGGATGTAGGTGTTTAATTTGAAAGGCCTATCAAGTTCCTGGTTGAGACTGAGGGAGAATATGAAACCTCCAGCCTCACTAGTCTCACAGTGAGAAACTCTGAGGTAAAGGCTTTCCCACACAACGTTTATAATGTGTCCCAGCTCGGAAAAGGCAGATGAGACTTATTGAGAAGTATGAATTATGGGCTTTGTTCTAAGAAGTGTTTTTTTTTTTGCCAATAAAGCATATAATGAAATAATAATAAAAATAGAATTTCCAGGGGCTAGAAAGATGGTTCAGTCATTAAAACCCAGTCATAAGAAAAACAACAACAACAAAAACAAAAAAACAAGAATGATGTTTTTAGGTAGAGATCCTGAAGACTCAGTCTCAGAAAAGCTACCAGTCTTTACAGAGATTATAACAATTGTTTGTAAAGGATTTTATGAAGTGGTTGTAACTTCTTTTTCTTGAATAGGTTAAACATTCCTTCAGATAATCTTGTTCAAACATGAAATTTGTCAAACAAAGAAAGATGAAAGGAGTGAAAGCATTGTGAAGCCATAGGACCAAGCTTGAAAGAATGGAGGCTTGAGCATTGTGGAGAAAGAAAGAAAGGAGTCACGTAGTTCAGAATATAACTCACATATTTTGAGGATATTACCCTAAACTTAATAATGTCTAGAGTATTTTTGAGTTGTTTCCTCTACACACTAAGTTCCTGGCTTTCAGAGTATTTATTACCTCATTTGTTTACTAGTGGGATTAGAGATATTCTGGATAGAAATCAATTTTATTTTTTATTTAAATGCTACCATGAACATAGTTGAACAAATGCTTTTGTAGTATGATAGGGCATCTCTTGGATATATTCCCAAGAGTGGTATTGCTGGATCCTGAGGTAGGTTGATTCCCAATTTTCTGAGAAACTGCTATACTGATTTCCAAAGTGGTTGTATAAATTTTCATTCCCACCAGCAATGGATGAGTGTTCCCTTACTCCACATACTCTCCAACATAAGCTATCATTAGTGTTTTTGATCTTAGCCATTCTAACAGGTGTAAGATGGTATCTCAGAGTTGTTTTGATTGGCATTTCCATGATAGCCAAGGAAGTTGAACATTTCCTTAGGTATCTTTTGGCCATTTGAAATTCTTCTGTTGAGAATTCTCTGTTTAGTTCAGTATGCCATTTTTTAAATTGGGTTATTTAGAATTTTACTGTCTAATTTCTTGAGTTCTTTTTATATTTTGGAGATCAGTCCTTTGTCTGATGTGAGGTTGGTGAAGATCTTTTCCCATTCAGCTGCCTTTTTGTCTTATTGACTGTGTCCTTTGCTTTGCAGAAGCTTCTCAGTTTCAGGAGGCCCCATTTATTTATTGTTGATCTTAGTGTCTGTGCTACTGGGGTTATATCTAGGAAATGGTCTCCTGTGATCATGCATTGAAGACTACTTCCCACTTTCTCTTCTACCAGGTTCAGTGCGATCAGATTTAAGATCTTTAATCTATTTGGACTTGAGTTTCATGCATGGTGATAGATACGGATCTATTTTCATTCTTCCACCTGTTGACATCTAGTTATGCCATCACCATTTGTTGAAGATGTTATCTCTTTTCCATTGTACAATTTTAGCTCCTCTGTCAAAAATTAGGTGTTCATAGGTGTGTAGGTTATATATATCTACCAAACAAACATACACAAAATTTTGTAGGGAGGAGAGAGGAAAATTGATAGTGAGGAGGTTCTGTGGGCATTGGGGGTAGGGGAAGAGATCAAAAGACATTACATGAAAAGTGTTGAATAAAAAATATTTTCAAGAAGACCATTTGTGCTACCTAGTTTTTTTTATGTCAGTATGACATAGTTAGTTAGAATCATCTAAGAGGAAGAAACCACATCTGAGAAAATGCTGCCATTAAATTCAGCTGTAGGGTATCTTCATAATTAGGGATTGATGAAGAACAGGGTCCCAGTTCATCATGGATGGTGCTGGCCCTGGGCTGGTGGTCCTAGGTTCTATAAAACTTGGGCTGAGAAAGTCATGAGGAGCAAGCCAGTGGACAGGAAACAGCACTCCTCTGTGGCCTCTTCACCAGCTCCTGCCTCCAGGTTTTTGCCCAGTTTGAGTTTCTGATCAGTCTTTTCTCAGTGGACTGTGACTCAGGATATGTAAACCAAATAAACTCTTTCTTCCCTAAGATGCTTTTTGGTTTATGGCGTTTCATCATTGTAATAGAACTCCAACTAAGACACCATTGAACACACACACACACACAAACACTAGGGCACATGTGTTGCAGATAGTCACATTTATACATGTAACAAATAAATAAAAAAACTGTTTAAAAGTTTTTAAAACATACACAATTACCTTCTGAGTATGTGCACAAGGTGTATAAGGGAAAGAAGTGAATTTTGAGTTTAGGCTTTGGCCCCCTTTTCACTGCTTTTTAACATCTACAAGATCTACATGAAAAATATTTAAAATCCACAGTAATTCAAAATGTGAAGCATTTCTTGTCTCAAACTTTTTGGATTGCAGATACTCAACTTGTATAACCAGAGTACAACAATTGTTTGTGGAATGCTGCAAGGGCTCCAAACTTGGGTAACCCCCCCAAATGAATCCAAAAGGCTGAGACCTGGGCGCTATTACAACGTACTCTTTCAGAAGGGTAAGTAGGCTTGAAGAGTTGAGGATAACTTTTCTTTTTTTTTCTTCTTCTTCTTCTTCTTCTTCTTCTTCTTCTTCTTCTTCTTCTTCTTCTTCTTCTTCTTCTTCTTCTTCTTCTTCTTCTTCTTCTTCTTCTTCTTCTTCTTCTTCTTCTTTTTGTTTTCTGAGACAGGGTTTCTCTGCAGCTTTGGAGCCTGTCTTGGAACTAGCTCTTGTAGATCAGGTTAGCCTCAAACTCACAGAGACTCACTTGCTTCTGCCTCCCAAGTGCTGGGATTAAAGTTGTGTGCCGCCACCACTTTGCACGGATATTTTTTCTGAAACTTACAATTAGCATATATCATATCTAAGTATTTCCTAAATGATTATAGGACAAGCTTGAACTATTGCCCTGTATTATCCCCAACCCAGGGTATAAGAAATCAATCAGAAATGGTGCAGATGTGTGAAATTGTATGTATGTATGTGTGGAGGGGGAGGGGACAGTTGTAGCTCACAGATTACTTATTTATTATCAAAGTGCCCAAAGTTACCGCTTGACCACAGAGAGATTTTTATGGTATAGATAAAACCTTTTAAATGAGACAAAACAAGAGACAAGCAGTGTTTTTATTGAGTTATGCTCAAATAAAGCTACGTTGAATCTAGTCTAAATGCTTGTAAGAATTCTGCCCCATTACAGATAAGGACCTTGGTGCTCAGGGGATTAAAGACAGAAGGAAAACCCCTGCTCTTTTGTTTTTCCTATTTCAGACTGTAGAGAGATAGGATTTAGCCTCCAGTGAGTTTGACTCCAAACACAGGCTTTTTCCCAAATGCTCAGAAAGGTGGCTCAGATAACACGTAAGAATTCAAGAACTTTAGAAATAGAAATCCAAAACAACTCTGAAAGACTAAGTACGCTACCTGACATGGTTACTCATTCTTCATTTTGTCAGATAAGGATGAATGGATGCATCTCAACTCTTCCCTAAACCTCCTGGAGCATTTAAAATCCACTCTCCCTTGTCATATTCATCAAGAAATGACAAAAATGGGGATTAGCTCATTTTACTCTTAAGTACACAGCTGGCTCAGATTGAGAATATTTGTCAATGGGTCATTGTGACTTGAGGTTGGGAGGAAAGATGCTTTGAATAAACTTTTATTGTGGGTCTCGGAAATTTCATTAATTTCTTGGATAGTGGAATCAGGGTGCTTATTAAATATCCCATTGACAGAGAGTTGGATGTGGTGGCTAATGCCTTGGAAACGGGATTGAAATTGAAAATGACCTTCACAATTTGAAGAAGTGGGAGGGCAGAGAAAGGGTGAAATTCAATAGCTGGAAAAATTGATGCTGGAGAGGAACATCAATATGCACGACTGTTTCATTAAATCTACCAAATGGGAGAGCACCCGGGCTGCTGGCCCACGATCATATTGCTGCCTCTATGATTGTTATTAAAAGTCAGATCCTGAGTTCTCCTGGAGATAACGGCAGAAATCAATGCACGAATAATTGATTTTCTTGCTTGTGTGAAAGAATAGGCGATTTAAACATTGGCTGAGACTTGCATGCAATGGTAAAATAAAATTGAGTCGTGTTTAACCACCCTTCCTGCTTCAGTATTATGACATTTAAGTCTCTCTCTCTCTCTCTCTCTCTCTCTCTCTCTCTCTCTCTCTCTCTCTCTCTCTCTTCCCCTCCCTTCCCCCTCCTCATCCACTCTGGTCTAAACCTCTAGACAAGCTCCTGAACATCAGACATAGGCTCCTGCTCCCCATGAACGAAAGAGATTTATTTGCTTGGATACCCATATATTTCCAGATTCTGGTGCCTCATTCACATATAAAATTATAGAGATGTCTTGATGTAGCATGAAATGGGATCATCTTGCTCAACTCTGCTGTTTGAACTCTGTAATGTATTTTGCTGTTTTTCATTTGAAGTAGTTCATGCTTTTTATTTCTTCTTCTTCACTGTGTGTGTGTTCTGCGGGGAGGTGGGGGTATTTCAGATCCAAAGACTAATGAGCACTTATAGCAGCCTGTCTGTGTGTGTTCCAACACAGAGGACTTTAGAAAATTGTCTGTGGAAAAAGAGGTCATTGTACTTTAAGGCTCCAAAATAGCTCAGAGTGACAAGTTGAATGGAGACTTTAACCTCCTCTAAGTGTCAAAGTTTCCTGTAGGGCATGAACTGAAGTCCTTTGACAACTGCCTGGTCATTTGATGTCTAAACTTACATCCCATTAGGTTCAAGAGTACACAAAGACTGTGTTTCTGTTTTGGAGAAGCAGGGGATCCATGAGCGGAGTGAGGAAAATAGATAAAGTTTTTTTTTTATTTATTTAAAAACATAAACGGTATTGGTAAGGACAGAGGTGCAGGTACAGAATATTTGTATGATCCGTACATGCAGTACCTTAGTCTAGATCCCTTTCTGGGCATGGTTTCTCATATTCCTTTCTCCTCCATCCCCCTTTTCATTCACCCTCCTCATCCACACCGACTGTACATGTACCAATTCATTCCCAGCTACTGAAACACCCAAGAAAAGCAACTTGTAAAAACACAGAGTGTTTGAGGTTTCAGTCTATAACTGATGGGCCCTGTTGGCTTTGAGCCTATGGGAGACAGCATGTTAAGGTGTCTGTGTATTGAATAACCCCTCAATCTTAGGGCTGGAATATGGAAAGGAAAGGACACCATGGTCCTGTGAGAACACCCTAAAACCCCTCCCTAGGCTATACCTCTCAAAGACTGTATCACCACCTCACAGTACATGAGTTGGGGACCAAAGTCCATAATCTATAAATGTTTGATGAAAAATGAAGACTCAAATTTTAAACACACACACACAAGCACACACAACACACACACTTGATTATTAGTGTTCTGAACTCTTTGTGTGCATTTGTGAACACATACAATATATATTGTGTATACATATGCATATATTATATATTTTATATATATTTGTGTGTGTGGCATATCTTTGCATGTGAAAGCAGGCATGCATGTTCCAAGGTGCTCCTATGGAGGTCAGTGGACAGCATTGGTCTTAGTCCCTGCCTTCTACCATGTTTGAGGCAGAGTTTCTCCTTGTCTGCCACTCTGTACACCAGGCTAGCTAGTCTAGGAATATCTAACAATATTCCTGTGTCTTTTCCCCATCTCCTTACAATAGGAGTATTTGCATTACAGATGTGTACTGCTGAATCTGATTTTACATGGGTTCTGAGACTGCAAACTCAGATCCTCACACTTGTACATCAGGATTTACCCACTGATTTATATAACCAGATACAGGCATTGTGTGTGTGTGTGTGTGTGTGTGTGTGTGTGTGTGTGTGTTGAACCATTAGATTGTAAGACTGATCATCTTGGCAAACACTTCAGCATGTCCTTACAACTAAGGCATTGTCTGTATGTAGTCACAGTATAATGGTAGCATTGAGGAGTTTCACCAGTAATATAAACCTATTTAATTTTCAGTACTGAAGACAGGAGCAATGGCTCAGTAATTAAGAGCACTTGTTGCTCTTGCAGATATAGGTTCAGTTTCCAGCATCTTCATGGCAGCTTACTATTGTCTATAACTCCAGCTTTAGTTCCAGGGCATTTGAAACCTCTACTGACCTCTCTGGACTCCTGCATGCATGTGGCATACATACATACACTCAGGGACACACATATGCAAAATAAATAAATAAATATTTTAATACAAATTTCAGTATCATCTTTTGATTTTTCCCCTCTGGTCCAAGATCTAATTAAGAATAACAAATTTTCTTTATTATTTATATTTTTTAATTTCAGCAGTTTCATAATACCTCAGTATATTTTGTAACTATGACTCTTTGGAGACATTAAACTGGATGTTGACTGGTTGTATTTCAATTTAAGTGCATCTATTTCTTTATGAGTTTACTGTGTTTAAGTAGTGTTGAAGGGTGTAACAGTTTTTTTTTTGTTTTTTTGTTTTTTTTTTTTTGGCTACCAACTATCTCCTGAATCACGACACAGAGACTTGTTATTAGTTAAGAATGTTTGGCCCTATCTTAGCTCTTATTTTAATCTGTTTCTCTTTATCTACATCATTTTCCCTCAAAGTTTCTTGCCTGCCTGCCTTCCTTCCTTCCTTCCTTCCTTCCTTCCTTCCTTCCTTCCTTCCTTCCTTCCTTCCTTCTTTCTTTCTTTCTTTCTTTCTTTCTTTCTTTCTTTCTGCCCTACATTCACTACTTCTCCATGTGACTGGTGGTCAGTTGGCTTCTGGCCCCATGCATATCCCTTTCTTTAATCCCTTGTTTTTTCTTCTCTTTGGTTCCTCCTAAGTTTATATTTCTTATTTCTCCTTCTACTTATTCTTTATGCCAGCCAACCCCGCCTTTCCTGCTCCTGCCTCACTATTGGCTATTTAGCTTTTTGTTAGACCAATTAGGTGCTTTAGGCAGACAAGGTGAAACAGCAATACATCTTTACTTTAAATAAATGCAACATAAACATACCTTTACACAGTTAAAGTAATATTCTGCAGAATAAACAGAAAGAGCATACATTTTCTAGTTAAAGTAATATTCTACAACAGAAGGGAGAGCGTAACTCTTAATCACGATTGCCTTATGACTGACTGGCTACTCTGTAGTGTCTAACTTCAGGAAGAACAACCTTCTTTACCTTTTAGTGATGACATTAATTGTGACACAAGGGTAGGTGGTGAGTGGAGAAATCTCCATTGCAAATGTACTCAGGCTTGGAAGTCAGGGATACCCTTTCTGCATCTTACCACAGCTGATGGGGAAGCCAAGCACTCTTTCCTGTCAGGAGCTTCCTCATGCACATATTCATGAGCCAGAAGAACAGAGTTCCTTCAAATGTGAGCAGCCTGGGCTCCTGGTCTCCTAATAGTGTACCCTATAGCCAGCCTGAATCTTATGCTTCTGTGTTATGAGGCTATGATTTTATCTCAACAACGCTTACAGTTTTAAAAGAATATAGTAAAATATGACTACCCAGAACTGCTTAAAACACATAATCGATTTTTATACTATTTATTTCATATTATTTATACTATCTATACATTGATCAATTTTATACTATACATGCCACTCCCCATATTTTCTAATTAGTCCTCCCTACAGTTAACCTTTATAACTTTTAGCTATTTCTCACAAAGTCTATTTCTATAGCTTGTTTCCCTCTCAGCAAGTACATCTGTCCACCTCTCATACTCTAAATAGACTTCATCTTCCTCTTCACTCTGAAGTCTTACTCTGCTTCTCATACACTTTTCTTGAAGAAGGAAAAGACTAGACCCAAGTGTCTGACTATTGCAATTTTCAGTTCATTTATGGAACCTGCAGCCTAGCTTCAGGCTGGGTTTCCTTACAAGCTGAAATAATACCAACTCAACACATGGGCCTGCTGCCATCTTGTTCAACCACAAGATCTTCAGGCTTCAGTATTTAGAGTCACCTGAATACATGCCCATGTTTATACCGTGAGTTCTTTCTTTTTTTTCATAAAACAGCAGTAAAAAATCTAAACAGCATATATAAATAGTGAGACATTATTTATATCATTCATTCAGGAAATAATGAATACAGCTCACCTATTATATTCTGGGCTTACACATCTTCTTGAATTCTGGAGATAGAGACATTCATATAGGATCTCTGACCCACGATACTTTACAGATTAGTTGTTATACATTTAAAAATATTTATTAAACAGCTAAATAATAGTTTTTATTTAACTAACCATATTTCCAAAAAAGCTTGCAGAGTAAGAAAAGTATGGGACATACTAAATTTCATTAAACCGTTTTAAAAATCAAGACAGGAATTTTATAGGCAGTGCTTGATTGGAAAGCATCCATATTGACAAAGTTGTACAACAGTACCTCCACTGTGCGTCTCCTGTCATCCTTCCCTTTAATTCTCTACAAGCACTGCTGTACAGTCTTCCTCTTGGTATGTCTGAAATGTAGAGAGCAAGCAGGTCTAATTCCATCTCCAAAACCATTTCCTGCATCCCCTTAAGACTCTGCACTAGCATAAATCTCTAATAATATGTCCAGGTTAGCAGAGTTACTTAAAGGAGCAGACAGTGTGGGTGGCACATTTATTGACATCATATATAACCGGGCTGGACCTGTACAGTAACTTTCTATTTAGTGAAAAAGGTGGGGGAGAAAGTGCTGCTGAGGTTTATGAGACTGCCTCTGGACCCAGGAGGTAAGTTATGCACCTAAATGGCTCCTGTGTATCATAAACTGGAAGCTAATAAACCATTTTTTTTTTTTTTTTTGGTTTTTCGAGACAGGGTTTCTCTATGGTTTTGGAGCCTGTCCTGGAACTAGCTCTTGTAGACCAGGCTGGTCTCGAACTCACAGAGATCCGCCTGCCTCTGCCTCCCGAGTGCTGGGATTAAAGGCGTGCGCCACCACTGCCCGGCTCTAATAAACCATTTTAAAACTGTATATTGTCTCTCCATTAGAAGAAGTGAATCTATTATTTCCTGTCTTTGGAATTGCACCATAACAACTCTACTGAAACCAGACAAACCCCAAACCCTAGGAAGCTTAATGGATATTCTCAACAAAAACTTTTCTCTCCTCATGGACACAACACGGGCCAACCAAGGACAATGAAATCCCACTTAGGCCTGGCAGGAGCGGGTGGGATGTCAGTACCTGGTGGATTATAGATCTTGTCTTGTCACTGCCATTCACAACAGTAAGAGGGCTTAGCCCACCACCTCCTTAACTGAAGCTGCGGTTCAGCACTTACCACAGTATAGCACTGGCCTGTAGTTACCTGTTTACATAGCTGCTTCCTTCCTTTCACTGTGAGCCTTTTTGGGGTGTTCACTGTGCCACAGTCACCTTTGTGTTCCTCCTCCATGACTCTTTTTTTTTACACAACATTTCAAACTTACCCTAAGTATGCTTTTGTGTTTCTTTTCTTTCCCAGTCACCTACATCCTTCCCATGCACTGCAGAGTCCCTGTTCTGCTGCAGAATAGCTTGTGACTAGTAGGAGAAGCAGCAACACAATTGCTAGTAATTGGTTCAAACTACATTTGTATTTTGTAGAAAACCGTCTATTAAGAGAGGGACAAGGGTGCTCCTGTCTAAAGAGAGTGAGAAATGAAGGCGTTGGTATTTATTTCTGTGACAATAAGTACCAGCCACAAAGGCCTCTTGATGAAGTCACTTTTATGTACTATAGGTAGATGGCTTTGGTAGGGGTATCTCAGAGTCCCTCTGAGTGAAAATCTCAAACATGATGATCTATTGCTGAGTTCTTATCTCTCCCCCACCAGACAAATGTTTTAGATAATCCCTTCCTGGTGTGCTCTACCAGTGAGAACTCTGCCAAGACATTCTTAAACACTGTTGTGTGGCTCTCTTCTTAGAGAGGCATAAATAAATGTCTGCTCACTTCAGAGAAGTAATCGAATGGAATACCAAAGTTAGAATAATTAGATGAGATATCCTGGATAAATTGGGAGCATGGGGAGGGCTGTTAAGAGGGGGGGGGTAGAAGATGAGAACAGGAGAAACAGGATGGTAAAGGGGAGAGAGGGCTGGAGTGGAAGAGTAATGAAAGAGATTTTAATAGAGAGAGCCACTGTGGGGTCAGGGAGATACCTGATGCTAGGAAGATCCTTGGGAAACTACAGGATAACCCAACTAAGACCCCTAGCAATAATGGAGAGGGTTGCTGAACTGGCCTTCCTCTGTAATCAGATTGGTGAATACTCCAATTATCATCATAAAGCTTTCATCCAGTATCTGATGGAACCAGATGCAGAGATCCACAACAAAGCAGCAGGCTGAGCTCCAAGAATCCAATCAAAGAGAGGGAAGAAGGAATATATGAGCAAGGGAGGTATAGATCATGATGGAGCCCACTCCTGCCCAGACAACCAAAGCAGCAGGATGTGATCTGCCTTACTGAAAAAAGCCCCTTTTCGAAGACCCCTCACCGGACAGAGGAGAGTGTGTATTTGTTCCTGTGTGCACTATGTAAAGCGGAATGACAGCAAGTGGCTTGCAGGCTTGAGAGCAGCGGCACAGGCCCAGGCTGGGCAGCAGAGCACCGGCACCGGCACAGGCCCAGGCGGGCCGGCAGAGAAGCAGCTTAGGCGATAGCAGCAGACAGCTGGGACAGGCACACAACACCGAGAGCAGATCGCCCCACTACAATTAAAGCAAAGAGGTAGGCCTTTGGTTGGCGAGATCCCTAGCAAGGAAGGAGCCTGTTCCTGTTCCTGAAGACCCTTCTGAGGTGCGAGAGGGAACTTGGCCCCTGGCAGGAGCCAGGAAACAGAGCGACAGCATTTTGTAAGAGGAGCCTCTGGCCAACAGGGAAACCTGATCCGGTTTTAAAGACCCATTAGATAGCTTCGATAGGTGATGGGCAGGTGCCAAGGCAAGAATTCACCCAATAATCTGAAAAACAACATGAAAACACCAGAACCCAATGATCTTACAACAGATGGACTTGAACACCCTAATACGGAAGAAGTGGAAAAAAATTGACTTTATGAAAGCAATAGAATCCATTAAACAACATGTGAAAAATGCCCTTATAGAAATGGATGGGAAGTATAACCAAAAGTTTGAAGAAATAAGTAAATACGTACATGATACCCTGGGAAACCAAGAAAAAAAAAAAAGATCAAACAGGTAATGGAAACAGTTCAAGAATTGAAAACTGAAAGGGAAGCAAGGAATTAAACACAAACTGAGCACTAGCTGGATATGGAAAATCCAGTTCAACGAGCAGAGCCTACAGAAACAAGCATAATCAATAGAATACAAGAAATAGAAGAAAGAATCTCAGATTCTGAGGACACCATAGAGAAAATAAA
>NW_026067937.1:14172173-14173099 GCF_014885135.2 Alexandromys fortis | reverse complement strand
AACAAGCATAATCAATAGAATACAAGAAATAGAAGAAAGAATCTCAGATTCTGAGGACACCATAGAGAAAATAAACACACTGATCAAAGAAAACAGCAAAGCCAACAAATTCTCATCACAAAACATGCAGGAAATATGGGACACAATAAAGAGACCAAACATAAGAATAATAGGAATAGAAGGAGAAGAGTCACAGCTCAAAGGCCCAGAATATATTTTTAACAAAATTATGGAAAAAAAACTTTCCCAACATAAAGAAAGATATTCCTATGAATATTCAAGAAGCATACAGAACACCAAACAGACTGGATCAAAGAAAAACATTCCCTCGCCATATAATAATAAAAACACAGAATATACAGGTTAAAGAAAGAATATTAAGAGCTGCAAAGGGAAAAGGCCAAGTAACTTTTAAAGGTAAAGCGATCAGACTTACACCTGACTTCTCTATGGAAACCATGAAAGCCAGAAGGTCCTGGATAGAGGATCTTCAAAAACTAAGAGACCATGGATGCAAACACAAACTACTATACCCAGCCAAGCTATCGTTCACTATAAATGGAGAAAACAAGACATTCCAGGATAAGAACAAATTTAAACAATACGTAGCCACAAATCCAGCCCTACAGAAGGTAATAGAAGGAAAATCAAACCCAAGGAATCCAACATTGCCAACACTGCCTACAACAACTCAGGCATCTAGCAACCCTTCACCAGCACAACTCAAAAAAGGGAGACACACAAACTCTAATACCAAAAACAATAAGAATAATCAGAGTAAACAACCACTGGTCATTAATATCACTTAATATTAATGGTCTCAATTCACCTATAAAAAGGCACAGGCTAAGAGATTGGATACGAAAACAGGATCCAACATTCTGCTGTTTGCAAGAAACATATCTCAACCACAAAGACAGGCATCT
>NW_026067937.1:14059165-14167142 GCF_014885135.2 Alexandromys fortis | reverse complement strand
AATAGCCAGAACCTGGAAACAACCTAGATGGCCTTCAATAGAAGAATGGATGAAGAAAGTATGGAATATATACATATTAGAGTACTACTCAGCAGTAAAAAACAAGGACTTCTTGAAGTTTGCAGGCAAATGGATGGAAATAGTAAGCACTATCCTGAGTGAGGTAAGCCAGACCCAAAAAGAGGAACATGGGATGTACTCACTCATATTTGGTTTCTAGCCATAAATAAAGGATATTGAGCCTATAATTCCGGTTGTTAGAGAAGCTAAATAAGAAGGAGAACCCAAAGAAAAACATATAGGCATCCTCATGAATATTTACCTTCATCAGGCGATGAAAGGAGACAGAGACAGAGACCCACGTTTGATGGAGGAAGGTCATTGAGCAATAAAGAATCTGCTTGGCTGGCCCTGATAGGTTAAAGCATAGGTGGGAGGAGTAAACAGAATAGAATTCTGGGCGGAAGAGGAAGTGAGGTCAGACTCTGCTCTGCTCCCGGAGAGACCCGACAGCTCTGCTCTCTGGAGCAGAGATGCCATGCTCTGCTCTCCCTGGCAGATGCACGCTACGAAGCTCCTCCGACCCAGGATGGATGTAGGCTAGAATCTTCCCGGTACGCGCACCTTGGGGTGCTTACACACATCATTAGAAATGGGCTAGTCCAGGTGCGAGAATTAGCCTGTAAGGGCTAGAATTCATGGGCCAAGCAGTTTTTAAATGAATACAGTTTGTGTGTTGTTATTTCGGACATAAGCTAGCCAAGCGGCTGGGGTGTTGGGGACGCAGCCCCGCTGCTCCTATTTCAACACACGTTGGAGCACTGGACTGAAATCTCAAGGTCCAAATCAGGAGCAGAATGAGAGAGAGCACGAGCAGGAACTCAGGACTGTGAGGGGTGCACCCACACACTGAGACAATGGGGATGTTCTATTGGGAATTCACCAAGGCCAGCTGGCCTGGGTCTGAAAAAGCCTGGGTTAAAACTGGTCTCGCTGAACATAGCGGACAATGAGGACAACTGAGACCCCAAGAACAATGGCAATGGGTTTTTGATCCTACTGCACCTATTGGCTTTGTGGGAGCCTAGGAAGCTTGGATGTTCACCTTACTAGACCTGGATGGAGGTGGGTGGTCCTTGTACTTCCCAGAGGGCAGGGAACCCTGATTGCTCTTTGGGCTGATGAGGGAGGGGGACTTGATTGGAGGAAGGGGGGGAGGGAAGGCGGCAGTAGGGAAGAGACAGAAATCGTTAATAAATAAATAAAAAAAAAGATCATGATGGAGACATCTAAAGAGACAACTGAACTAAGCTTGTGGAAACTCATGAACCCTAAATTGACAGCTGTGGAGTCTCCATGGGTCCAAACTAGGTTTTTCATATGAGGGAGACAGTGGTTAAACTTGAACTCAGGGGCCCCTGACAGTAGGACCAGAATCTAGCCCTGGTGCACTAGCTAGCTTGTTGGAGCCCATTCTTTATACTGGGATGCCATCCTTAGCCTTAATGCAGAGGGCAGGGTCTTGGTCCTGCCCCAACTTAATGTGCCAGACTAGCTGACTCTCCATGGGGGCCCTTACCTATTTGGAAGAGTGGATGGGGTGTAGTGGCTTTTCATTTGTATTTTAATAAATAAAGCTTACCTGAGGATCAGAAAGGTAAAACAACCATACTAGGCAGCCTTGTAGACCAGGCAGCAATTACGCACACCTTTAATCCAAGTAGTAGCCACAATGACATATACCTTTAATCCAAGTAGTCACACTAGTTTGCCATAGAAACCAGGCAGTAGTGGTGCATGACCTTAATCCCAGAACTAGAGAGGATTATAAAACAGGATGAGACAGCTCTCAATCTCATTCTGAGATTCCTGGAGGCAGGATTGTCTTTTCGAACTGACATAATGATAAGAGCCAGTGACTGGCTGTTTTGCTTTTCTGGCCTTCAGGCTGAACCCCAATTTCTGTCTCTGAGTTGTTATTAATTGTGCTTCAATGAGGGGTGGACAAAGGAGGTGAAAGGGGGCAAAAGTGTTGGAAAGGGCCAGTGGTTGGTTCCCAGCTGCCCAGCTAGCTTAGACACGAAATAATTACACAGAAACTGTATTAATTAAATCACTGCTTGGCCCATTAGCTCTAGCTTCTTATTAACTAACTCATATTAATTTAACTCATTTCTACTAACCTGTATATTGCCACTTGGCTGTGGCTTACTGGCTACAATTCCAGTTTCTGTCTCCAGTGGGGCTGCAAATGGCTAACAAACTCCATAACGAGACTCTTTGACGCCCATCTTCCTCTTGAAGTAATGGTGCTTCTAGGAGCAGATGTGTTTCATGGTCATGAAAAGTCTTAAGCTCTTAAAACATTTTAAATGCAATATTCTGTAGTCTTCGAAAGGTTTAAAGAATGCCTATCTATCTGAAATATATCTCTGTACATCTAGAAAATCTTACATGACTACAAGCTTATTTTAGATGATTATCTATTAACTTATATTTCTTAATTATACATTACATTTTAAATGAGTTGCACAAACACAATACCTTAATCAAGAACAGAAATATACATATAACAAAATTTATCTTAAATATGTATTAATAAACCAATATCCATACCAATGCAAATATAGCATATCCCTCTTTAAATATAAAGAAGCATTTACAAGCAATAATTTGGAAATATGGGTGTAGTTTTGTTCAAACTTATTTCTGCTACTTGGGGGTACTGTTAATCAGGTCTTTTATGGAGCATCCTGTGTGCTAGATTCATTTCAGTCAGCAGTTGGACAATGTAATATTTTGGGGGTGTTCACAGCAACCTTTCAGGGGGTATTAATCCATCAAACCATATTAGTCTGGAAGCAATCCACAGGTTCTCATCCTTTGTGGAAGCAAAAGAACCTCTTTTTCAAAGAAACATATTGTTAGACTCAAATATTGAAGGCAAAATACCTTTAAAGCAGATATGTTGGTTGCTTAGCTCCTTCACAGTCAAACAATTAAAAGAAAACCCAATAATATACATGATCCAAATTCTCTATGAATTTTTCATCTTTATGTGGCTTATTTTGTTTACTCAGTTTAATCTACTATTGTTTGTACCCTTTATATGATTTTTATGAACCATTTACTTTATTTTATAACTCTCTATTCTTTCTTTTAAGCCTATGTACATTTATGTAATACTGTGACCCCATTTAGAGGTCTTTTTATGTCTGAATCTGTCCTGTGTATCTGTAATTATTTACTGTCCAGGATTGCTTCTTAAAATGCTAAGCACTTCTTAAAACTTAAGCTGTGATATTACTAGGTCAAATTAGGTACTTCCTGCTTGCCCCTCCCAATCCAGCATGGCAGAACTGCTTGTGCCTCTGAAAGCCATGCACACTGCCCCACCTTCAGGCACACAGCCGGTCCAAATTGTGTTCAAGCAAGCTGAGGCACGTTGCTTACAAATCCTATCCAAATGCCTTATCTCCTGAAAGAGCCAGAGGACATACTGGCAGCATGGCCCAGAAAGCTGGTATTTTAAAATGGTGTATCTTTTCTGCTACCACTGAATCAGGAAAACCTCTCTTCAAGGAACCATGCCTCTGCTTCTAGCAAATAGAACCAATCCAAGAAAGTGATGATAGCAAACCATGCTTAACTCTGCTCTTCTGTGTCTATAATTAATTTTTAAGATTTCTCAGGTTTTTATGTGGTTGTAGTTACCCATGTTGGCATGCCAATCTATTGGAGAAGGCCACTTGTTGGTTTCCAGTCAGCCAGCTAGCTTAGACCTGAAATAATCACACAGAAACTATATTAATTAAATCACTTCTTGGCTCATTAGCTCTAGTTTCTTATTAACTAACTCTTATATTAATTTAACCCATATCTATTAATCTGTTTATCACCATGTGGCTGTGGCTTACCAGCTAAAGTTCTGGTGTCTGTCTCTAGCGGGGCTACATGGCATCTCTCTAACTCCACCTCCCTCTTCCCATGCTTTAGGCCAAGCCAGTTTCTTTATTCATTAACCAATAAAAGCAACACATAGACAGAAGGACCTCCTATACCAATGAAGTAGAGGTGGGAAGGAAAACTGGTATTGAAATGTAAAATGAAATTAAAAAATAAATAAAAATTAAAAAGAATATCTTCAAAATTCAACTTGGTTAATCAATGTATTTTATTGGGGTGACTTACAGGAATGAGGCAAGGGGTTGCTTATAGAAGCAGAAATGACTTCAAACTGTTTAATCATGAAAGCCCACCCCTGTATGGTGGCAATTCATGAATCAGGACACCTAGAGCACACTGCATAATTTATAGTCAGCTCAACAGGGTGGAGAGTGTCTCTTTTAGGCAGCTTGATTGGTCTGTGCTCCTTTAGGCACCTCAGCTTTTTTGAGATTGCCTCTTAGCTGTCCTTTCTTCTTACACACAACTGAGAAGAGAGAGGCTTAGAGAATCTGGTCAGTTTGGGGAACTTCCTGAAGTTTTGTGTTGTTTACTTCTTGAGTTTTAATGAGCTTATCAGCTAGATGGAGTGTGTCACATCTCTTTAGAATAACTGTGTTTTTACTAGCTTTCCTCCAAGATGGAAGGTTTTTATTTAATAGAGGGAATGTATGTACAGCACACATAAAAGAGTCAAGTGTGCCATAAAATAAAACAAAGATGGGTTCTTTGCATTATAAAACTGTTTCTAAGAAATGCCTTTAAATAATTCTTACAATTTAATTTTAGTGTGCTCTATCTATCATCTATCTATCTATCTATCTATCTATCTATCTATCTATCATCTATCTATCTATCTATCTATCTATCTATCTATCTATCTATCTATCTATCTATCTATCATCTGTCCATTCGTCTGTCTGTCTATGAGACAGAATTTCACTATGTAATCCTAGGTGATCTAGATCTTGCAATGTAGACTGTGCTGGCTTTAAACTAACAAGGACCTTCCTGCCTGTGCTTTACAAGTGCAGAAATTAAAGGCATGTGGCATTATCCCTGGCCAATGCACCTTGTTTTCATATATCTACACTTGCATATGGTTAGTCTAACATGTCAAACAACTTTTATTGTTTCCCATAATGTAATCTCCAAATAATTTGTAACCATTCTCTTTAAAATGAAGAAAAAATGTGACTTAGACTGTTGTTCAGTTCCATGGCCTTTGGCCTCAAGTTGAAGTGTCTGTACTATGCTGGAATTAAGACTCACTCCATGAGTGTTGCCTTCCTAGCTCTTGTATACAAATGGAAGGTCATGGACATGGGTGTTGTATGTCTTCTAATAAACTTCCATGAGACAAAAATATCACCAATGCTTCTTTAAAACATACTAGCAAAGAACCATTTTTTGGAAACAGTTTCACAAGTATTGGAAGCAAAGTAGAGTAGGAAATTGGATGAGTAGTATCTATCTTAAATTCAATTTTCACTTTACTCTGCTTTGTTTTATGCCCCAAATCTCCCCTCTTCCCTTTTATTTAAGAGTCATTTGTCAAAGCTAGGTATGGCATTTTCTAGAAGCTTGGCAAAAGCACAATAGGTTCTTCTGTTCAGGAATTTAGTAGTTTCAACACTCTAAGCAGAGTGCGGCTTCTGTGATACAGATTCATTAAGCCTTATATGAAAAATAATATCCCTTGGGGGATAGGGTGAAGGTTTTTTGTTGTTTTTTGGGGGGAATCTCATAAAACAGTTCATGTTTTATCAAAGAAGTCATGCAAAATAAAGTACTAAGTCCTCTCACCCTTTGGGTTTGTGATTCCACTCATCTTCAGATGCCATTATAGTGATATTTTATTTATGCTTTAACAAATAAAGTTAAATAACAGAGGGGAAAACTAAGCCACTAGTGGCCAGGCAGTGGTGTCACACACCTTTAATCCCAGCACTAACCAGGAATGTAAGACTGGAGGTGGCAGAAGCTCAGGGCTCAGTATGCAGTTGTCCAACCTTGGTAGAGATAAAACTTCTCTAGTGTCTTGACTGTTTTGCTTTTCTGATCTTTAGCTTGAATCCCAATATCTATCTCTGGATTTTTATTATTCATGCTACATACCATGGAGCAATTCTTCAAGCAAACAACCACTTGAGTGGTTCCCCTTGGAAACTGTCAGGTGTGGCCATTCTGCCTGCTTCAGCAGGTTGAGATAGCCCCATTCTTTCTCTGATAAGATTCTAAAGAGAGAGAGAGAGAGAGAGAGAGAGAGAGAGAGAGAGAGAGAGAGAGAGAGGTAAGGAACTTTGGAGATCACAGAGCATACATTGTGTCAGTTTCTAGGAGAGTTCTGGGATGGAAAGTGATAACTAAACCCCTTCTCCCCATGAACAATCGCTGTGTTCACAGAGGAGGTCTGTGGTATGGTTAGAGAGGGCAGCACCACAGCTTGCAGTACCTTGGCTTTTCCAGGGACTTTATTCCATGTTCAAGAAATAAGATCAAGGATATTTATATTCTCGGGACTGTGGTAGCATGGCACTTTTCACAAAGTCTGTGTAATGTGTGAACCTCTGTATTATATGTAGCTAGGAAAGAAGGGGATTCTTTTTTTCCTCTTAAAGAAACTAAACTAAAAATTTCTTGTAGTAAAGAATATTTGTTTTAAGAGAAATAAACCAAATGGGAATTTCTTACTCTTGTATTGTAAAGTAAAATTCATATTTTCTACAAACACTTTCATAAGGAATTCAGTATGAAGATTAAATTGAGTAATAAACAGATTGTAATAGGGTTATTTAGTAGGTTTTAATGTGCTCTTTTTTCATAAAATTAATATTATTAAAAACCTCACTTTAGAGGTTGAAGAGGAGCCTCAGTAATTAAGAGTACTCACTGTTCTTAGATAGCACCCAGATTCAGTTCCCAGAAACCACATGGTGACTAACAGTCATCTGTAGCTCCAATTATAAGGAATTCATCACCCTCTTCTGGCCTCCACAGGAACTGCATGCACATGGCACACATACATGCATACAAGCAAAACACTGATATATGTAAAATAAAATATATCTTTAAACATAAAGTTGTCAGAAGCTGGTGGTGCATAAACTATGGGAGAAAATCTAAAAATTAACTGTGCATCGTAGTTTCTTTTGTATACCGAATTAATCATCAATGTGAAATCTTATGAACACAGTGATTTGTGCTTCATCCTTTTCTCTGTATCTTTCAGACACATGCTCAAGTTTCTCTGAGTCAGCACTTGTTTTATTGGTGCATTACGAGCGACGGGGCTGCGTCCCCGGCCCCCGGCCGCCCGCATGGCTAGGTTATGCCCCGAAATAATTACATGGAAACTGTATTCTTTTAAACACTGCCTGGCCCAGCTAGTTCCAGCCTCTTATTGGCTAGCTCTTACATATTGTTCTAACCCATTTCTAGTATTCTGTGTAGCACCACGAGCTGGCTTACCAGGGAGGATCTTAACCTGCGTCTTTCTGGAGTGGGAGAACCATGGCGACTCCTCGACTCAGCTTCTTTCTCCCAGCATCCTGTTCTCTTTACTCCACCCACCTAAGGGTTGGCCTATCAAATGGGCTAAGGCAGTTTCTTTATTAATAAGAAATCACTCCCACATCATTTTATTTGTAGGGAAATAAGATCTTGGTTCTGACCCTAGAGACTGTACCTGTGTCATGAGTGTTCTAGTAATATCTCATGTTTCCTTAATCTAAAGATCTTGCTTCTGTCTTTACAGGCTGAATTGATCTGAATTTGGGTCTTGCCAAAATTTGAAGTTAACATTATGATCCTGTTTTTTTTTTTTTTTTTTTTTTCTTTTCTGCAAAGAGTGATTGAATCTGGCTGGGACACTGCATACTCTGATGAGTTCTGCCCCCTGTGTGTGTTATATTAACCTTTTTCGGAAACATTTTCAAAGACACATTCAAAAGTGTACCTCCCAGATGATTTCAAGCTCAGCAAGACTAATAATTAAGATCTATCCTAAGAGTATACACTTCTTTTTAAGGTGTATGGAATTTTACTTTGTGAAATAAAAATTTCTTTATATTAATATAATTTCCTTAGTATATTTAAGATTTTTGCATTCTATACTAAGAGGCTCCATAATTTGATTATACATTAATTGGTAGATATTTGCATGGAGATATTTGCTATAACTTGCTGGATAAAGGCTCTTAGCACATCAAGTCTGAAAGCCTGAATGGATTCCCAGTATTCACTTGGTGGAAGGGGTGAATGGACCTCCACAAGTTATCCTCTAAGGTCCACATGATCTGTCAGTCTTTCCCCTTCTCTCTGCTGCATAGAGTACCTTACTGGCTCACTGCAGTGATGAGTGCACAAAAATAAAGATGATAAGGAGGAGATGTCTGGGATGCTGAATGCCTTGGGAAGACTCATGTTTTCCAGCAGTTGGGCAGAAAACATGGCAATTCAAGGTTCTATCACAACAATAAAGCTTAGTAGAGTTTCAATACTAACTGGGAATGCCTTTCCAACATAAAAAGAAAATGCTACCACAAACCCATTAAAATCATCCAGGAATGCCTCTCCAGCCTTAGTAGTGGGCTGTGTGGAGGCTTTCAAAATTTAGGAGTACCTGACACAGCAGATGCTTCTGCAGCAGATCCAGGCTGAAGTCCAAGGAACCATGCTTCCTCAGTCATATGATACAGGAACCTGTGTGGTTTTGGAAATGTTATTGGTAAAAAAAAAAATATTCAGTGCAGATTCAGTGACAAGTTTTCTAGGGAAACATACTATAGGCAGACCACCAGGAGAGATGAGCAAGGCACTGACATTTTAGCCAGAAATTAAATGCTCAGATATGATGAAAGCATTTATGACATGTGTGAAGATGTCTTGGTGCAAGCTATCATTTGCCACAATTAATATACACTAACAACAACAGAAAAATATCAACCACCTTATGAGGAATAACATCCTGACATAGATTCCAGATCAGTGGTAGGACAGTCACTTGATGTGAAATGAAAAATAATTGATATGGATTTGAGATTTCAGAAGCCCACTTCAGTCCCCTCCCCCAGTTTACTGTAAGGCTAGGATGGGGCTGGTGTTTGGGTATAAGCTGAAAACAGACTCTGCCTGTATTGAAGTCATAGCTGGGTGATGTGGGATTCCCCCATGTATGCTGTGAATACCATTGGTTAATAAAGAAACCGCTTTGACTTATAGCAAGGCAGAACTTAGCTAGGTGAGGAAAACTAAACTGAATGCTGGGAGAAAGAAGGCAGAATTAGGAGAAGCCATTTAGACGGGAGGTAGATGCTGGGGCTTTACCTGGTAAGCCACAGCCTCGTGGTGATACACAGATTAATGGATATGGGTTATATTAATATATAAGAACTAGCCAATAAGAAGATAGAGCTAATAGGACAAGCAGTGACTTAATTAATACAGTTTCTGTGTGGTTATTTTGGGAGTCTGAGCAGCCAGGAATAAACAAGTGGCCTCTTACAACAGCTGGGGGTAAGAAGTCGAAAAGAATATGCCTGTAAGCTCAATACTTCTGCTTTCCAGTTTCCTGATCCCTGGAGTTCTTCATCACAGGTTGCAGGTGTATGACATGTTGTGAGCTTTGTGCTTCCTGCTTCCTCATCTCACTGAAAAGGAGCTGCTAGATGCATTCTGAACCTGCCTACAAACAGCAAGCTGATGGAGCATGGGTGCTCAAGAAAAATTTACAGTTTGACAACTTAAATCAACAAATGCATTTATTTACTTGTGTGTGTGCATGCATGTGCACAAGTGTGTTCCATAGAATACACATGGAGATAAGAGAAGAACCTGAAGAGTCAATTATCACCTTCCACCATGTAGGTTATGGGGATTGAACTCACCTGGCAGCAAGTCCTTTACTTGCCATCTCACCAACTTCAGCTTTATAACCATTTTAATGGGAAGGCCAGCCATAAACCAGTCTCTCTGTCATCACTGTGAATGAACGTCCCTCTCTACATTGTCTTAAACTCACTTTTCTTGTGCTTTATTTTTGTGTCTGTAATGACACTGGAGATTTAACCTAAAGATCTATGAATGCCTGGCTAGCTTTCTGCATTGTGCTACTTCTCAACCCTTAGGTTGACTTTTATGATCATGATGTAGGTGAAAAGACCAAAGCATCTTATTGAGTTCACACCTTGAGTTCAGATATAACTCATTCTTCATTGTTATATTCAGTAAACCCAAGGTTGTGAACCTCTGACCCAAGAGATTATTATAAATATCATTTGGACCAAATTCCTATTTACTTCTCCTGTCTCTTAGGCATCTGTCTGGATTGTCTCTTTTTGAAGAATGTTTCATAAAACCCATGCTGAATTTGAGTGTGATGGAAAAGTAGAACATACTTAGACTTTCAGTGGCCATGATCATAGGAAACAGGCATCACTGTCCAGTGGTTTCTACTCTGAACAGTATAGTAAACATATTTTTAAAGTAGCTATTAGAGAAAGAAGTGAAAAATCTTGATTGGAAGTGTCTTGGGATTCCCTTTCTGGACACTGTTTCCTGTTTTTCTAGTTTTAAGTAAATAAATGGATGTCTCCCACAAGGGTATGGATGGAGTGGAACGGCACAGCACGGATGAGTGTGAATTCGTTTCCTATTGCTGATATCTTTTTCTTCTCCCTTTTAGTATGCCATATCTCTTCAGTACTCCACGTTGGCATTTAGTACTGGACCCGGAACAAGACAGCATGAGAACTCTTACTAATATTAGACTGTACACATGACAAATGCCTGCAATTTCCTGTGGATCTATTTTATGCGGGCTTCTGTTTCTGGAAAAAAAAAAAGACTGAAACAGCTCAATTAGCAATTGTTTTGAGCACTCATTTTTTTAGACCCAAGGATATTTGGCTAATTTTACAGTTGGCATTAGCTGTAGTCATTACTGAATGTCTCCTGCATAAATTATGGCATATTCAAAATGTGAAAATTCTCATTTCAGCAGCAGCAATTCAAGTGGAAAACTGAAAATCCCTAAACAGAAAATTAACAAACATTTGTTCTGTCACATCTCAAGCATGTGGTGTTCTGTTCCTCCCATGAACAACATTACCCTGGCCTTCTATTCAAGGCGTGTAACTATTTACAGCATCCCAGGGGAAAGGTACCCAGTGGTTACCGATGAGTCAATTATTTAATCATGAAAGACAAGGGCTTAAATAAGAGAGATAAAAATGTCTTCAGGAACAGCCACTCGGGACACCAGGATTTGGAGAGCGCTTTACATAACCTAGCCCTACTCAATGATCTGAACACGAGTGCTGTTGAAATGATGTAGCTAAGGGTAGGGGCACATGCAAAAGTTACTATTGCACAGAATGCCTGTTTCCTGTCACAATATCACATTGTGGTCCATGAGCTGGTATTACTTATCTTGAACTAAAAGTATAGACAGTATGAAAGTTCTAAATATAAGAACATTTTGCAACTTTTTTTTTTACAAAAGAAAGAAGAAAAAAGAACAGCTTGCCTGATTTTGTTGTAAAACTCCTAATATTTCCACACAATATAAATTTCTTTTTAAAGTTTTAAAATCACTTTTGTGTGTTTGATAACTATATAACTTATGCATGTTCATATCTCTTTAATAATTTTAATGTTATAGACTTCATTATAAAGTCCATGCAAACAAAATGCATCTTCCTTAAAATGAGGGCATAACTTGTATGTCTTTCATTTTCTTTTTGCCCTGTTTCTATTGTCAGTGCTAAAGCTACTAAGAAAGGGCTAAACTAACCCTGCCTTAGAGTTAAAAACTGACGTACGAAGCGCAGAGAAGTGACAAGGGTGTGAGTGTGTGTGTGCCTGCTAGCATTCACTTTTGTTTTGGTTGTTTTACTTTGTTCAACATCAAAAGCTAAAGCCTGTGTAATAAATGGTAGACTTTGAGGCAGCTGAGCAAAAGTAAGAACTTCTCATTTCTGGAACTCAAGAGGGGCTGGGCCTGGTTGTGAGATACCCAGAAGGAAGTAGCCACAACATTGGCTCCAGAAAACCTTGTTTCTCTTCCCTGCTAACAGTTTTCAATTATGAAGAGGCAGTTGAGACAAATTTCAGAAAATCTGAAGAAAGAATTGTTATGTAGAAAGATGAGCGAGGAGCCCATCTTTCATGTCTTTGACAGCGTGAGCACAGCCAGGAGTGAAAAGTGTGTTTAGTTTGTGTCTCCAGGAGCCAGAGGAATGGAGGCAGCAACCTGAACTTTTTCATGACCCAGGGTGGGGCATTGAGAGAGCTGAGCTGAGGAGATATGAAGAGGAAGGACCTGAGCGATGCCTCAAAAGATACCATGAAACTTCCAGGATGCCTGCAGGGATGCTTGACACTCCTAGACTATCGCTTTATGGTACCCAAAGCACAGCTCTGAAAGGGTTGAAAATCCTGAATTGCCTAATCTCAACCCTAAATTGACTGCATTTCCCCAGAATGGGCTGAATGCACCTGGAAATACACTAGATAAAAATTTCTATTACCAGGTAAGGAGGTGGATCTTTGAGTCAGAAAGTAAAGGCAATGGAGAGGAAAAAAAGTAGGAAAATTGAATTTTTTTTTATATTTGTGTTTATGGCTTTTGAAATTTACAATCACTTGTATTGGGTTTAATATTCACATGAATATTCTTATTTATGGCTGAAGTAGGTACATCCCACTAAAAGCCTTCCAAAGCTCTCCCTTTGCCTTAGGGCACTGGTGCACTTCCCTTCATACTCGGAGACCCACCAAGATTCAATTTATTCTTTTAATGGCGCTTATCATGTCTCATCATCTGCTGCAGTTATTTATATATTATAAATGCATCATTTGTGAATTGTACAACAGACTAGAAAGCTAAGTTACTGATAAATGTAAACCCAAGTCAGTCATGCTTTCATGTTTTTTTACTTACTCATACTCTACTTTTGTTACTTTAGAGGTTCTCAGTGCTAGTGGTATAGAGCCACTATAGGCATTTTAAAAAATAAAAAAAAAAAGTTCTGGCTCTCTTAGAACTAAATACATCAGTGCCAGACTATCTATTCTTCCCTGCATGACTCCTAGCTTTTCCCCTGCCTCCCGCAGTGCAAGACACCTCTCTCTTCCCCCTTCTTCCCATCTCACTGGCAGATCCAGCATCTTACCCCATACTGCCTGCTGCTTCACCCCTGAACCCTTTTGTTCCCGTAACTGACACATCCCAAATCCTACCCCATCTGCTTCTAGATAAACCAGAGACAAGATAGCCAGTACTTAATCCAATATTGAGTTTAATCTGATGGAAGAACTTCTGAGTAATCTATTTCCAACTATTGTATTCCTTTTTTCCTTATGGAGATCAGAAAATGAAAATATGGTTTTGCATAAAAATACTGGGTGAGGAGATCACAGCCTGGAATCTCTGAGCAGTTATCAGCTGGATAGTGGCAAAAAACTGGATTACTATTGTTTATAGTGACTCTAGGAAATAGAAGAGAGGATTCTGCTCCCTAGTTACCCTTCCTGACAAATTATACTTAATAAAAGCAATTATAACAGCCAGTTCTGTTGCAGGAACTGCATTTGTGTGTGTGTGTGTGTGTGTGTGTCTGTGTGTGCATGCGTGCATGTGTCTGGTTTATAACTTTC
This sequence comes from Alexandromys fortis, assembly GCF_014885135.2. NCBI lineage: Eukaryota > Metazoa > Chordata > Mammalia > Rodentia > Cricetidae > Alexandromys > Alexandromys fortis. The sequence continues at coordinate 14,153,537 of NW_026067937.1, read as the reverse complement.
AGAATTGATATCCAAGTGCATACTCATCAAATGAGGTCAGGATATTGGGCAATAAAGAAGAAGGAAGGCCGAGAAAATAGGCATTTTTAACAGATACTGAGCCTCCTTTTCATGTCCCTGTTTTGCATGGATTCTGAATCTTGGAAACCAACACAAAGCTTAATTATTACTACATTATTGGTCTCCATCTTGAACCCTAGAAGCTGTATTTGCTTTTCTGGAAGATATGGGACAGTGGTTATATAGTTGCTTAAGTTCAAGTCCAATCTTGTCTGCCTTACACATTAGCTGTGTGCCTTTGAATTTGAACAAGTGCTTTCTTCCTACCAAATTCATTTCCTCAGTTGTCAAGAATGGAATATTTTTGGTATGGATGTTGCTTTTCCAGATAAATATATATATATATATGTATATATATATATATGTATATATATATGTATATATATATATTTCTATCATGTTATATATAAACATGATAGAAAACAACTCATTAGAAATTATTATTCCATTAGCTTTTATTAGAAAAGAACAGGTGTTCTGATGACATTCTTTACACTTTCTGTGTTGATAACCCTCCACTGCACCTCTCCCCTAGCTGTCTCTTCAGCATGTAACTCTTCTGTAACCTGTATTCCAATTCTTACTTTGTATTTCATGTATTTGTGATGGGGTGGGGAAGAAGCTCCGATTAAGAGGTGAGTGAGGAAGAAAATAAAATTTGTGATATATACACCCCATTTTCGTGAAACTGAAGGATTGAATGGCTATGTTATTTTAGCTATTTAAGGAAATACTTTGAGAGGCTGGACAGATGACTAAGCAGTTAGAAACTTGCTGGTTTTGTAGATGGCTGGAGTTAGGTTCTCAGGACCGACCTGGAGGCTAAGTCTGTGACTCTAGTTTCACAGGATCTGTAACCTTCTTCTGGTCATCTCAACACTATTTCCATCCATACATGCAGGCAGAAAACCCACACATGTAAAATTAACTAAATCTTAAAGTAGAAAATACTTTTTAAAACAACTTAGGAGGTAGAGGCAGGAGGGTAGGAGTTTAAGGCCTTCTAGGGCATATAATGTAGTTTAGTGTGGCCTGGAGTGTGTATGAAGAATCCTCCTCTCCTGTCCCCCCTTCCTTCTTCTCTCCCCCGTCTCCCTTTCCTGATTTTCCACTCTCCTCTCCCCTTACCCCCTCATCATCCTCTAATTCTCTCTCATTTTCCCTTTCCTTCTCTTTCCCCTCTATTACCCTCTCTTTCCTTTCTTATAGAATATTTTAAAAATACACTAATTTCTCTAAGCTCATTTAAAAGCAGAGATGTTAATATCTAACCCTGAAAGGCTGTTAAGGATTCATGCAGTTGTTTACTGAAAGTAGAAAGTGAATTTTAAAAGTAAAAATTTACATGATAATCCAAAAAGTGAGTGTCTTCACATCTGCTAAATGAGATAATATGAGCCATCATGGTTTGCAGGATAAACCTCCAACTGTCTTTCCCTGTCAGTTTAAATTTGCTACCCCAATCCACACAATTCAATCTTAAAACTTCATTGATTTAATGTCAAGTTGAATAGGATTGGTGTTTCTATAATTCATCTTATTCAATGTTCACATGCAGAGAGTAAAGACCTGAAAGACTTAACTACAAAACATTTTTGAACAGTTGAAATTATGAAAACTATTATTTATGTAAGAAGACTTTACTGTTTTAAGGATCAGTATATGAAGAAATAAAAGTAAGGTGTTGGGGGAGTTGAAATGTGATAAAAATCTATTTACAGAACTAAATACCAACACATTTTCTATATTCTATACCCACTTTTGGGAGTTTCAGGAGAACTTCTGCCTATGGGTATTTTCTGTGTAGTGTAGTGAGGCCAGTGCCTGATGGCCACATCAGCAGCAACTTGGCCCAGATTCTCTCCCTCCCTCATCTGTCATTTCAAACAAGCATTCCTGAATTGATGACAGCTGTGTATCCAACTCGATCGTAATTGGGCAAATGTTTACATGACTTCAATAGTTAGCCTTATGTTTGATTTCTAAGACTTTATTATTCTTGGACCTGTGTCAGGGTCAATGCCAAGGAATTGCTCTGGACTTAATTTCTTATTCCTATTTAGGTAACCCCTGTGGATGATTATAACTTCATTGGTTAATTATTTCTATTTGACAGCCTGACAGTGTGACTCTCCTCTCAAGAAAGTTGTCTACATGTTGAAATAACTCACAGCAGTATTCAAGAAATCAGACTGGGAAAGGGTAGAGACATTTTTTTTCTCCAAACTAACCACTAACAGGTGTGTCCAGCCTCTTGACATTGTGATAAGCCATTGTTATCCACAAAGTTCGACTCTTGAGATCCATGTAATTGAGTTGCAGTAAAAGTTTCTAAGTGTTGTTGAGTTTATAGGTTTATGTGGAGCCATATGTGGCTTGTGGGCTACAGGTTAGACATGATGTTTGAGAGCTCAAGTTATCTCTCGCTTTCTTTTCCAGACTCTTCAAAAATGAGCAAGTACTCGTTAAATAAAGGGCTTGAGGAACAGTGGCGAAATACAAAACTCTAACAAGTTATGTGGAGAGCAACCAGACAGCTTTACCAATACATCAGTGCACCCATCTTCCTTTCTAACTGTGATATCACTGGGCGTGAAGGAAGAGACGCCTTGCAAGTCTTGCCTGCACTTACCTAGTTTCATTTGTGTGCACTTATTTCACTACTCAAGTGCGATGATCCGAGAGGAATCAGTGTGCAACTGTAAAGGAGCAAGACCAAGAAAAAGGAAATTGATTCACTTGGAATGTCCAAAGTGTATAACAAGTAACATGTCTGATAAAACAGATAGGTGCTATGGGACCATTCAGTGACAGAGCATTCACTGGAATGAACCTGTCATGATGCCTCTGTGACTGCTGATTGTGCGATAGACATTCTGTATGTAGTTCAATGACATCATCCAATATCTGGTCAGAGATAGTGCTCACCCAGGCAAATTGTACCTCATGGTTGTATGATGTCAGTATACTGAAAGTGATTTAAATCATCTAGAAGACATCCATCTATGAATTTATAGATTATGTTTATAAACACAGGATAAAATTGTGGAACTTAAATATGTATTGATATTTGTTTTCCTTCAGTTACTTTGGGTTTTTTTGTCTTGCTAGGATCTGGGGTAAGATACAGTCTTATTGTTTCTCTCACTCTCTCTCCTCCCCCTTTTCTTTCTTCATTTACCCTCATTTTGTGTGTGTGTGTGTGTGTGTGTGTGTGTGTGTGTGTGTGTGGTGTCCTATGTAGTTCTATTCCTATCAATAAGTGATGTGGACTAAATAGTTGAATAGTGTGAGTTGTTTCTAGGTCATAGGATCTGGAGTGATTTATATTATATGTTCTTCACACACATATACACACACATCTGCTTTCCGATTATTCTTTTACAATGATCATGTATTACTATCAAACCAAACAAATATGTATTAAGGTGATACATCATTTAATCCCCAAAACAACTATAACTATAAGGGGTTTAATCGCTCTGTGTTCCATTTTCTAATAGGATTAAGTAATTCCTCTAAGACATTATCTTATTGGTTATTGACTTTAATCCTTGTTTTCTGCCTCAGTCATAATTCTAATAGAGTATAGAAGCTCACTGTGCCATTTCCCTCTGATCCTTTATCAGGATCAGTTCACTGGGACTTTGTGAAGGTCTGAGAATCAAAAATGGAAAGAAAAGGACCCAAGAGAAGGTGGTTCATACATATTAGAGATGATGAAAATATAATCTCTTCTCTATTTATTCAAAAGTTAATTTTTGTATGCATGTACATTGTGTGTATATATGCATGCATGTGTGTATATATGTATGTGTGCATGCATGATGTATGTACATACGTTCATGCGTGTGCAACTGTGTCTCCAGATGTTTGCCCAAATGTATGTGTGCAAAGGCTAGAGGTTGAGTCTGGGTGTCTCTCTTTATTACTCTCTACCTTAGTTAGATAGTCTGGATGGCCAGTAGGCTCTGGGATCCCTTGTCTTTGCTTCCCTTACACAGGGATTACAGGTACAAGTTGCCCTGATCGACATTTTACTTGGGTGATGAGGAGAATAACTCAGATCCTCATGCCTATGCAGCAGGCACTTTTCTCACTGAAGTTTCTCCTTATCTCTACCTCTGTATCTTCTAAAGCTAGATTTCTCTGAATATACTCACAGGGATGGGTAAAACTTATTAGGATTCAGACCCTACTCTCCACAGAGAGACAATTTACATGTGGCACCAGTTCAGGCATGCTTCTTTCAATTCATCTGAAGGGCATTGAAGGGGAATCACAGCCTTTAATATTCCTCCATAGTCCTTCTGCTTGCTAAGGTGGCTTTATGGTCTCATTTGGATCTGTCTACTTTCCAGAAGGATTTACTCTGGTATTTCTGGAAAGGTCACTGTGAGGCTGAGGTGAAGGTGGGCTCAAGGTTCAGAATAGGATTTATACTAGTCGAAGAAGGTATCTGAGAGAAGTGGAGGGCCAATGTCTAGGCTAAGTGCCACCCCATCTATTGAATGAGACTGCAGTAGTCACTGCTAATTGATTTTTTGGCTGCATTTGCATATAGTCTCAGCAGTACTGTCATACCACTCTTGTTGAAGTTGAGTTATAATCAACTGACTACAGTCATCACTCAGTCAAAGAACACTCTTTCCCATCCTGGAAAACAGAGCATACGTAGCATAAGGATGTGCTTAGCTGAGGCAGGTTCTGTGCACAGGGTGTGGCACCACTGCTACCACATTTCATTTCAGTTCTCACCACCATCATTCAAATACTGAGCACTCACTTTTAAAACTGGGTGTGGTCACAAGCTCTTGTAACCCCAGTGCTGTAGGAGAAGAGATAAGAGGATTGCTTGGGTTTACTGACTATCAGCCTGGCGTCACATTCAGTTAGAGACACTATCTTAAAAGGATAAGGCAGAGAATGACAGAATGGGGTATATAATGGCTCTGAGGATGCACAGATATGCTCACTTGTACATGCACTACATACTTCCATAAATATATGTACCCAATAGATAAAGAAAAGAGTGTGGTGCTTACCATTCTCAACCACAATGTTTATCACTTAGATCATGTGATAGTGTCCTCTGTGGCTACATCACCCTATAGAAAAGCAGTATTCAAGCTCAAAACAATTGGAACCCACATGTAAGGTTAAGCATTTATCATTATGCGGTTTCTTTATTGGACCTGACCCATTGCTCATGTTGATGGCCATTTGATAAAGGACTTGCTGTAGTAAGTCACTTCTCTTTGCCAAAGCTTTGTTTTCAAAAAGCTTGATCAACAGTGTCCTTTGTCTTCTCTTGCAAGCAATCTGAGGAATTTAGCATTTCCACATCTCCAAAGAGGAGCTCAGCCAGGCAACTCTCTGATTCATCCTTCCCGTTTAGTTAAAGGTATCATTTTGGCTCGTCTATTCATATTCCTTCCAAATTACGACAAGAAATACAGATGACTCTAATCATAAAATTAGAACATAAAACCTCATTCTAATTTCCATAATTCTCTATTTAACCCAGAGCACACTGAATAATAATAATGAGATAATAATAATAATAATAGTGGTTACCTGTGCAATTATTTACCACTCATGGAAAGTCCATCCTATTTCCATTTCCATTTCTTGATTAGGGAGACTACTAAATATTTATGTGTATATGTCTCCATGTACGGTGAAAGTACCTTAACAGATAAACCAACTTAGATCAGAATTTTGTTTCCCATAGTATATGTCAGCCAGCACTGAAGAGGCAGACAACAAAACAGCAATTTGAATCTCAGAGAGTGGGTCAGGAAAAGAATAATTTACAATTGTGATTCTGCTTCTGGCCTCACAATGGATCAGACCAAGTCCATTCGTTAGGTGTTTTTCCATCTTGTATTAGAAGATGTTGTAGTATATACTGTCCTGTTTCACAAGCATCATTTTGTTTTGGGGAAGCATAAGATCTAGAAAGGAGAGATCTTATTGCTGAGACAGACACCTTGTCTACTGGAGCACTGGTAGATGATATAGGGAGGCTGGAGGTGAAAGTGTGATTTTATAGTCTTGGGTGACAGAACAAAAGTCTCTGTCTTCCTTTTCTTCGCAAAAATCCATAGTCAATAACTCACTTGTAACTGCATGAAGGCCCATGATAGCTGAGAATCCAATACCACTGCAGATAGGGGCATAATTAACACTGAATTTCTTGCATTATAACAATTCCAAATTTCCTGAGGAGATGGGGGTTCTAAATGGGAGGAGTTCTGTGTCAATCTAGCATTAAGCCCTGTCTTCTCAGAATCATGCATTACTTTTCAAAAATTTTTGACCTCTGATTTGGTGTTAACAATGATGAGACTGCTATTTATCTTCCTCTCTCATTTCCAGTGTGAGTACCATCTTTACTTTGTGGTTGTCAGACAAGAAGAATGGAAGGAAAAGAGATCTACAGACCCCCCCCCCCAAATCAAACAGATCAGAGCAGATCCATGTCACTCGTGCTGTGAGTTCTGGATCCTGAGATGAAAGTTGAGGCTGCTGAGAGCTAACTTACCACTCTGTTGAAGTCTCCTTTCATAGCCAGCGTGCACCACAGACCAGCAATCCCTGTCCTTTGCAGATATGGTCTTCACATCCCTTATATGCTCTCCTGTGGACTTCAGGGCTGTGAAACAAAGTTCCTAACCCCAGGGAACTACTGGACTCCCTCTGAAGCCAAACTCTAAAGGAAGTCTCAAAGGTTGCCCTGCAGAGCCCCTCCCTGGAGCATCAGTACCTCTCTGCTGTCCTCTCATTCTTTGAAGTGAATGCTGTCCTGTAGAACCGAGTACAGGGAGCCACTGAGAGTTGAGTTCCTGTGACACTTCCTTTTTAATATCACCGGGCTTCCAAGGTGGTCTCAGGAGCCCTCTGGCTTCAGGGGATTTCTGATGCTTTTATCATCCATCCATACTTCTGTAATCCAAATGAAGCTTATGAATCTTTCATTGTTCTTAAAGGCAGCATATAGCAGTCAGTGCTGATGGGATTGCCGAGCTGCAGGCCTGAAGTGGAATAGGAAAGCCCACTTTCCCTCTTGAACATCAGGAACTCTTGTTATGTAAAGTTTCTTTGTAAACTCTCCCCTGGCAATTTTCATGACAAGCAAATGTCATTTTTGTTAGAAATGGGTGTAAAGTTTGTGCACAGTTATCTTTTAAATGTCAGGGGTTTAAAAATATCAAAGATAAACAAGTAGTTTGAAGGCAGGAGAAACTTAGGAAACTTACAAAGCAGACAGGATCCTGAAACAATTTTATTGCAAGGTTAACTATTGTTTCCTAGTCTAGCTGCTGAGACATTGAGTTTGGATGGGTGAACCTCTTGTCACTGACACACAGGTTGGGGCAACCATTTTCTGAAACTCATTATCTCCGTACAATGGGATCACAAGCAACAATGACTTTTTTAGAATTTTTTAGAAATAGATTAACTATTTAATTACTACTTATTCTTTGACTCCACAAAACTATGGCTGCATGCACCTCTTTCTACATATACACACAACACAAGTGTTTGAAGAAAAATAGAACCTTTAAACTGAATAAAGAAAACACACATAACTACAAGTTGAGACGTTCAATCTTGATAAATTCAAGACAAGGCAATCCACAGTGTTAAATAGTATATGTGGCTGCTGATAGGTCTCTTTTATGATTATTCATTTCAAAACTGAAAAAGTCATCTCATCACGTAATTAAGCAAATATATAGTGAAACCTTTTCAAGTATAAGGTTCATGTCCCACAGGCAGCTTTTGTCCATCTTTAGTAATTACAAGTGCATTATTTAGTACATATTAAGTACTGTGAATAAGAGGGTGTTTGAGAACTAATGATTTTATTTTGTTCAGTTTCTCTGATGTTGCTGTGAAGTGAGCAAAAGAGTAGGAGGAAAACAGGGGAGTACATTTGGGAAAATGCTGAAATGGTGTTGTGAGATTCAATAATCCATGACTCAATACACCTGCTTCTGACTGTGGTGGAGATATCTGAAGAATAACACATCTCTGTGAGAGAGGCACAGTCCTAGAAGGTAATGAGTCTGAAATCCATGTGATAAGTAAAACTGGGCCTTAAAAACATACACCAGAGACTTGAATGTATTGACTCAATCTGCAGGGCTCCACAAGAAACAGGAACTGAATTCTTGATACTGCAGAAGTTTTGAGCAAGTTTTACTCACTATTTAATCTTGCAGGGGCATTGGGGTGCCCCTCAGCTCTTGTTCAGTGTACAGGACGATAGATTCTTAGTTCTGCCCATGCATTTCTTATGTCACACCCAGCACAATGTAACACAGAAACTGATTTGTACTATTGGACTCCCTAAATGTGTCTTAGATTCTGTTTTCTTGCTCAGAATCTGACATTTTCAAGCTTGGCTAGGAACGCATGAAACCTGGTCTCTCCATCTTTACCTACTGTGCATCCAGCACGCAAAGATTCTCCTCATCTATGCTTTCCCCATAAAACATTGGCGTCTCTATTTAGTATCTATAAATGTCTCCAAAGCTCCAGCACCTCATTAAAGAATGCTAAAATGTCTATTAAAGGACGAATGGTTAAATGAAATGCACTGTGCACTCACAATAGAATGGGACTCAGCCTCAAGAAGTTGAAATTCTGTCATGTGCTACACAGCATTGATGAGCCTGGCCAACATTATACTAAAAATATTCCAGACACAAAAGATAAGTTCATCTTCATTCTATATATGTGAGGAAGAAACAGAAAGTAGCATGGTACTTCCTAGGGCCCAATGTCAGTTGAGGATGATGAAAAATTTCCAGAGACAGGTGCTAGTTTTGATTGTACAACAATATTAATATATTAAACCCAGTATAACATAAATTTAGAAATGGTTATGGTTTAGGGTCAGTGAGATGGCTCAGTAGGTAAAGACAATTGCTGAGCAGTCTGATGACATAATACCCAGGACCTACATGGCAGAAGGAGAGGCCAACTATTGCAAGTTGTCCTCTGACCTCTCTACACTCACTGGCATGGAGGTGTCCTCTTTTCCCCCACCCCCACAGACAGACAGATTCATAAATGCAGTAAAAATTATGAAAATTTTTAATTTGGTATGTTTTAACATAATAAAATTTATACTTAAAAAGATAAAGTTCTTGTTGTATAACTGTTTCCTGCAAATTGAAAATTTTCTTTCTCTAAAGAGGGTATATGTCTCCTAGGATTCAGGGAGATAATGAAATATAGCGCAGTCAAGAAACTTAAAAAGTTTATAAGAAAGAAATTCAGAAATTTACAAGATTTGCAACATGCTACCATAAGGTTTCATAAACAGTAAACAATCTGTGAATATAGATCCCCTGTGGGGCTGTGTTCAGGTTGTATAGGAGGCTCCAGGGAGGCACTCTGGTCAGTCATCAACAGTGCAGTTGCCTTCATGTCCCCATGCTCCCTAAAATGACCCCTCCCCCATGCTCCTGCATGCTATGCCAGTAAACTCATTGATTCACCTAGCTAGTCTTTGGTGGAATCATGTATTAAGTATTTCATTATTTTTCCATTTGGAGTGAGCTGTTCAATTTTCCACAGGAAAAAAGTCACACCACTCCTATACATACTAACAAGACTTGAATGTTAAATTGGAAGAGGCATTGCTAGAACAAAACTTTGTTGCTGAAGTTTGTCATTAATTTGTGTGTGTGTGTGTGTAGTATGTATATATTATGCAGACCTGTGAGAATGCACAGACACAAAAGGAAAGAACAATTCTTATCTTATTCCCTTGAAACAGGGTTTCTTATTAAATCTGAAACTAGGCTTGCATCTAGGATAGTCCAGAGATCCTCTGTCTCCCCAATCCCCTGCCCTCATAGTCCTGGGATTACAGGCATATTTATGACGCATTCCAGGCTTTTCATGTAGGTACAGGGCATATGAACACAAAGTTCTGATGTTTGTGCTGTAAGTACCTTCAACCATGAGCGATCTCCTAAAGCCCCATGGGGTTTGTAAATACTATAACTGGAAACCTGAGCCTTCAAATCTGAGTATAATTATCCAAGGGTTTGTTAAGTGTGAAGTGAGAGTTGTCCATATATACTCCAATATCCAATCAGTATTTTCTAAGATCTACTAAATATCAAGACATTATATTCGACACTAGGTATCCTGTAGGAAATTAAAAATCCATGCCACGTAACTTGTGTTCTATTTATAGGAAGTAAGCTTGGAGAAAGGGATCTGTCTCCATGGGTGACAGCTTCGGATGCAAGCCTGAAGAGCTTAGACGCTAGAGAAACATTGAGGCCTCACTTGTATCTGTACTCTGAAGTATGAATCAGTCAGATAAGAGAGAGTTAAGAGGGGTTTGAATGGGAAGTGGCAAGGATCCAACTAAGGAATTAGTCATGGGGGATAAAGAAGGGACATGGCAGAAGCAGCTAGTCAGGAATACCAAAGGTATACAAGTGACAGGTTACAGAGGAACACAAATCCCATCTCTTTAGCATAGATACTTGGACAGAATAAGGAATGTTGCCAGTAGACACAGAGAGTTCTGTGGAAGTCCAGCAAGCTCCTTAAATAAAGCTCAAGAAAACATTGACGAAGAAAGTAGCGTGAAAAGTTTTCTTAAAGTTCAGGTTAGGCTGCAATGAATTTTACTGGTAGAATTTTATCTTATCATTTCTTGTGATTAAAGATATTTCTTTGACTCTCCCCTCAGATCATGTTGCTTCCCTAAGTTGTTGAATTAGCTAGGAGGTTTAAATAAAAATAATGCATTTGTTGAAGATAATTTGCTTTCATTTAAGGTATCCGATGGCTGACTCTACCATTATGGTGGTATTGTACTCTCCCCAAGATGACAGATAATGAGAGACTTGTATCTGGCTCTTGTGTGATAATTAGCTGATTTTTTCTCTCTCTGCCTCTGAAATGACTTTTTAGGTAAGCAAATAGTGAATTCAGAACAGATCTGTTTATGGTATCACACAGTGCAGTTGCTTAATGATCTAACAGCCATGCTGAACAATTGAGTCTTTTAAGGAGCCATATAAGATGGATGCTAATATCATCTTATAATTGCCTTTCAAATGTTAGGGAAAATGCTGATTAAACTTTACATTATAGTTCCTAGTAGAGATGGATGGAAATTAAGTATATATTTATCACTATTTTAATATCATAAACTATATCCCGGCAGTCTATTTGAGCAGCAGGATAAATATGGGCTCCATTACTTTAAAGGTTCATCATTTATTTAAAAACATCCTTGGAATGTTACCTGCTCAAATCCATTCCTCTGCTGTTGTGTAGCGAGTCTCTGTGGTTAGTGGCTAATTATGGTCCTCTCAACTCTCTGGATACTGGCCAGGTAAATGCTATTCACTAAGAGGTCTTACTTATGCTGACTCTGACATAGTGAAAATGAGCATGAAATATTGGTGTTATGATTCTGATCTTAATTTTCCTGTATTTTATCATGATGCTAGAATAAAATTCACTGGGCCTCAATTTTCCTATTTGAAAAATGGAGGAAAACATGAGCTCTCTGACAGAACACATCCTGAGCACACCATGACTGCAAAGAGACTCAGGGAACCTTAGAGCAAGACCTGCCAAGGCAACTAAAAGCAACTTTCCAGAGCCAATTTCATATCTAACAAGCTTTACCTTGGAACTCTGCTTTGTAAACACTGGGGTTAGCTTCTAAGGGAGTGCATTTCATTCTAGCATGAGTATTTTTAATGTCTGTCATCTGATTGCAGAATGGTTTAGTTGTATATTCTGTTTGGTCTCAGTGTTTGGGATAACAACTATCAGCTCAGATTTGGGTTAGACTCCTTCCATGGTTGCTTGGCATGATTGCTGGCTGATTACTTACTGAATGTGTACCCCTCAGCAGGACAGCTTCTTAGTGCCTCCTTTTACTCATCTATGGAATGGATACAATAAAAGAATTATTACTGAGAGTCTCCATGGCATCAGCTTCCAGAAACTCCCAAGTATCAACAAGGATGACCCAGCTAAGACTGTTAGCAATAGTGGATAAGTAGCCTGAACTGGTCATCTCATGTAGTTGGAGGCTACTCGTTTGTTTCCCAACTGCCCAGACCCAAAATAATCATACAGAAACTGCATTATTACAATACTGTTTGGCCTATTAGCTCATGCTTCATATTGGTTAGTTCTTATATCTTAAATTAACCCACTTCTATTATTTTATATTTTACAATGAGGCTCGTGGTTTACTGGTAAGGTTTTGGATGATGACTTGGTCTTTCTTCTTTTATAGTTACACAACATCTTTGTGTGTAGAAGGAGCTATGGGCAGGCCTGTTTTTCCTCTTGCCTAGCTGCGTTCCTGCCACCTGGCTCTTGGCTGCCTGGCTAGCTTATGCCCTGAAATAACAACACACAAATTGTATTCTTTTAAACACTGGTTGGCCCATTAGCTCTATCCTCTTACTGGCTAACTCTCACATCTTGATTAATCCATTTCTAATAATGTGTGTAGCACCATGAGGTGGTGGCCTACCAGGAAGGATTTTAACCTGCGTCCATCATGGAGAGGAGAGCTACAGCGTTTGCCTCACTTCTTTTCTTCCCAGCATTCTGTTCTGTCTACTACACCCACCTATGTTCTGACCGATCAGGTCAAGCAGTTTCTTTATTAATTAACCAATGAAAGCAACACATTGACAGATGACCCACCTACATCATTTGTGATTCAGTCTACTCTTTCTCTCTCTATATCTCTTCTAGCCTGGCTATATTCAGTTAAGCCATTGTCTAAAAGTAGTTTCTTTATTAACCAGTGGCAATAAAACTTATTCATAGCATACAGAAGGGAATCCCACATCACAGGAGCTCCCAGTGTTGTCCTTGAATCTGTCCCTTTCCTGTCTCACCCTCCTGAGTGTTGAGATTGCAGAATCAAGACCCCACACCAATATCCAGTGATGCTTATCTGCCCATAAATGGTATTCAGAAGCAGATTGGAAAACTGTGTATAAACCAGTCTCTTCGACTCTAAGGTCTGGTGTAGGAATATCTGGCAGGGTAATTCCTTGGGAGAACTTCTTATGCTTGTATTTTTAAAGGAAGCTTATTTATTTATTTAGGGATATAGAGAAAGGGTGGTAGTGTGTCATATTCCACAGAAAGTACCTTTTAGTCTTTTTTCTATCGAGGAACTGGATGTCTCCTGGCAATACAGTGCAAGCAGATGGAGAAAAAGACCAGGGCTTGAAATTTTGTTTGGGTAATTTTCCCTTTTCTCATCCTTCTTTTACCATGGCAGTCCTATCATGCTGGGAGATTCAGCTAAATACTTGATGACTTAGCATTTCCTGTAATCAGCCTTACCTTTACAGTGAGATAAGAGAGGTGACCTTAGGCTCTCGTTGCTGTTTAGGCATACTTTCAACCTTGCTGCTTATTTTAATCCCTCTACTCGAGGTGGCTGGTTTCTGAGCCTTCTGGAGGATTCTGAGGCATTGAAAGTACTTGCTTCACTTGTTTTCAAGCTGTTGGCTGAGTCCCTGCTGTTGTGCTAAATCAGTCTCCTCTCCTCTGTTGCCATCCTGGTTTCCATAGCCACACAGTAGCACGGGCATTGCATCTTCTATTCTTCTTGTCCTTGCAACTTTATGCTTTCAAAATGTTTCTTTATTGTTGTCTCAATTGGATTTCAGCAATGAGCAGAGACCATTGCTTGCATTGTGTGTTGCTTGACCTGGGAGACCAACTATGTGTTCTTTCCTTATTACTGAATTCAAATGACAAAGTCCCTTAGGACAGCCTCTATTTTCATGTTTCTCCCCTAAGATGTAAGCCTCTTATGAATTACTACTCTCTTGTTCCTTTCAGCTTTGTGCCTTATAGCATTCTTATTTCCTTAACATCGTCTCTGGCCTCAGACCAGACAATTAACATGGAACCTGCCTTCATTTATCACATACATTTTGCTCCAGAGGTCGCTACAGCTGCTGAGTGCTGGTGACAGGGACCATATTTCAAAGCAAGATGAAAGGGAAAACGTGGTTGGATTGTGATTCCTGTTAATTAATTTTGCACAATTGGAGAGCAACTGCTCCTTTGAAGACATTTGGCGCTCTCGGTTTATGTCTTTTGGTTTAAACAGAGAGTATACAATTAAAACGGGCCTAGGTATTTACTGATTCACAACATTGAAAGGCTTAGGACAGCTCTTCCACCAGTCAGGCTTCAGATGGTTTAGAATTTCCTCCACTATGGTCATTTCATTTTTATGTTCTGCATAATTATTTTCTGGAGTAGTACTGTGGTTTCTTAGAGTCCATTCCAGCCAAGGGAATATGCTTTTACTTTAATGTTATAATCAGTTGGCCTGGTCTGTCACCTGGGTATCTTGTCCCTTTTAAGAGGCAAGGCCCGTCAGTGGGTCTCCCACTTCCTCTCCAGCCTGCTCCCTCTCTTTCCATCCCACTTCTGAAGAGGTAACTACTGCCTATCTCCCCTGCTTCTCTCTCTGTGCCTCTCTCTCTCTTCCCTTCCTCTCTTCCCCCTTTTCCCTTTCCCCTCTATAAGCCACTAAATAAAATCTATACCAAACTCCTTGCATACCTGTCTGTCTGTCTCTCACCTGCCTCAGTCTCCCACCCACCAAGGGGACCCGCTGAGACTTTGGGTGACATGCTGTTACCCCTCGTGGGACTGCCTCCCATCCCCCATATGTTTACATATGATAACACTTAACACATACACTTTATACCAATACTGACTGACACGGATTGGAGTATATGCCTCCCTTGCCCCACATCTGGTGGTGTAAGCCTTAGTCACCAGTGCTGCCCTCCTGTTACTGCCTCCCGCCTTTCACTGTCCAGAAATGGAGCCTAGGGCGCCTTTGGGATATATTCTTTCCAGAGTTGACTGAACCAGCCGTGGCTGCCAGTCCAAGGGGGACTTCATGAGTTAAATTCTCTGTTAGAATATGGAATAAGAATATAGAACAACAGAGCAAGACATTATGGGAGGTGAGCTGGAAAGAGGATGAGATCCTTGGACCAACAGAGCATTTTGTGTCTATCAGATCGGTGCCCTCGAGTTAAGAATAAAGAGTCTCCACAGAGATGAAGCAGACAGACACCTGCCACAGGAGTAACCACAGGCAGGGGAGGGGCACAGTTTATGAAAGATACAAAAAGGAAACTGTTGTATCTGATGATTTCTCAGACAGTGTTTGATTTGTGTGACTTATGTGTCTTTTTGACCTAGGTGTTTGCATGTAAACAGCAAATTAAAATGTTTCTCTGAGTGAGTTGTGACATGATAGATTCCTAAAACAAATTACAAAGGTAAAATTATGATAACATTTTAATATATGATTTGTAAATATATAGCATGTAATAAAATATGTTATAGATCAACATGTTTTAAAAGTAACTATAGGATCTCATACAATACAAATTTAATTACTGTCACTATTTATGTATGCTAGACAATGTAAGAATGTTTTTAATCTTTCTAACAGTGCTATGTAATATTTTAAAGTACAGTTGTCCTATTACAGTGACATTAATAAACTTTCCCAGAGTCAAAACAACAAATAAATTTAATCAATTATGTTTCCTGTGAGTTTGTATGTATGTGTGGTACAAGCACACATGAATGTAGAGTGTCCCACTGTATTGTCTTTCACTGAATTTCAGAGCTAGGTTGGTGGTCAGAAAGCCCTCGTGATCGTCCTGTGTTTACTCCCGACTGTGACCCATATGACCGGGTAAGGTGACCATGCTCTGACTGTACATGGATGCTGGGGAATTAAACAGCGTTGTGCAGTAGAAAATGCTCTTATTCACTGGTTCACCTCTTTAGTCCACACGGCTAAGTTTTAAATTGAGATAATCTATTTTCAGTCCTGAACACTTAGTGTCAACGTACTACTAACCCCTAGAATGGCAGACTTGCACATTGATAATCATCAGGCATTAGAAACAGGCTCACTTAATCTCATTTGACTATTCTAATGTACACAGGCTGGTAGAATCGAGCTTCTATTAAGATAAGAAGGCTGAATCTTAAAGCACTTAGGCACTTTTCCTGAGCTATTCAGTGCTAGATGACAGAGCAGGGAGTTTGGTCATCGTTTTCTCTATTCTCAACTGTGCTATCTTTATACCAAGTAGAGATCACTGTCTCATAGCACTTAGAGCATTTTTATCAGCATTACAGGTGAACCCTGGTATGTATATTTGATTATTATCTTTTTGACAAAACTAAGCAAGTAAGAAACCAATGCAGAATCATACAACATAGAACATGATTAGATCCACTCCTGTGTGTGTTGTGTATGTGTATATATTTCTGTGGGTGCAGATTTGCTTGTCTATATGAAGAAGCTAGAAGTAATTTTTTTTTTGTCTTTCCTCAGCTGTCATCTATCTTGTTTTTTGAAATAGGGTTTTCATTGGTCTGGGATTTGTGAAGTAGGATAGGCTGGCTGGCCAGCAAGTCCTAGAGATCTACTTATCTTTTTTTTTTTTTTTTTTTATAATACTCTGTCCTTGCATGTGAGTCCTGAGGATTGAACTTAAGTTCTCAAATTTGCAGAGTGGCATTACTGACTTATTAATTTCCCTAGCACCTCCACATTTTAAAAGTTTTTGTACATGACTTGGGCTGATATGGGATTCCTCTCTATATGTTGTGAATATCATTGTGGAACAAAGAACCCTCTTGGCCTGTGATATGGTAGAGTAGAGCTAGGTGGAAAAAATAAACTGAAGGCTGGGAGAAAGAAGGGCAGTGTCAGAGAGAAGCCATGTAGCCCCTCTGGAGCCCGACAGAACTTTACCCGGTAAGCCACAGCCATGTGGCAATACACAGATTAATAGAAATGGGTTAAATTAATATGTAAGAGTTAGCCAATTAGAAGTTAGAGCTAATGGGCCAAGCAGT
This sequence comes from Alexandromys fortis, assembly GCF_014885135.2. NCBI lineage: Eukaryota > Metazoa > Chordata > Mammalia > Rodentia > Cricetidae > Alexandromys > Alexandromys fortis. Next base: position 14,136,527 of record NW_026067937.1, on the reverse strand, counting down.
GATTTAATTAATACAGTTTCTGTATAATTATTTCCGGGGTCTGGGCTGCCAGGGAATCAACAGGCGGCCAAGCAGCCTTCCTTACAACATTGGGCATAAGAAGAGAACCATGAAAAGGGTTGTGTTGGTGGTAATGTGGGGTCATTGAGAGAGTTGCCTGGTTCCAGGGGTCTCAGTGTCAGGAAGAGAGAGGCTAGAAACCCAGTGTCTTCCATGCTGCTCCAATTAGACCTCAGTTAGTTGTGGGACTCTTTGTTTCTTAACCAGTTAAAGTTTATTTTTCTCACACAACAGAGCTTTAAAAAATATATTGAGTCCACAGGATTGTTGAATTGATTATATGAGGTAATGGAATTAGATGCTCAAAGTTGTGTGTAGAACTTGAAGGAGGCAATAAGTGTTAACTATCATTAATAACTATTTAGAAAAACAATAAGAATCTTGTGATGCCTTATAATCTCATGCTGTATATCTTTTCTAGACAACAGACCCCGTTCTTCAAACCATATGAGGGCTCTTCCTCCCCTCCCCATCTACAGTTCACACACTGTCTACCTGTATCCTCAAAAGTGTCTTAGCCCCAAGTTCTGTGCTTTGACCTTTCCTTAATAAGGTAATTTTATTCTTTGACATTAGCCTTTGGTGGTTTTGAAACTTCATCTGGAATGAAAATTTGATTGCATTCATTAACAATATACCAGGCCCTAAATCATCTTTGAGCAATTATAAACCCAGGAACCCTACTGATTGCTTCTGAGCCTTGTGGAACTTAGCACATTGCCAATGGTGGACAGAAAGGCTCATATTTTTCAGGTCTTTTCTGAACATGTTAAGAAGAGTGTGGCTCAGTGTTAAAGATATATTTTTATTTCTGGGCATATATATTATGCTCTGGAGCAACATCTGCCTTTCCTGTAAAATTGAAGGGGGCATTCTCCAAGGCAGAAGGTAGACATGTCAGGAAATATGAGCCTGAGACTGAGGGCATTTAGAATCATTGTCCCTGGAATCAGCGTTCTGTGTGTATGATGTATAGGAGCAGTGAGTGCCTGAGATTGTAAGTTCTCAGTCTTTTTCTTGACATCGTCTGTGTTTTCTGGTTTTTTTTTTTTTTTTTTTTTTTGCATTGGAATTCAGTATAAATGTTTTGAAAAAAGCCAATTGCTAATCCCGATGTACTGAAGCCTACAAAATCATTAGCTATACCACATTTTTAAGTTGGTAAAATTGAGGTCAGGAAGATAAAATAAGCTATTTTTACTTCATGCTGTGAATATGAACCGGGTATCTTTTGCATCTTTACTCTGCTAATTTCTGGAGAATTGTGGAGTATGCACTGAACACAGGACAGGCTCAGGAAAGCACTAGCTTAGGGAAGCTCTGATGATCTTGTCTATTCAGTCTGGACAATAGGATTCTACTTCTCATGTAAATCCTCTTTCTTGCTGCCTTTTTTCCCTGATGCCTGTATTTTTCTTAAGAATAGCTACTGAGTCTTTGTGTTATTTTGGCTTACATAATTTTTGGCTATTCTTTACGTATTAATTTATTTTACTTTTTCTCTATTTTCTAAGAGATAGCACTGCTGATTAGAGGTAGGGCTAATATTTCTAAAGATTTGAATTTAAATATCTGAATCTAAATGTTTGTATTGTCTGTGTGTGTACATGGATATATGCATACATGTACATATAGACTCTTTGGAGACAAGGAAAGGGCATTGGATCCTGTGGAGCTCTGTGTGTCTGAGCCACCTGCACCCCATGGGTGCTAATCAGACTCAATTTTTATGGTAGAGCAACAAGTGCTCTTAACCTCTGAAGCATCCCTCCAGTCATGGATACTCAGGTTTAAGCTTTAGTAAGAGGGAATGACTTAGTGGCATTGGAAGTAGTCAAATAAGTGAACAAAAGAGCTTTGAGACCAACCACATTGTAAGGTTCTTATTGTACTTATTGACAAATACTTTTCACAGCATCATATTGCAAAGTAGACAATTAATTGACTATCAGTTAATTTCAACATGAATAGAAGTCTCTCTGTAAGCACTTCATAACCAAAAACATGATTTTTCATTGAAATACTGGATTCTGATGAAATTTTTATCTACTGTTTAGCTAAGGGCAACGCCTTTTCCTACTTCCAGTCAAAAGGCATTCTACATCCTGATTTTGAAGTACTTATCCTTGTCCCTGTTCAATATCATCACAAGATTAGTGAAAATCTTGTTGATAGAATCATGTATTTTCCTTCTCATCTGTGGCAAAAAGTCTAAACAAACTATGAAAATGTAATTTAAAAGAGGGAAGTTTGGATTTTAAAAATACATGCTTCTTGCTAAGAAAGAAAAGATTTATTTTGTTCACATTTTCAGAGGATTCAATCTATCATGGAAAGGAAAGGGTGGTGAACTTGGACACCTCACATAAGAGACAGTTGATGCAAGAAAAGGAAAGACAGAAGAAAGGTTGGGGAAGATACAGCACTAAGGGTGCACACAGCATACTACTTCTCTCAGTTAAGCTCAAACCCTTAACTTCACTTCTTAATAATGTCTTCATATGATGAAGTCACCAGAAGGTAATCCACTGAGAACCTTCATGATCTAAGTGTCTCAATAAACACCTTCCACAGATACATCCAGAGCTTGCTTCATTAATCCCATAGGTGTTTCTTAATCTAATAGTTGCTGATGAACATGAACCATCATAGAGCTTCTTAAGTTCAATGTAGTTATTAAAAGTTTCAGAATAGTGGACATACAGAATGTTACAAGCAGAAGAAAGGTAGAAAGGCTGCAAAATGCCACCTTTTGGGCATGAGAAAGCCATTGAAATCATTATTCCATGACAGCTAAGAGTGCCTGCCCCAGGATTGCACACTATCGGGCCTTTTATCAGTCAGTCATGGATGAAGGAGGGGCTCATTGAGTTCTATTCCTCTATGCTAAACTATTAGCTCCTGGGATCTTGGTGGATAGATTGTCATTGTCTTCAGTTATGAACCCACTGAGGAGGGCTTCATTAGGTAGATGCTTTCAAATCCATGGTCATATAGATGGCTCTTGTTAAACTCCGTGTCACTAGGCAAACTAAAAAGGCATGAGTGTCTGAAGAGGACTTACGGATGGGAGAGGGAGTTGACAGGGGTGGGAGTGGGACATGAGAATGAGAAGTGGCAAATGTAACCGAGATGTGTCATAACCATATACGAAGCTCTAAACAAACAATTAAAATATAATTAAAACACTAGGGAAGTTTGAATTTTAAAAGTGTATGATCCTTATCAATCAACTCTAACTGCTTTTTGTTCCCATACAACCTGATATAGCTCATAACAAAAGAAATCCTTTTCCTTGTGTGTGGACTTTCCTCTCACAGTTGGTCTGAGGAAGAGATGGGAGTGATTTAAATACCACCATTGAAAACCATTACTATACTCTACTTTGGTTCAGGTTGCTTTCTTTCAAACCTGGGGCTGGAGTCACATTATAACTTATTCTCCTTACCACCTAAACAACTATATGGTTAATTTTATGTTCCACCCTGGTCTGTGAGAAAGAGCTTGGAAATGTGTGGTTTGTTATATACACATTAACGTGTGGCCTGTAAGAGAACTTATTTGGTAGGGAGGAGGATTCTAAGTTGATTCTGCTTCATCTCTAGTCTAAAACCTCTCCCTCCTCTGGAGAAACAAAGTTACAGAAGCAGCATCAAATAATATCTACATTTAGAGACCACGCACAGCTACGGCCTTGTCTTTTTCAGATGCCTCTGACCTTCATTTTTACAAGAAAATAAGTTGGTTTCAAAGGTCACAATGACAACTGAACATTAAACCAATTACAAGGCTGTGAGATGTGCAGAATTGAGAGGAGCCAGATTGGAGGCTGTGAAGTCCCCAGCACCTGACTGTGCAAAATGATTCTAATATTCATTGCTTGAAATCAGTCAGGTAAAAAATGTAAGCAGGACATTAGTAGTGCAGGTTTAGAGGGATGGGAATCAGGGCACATACTCTGTTCTCTGTAAAAAGGTCTGTTTCTTGCTCATCACTGCTCCTTTCTAAACCACTGATGGGTATCATGTCAGATTAGTTTTTTCCTTGAGAACCAAGAATCACTAAATTCTCTTAAAACAGAAAAACAACTAGAGCTAAAGTTTGATATTCTTTCATACATTGGATAGTCCTCTATCCAATATCTACTGCTATATACATACCTACATCCATACTTGTATCTCTGTTTAACCATCAGCATTTATATTATACACGTATTTAAACCTGTACATATCTACCTACATCTTTATCAAATTTGTATTCTTGTTTGTATTTATACCAATATCCCAAACAAAAGACCTGGCAAAGGTGGAATGGGACCATCTGGACTAATCAAGGTAGGTGAGATTTTCAATCTTAGCGGTTTAGTGGGTGGCCTTCAAAAAATGTTGTCTTTCTTGAAACAAAGTCTTGATGTGGTATCTTTCAATGCTTAAGGTAATGTTGGATGTTTTATCTTAGGGCTGGGGTCAGTATGGCACAGTGAAATGGTCTGCTTCTTTGGGATTCAAAACATAGCTTATGCCCCTAATGCCTATGTAATCTTGAGAAAACTGTTTTGTGAGCTTCCCCTGCCCTGGGAAGATGTAAGGGCTGATATAACTGTAAGGGTGTTGCGAAGGGAGTTCGGGGTATTTGAGGGAAGTGGGAAAATTGAGAGAAAGGAGCAAATGGACCCTGAGAACATGTACATCAAATCTAGGGTCAGGTGGCAGGCTCAGATGTTTCTCTTTCCGACTTTGTCCAAATTGATTTCTAGTTCTTTGTTAGCACGGAACTTCCCCAGTCACCTGTCCGGCCTTTCCACCACATCACTCTATTCGATGGCTTCACTTTTAAGACATCCTGTCCTAATTCAGATGGACAAGCATTAATTTATGACAAGGTGTTCTTTGGAGCTCAGCAAATCACTGGCTGGTGAAGAGAACGATGCGCTTCTAAAGGAAGACTTGAAAAGATAAGACTCCAGACCACTTCAAACCTAATCCAGGAGGGCAGCTAGGAAAATACAACATCTGATAGTGGAATGCAAAGATATAATAATTGCTGATCTAAATATTTAAGTATCTGGTTAGATGTTTAATTTAGAAGTTTAATTAAATGGAGGGCAAGGCTATCCTTTGTGTCCACTTGTAATGATCTCAAATTTACCCTTCCTCCTCTTTGAGGCCATGCCTCTCTATTCTCCGGTAAATTAATCTGTTTGAAAGTAAAATGCTGTCCTATGTGGGACAAAATGACTGCTTTAAAGGCACATGGAAAAATATAACGAAAAATAGACTTTTATAATTATCATTAACTTAATTTTTGATAATATAATTATATCATGTCTCTTCCCTTTCCTTCTTTCAAAACCTTCCAGATTCATGGATGGAAACTCCTTTTCCTTATAGTTTCTTTCTACTTGGAGGCAAAGCATCTTTCAAAGGTCAATTAAAGTCATCTACATATGAATGCTTACTCAATATTTTACTCTCATTAATAAATGTGATGCATTTTATTCGAAGATACTGTGCATGCCTAATAATTTCCTCTGCTATATTCTAGGAGGGTCTCATCTCTGAAATACTATAGTCTAACGTTTTTACAATTGATCATTGTAGAATAGGGGGAAGACTTATGTTGCATCACACTTATATTTTTCTCAAAACTCTCCTGTATCTATGGATTTATTTTGTCTTTTCATTAATTTATCAAACATGTAAGGTTATTATTTTTATTTCCCCTTGAAAAGTAGATACTGAATCCTCGGGAACACACCACACACACACACATACACACACATACATGTTTTGAGTTGTGAAAATGAAAAAGAACTAGATAATCTATGGTCAAGTATAGACTCAAATCCAAGCTTGGTTCACTTCAATATATTCCTATTCTGAATTCGCCCTACTTTCTCAGAACTTACTGTGCTTTGTTAATTTAAATATATTTTTAAAATACATTCCTTACACTTGTACACACATGCAGATAAAAATTCTTATCTCAAGATTCTTTTTTTCAAGACAGGGTTTCTCTGTAGCTTTGAAGCCTGTCCTGAAAGTCTCTCTGTAGACCATGCTGGCCTCGAAATCACAGAGATCTGGCTGTTTCTGTCTCTTGAGTGCTAGGATACAAGGCATGCGCCACTATCACCCAGCTTCAATTTTTTTATTCCTAGCATACAGCATAAAGCTATGCATTTTATTAATGAAAAGTGTGTTCAGTTTTATACTGTTTCAAGATTGTTAACTAAACACATAGATTGGTATAATATTTGCCACTATCCTCATAAAATACAAACTTCTCCGGTTCCGATGCAGGTTTGGGCTCTTCTATAGCAGCTGTTGCTATCCTATGAAAGGCTGTCACTCATAACAAACTGGCCAAAGCATTCTAGTATGTAAAAGTTGAATCTGTTCAACTTTTTTCAGATGGAAACTGAATTTTGGGTTGACATACTGAGCTTTGGTGTGAGAGGAACTGAGATCTCCAGGACTGCAGATGGGCGCTAAGAACCTTGGCTTGATGACGACTTGATATTCTGCTCCACTGAAAGCTTTTGTGCGAAGGTTGTTCAAGCACCACTACTGGTTCATACCTTTATGAGAACAAATGCAATTTTCAAAATTCTCTCTCTTGAAATGAGGAGGAGAGACTCACTACTCTTTCCTTAGAGTAATTACTTCAGAAAATTTGTAATGAAAAGTTCTTTTTCCATGTCTTTGAAATATATGTAAATTATTAAAAACTTAAGCCTCCTGTCAGCTTTACCATCCAGGAATTTTTCTCTGAAGGACTCTGGACCCATCTCTTTGAAATGTAATTAAGCAAAGTAGCATGCGTACATTCCAGTTTCTGTGGAAAAAATCTTAGAGCTTAACTTGAGCCTGTGATTTACTTTAAGTTCCCAAATTACCTGTTATAACCCCCTCAGAAGTGTATATTTCCTTAGCATAAAGCCAGTTGCTAGGGCAGATGGCCACCCACCTTCTGCATGAATTGAGGATGTGAGAAATGGTGTTACAAGTCCTTCTACACGAGGGCTAGGCATTATCTTGAGAGAAAGAGTCAAATGGATTGCATCTGCTTAACTCTGTGTTGAGATATTTTTCATTCGTGATATCTTTCAAAGGGTTGTCTGTGATAAAACTGCATTCTTCTTTAAGTTTATTTAATACCAGTCTATTTTCTTTGTATTACTTTGTGGAGCAGATTTCTGATTGGGAGGAGAGTTTATTTTAAATTATATTTCACAATAACATGGATGCCTTAAAATGAGCAAAAACATATAAAGAGATTGTGGATATAGTAATGTTCATTTGTAAATCCTTGTTCGGATGTAATTTTTATTGCCAAATAGCACTGAAAATACCATGATATAGGGTCACTATTTAAGCTATGTGTATGTGGCCACCATTAATTTCAAGATAGGTATTTCACCTAATTTGTTTCATTTGATACATTCAACCTACTACAAGTGTTTATTGTACAAAAATCTATTAGTAATGAGCAGAACAGAATAACAGGACAGCTATTGTGGCCATTGAAATTGGATATTGGCCATCTGCCAGACTTTTCTTCACAATCATGAGAACTGGGAAATCCAGAATTTGGATCAAGCTTTATCACTTCAATTAGTGTTGATAAACTGATATAAGGATTCTTTGGGTTCTGACTTCTCATTTTGACACTATTTCTGTAATGTCTTTTATAGCTTTGGAAATGATTTCTCATGGGAAAAAGGAAAAGCCATCCAAAGGACTTGAGTTTTCTTCTTCTTGATTTTGCCGTCTTCTCTTACGTGTATAATATTCTCTTCTGTGACCTTTTTCCCTAAGCAGAGTGACACCTGATTCTTTTATTCCATACTTTTTACTTTTTATTCATTCATTTATTTTTTTAATGTGCACATGTACATATACACATGTGCAATGCCTGTGGAGGCCAGAGAGGGAATCAGACACTATTGAATTGGAGTTTCTAGCTCAGTGTTGGCTTCCAACAGTCTTAGTCTCTCTTCCCTAACCCTGTTTAAATCCAGGAAAATGGGGAAATATAAAATTTATACATTTTCAAATGTTCTATTCAAAGTGTAGGCTCTGTATAAAGCTTCAGTCATAACACCTCACTGCTTTTTATAACGGTTCTTTTCTACTTTTTGCCTGTGCAATGCTTTCAATGTTGTTATGCACATTGAGAGACGTTCATATCAGGAATCATTTTGTACATATTTGCTTCTCAGAAAAAGAAAAGCCAGGAATACCATGGCATAAGTTAGCTTTAGAAATAGACAGACATAGCTTAAAATTCCAGCTCTAGCCCTAACAGCTGCTTGAACCTGGGTAAGTTTGCTCTTTTGATGTGGGGCTAATGGAGATAATATGTTACATTCTGTCCCATAGGAGTCATTGTACAAATTCTGGGTATGCTTGGTGCTGAAAAAAGAACTGATTACAAATAAGAACGCTTTCAGAGAAGATGTGATTCATACATCTCAAAGAATAATCTTCAAGAGAGAAAATACTCCCTTGGGCTATCAGAATCCACAGAAAGGAGAGCTATGTATAGTGTTATGTATTTTGATAATGATAATTATTTAAAAAGTTAAAATGACACCTTCATTTTAGAACAAAGTTCAACTTTACTTATTATAATTGCAACACCTGATAAAATGAGAACTGTACATATTTGGTGTACTCAGTTTGATGCCTTTAATATATGGATTTGTCAACAGGATTCCCATCACAGACACAGTAGTAAATATACATATCAGATCCAAAAGCTTTCTCAGATTTCTTTTTGTGTGTGTACTAAAAATAATTGGCATGGGATCTACCCTCCCCTCTTAATCAATATTTAAGTGCACAGGATGTTGTTGTCAGCTGTAGGCAGAGTGGATCTCTAGAAGCTGACCATCTTGCATATTGTTGTTGGCTGTAGGCAGAGTGGACCTCTAGAAGCTGACCATCTTGCATATACAAAGCATTGCATCCATTATACAAAAGCATCCTCACAGCCATAGCACCAATTAGAGAAGTTATTAAAAAAAATCAAAGGTGAAAAAGGGGAAAATGATTTCAGAAAACAAACCACAGAAAGAAGGATATGAGAACTAGATTACAATATAAACTGTTATCATAATTTGCATGAAATTTCATGTAATAACAACAATGCCATCTTGAATTAAAACAGATATCTAGGGCATAGCAATTAGTATGTAGAGCATGCATAACAGAGTTCTAGTGATTAGTGAACTGAAAGAGGCAGATATATTATTTATTTATTCATTATTTAACTAAAACCCTGCTAGAGAATTTCACAGATACAAATAAAATGTTTTGGTCAAATCTTCTCCCTCTTCTCTCCCCCTAATTCTTCCCTTCCCACCATACTTTTTTCTCAATTTTATGTTAACAGAACAAAACAAAACACTGATTTGATTTTGTGTTGCCAGTATGTGCATGGATATGGGGCCATCTCCTGGGATCTGTACCACCCCAAAGCAAACAGACTTTCCCTGCCCCAGGAGACATCATTTGCAAACAGCTTCTTAGCTAGGGGTGGGAGTTTGTGACTTCCTCCCCATCCATGCAGACATGTTGTCTGGCTTGACCTTTAGCATGTTTTGTGCATGCTTTCACAGATGACGTAAACCCGTGTTTACAACTCCCCTGAATTCCATTTCACTGTAATCAGTCACTACCTCCGGCTTTTACAATCTTTCCACACTTCCTACATGATGAACTTTGAGCTTTCAGAAGAAAGTGTAAAATGGTGATGTCCCATATAAATCTGAGTACTCCTCAGCAAAATAGGCAAATATAAAATACTAGTTTCAAAATGAAAAATATTTGGAAATTAAAGAATAGTCAAAAAGCCAAATTGGTGGTTTTATTTTTATTTGCTAGGTTATTTTTTGTTTGTTTTTGTTTTTCAAGACAGGATTTCTTTGTGTAGCCCAGGCTGTGCTGGAACTGGCTCTGTAGACTAGGTTAGCCTTGAAGTCACACATATCTACCTGCCTCCCAAGTGCTGGTATTAAAGTTGTGAGCTACCACTCTCTAATATTCGCAAGATTTTTAATAGTAGATACCTTATAATAAAAATATCAAAATTAAAACCATATATTATGAATTAAAAAGAAAAACATAAATATATGTGGTTTTATTTTAAATTTATATTTTAAGTATATATCTCAAGCATTGATTTAAAATTAAAATATTAAAATTTAATAATTGAATATTAACTATTTAACAATTAAATTATTGTAACTAATTAATAAATTATGGAAAAATATCAGACATAAATATTTATTATGAATACAAATAACATGCATCAGACAATTTATCAATTTAGTGAGCTTTAGTGATCATAATAGAATATAAAATACAAAGTTCATGTGCAAAGTTTATTAGTTAGAAAAAGGTTTTATTCTTAGAAAAAAAGGTAAATGCTCAGACACTGAAAGGGTTAATGTATTCACAGGTATTAATAAAACATGCAACAACAAAAGTAGAAAAATTCAGGACTGAAATTAACTGGCTGGAGAGAATGAAAGAGACAAAAATGAAAAGATTGATGAAGAATAAAAGGAATATGTTTCATATACAAAAATTTTAAAATACTATATATTACATGTAAAAAGCAAAAAAAAATCTCACAATAATATAAAGAAGGGTCAATTTGGCTATAGGAAAATTAGCTATATCCTAAACAAATTGTCTTTCCAATAAGAAAAAACAAAAGAGAAAGTATATAGGGACATTAAATAAATAAAATTAAGAGTTAAAAACGATATTAATAGAATTTAGTGATTTTACAGATGAGACCTATTAAAGCTCCAAAACCAGTAAATTTTATGTTTATAAAATTATTTATAGAAGAGAAATCAAGAGAATACTTATTTCATGTAATTAATCAAGTATATCAATACTACCTAAACATTAGAATTAAAAATCAAATACAAATCTCATTAGTAAATGAGGATTAAATAACCTTTATAAACCATAAATCTAGATCCAGGCATACTAAGAAAACAATTCTATGAAATATCTTGGTTCATAACAAACTATATTAAAGAACTTTTAAATGAAATTTATTACTCATGCTGGTTAGTTTTAAATGCTAGCCCGCCATATTCTAGAAATAGTTTTTAAGGCATGAAGAATGTGAGTTTGAAGAAATTTGGAGTGTCTAATGGGTACCGTGGGGTAGGGTTGCAGTCATTGAGATGTACAGAGTCCATTTGGTAAAGATGCTGCTGCATTGTTTCTAGAATTATGAATAGATATTATTTTGATTTTTTTGGGGGGTTTTACCTGCAGTATGTCCATTTTTTAGGTTCAAGCCCTTTCTAGCCTAAAAGAGTAGACAAAAAGTGAGTTCTAGATGGCATACATTGGTGTGATAAGAATTTGATTTAAACTGCTGTTGTTTGCAGCTTTTAAAAAAAAATCTATTTTCTTTTGTGCCCAGTTTTGTACTTTGGGAATAAGAAGTATTCAATTTGTTTTTTATTTTATTGGCTCCCATAGTTAAGAGACTTTGGATTTGCAAAGTATTGAAATTTTTAAGGACCATGGGACTTTCAAAGATTTACTACATTTTACATTTTAACTTTAAAATAAGACTTGGGGGACAAAGCATGAAAAGTCATGACACAAAGGATGAATTTGTATGTCAAGTTGACAAGGGACAGATTTTGCTATTTAGTGTTAAATATTAATTTTTCACAACTTTGAACTACTTGGTTAGTAAGAGGTCTAGAGGAATTTAGACCAGGTTGTTTGAAGACATCTGTGGTAGATTGTCTTAATTATTAATTGACTCAGTTCATTGCAGATGGCATTCCTTAATAAAAGAAGCTAGCTAGAAAGCAAGCAGGTAGCATGAGTGCCTATAATCCTCTATTCTTTGACTTGGGTATGATGTGACTAACTGCTTGACTTCCTGCATTGATTTACCCTCAATAATGAACCTGGAATTGCAAATAAACTCTTTTCTCCCTTATGTTGCTTCTTATCAGGCTGTTTTATTATAGCAGCAAAAAGCTAGAACATTAAGAGATGGAAGAAGAAAAATGTATCAGAACTCATAAAACTGATAAAAAAATGAACCCACACTGTTAGCAAATTTACAACAGTAATTTCTTAGTAAAGGTATTTGAATAAACTGAGAACAAAATGTTGCTTAATATAAATATATTAGATATGTTTCTATTCAAGACTAGAACAAACTGAAGACACACTTATTTTGATTGTTATATTTTTATATGGAGACTCTTTCTTGTGTAAGAAAACACATGAAGGTATGAAAACTGAAGAGGAAAAGCAAAACTCTCATTGCTTTTCAGATCTTGCTATTGTTTGAATATAAAATTCACAAAAAGCTACAAATGCAATAACAGGACCAAGTTCAAATTTATAAAATTATTTATATCACCCCGATTAATGAGTATTATTTAAATATAGCATTGGTAAGAACAAAGTGATATCTTATTGGGTAGCAGCATTGATGTTAAAGTATAAGGACCTAATTTCAAGACCGTAACATTCAAATAAAAAGCTAAGCTCATGGGAATGAGAGATGGGAACTGAGATGGAGGATGACTGGGGCTTCCTTGCTTACTGCCCAGCTCCAAGATCAGTGAGTGACATCTGAAGGGAAGATAGCAGACAAAATGATGGAACAGGATACTTGACATGCTCTCTTGCCTCCATGTCCACTTGATGTAGGATGCCCTGTATATGTGTTGCTTTTATTGGTTAATGAATAAACAGGTTTTAGCCAATGGCTTAGCAGAGGAAAGCCAGGCAGGAAATCTGAACAGAGATAGAGAAGGAGAGTAGGCATAGTCAAGGAGACTCCATGTAGTTGTCAATGGAGAAAGATGTCAAAACTTTACCAGTAAGCCACAGCCTTGTGACAATACAGAGATTAATAAAAATGGGTTGATTGAAAATATAAAAGCTAGCTAGTAATGCACCTGAGATGTCGGCCAAACAATGTTGTAATTAATATAGTTTTTGTATGATTATTCAGGTTTGAGTGTCCAGGAACAGAAAGTACAGTTTCTGTTTACAAATGGTATTCAAATGTTTGTCAAGAATTTCTACATAAAACCTGAGAAAACTTTTTAAAAACATGTTTCTAGACCCATAAAAATGGGAGTCAATTACATTTCTTGGTAGTTTTATTTTTTTCAGATAGGTTCTGTTTGCTGGTGCCTGACAGAGGCATGGCTTCATTAAGAGACAACTTGCTGGTTTGTGCTGGCAGCACAGCTAGCTCTGTTTCTTTTGGGAGTTCCTGCTAAGGAACACTTAAATGGAGCAACATGCTACTATTTGCTTAATGATGACATGGATCCACTGTGTTCCTGGCAGTGAGTATAGTTTGCAGAGGTGGCAAACATACTTCCTCAATGATGGACTGGACAGAGGCAACAGGCAAAGCATCAATATTAGTCCTAGCCATGCTTGCTTAAGCATTAAAAAAATGCTCCTGTCATCAAAGGATTACAGATATGCAGTAAAGCCATGTTCAGACCAAAAAAAAATGCTCTAAACGATTTACAGTGTATTTAAAATATATGTAGGCTTGGGAAAGAAAATAACAAAGATAAAGTCCTTTAAAAAAAGAAATAGAGTAACCAGGAGCAGTGGTGCACACCTTTAATCCCAGCACTTGGAAGGCAGAAGCAGGCAGAGCTCTGTGAGTTCAAGGTCAGCCTGGTCCACAGAGTGAGATCCAAGACAGTCAAAGATACACAGAGAAACCTTGTCTCAAACAACCAAAAATTAAAAATAAAACAAATAGAGTAAAAAAAAAACTGTATAAAGATGGAGAAATACAGAGTCTGGATCATGTATGTTATTATTGAATTTTTTTTGACTGTGAATGAGCTAACTACAGAGAGACATTTTATTGGTATGGTAAGCTATACGAACACATATATTTCAAAGGTATCTTGACTTCAAACTTTAAGTCTAAGTACATGTTATTTTGGAGAAAAGGTTCTGTTTTGTTTCCACAGAGGATAGAAAGCTGTGGATCCTTACCTACTTATATGGTTTGACCAAACAAGACCCTCTGAAGTGATGGCCCTGGTGGTCCAACATCCACAAAAGCTTCAGGATTGCTGGCTGAGATGTACCAGCCACACAGAATATCCAATGAAAGATCTGATTAACAGCACCCCTAATCAACAGGAAATAGTCTAGAGAATTATGCCTAAATTCCCAAATGTTATTATTAATGTTTGTTTTAATTTAAAGGAATGTGACTATAAATGGTTAATGGTCAAAGTCAAGGTCTTCCTTAAAGAAAAAAAGGGGATGTGATATAGAAAGAAATACTTGACTTTGGTATGGACTTTGGTTTATTGATATGAGTTTAAGGTCAATTTTATCTCTATTCTTGTTTAAGGTATTTAAGGTATCTTATTTAAGCTTATTTAGAAAATGTAATGTATAATTAAAAATTATTGATTAATAGATCCATAATAGTCATCTATAATAGTCTTCTTCAGATGTACCCAGATATATTTCACATGAATAGGTATTCTTCAAACCTTTCAAAGACCAACAGAATATGGTATTGGAAATGTTTTAAGAAGTAGATTTTTTTAAACAATGAGACATGTCTGCTTCTAGCATCACCAATTACTTCGGAGAGGTTGATGGGCACTGAAGAATCTCATTATGAAATTTTCTTTCAATGTGACAAGGCTAGCCATTTGTGCAAGAATCTCTTCTTGCCTGGAATGCTTTCTGGTATGCTGTATGAACTGGACTTGCAGGACCCACAGAAAAGTGACTGCTGAACTTTCCAGAAGATGGGAGGGTCTTCAGTCTTCCTGCTTCACAGAAGAAACTGTCAGACATTCTGAAGGACACAGAAGAAAGCTACTGACAAACTTTGCCAGTACAAGACTGTGGATGGATGTCCCAACATTACAAAAGAACTTTTGGTGGCTATACAGGCAGCAAGACTTCTGTGTCATTTCTAAAACTTTGGAAATTGATTATAATGCAATTCCTGTTTACTTAGGTAATATTATATCCTTCTAGGGTCTTTAATGGTGTTGAAAACTAGAAAGATATAATTTTCCTTGGTTATGATAAAAGATAAATTAGACACAATACTTTGGACACACAAAGATAGGATAGAGGATAGAATATTTTCCTTAATTTGCCTACTAAATGGACTATTATAATTCTTTCTCGATAACTGTTTTTATATGTAATTTTACTGTGTTAAAGTTAAAACCTTCCTTTTTAATTATACAGAAAAGGGGAGATGATATGGGATATCCTTTGTATATGTGCTGCTTTTATTGGTTAATGTAGAAACCTGTTTTGTACAATGACTTAGCAGAATAAATCCAGGTGGGAAATCCAAACAGAGATAGAGAGAAAGAGTAGGCTGTGTCAAGGAGACACCATGTAGCTGCTGAAGGAGAAAGATGTCAGAATCTTACCAGTAAGCCACAGCCTTGTAATACACAAATGAATAGAAATGGATTAATATAAAAGCTAGCTAGCAATATTTCTGAGCTGTTGACAAAGCAGTGTTGTAATTAGTATAGTTTTGTGTGTGATTATTTGGGTTTGGTTGGCTGATAAATGAAAGTACAATTTCTATTTACACATAATGGCACATGTAACTTTTACATGGATGCATACAGTACACCCATATTTTACAACACGTTCACATAAAAAAACTTGCAGTAATATCAAAATAAAACCTATGTAGTGTGGAAAAAAACTTTATTAAAAGATTCAAATAAAGATAGTTGTTAAATATATTTGTGACTTTAAGTTCCTAAATCACAAAGAGCCTCTATTTCTAAAAATTCAGTACACTAATTTATGTTATTTTCCTTCGAAGTTCCATGGGATTTCCCCATGTCTAAAGTGGACATTTAACAGAGGATCTAGAATGTTCAGAGAAATTTTAATGAAGATTAAAATATAACACTTAGCTTATATCAAGATGCCCAAATATAAAGAATTATAATAAGGTACTGATTTGAACAATGAGCTAGAACACACAGATAAACATGTGGACTATGATAAGAAACTTGTATCCAGACAGTATGTTTTAACACTTGCTAGATGGCAAATGTAATGCCATCGATCAAATGAAAACAATTTGTGATTTCAAGAATTGCAAGTGAATATACTTATGCATTCCTGGAGGCTGTCTGGAGATGTAAAACAATACACTTTACAAAAGCTGCTATAATTTAATGCCATCAAATGAAAACAATTAGTGATTTCAAGGATTTTAAATGAGTGGAACCATTGACGTTCCTGAAGGCTGTCCTGAGATGTAAAACTTAATATAATTGACAAAAGCTGTTAAATGAATGCAAAGACTATGACCTATGTATTAAAATGTTCATTGAAGCATTAATTGTAATGATGAAAAGAGGGGACAACATGAATGCCCATTAAAAGAAAAAAGAATAAATCAATTCTAGGATACTCATGTAACAGAGTCTTCACAATGATTAAAATTAATGAACTAGACATAATATATCCATATCCAATAAATCACAATTGTGAAAGCTATGTAAAGAAAGTAAATTGGAAAAAAATATCACTGAAATTGGTGTACTGTAAAATTGAGGATTTCAGATCAAGTTAGGGGTGAAATACCTTTATGGAGAGGGTATGGGTGTCTTTGAAGGAGAAGAGGTATGTGTGCATCCAGACTACAGTGCCAGTCTAACACCTACCAGAATTCAATAACACAAGTCACCTACTCTCTAATCCTGTGTCATGCAGAATGAAGTGTATTAGTAACATTCCTTCCTTTACATGCATCAATACCCAGATAGGCCATTGTTTTAAGCTGTGAAGCAGAAGCCTGGATTGTGTTTGAGACCCCAAGATGTCGGAGATGCCAGAGTTATAGGATATCTGCCATTAAAAGCTACAGACTGCATGTAGAACCAGTCCAAATGAGAGAACTATTTTGTAGACAACAAAGTTAAAAGAAGTTGAAGATCCTAATATTTCTTTTTTTTAATTAAAAATTTCCACCTCCTCCCCTCTTCCCATTTCCCTCCTTCATCCCTCCACTTCCCCTCCCCCTCCCTCTTCAGTTCAAAGAGCAGTCAGGGTTCCCTGCCCTGTGGGAAGTCCAAGGTCCTCCCTGCTCCATCCAGGTTTAGGAAAGTGAGCATCCAAACAGCCTAGGCTCCTACAAAGCCAGTGCATGCAGTAGGATCAAAACCAAGTGCCATTGTCCTTGGCTTCTCTGTCAGCATTCATTGTCCGCCACTTTCAGAGTCCGGTTTGATCACATGCTCCATCAGCCCCACTTCAGCTGGCCTTGGTGAGCTCCCATTAAATCAGCCCCACTGTCTCAGTGGGTGGGTGCACCCCTCGCGTCTTGACTTCCGTGTTCATGTTCTCCCTCCTTCTGCTCCTCATTTGGACCTTGGGAGCTCAGTGTCTTATCGGATCACCATGGAATAAAGTTAGAATCCTAACAGTTCTTTATCATCAGATTTAGAAATGCAAAGTCTGGAGCTTGCCCTGGTGATTTTCATTTGTGTTTTGGTTCAGTATGTTCTTACTATGTTCTCTGTCCTCCTTTTTGGCAGGGTAATGTATATTATGCTTTACTGTAGCATGTGATTTGATTTTTGATTTTGATTTTAGAGCAGTTACAGTTAAGAGATTGTCTTAATTCTCAGAAAAGACTTCGAACTTTGGGCTTTGAAATACTGTTGAGACTGTCATAGACTATGGGAACTTTTGGATTTGGACTGCATGCATCCTTGTATTATATAACTCTAAGCCTATGAGGATGAGAGAGTGGAATGTGATGATTTGAGTAAGAATGGCTACCATAGACTCATAGATTTGAATGCCTGGTCACCAGAGAGTGCCATTATTTGAAAGGATTAGTAGGTGTTGAAGGAAGTGTGTTACTGAGGATTGGCTTTGAGGTTTCAAAAACTAAATTACAAACTCTTCAGCTTCCTTTTATTTATTGTTAACATGGTATACATTTCGTACCCTTTTAAATGTAATGCTTATTTCTTATAGGAAGTACATAGGGTTTTTTTCATTGTTGTTATTTATTTTAAAACATACCACCAAATTTCTGACTCTCAATTTTAAACCATTTATATTTTGTGTGATTTTGAGTACAGTTGAATACTCTATTTTTTGCTGTACCCTGTCAACATTTTCTTATCCTTTTTTTATTTTAATTTGGATTAACTGACTATTTGTGTAATTCAAATTTATCCTTTACTTAGTTATTGCTTTTAGTTTGTGTATATTTAGTATGAGGTACATGTATATGTAGACGGAAGTGAAAGCATGTGACGGTTAGAGAAAAAAAATCTCATGTATCATTCATTTTCTATGGAGTATCCTCTGTCTCTGTCTCTCTCCCTGTTTCAAAAAGAACCTCCTATTAGCCTTAAAAAAGAAGCTGGTCTCATTAGTCGGCAAACCTAAGAAAGCTACCGCTCTTTGCCTTCTTAATCCTGAAACTACAAACCTGTGCCACTGTATGCGGGTATATTTTTGTTAGTTCTGGGTAAAAACAAAACAACAATATAAAAGCCCAGGCTCTTATATTTATAAAATAAGTACTTTACTGACTGAACTGTTGCTCTAGCTCTATAGCATTTAAATGCTCTTTTTAATTTAATACAAGGTACTTTCAACTGATATATACCAGACCATGCATAACTTAAAACACATATAGAGAAACTATCCTTGCATTTACCTTTTTCTAAATTTCACGTCACATACACTGTACAATTTACTTCAATGTGTTACAAACCCATTATGTCATTATTGTTTTTCTTTAATGACATATTTTATGTAAAATCTTAATATGAAAGTAAAGGTATTAAATGTTCTTTCTAGTTACTCTTCCCAGTACTTGAAAACTTCATGTTGATGTAGATCCCTGCTATAATGTTCATTTTGTCTCAGGAGCCTTTTAAATCATGTTTTCAAGCTATGGTTCTGCTAATTCTGAGTTATTCGGGCTTTTATATAAAAATGTTTCTTTTTTGTTGTTTATGACAGATTTTTGGGTGAGGGCAGAAATAGAATTAGCATTTGACAGTTTTTTTTTTCTTTCACTAATTTAAAGGTGCTATTTTGCTGTCTAATTATGGGCTGTATTTTCCTGCATCTTTGTGTGCCTGTTCATTTCTTTTTATTGGATAATAATTGTGGTGAATTTTACATTGCTTAGTGATAGGTGTTTTTGTGCCGTTGTAAGTATTTTTGAGTTTTATTCTGGGGTGTATTTATTTATTATTTGAACTTGAGAAAGTTTATTCTCCTCCCAACCACTTGAGAAGGTTTTTGTTAGAGCCAGAGAAACACTTGTTATAGAACTTTTGGTTCATTATTGAATAGTTGACCCCTGCTCCATTTAGTTACATTTTTTAAAATCTTTTTTTTTTTTCATCCTAGACTATACAAACAGAATGCATTTCTGGTTCTGTGTGCTCCTTTGGTAGAGACTGTTTCTTTCAGGTGTGACTTTACTTGACTCTGAGTGGACTCATGAAGATTTGAGGGGCGCCTCCTGCAAACCTCTGAAGCCCTCTCTCTGAGAAGCTCTCTCCTTTCCTTTTCTGGCTTTTCTTATTCATTCTGTAGGTGAGTTTGTTCCGCTTTCATCATAATATTTCTATTATGTTCATTTTTTTTTTAGTTTTTTTTGTGTTACTAGTTCTCTGTTGATCTGTACCTAACTCCTTCCCAACTTGCTGGGTGATTATCATGTTGACTTTATTATCTCTTACAGTTTCTTTGGATCAGGAATTCAGAGAGAAATGAAATGTTTTTTCTCAGTTTTATGGTGCTATGGTTTTCAACTAGATAATTCAAAGTTTGAGGAGTCAGATCATGTGAAAACTAAGTTGCTTGTATGTCTGGTTAAGAACAGTGTTGGGAGTAAATATTGCTAAGTCTGTGTGCCTAGACATACTCACATATCCTCTCTGTGCCATTTAGGCTTCCTTACAGTGTAGCAATTGAATTCAAAGAACAGTATCCCATGAGATTAGCCATATAATTTTTGGAGGACTGGAGAGGTCTGATAGAGAGGGGCAGGAAGAGACAAAATGGAATTTCCAGAGAGATTTCTGAGACTGGCGGATGGAGAAAAATGTGGAGAGAGATTCCTCCAACTAACTCTCTACTGTTACATGGATTTATCAGATCTTTATTCCAATTTCTGACTCCAGAGTTTTTATTACACTATCAAAATTTAGGTAAACATTATATCTAGCCTGCTGATACAAAAGCAGCTAAATGATCAACATATTGAAGAATTGATCAGTCTTTGGAATTCTCCTATATTTCTCATTAAAAAAATCTGGAAAATGGAGATTGTTCACAAATTTAAGAACCAAAGTTAAGGTTATTCAGCCAATGGACTCTTTTACAGTCTGGAATTTCCTTGCTGTCTCTTTTACTTAAATGATGGCCTATTATAGTGACTGATTTTAAAGATTGTTTTTTTACTATACCATTACAAGAGAGATAAAAATTTGCCTTCACATTGCATACTTAAAATACTTCCCAGACTATTGAAAGATAACAGTGGAAAAAATTCTTCTGTAAGGGATGTTAAACAACCCTGGTTTATGTTAGTTTTTTGTACAACATCTGTTGGAAATAATTCATGATCAGTTTCTTCAATCTACAATTTACCATCATATAAATATTTTTACTAGTTGATTCAGATGCAGATTCATTAGAAAGCATGTTTGAAGAGGTAAAGAAAACATTTTCTTGTTGGGATTACAAATTAATTCTGAAAAATGCAGAGAGGAGATATTATTAATTACCAAAGATATAATATAGGTTTAGAAAAGATTGAATCACAGAAAGTACAAATCAGGAGACATCAATTATGAACTCTTCATGATTTTCAAAATGTACTGGGAAATATTAACTAGTTCCAGACCACAAATAAATTGACAACTCAAGAATTAAGCAATTTATATCAAATTGTAAAAGGTAATAAGGACTTAAATAGTCTAAGAAAAATATTAGCTGAAGCTGAGAGAGAATTGGCTTTTGTAGAAAAGAAACAACATGTGGGTAGGTTGGATCCAGAGTTTGGTTGTATCCTGATTATTTTATCTACTACAATTCTTTCCCAGGAATTATTATGCAGAGAGATTACCTTAGAATGGGTATTTTTGCCACACAAAGAGTAAAAAAGTACAAACCCATGTAGAAAAGGTTTCTGAATTGATGCTGAAAGAAAAATTGAGACTTCAGCAATTAGCAAGAATAGACCCAGAAGAAATTGTAGTACCTTTTACTAGCATTGATATTGCCCCATTAGGGAGAAAATGAACATTGGCAAAGAGCTGGCAGTAATTTGGAGGGGGGGTATTAGCAACTAATATTCCAAAAGCAAGAGTCTTCATTTTATGAAGAGAACTAATTGGATCCTTCCTTACATTGTACATGGACCACCAATTTCTGGAGCCCTTACATATTATACTGATGTAAATAAATCATGAAAGGCAGATTATAAATTATAATAAACAAGTAAAGTACCTCAGCCCTTATACTGCAGTTTAAAAATCAGAATTATATGCTATATTATTAGTTTTCAGACCTTTTAATATGGTTACTGACTCTCGATATGCATTTGTTTTGCATATTGAAACTACTGAACTTATTCCAGATGATTCAGAATTGATTTTGTTATTTTATTTAGCTACAACAAATAATTAGAAATAGAAATCATCCCTCGAGTATAATACATATCATATCTCATATGGGTCTTCTAGGCCCTCTACCACAAGGTAATGATGAAATTGTTTAATCAGCTGTTTGAAGAAATGTTTTATCAGTTGACAATAAGTCAAGGAAATAATAAGAAAATGCTCTAGTTGTTCTTTCTATGACCAAACTTGACTACTTTCAGAAAGTAACTCAAAGGGTACTTAAAGAAATGAAATTTGACAAATTAATGTGTTTCATTTGTCATAGTTTGGAAAATTAATGTATACATACAATACCAAAGATACTTATTCAGGATTTCAATGGGCAACTGTTTAAATTTCTATAAAGGTTGATTTTGTAATTACACATTTGTTAGAAATTAATGAGCATCATAACTGTACATACCTGTACAAGTTAAGACTGACAATACTCTAGCATAGTCTTTAGTATAGTATATTGCACCATAAATGAAAAATATACCACATGACCATGCAGGACAAAAAGGTATAGAAAGATTTAATCGCACTTCAAGAGATATGCTTAATAAACAGAATGGGTAATAAAGACCCCCAGATATCTATTACACAATGCTTCACTAACTTTAAAAGCTAATGATAAAGGAATGGCAGTAGCAGAGAGACATTGGATAATTGAAAAACACTGCTGAATTAAAGCAGTCCTTATATTTCAAAATGTGTTGACCTCAGAATGGAAACCAGGATATGTTGGGGAAGAAGTTTTGTTTTTGTTTCCACAGGAGAAGAAAAGCTATGATACCATCAAGATTAATAAAAATTAGATTCAAACAGGAGCAGACAGCTTGGTCATTCAACCCCCAACTAATTTATAAGACTAACAAATATTTTTCATATGATCAGTTGCCATCTGCCAAAAAGGGACATTTGTCAAAGTTAGAGTTGGTACAGAGTTTTGTTTTTGTCTTTCCAGGAGAATAAAAGCATCCAACTAAAGACTTTGAAAACCACTGGACAAATAAGTCATTTGAAAAAGGGAGAATAATCAAGAGAAAATATCCCAATAAAAACAGTAATTTGGCTTAATGGTATAGAATACTTCCAATAGTATAAAATCTCATAAATCTTCCCAATGTTTGTTTTTGCTGTTCTCTTCAGGCATACAAGGTAAATGGGTTTTTTTTGTAGTCCCAATTCAATTAAAAATTAAAGCTCTAAAAGGATGATGGGCCTCCACAACAATAATTGCACCTGGATTGTGATAACAGTACTAAAATGACAAACTCCACCCAAAAGTCAGCTTCGACTATAAACCACTCAGGACGATTTCAAGGCAGTTAGCTAAGATGGTCCAGCATCACAGACCATTCCAGCCAGAACATCAGATAAGCCTTGCACTTTCCCATCATACTGAGACTGGACAAAAGCTAGTTCTCCCAGGATTAGATTTTTATATCATTTTTGGTGGTCTTCCAAAGAAGCCATTGCCCCCAGATAACAGAAAGAAATTTTAAGAACATGGCATCCACATTCCCAAGAGGTGGGGAACGTAGGTTTTAGCTATTCAATGGATGCTTATCATCATTTAAGGGATTAGTTGCATGCTGTTATTTATCATGGTAAGGAAGGAAACTAAAGAAAGGAGATTAGATTCTAGTATCTTGTTCTAAAAAGCAAAAGGGGGGGGGATATAGAAATGACAGGATAAAAGGGTAGATGATTAAATTTGCTTTTAAACTAACAAAGCAACTGCTAGTCTCAAATATTTTACTTTGGTAAAGATTTTTGTATATTGATACAAATTTAAGGCTATTTTTGTCATGCTGTGTATATGTTTCTATCTTGTTTAATATATTTTTATATATTTATACAAATTTAAAATTATTCTTATTATGTTTTATATATGTTTCTAACCTTCTTTAATATATATTTTTAAATTGACAGAAATTTAAGACTGTTTTTGTTATACTGTATATATGCTTTTGTTTTTATTTAAGGTATTGTACCTATGCAACTCATTTGAAAATTTAAAGTTTTAGTCCTTGAAAGCTATTTAGGATAATAAAGAAATACATGTTAATAGTTAATCATCTATAATAATCTAACTTATAGATAGTCATGTTAGGTGAGTTTTCTAGGTCAAATAGAAATAGATTTATGGTTTTTAAACTCTTCAGAGACCCTCAGAATATGGCCATTAATCTGTTTTGATAACATAGGGATTTTCTTGACAGCGAGACATATCTGCTCACAGCAACACCTTTTGAATTTACTTCAAGAGTATATGATGGGCATCCAAGAACCTCCAGATGGAGTCTGCTTTCAATGTGGTGAGGCTGACAATTTTGGCAAGGATCTGTCCTTGCCTCTAATGCTGACTATATGCTATCCAAACTTGACAAGAAGGACACAGAAAAAGCAACTGAAAAACTCTGCCAAAGCAAGGTAGGAAAATTCTTCAAAAATTTCTGCATCACAAAATGTCTGTCAGATATTCTCGTCCTGTAGGCTGAAGATGAATGCCCCAACATTGCAGAAGAAACTTAGGGTAACTGTTCAGGTAGACAATTGTCTCTGTCATTTCTATAGTTTTGGAAGTTGCTTGCTCTGCACTTCTTGTTTACTCAGGTAATATTATATCCTTCTTGATCTCTGATTGGGCGGAAGATTAGATAGTTATAGTTAAAGTTTTCCTTAGTTGTGATAGAAAGTAAATTAGGCACAAAATTTTGTACTCAACACGATAAGATAGATAATAGAGTATTTTCTCTGAATTTGCAAAATACTAATAGATTGGACATAGTAGATATATTTCTTACTGATAATTTTTCTTAAAACTATATAGCTTTACCATGTTAGAATTAAAACCTTTCCATTTTATTAGACAAAAAGGGGTATGTTGTGGGAGAATTGTTTATATGGCCATTCCACTGTGTCAATGAAGCAACCTTGAATCAAAGGAGAGAATGAGTGATTGGCTGACTGGGATTACCCATAGAGTTGTTGGAAGACTAAGGAGGTCTGAGGGAGAGGGACAGAAAGAGAGAAGGAATTGCTGAGGGGATTTCCAGAGTTTGTTAATGGAGAAAAGCATAGAGGGAGGGTCATCCAGTCAACTCTTTACTGTTCCTTGGATTTGTCAGGTCTTTATCTCAATTTATACCAGAACACTTTAGGCAAATGTTATAATTACTATTTAGAAAGTCTTTATACATGTGTGCAATGTATTCAGACACTTTGTTATTTTGTAAAATAATCAATGGGCCAATTAAGTTGTCACCACTAGGTGCTGATGCCAATAAGGGAAGTAATAATGGAGAAATCAGCTTGCATTTGGAAAGAAGAGAAAATATATTGACAAATTTACTTGTATATGGGTTCAAAAAGTGTTTATAAGAATCCCGAGAATCAAAGAAATGAACTGTATGCTATATAATTTGTATGTGTGTGTGTGTGTGCAAGCATTTTTATTACCACAACAATCTATTGTCTGTAATATGTATCTTAAAGTAATTCCTGAGGAAAAGAGTAATAACAGCATAGTGGTTAATCTACATGTGAGACTTATGGGTCCTTGATTGAAGTATGCAAAAATTTGAGAAACAGCTCTAAAATCTGCTCTCCAGGGAAGTTGTTTACTGATACTTCTGCTATCCTTACTGTTTTCCTTTAAGAAGCAGATGAAGTCCTTGGCAAATGTGTTTATTGACAAGACTGTGACCATAAAAGGATTCCAATGCCTCAGGAATGGCAAAACATTCCCAAGATACATGTGTGGATGGTAATAGTATGCACAGAAAGTATCCACCACAGCTTCATCTTCTCGGATGTTTATAGTCTGAGATTAATACATTCCCTAGAAAGATTTCCTATCAAGATTAGCTAAACCTTCTTCCACACCCTTCAGCTGCACACAATAAACTAACCTCCTCCGTCAGTATAAAGGAAACATGCTATTTCCCAGCTGCTGCTGGTACATCTCCATCAGAGCCCACGACCTACCCCATCCCAGCTTCTGTACATGTGTCTGTGTCTGTCCTCTCTTCATTCTTTCATCATTCCCAGTAGGTTTCCAACCCCAAAGCTGTACAGCTTCTGGCACTTTCTTTGCATCAACATGAATTAATGTTAGTTACTTCATAGTTAACACTTCATGAGTCCGCAAAGGGAAGCCCCGTATAACAGAGCCATGAACACCAGAGGCACCAAATAAATACTAGCAACATTCTTAACACTTGAATGACTGAGGATAGGGACATGGGATCATGTGTGGAGATATTTAAAATGTCCCCCTATTTGCAGTGTTTTATTACTCACTTCCCACTGCATCTTTAAAATAACTGCTATGTGTACAATGTGTTAGAGCCTGCCGCTTAACTCATTTGAAAGAGCAGTGTGAGGCTTGCAGAGATCCAGAGCTGGGTTCAGGTTTCCACACCTTTCAGAGCCTCAGTTTCCATACTTTTCTTCTTAAAAGATTACCACCCATTTTACACTTTCTTCCTCCCAGGGTTGTCATAAGATGAAATGTCTTATAAATTATAAAATGCTATAGCTCTCACACATCTTTTCTTGGAGCAGATGTGTATAAATTATGAATAAAAACACTATGCAAATAAAAGGAATTATTACATTTGTATATTTTAGATGTATTGTTTTGATGTATTCATCCTCATAGGTTAGTGTATTTGCTGGTGTAGAAAAAAAATGGTTTGAAAGAACCCATATATGCGTGCTTGTAAGAATCAAATGCAATGTATTGGAAATTATGTTGGAAAGTATGTGTTATGACAATATCTTATAGATGAAGAAAAATTTTAAATTTCCTGGAATACCAAATCATCTGACAGATTCTACCACAATAACTGGGTATATCTTGCCAAAATCCAACAGCCATTCATCAGTTTTTAGAGGTAGTGTGCAACATTAACACAGATATTAAACACAGGATGATCTTGGGAAATTGTATCAGGCTTATGTATAGCTATTTAATAGATACCCTACAGATAACATTCTGATAGTCGAGTCATTTCAAATATTTGGGGACTGCATAAGTTGTGTTTCCTTCTGGTTTTGATTTAAGATATACATATCCTGTGTGGTTTGGGTTTAAGATAACATATCCTATGTGGTTTGAGGAGAGATGATTTTGTTAGATATCTTTTTTGTTTATTTATCAGCAATCCATTTTTGTATCCAATGTGCTAAGCCTGTTCTACCGGGCCTTGCTTAACTGTGCAGACTCCCATTATCCTGCTTTGTATCAGCAATTTGTGCTCTAGATATTCTGAACATTTTGACATTTCCTGGGCAATCTTGTTCTCGCTCTTTATGAATGTGTTTTTCCTCTACATGTAACAATCATCCATAATTGCATGCATCTTCTTTTTCTACTCTAACAAATCTACATCTCCTTGAGACTGGATGCAACACTCCTATGGATTTTCTCAGGAGGACCATGGCATGACAGGTGCATTGACTTGATGCCACAAACCTTGTGTATTTCGTGACAACTCAGAGATAATTGTCAGTTTCTCCTTTATGTACTTATCAAATATTAGAGGAGCTGTGATCCTGAGGTGAAAAAGGACATATTCTGTGTAATAATATTAATAATTAGGATTTGAAGTCAAACTGCTCCAACTCTAATGCTTATTCTATGTCATCTTCATTATCAAAATGAAACAAAATAATGCCAGAAAATGAAGAAGTCAAGTCTTCTAAACCTGTTTTCTGAGCCTGGAGTTTTAATTTCTGTGTTTCATTGATGTAAATAGAGGCCAGAGTAATGGCAAGGAATTGCAGAGGAAGCCAAACAAAGGGGAATAGTAAAACACATGTGATGTACTTAGAGGTTGGATAATAGTGTAGAAAGATTTAAGAGAAGTTGGGGTGAGGGTATAGAAGAACATTGGGGTATAGAAACTTTTACTTAATCTAAGGATGTACGTAAATGTGCCACACTAATAATGACTAAAATAAAAGTTGAAAATAAGTAGAGATAAGATGATTACAGTATTAGGAAATGGATAAGACACACAGAAGATAAAAAGCTAGCACAAATTCACACTCAATTGTTCCTCAGCATTCCTTCGAGAACAGTATCATTCTTTTGGAAGAATGCTGAGAACTCTATTCAAATGTCAGTTCATCTTCCCCAGTGATTCCAACCTTCTGTACTGGTTTTGAAGTTATAGGTGTCTGCTGTATCCACAAGTTTTCAGGGAATGCCACTCATTTTTTTTGCATGAGACCCAGAGAAAATTATAATTGTTGATTCATGAGAGACGAATTAACTCTGGGACAGAATCAGGTGATAGTAAACACACTTACACACACTTCCTCAACCACCAATATGAACACAACCTTTTTTATTTTGATGTTACCTCGGGCATCTAGTAAAGTTGTATACCTCTTAAAGTATGTATATCCCTCATAACGTCTCATTTGTTTATTTTAATCAAAAATTCATTTTTTCATACAATAGATTTTGATCATATTTTCCCCTTTCAACTCCTTTTAGATTATCTTCCCCACCTCACCATCCTGCTTCTTGTTCTTTTTCTTTCTCAAAAAAGAGAAAAAACTAACAAATGAAAATTAAAACAAAGACACAATAACAACAAAATCCACAATAATCTTAAGCAAACAAGCAAAAATACACGAAATCTGTTTTTTATTTGCTAACTATTACTAGGCTATGGGGCATGAGATCTGCTCTTAGAGTGTTGTTAATATACCAGTGTCTCTCTATTTGGAAACACAGATTTTCTCTCTCCCACTAGGTATGAAGTGCAAATAGCTTCTTGGTAAGGAGTGAGACTTTGTGGCCACTTCTTCTCAGTGCAGTGTTTGTCTGGCTTGTATAGGTCTTGTACATGCAGGGTTAGCCACGTTCTGTCTAGAACTCTGCTTTCACGAAGTTATCCAGCACCCCTGACTTTTTCAACCTTTCTGCCTCCTTTTTCTAATAGGTAAAAGAGACTTAAGAAGAGAAATTTGTTAAAGAGTGGTGAGGACTGAGTGATATAAAATCACTCACTCTCTACACATTGTCAAGTTGTGGGTTTTTGTGTTAATTACAAGAAGAAACTTCTACAACAAGAGCTGTAAAATGCACTTATATTTGGGTATAGAAATATATCAGTAGGATTCATTATTGTTATATTTCTTTAGCTGAATAATAGTATTAAATTTTCCTCTAGGCCCATAACTATCTAGTCTCAGTTTCTTAGCCCCTCTAGCAGTGTGAGGTATGGATTTCATCTCATGTAGTGGACCCTAAATAAAATAAAAAAATAGTTGGTAACTCCCACAATATATGTACCACAATTGCACCAGTACATCAAACAGGCAGGTTGCTGTGGTAAGTTACAGGATTTATAACTGGGTAGTTTTGATGATTTTTTTCTCTTCTGGTAGTGTACATTTTTTGCTTTTATTGAACTATGCATTTTTCTTTGTTCCCTGCCTTCCTTCCTTTCTTCCTTCTATCCTCTTCTGTGACCTCAACTGTTGTATGGGGCCACTTATTTTTTCCTGGTCACTCTTACATGAAATAATCACACAAAAATTTGCAATATTGTTTGACCAATAGCTTAAGCATATTGCTATTAGCTCTTACATCTAGAATTAATCCATTTCTATTATTTTATATTTTACCATGAGGCTCATGTCCTACCGGCAGGGTTCCAGATGGCAGCTCACATCTTTTCCCTCTGGTAGCTCCATGGCATTTACTGAATTCACCTTCTTAAGTTTCCCTTGCCTAGCTCTATTCTGGCCTGCACAGGCCCCAAACAGCTTCTTTATGCAGTAACCAATAAAAGCAACACATAGACAGATGGACTTCCCACACCATTTCCCTTTTTCTGTTTAAATAAAAAGGAATGTTTTAACTTTAACATAGTAAAATTATATATATAAAAAAACAGGTATTAAGCAAAAATTACATTTACAACATTTATATCTACTTTATCATTTAAACTATAATTATCTATTCTTCATCTCCAGCAAAGACCCCAGATGGTTATAATATTACCTAAGTAAACAGGAAGTGCATTGACGGCAACTTCCAAAACTCTAGAATTGACAGAGACATCTTGCTGCATGGACAGTCACCCAAAATTCTTCTGTATTGCTGTAGCATCAATCTTCAGCCAACAGACTCATAAGTATTTGGCAGACCTTTACACCAAGCAGAAAATTAGATCTATTCTGCCTTGTAGAATTTTTGGAGTCGCATATGTAAACTATCATATAAACAAAGAGTGAGAGTTTGGCTTCTTCTTTTCCTGTTTGTGTCACCTTGATCTCCTTTTGTTGTCTTATTGCTTTAGTTAGAATTTCAAGTGCTATATTGAATAGATACAAAGAGAGTGAACAACCTTGTCTTGTTTCTGATTTGAGTGGGATTGCTTTGAGTTTCTATTTAGTCTGATATTGGTTGTTGGCTTGCTGTATATCACCTTTATTATATTTAACTATGTTCAATCTATCCCTGCTCTCTCCCAGCCTTTTATTTTGAAGGGGTGTTAAATTTTGTAGAAGAAATTTTCAGGATCTTATGGGAATGTCATATTTTTTTTTAATCTCAGTTTGCTTATATGATAGATTACATTGACAGATTTTCATATGTTGAGCCATGCCTGTATGCATGGGATGAAGCCTACTTGGTCATCGTGGATGATTTTTCTGATGTGTTCTTGGATTCAGTTTGCCAATATTTTACTGATTAGTTCTACATCAATATTCATAAGTATATGTGTGTGTGTGTGTGTGTGTGTGTGTACCTGATACCAATTATCTCTGGGGAAGATGCTTGGCTCAGGTCTGAGAACTAGACTATTTATGTTGGTCACAGTCATTACAAAGAAGTGAAACGTCTTTTAAGTTATAGAGGGCAACAAGGCTCAGATTTGGAACTTCTACTCTGATGGGGAACCACTTCTGTTGTTTTGCTAGCTTTAATTATATTTAATAGGTCACAGCAACTCAAATTCCCAATGGAAAGAGCACCTACATAGTAAGGAAGTCTATAGCTTGAGAAGTAGATGAGGCAGGAAATACAGAAAGAAAGACTAGATTCTAATGAAATAATTAGAATCCAAAATTAGAACATGAATGGAGCACAATTTTCATAGAGACTGCAGTGAAGGAGCCAATAAATCCCCCATTTATTTAGACAGATTGGGCTGTTTTCTGACATTATGCTTTCAAAAGATTTTACCTAATACAATAATCTAGAAGGTTTCTACATTAGAAAGTCTAGAGAAATGGTAGAGATAAAGTTGACAAGACTTCAGGAGGCAATTGGGGCTCTGGAGAGACAAAGTATATTATGAATTTGTGGTTAATATTCATGGTGGCAGGATAATCTAACACAGTTCATTTCACACTGTCATATTGTACTGGGTTCCTTCTTTTGTCCCTCTAGATTTATTTTCCTCCCAACTATTTCCACATGGTTTGGCCCCAGGACGTTAACCTACCTAAGTTACAGGTACTAGCTCCTTTGCCTCCTAGGTGCTGTCAGGGTGTAGCTGATGAGGAGATACCAGAATGTATCTGATTCCATACTATGAAACTCCCCAGAACTGAGTATATCTGTGAAGGAATCATTGGTTTTTCCCAAGATAGTCTTATCTTTACAAGTTTGTTATTGGGAGTTTGTTAGGCTGTCTTTCTTGTACTGTACTCTCTCTGATTACGAGAATCATAGTTAAGCTCCTGCACTATCCATCAGCATTCCTCTACTCCTTCCTGCATACTTTCAGTCAGTCGTTTGGCAAATGTATACCCTTAGAATTATCTAATTTCTTTGTGGACTATCAAAAAACCTTATACTCGTGGTAATAGAAAGGTGTTTGTGTTCATGTCAGAACAATTTTCATTTAATATGTTTTTATTATATTTAACCTTCCTCTCCTAACTGTTCCTATATCCATTCTGTACTTCTTCACCACCTTTTCTACCCAAATTTGAATTTTAGTCTTCTTTTTTCTTTCCCATTGAGTTTAGTTTGTCATGTCCAGCTCCTCATGTGGTCCCCCTGCTCTGAGGATTGTATCATTAAAGCAAGCTGATTATTTCTTCCAAAATATCTCAAATGTTAACAATTTTTCTTGTGCCCCTCCTTTTGTCTGGTTTGGGTTTGTATGATTCTTCTGCATGTTTTCATAATCTCTTTGAATTCGTATGTGTATCTTTCCTACTGTGACTAGAAAATACGACTACTTTGCAGTTTCAGTCACCGTCGCCTCTTCCAGTCTTTATGCCCCTCCCTTTAGAAGATTCTATTGCCAAAACCACTACATCCAGAGTAATAGGACATTGACAAACTGAGGGGATGGTTATCTTGAAGCTGAAACCATGCTGACTAGTGTTAATTGTAGTTTTATTTATTCCCACAACAATATCATGGTGTCAGAAGGTCAAATAATAGCTCCACTTTTCCAAAAAATATGAGAAAACAATACAAAGTCCAAGCTCATACAACCAATCGCTATTCCTGAACCTGTGTTTTTCAACTCCAGTAGCCATTTTCTTATTTAATCAATAAACCTTGGCCTATCTGACTTGGATAAATTTATTTAAATATATTGTATTTTACTCATCTTTTACCTCTAAGCCAATATCTAGATCTTTTGGGAGCAGGCATAACAAGAGGTGATCTTCAAATGGGGATAAGCAGCAATCAGGTGGTATTTCCTAGAGAGATAAAGAAAAAAGATATATGTAGGTGGGTAAATGAAGTAATTGAGATTTTCGCATATGAAGAGCCAGTCAAGATAAATAGCAAAATAAGGGATTATGAATATGTTTGTACACCTTAAAACAACAAGCAGTTTCACATGATTTATGTAGTTGGGACAGGCTTTACCTCACTAGTGTAATAGTTGAGTCATTTGTCTTAGCAGCTATCCTGTTATTGGCAATCAATAATGCAGCTAAGATGATTGATGGCTTTGTTTTCTTGTAGTGTCTCAGCTGGTTTAAATTATTTATTTGACATATTGCCTATTGGCAGATGCAAGGAAACCAATGACAATACATTTGCATGGCTTGATGTAAAACTGGGAAGAAAAAAGGCCAGTCCTTGATCTTTGAGCACATGATACAGAGAAGGATAAACTGTGCAGGAATATCATGCCATGAGCTGTGCATATGGAGATGAACGAAGCTTCGGGGTTCTGAAAGTGTTATTCCAGGTTGCATGAAGATCTTCATTAACTTTAGGAGCTCAGTTCATGGGAACATGCCTGACTTCCATGGAGAAGATAAAAGGGGCCAGGGTTTCAAACATCACATCCTGCTATGATTTGTCTGCTAAGATGTTTTTGTTTCTAAATTGGTGAAGGTTTTTAGAACAGAAACTATATCTTATTTATGTTGATAGTTCTGGTTTCCAGCACAGAGTAGTCAGTAAGTGTTTGTTAATGAATGAAAGAAATGAATGAATGAAAAGCAAACAAACAAAAGAAAAAACAAAAATGAAAACCAATTACAACTTTTGCCTTGGGTTCACATGCGACTAATCTTATAAGTGAAGTGCTGCTTTGGCAAGAGGTTATAACCTAGGAGTCAGCTCTGTGGTTTAATCTTAGGTATGATGGGCACCGTGCTCAAGTATTTTTTGAGTTTCTGGATTTTTAATGCAGAATGAAGAAAAAGGGAGTTCATAAGGTTATAAGAGAATTTAAATTCAAATATAAAAAATATTGAAAAACTTTACAAACTAACAAATTTTATTAATAAACTGGCTTTATTGTTTTGAAGCCTTGATTTGCAAGGTTTTCCAGCTTTTATGGTAGAAATCAGCTCATCATGTCTGACCTCAAGCTAACATAAAGATTAGGAAGCAGTCTTAGAAGTTTCTAAATATTTAACAACAGGCTCCTGTGAACTGGCTTCCCAGGGGTAACTGGGAGAGATGAAGGGTTTCAGTTTAGATAAGTGAATTTTGTGATGCTTCTGGAAATTTGTTGGCCTGTGGAATAGTTCTATTATGACAGGAAAAGAAAGTAGAAAGTCTTCCATGGGGATAGATTGAGATGTCATTTCCATGCCAGAAGGAGTTACAACAAGCTTACGGGGGAAGGGGTGCTCAGAAAGGATTTCTCCATTACCTCATGTGAAGATGTTTCAGTGAGAGATGCTCTCAACTGAGCAAGCCCTTGGCAGAGGCCAGAAGAGGACATGGGATCCTAAGGAACTGAAGTCAGAGACAGTTGTGTACTGTCTTGTGGGTGCTGGGAGCAGACCCCCTTCTTGAAGGACTTCACCTGTCTAAGACAGATTTATTACTCTGGCTACAAATTTCTCTGTACATTGAAATCACATTGGTGCTTCTACAAGCATATTAATACATAACCATAAAACCCTTCAGCTCACTGACTTGTGATATTGTCTGGCATCAGGATTTTCAAACAGTGGCTGTGATTCATGGCTATCAGGACTCATGATGTCACCATGCTATAAGAAGCTTCTGTAGGCCTTTGGGGCTTAAGAGACATTGTTTATTTTGCATCGTGCCTATAAACTCGAGTGGAGAAGAGACTGTGGATGATATTCCTGCATCTCTAGCAGGAAGGGAAGAATGATGGTATGGTGGGACCAGAAAATAAACATCGCCAAATTTAAGATCTCAGAAGTAGAGCATGTGTTTATGAGTATGGTTATATTATGAAATGGTTTAAATTTGCAAACAGATAATCAGAATATAAATGACAGTGGCATACATGGATAGTTCGTTAGTCATATGTGAGGTTGTTGAGATGAAGTGCCTTTCAAAACTTTGGAACAGGAAAGCATAACTCTAATACGGCATTGGAGCAAAGGGTCTCCACTTGAGTGAAGGTCACTAGAGGCATACGCTGCCCACTGATGTGGCACACTATGGTTGTGAGTTCTCATGTGGCAAGGGTGACAAGCTCTCAGTTGGCTGAGACTCACAGGTGGGTCCCAAGAGGTTCACTTTGCCCAAATGAGAAAGGAACATCATTATAAGAAACTCAACATTTTGGCATGGTTTGTTACTGAAGCAACCCTCACCCATCCACTCTGATTCAGCAGAGAAACCAGAATATAAAGAAGGCTCCATGAGTGCAGTGCGGAGCTGACCCAACTACTTAATTCTCATTCAATGTGACTAATGAGTTGATAACAGCAATGGGATCAGGTAGGATTTTTGTTCTCTGGGTCACATTGCAGCCAGTTGATGGCTGACCATGAGTGAAGCCAGAAAATGTATTTGCCTTGATATTTGCTTTAATTTGTACTTCATTGGGCACTTAAAATAATTCACTTTGTCCCTCAAAGTGCATTTTTTTGATGCACACCTAGTATAAGATGTGTGGTATCAGTTCCCTGTTGATTTCCTCATGGACTCAGTACAGTCATGGATAGGCAGATGTTTCCCAGTGGAAGCATTAGTGGTTGCACTGCTCTCCTTCCTCGGTAGGGTGACCTGTGGCTTAGAATTATAGCGACTGAATGTGAATGAGATCTGTGACTTTTTCTTTTTATTTACTTTCCCCATTCAAATGAAATGAATACTCATTGTACCAGAAAGGCAGACAAGGTTATTACCTGTGCAGCTGAGAACAATTAGTTCTTATTTGTTTAACACCATTTCTTAATGTGTGATTGTAAAACTTTTCACAGGATGTTTTAAATGTAATCAATTTTTCATTGTGGTTCCTAATAATTCAAAGAGCCTGGCATTTACAATCAAGCCAACTGTGGTCGATACCTATTTTCTCTTAGTTAAAAAGGAATTTAACTCAGGGACACAAGCGGTGGCTTCTGGAACTCATTCTTTGTGTTTATTATTTTGTGAAACTGCACCCAGATTTATGAGCTTTTAAGAAATACTGTCTCACGTTTTGGTCAACCAAACTTACTGCATGTTGAGAGTCAGTCCAGTAAGAACTCACAGCTTGTCACTGCTGCCTGATGAAAGAATTTGGTTGAGTGCTTTACATCTCTGCATAGCAATTCCTCACTTTTTAAATGAGAGAAATGTTATTTCATTGGGTTGTATTCATATTAAATGAAATAATGAATTATGAATCAGTTTACACCACACACCATTGGCTATAAGTGAACAATCCAATAAAAACTAAATAAACCTAGGAAGGAATTCAGAGGCTGCTGAACAGGTTGCACTGTAGCTATACTGATTTTAGGCATATCTGAATTTAGGCCATCAAAGAATGAGTCTAAGCTGCTTGCATCATATATATTGGTCTCATTCTCTTGATTTTAGATATATGTTCCAAAGTCAGGTCAATATTGTAGTCATGAAATGTATGGTGATGTGGATCCATTAGAAAAGCATTTGCCTTGCAAACATGAAGAGCTGCATCTCATCCCTAGAACCCACATGCAAAAGGCCAGGCATGGTGGCACATGTCCGCCTGTAGTTCCACTACTGTAAAGACAGAGGAAGGAGGATGCCTCGGCCTATTGGTCAGCAAGTCTGGCTGACTTGGTAATTCCTAGCCAGTGAGAAATACTATCTAAAACAAAACAAACAAAACGAAACAACCCAAAACAGAAAGAGAGCAAATCTAAGGAAGAAAAACTTTTGACCAGCACACAGACATATGTCTATACACCTGCACACACAAATACAGAAAAATAACATATTTTAGTGTTTGGGAAAGAATGAACATTAAAAAAGGAAGCACACAGTGAAAAAGCTATGTTTGCACTAGCTCTCATGGGCTCTCCTTCCCACCACTATCTTGAAGGCCTTTTCATCCCATTCTAAACAAGACATTGTCAACTCCCAGCTTCCCATGGGCCCTCTCTCTGGCTTCCTACCTGTTTCTGTAAGTGGAGTTTTATCAGAACATAGTTAGTACACATTCAGGCTTAGGTGTTTTCTAGGGCTGAGTCCAAGCTGAAATTGTGGAGTTGATTAGCGGAGACAGAGACTTTGTGACCCACCAAATATGAAGTGCTGTGCACTGGGCTATTTGCAGAAAAGGCTTTTGTCTTTCACAAAATAAGATTCCAAGTAATTGTCATGAAAATGGTTTGTTTACCAGGTGGCTGCAAGATAACCCATTGGGGAAACAAAAATATGCTTTGGCTTCTATTATTTCTTTCTGTTTTTTAAAGAATTTCTAAACAACAGTCCTTGAATATATAATGCTTATTCTAACAATATTTAGTGAAAGTATGCAACATGAAGATTTATATTTGAGTACATAGTATGTATATTTACAGATGGTCTTCAATTTACAATAATTTAACTTAACAGTTTTTACTTTATGATATTTAACAAGTAACACAGTCCCAGCAGAAGCCAGCTAACTACTTCACAAACTTCCAGTCAGTCTCCTGTCTTTACCTCTCATCTCAGCATGGGAGAAGAATTACATGTGAATTAATTGTTGCATTTAGCTTCACTTACGTTCTTAGGATTCAAGCTAAGGTCGCCAAACTCTCCCCAGTACAGAATGGTACTTTGAATTTTAAATTTACTGGACTACACTACATATTCAGTACTGCGCCCTGTGCTAGGCAGTAGTGATGAGAGTGCTGCAGTGCCAGTTGGCTACAAGGGTACTGATACTCAGTGTGCTGTGTTGCTGATAGCGCTATCATCTGTCTATCTATTGTCTATCTATCTATCTATCTATCTATCTATCTATCTATCTATCTATCTATCTACTATCTATCCATCTATCATCTATCTATCTGTCTGTCTGTCCGTCTGTCTATCTGTCTGTCTATCTATCTATCTACCTACTATCTATCTATCTATCTATCTATCTATCTATCTATCTATCTATCTACTATATATCCATCTATCATCTGTCTGTCTGTTCGTCCATCTATCTGTCTATCTATCTATCTATCTATCTATCTATCTATCTATCATCTATCTACTATCTATCCATCTATCATCTGTCTGTCTGTTCGTCCGTCTATCTGTCTATCTATCTATCTATCTATCTATCTATCTATCTATCTATTTATCTATCTATCTATCTACTATCTATCTATCTATCATCTATCTGTCTGTCTGTCCATCCGTCTATCTATCTACCTATTATCTATCTATCTATCTATCTATCTATCTATCATCTATCTATCGTGTAAGGGAAAGAAGAATGAGAAAGAGTAAGAGGGGAGAGTATGTAAGGCTAAAATATCTTAAATTATTTTAGAATGGCCAAAAATACCAAACCAAATCAAACCAAGCCAAACAAACAAAACCCCTGAGAGACAATCTTGCCAGCAGCTGTCATGCTATTATCACCTTGGGAAAGATTGTTTACTTTTAAACCAACTCTCCTCCCAGCCCATCCCTATACCTATATACCAGTATACCTGTTCCTGTGTAGACTTGGAACTCTTTCTCTTTGGAAGATGGCATGATGTAACTAAATGCTCATTTAAATGACGTTGTGAAAGAATTAAATACAACAGAAGGAGAAGAAGACAGGCTGAGCATCTGATTACTGAAGCCAGACACACTGTGGAAACATCAAACGAATAAACAATCACATCTGCCTTGTTTCTGAATTTTAAAGAGAGTGGCATTTCTATTCATCATTTATCTTGCCTGGGATTTGAACAAATATAGGGTTTCTGGCAGCAATTATTGATTTTTCAATATTTATAGAAAATGACACATGTTCTGCCAAATGTGATATTTGGGAAGTGAGGTGAATTCTATAAATGCAGAAGCCGGGTGATTCTGCTACCAGGACAATTTGTAAAATATATTTACACTGATTAATTAGAAATAGAAATGTCAATGAGTCACTAAAGCGAAACAATAAAGGGGTTGCTGAGACCCAGCAGGAGTAATGTTGCCTTGTTTCTTGGCTGGACTGGACTTGGCAGAGCATGGAGAAGCTTCCAGCCTCCCAAAAGAGTCTGATAATAGAGCAAAGAAGCATTCAACAGTCTGTACAGGCTGTCAGTGGATGGGAAGATAATCAGGAATGTTTGTTTTTTCAGGCAATCTGGTCTGCTTTTCTATAGAATTTGCTGCTTGGATCTTTTGGATATCTGTTTCTTATAAATTTTATGCATATGCACATGTCTGAGTCCTGACAACTCCTGGTATGTGGCGAGGGCAGTTTAGAAAATGTGACTCTTTGTAAGGATGGGAGGAGATGCTAAATCTTCTGAGACAACACTTTAGGAGAATGTGTTTGTTCTTGACTGCACTGTCTTGCCAACCAACAGTGAATACTCATTCTCAGCCACATTGCCTGGTTGCTTGAAGTTTCTGGAAGCTATAGGTATAAACAAGACTAACTTTGACCAAATCCCTGGGTGTAGTCATTGGTAAGTTTGTGCTATAAAATCACTAGGCAAGAGGAAAGTATAAATAAATAAGGTGCCTAAGCACTGAATATGTGGAAAGCTTCAAGGCAGGAATAAGTCAGCCTTGAACAAATAGGCCCTTCTCTGTATTTAACCACTCTGTTGTGATAGATAAGTGCTCTGAAGATGGACAAAGAGAAGCAAGTTGGTGTGGAGTTATACTGGGAGCCTGGGTAGATTCTCAGGTAGGTCCCACTCCCTGAGTATAGCACAGGGGCAGATGTGGTTGGTGTCAGCCTCATGCTTCAGATTAGATAGCAGTCTTGAGCAAGAGCCCTGTGGCTCTTTCCCAAGCTATTTTCTCTGTTTACTGTTAAATGTGATACTGAATTTGGTTAAACAATTTGCTTTCTTCTGCAGACCAAGTCCTGTGAACCAATCTTAGATCAGGCGATTGAATTTAGATCTAAAATCCTGTGATTTTTAACTTGACCTTAACTAGTATAGTTTTTTTTTTTTCTGCAGTTTAGGGCTGATCATTCATTCTATGTGTTGATTGGATCTCTCAGTTCAAAACAAGTCCCATTCCAAATATTCCATCAACAACATTGTATTCCATCAAATGCAACAGACAATTCATCTATGCTAGATGAGAAAATACTTAGAAGTCTTGTTTCTACATGTCCTTTTCTTTCTGATCAGCTTGTGAAAAGCTGTTTTCCGCATGTCACCCTCAATATATCTGGCTTTGCTGTTTAACTAAAGATTTTTCACACTCATCAGGTCAGGGACTTTCTAATGTCAAATTAATAACTATCACATTGACTGTAGACCCAGTCTTTCAGATAATGCAATTTGTGACTTTCTTTCATGGGAATGTTTATCATGAGACTGTCAACATATATGCCGGATAACTAGGGACAAACCAGATCTTGCCTTTCATTGAATCTATGGTTTATTCAAGAATTCTCACAGGCTCTTAGGCAGCCTTCTGGTCTCTGATATCTTGGGGGCAAATGGTATTCTGAACAATGAAGCAGGCTCCTTTCCTGCAGAAATGTAGGTGATAATGTTAACATTCACTGTGAAAGCCTGACCATTGATAATAGAGATAAATACCACAGTGTTGATGGGGGTTGGAAAGAGGCACGCACCACCAGGTTGGGGTTTTAATTTTTGTCCTGTCCACTGGCTCAGGCTTGTGTCTGAATACTTGTTTGGGGTAGGGAATCAGGACTTTGAAATACTGATGACCCAAAGGCTTAAACACTTAAAGTGTAGATATTTACTATTGTTTTCAAAGACAGATTAATTGCACAGGTTAAAGGAACAGATGGGACTGCCAGATGTGATCCAGAAACTTTAAGCTTCACCTACATTGCAGTGTTGCTGAGAGGATGTGTTCATTCATGTGACAGCCTTGCAATAGTTGTTAGTAAGCAGGTGTCCTGAAAATGTTTGCCTTTGTGCGAAGTGGGAGGAATGTCAAAATATAAATAAGAGATGACCCCTGCTATCAAACTCCTAATACCACTATAGATGGTATAGAGAAGCTGAGTCATGATGCCTAACACATTGACTATGTAATTTCCAGAGTCAAAGAGTTATGGGTTTGAATTTGGCTCTGCTAGAAGCTGGAGCTTAGGCAGGTAGCAAACTTTTGGGCCCTATTAAGTTATCTGGGAAGTGGGATAATACGGTAATGGAGTCTGTGAAACTAGCTACTATTATAGATGTTAGTGTTAGACAACTAGCATAGTTCGTAGGGACAAGAGTAGGGAAGCTGAGAGTTTACATCTTCAACCACATGCAGAAAGCAGAGAGAATGAACTGGAAGTGGGGAGTGGGTATGAACTCCCAAAGCGTGTGGTCATACTTCCTCTAGCAAGGTTCAATTTCCTAAAAATCTCACAAGACCTCTAAACAAAACTTCTCACTTGAGAGCAAATGTTCAAATACATGAGCCTATGGGAGACATTTTTTACCCAATCCAAGACAGTTTCAATTTAAAGTTTAAATATTACGGAAGGCCCATGAATATTTGTGCAAAAACAATTCATAATTGTCAATATACACACCAAGACATATTTTTAACATGAGATTATAGTCTCATTTTCTGCAGAACAAATGCATTTATTTAAAATAGATTTTTTTAAAAAAAGCCTTTTATGCCAAGAGTATTTTAATTTATTTTTAAGTTTATATACAAAAATATCTTCTTGAGGAAAATAATGCTTAAAATAGTTGTAAAATAAGATTTTTATCTCATCCTAAAATAAATAGATATTTAGAGGAACTTTTGATAGCAAGTGATTTTTCAGACTTTCAAATACTTTCCAAGATTATTTTTAATTTAGTGAACTTAATCAGTATATAATATCAGTTTCATGTGCATAGGACTGTAATGTCTTTGAGACTAGATTCACATTAGCCTCCTTCTCTGACATGACCCCTAATCTTTCTTATCCCCAGTCTTAGGATCTGAATCTTAGGACTTTATCTTATTTCATAGCATGAGGACTCATGCAAAATTTCATGTGCATGATAGCTTCTCAAACATTGAAGTTTACTGACATCTGGGTAGCCCTAGATTCTCCCTTACTAATTCTGATAATTTTTAAATTTCATAAATTTTCAGTGACTCTATTTTTTCTCAAAAGATACACTGAAATAAAATTTCTTCTTTATGATTACCATGATTCTCATCTTCAATAAATTCTCTTTCATCATTTTCAAAAGATCAATACCACCAGGTAGCCTATCATCTATACAACAGCAACTGAGGCTCAACATTTGATGTGAAAAGTCTTTAAAATGGGAACTAGTTTTTATACTTCTGATTTATAGACTATCCCACTTCAACCTTGTTTAACACAAATCTTATATCTTCTCCACTTTTCTTGACTATCTGAAACTTTAAATATCTTCAGCTGGTCAATGGTCTTCCTCATCTCACCTGTTCCTCCACTTCTGTGTTTAGTTTTCTGGTTATTTGTCTCATTGTTGTAACAAAGAACTGGAGAAAAACAATGTACAGAAAGGTTTATTTTGATTCATAATTCCAGGTTATAGTTGATCATAATGGACAGGGTATTGTAGCAGGAGTATGGCAAGTTGGACACATTGCATCTTCAATCAGAAAACATTTATAGGTGAATAATGATATTTAGCAAGCTTTCCGCTTTTCACATGCTATGGTGCTGCCGACCTCAATTAATTAACCCTAATAAACTTTCATAGATTTACTCAGACACTTGTTTCTGTAGTTAGTTTAGATTCTGTCAAGCTGACAGTCAAGAGACGTCACCATATTCAGTGATTGGCTTCAT
Source organism: Alexandromys fortis (assembly GCF_014885135.2). Lineage (NCBI taxonomy): Eukaryota > Metazoa > Chordata > Mammalia > Rodentia > Cricetidae > Alexandromys > Alexandromys fortis. Next base: position 14,094,143 of record NW_026067937.1, on the reverse strand, counting down.
TGCATACACATTTGTATAGGCTAGCAACCTGGCACGAGTTATTGGATCTTCCCTCTCTCTTACTCCTAAAACCCAAAACATCAGCATACCATGTTGATTCTCTTCTAATTGTGCCTTTATTTTATTCATCCTCTTGAGGTTAACTACAATTCTAGCTACTTATTTCTTATGACTTCCACTGTAAAAGGAACTATTTTCTTTCTTTTTAACTGATGTTACAAATTTCCACTCCTTTCCCAAACATTTCTCCTTTTCTAATTCATTCCTCATTTGTCAGTCAGAATAATCTTTAAAATGTTTAAATATGATTACACAATCATCTTCCCTTTAAATGTACATGACTTTATACTACTTTTAATATTAAAAAATAAAAAAGAATCATGGCATGGTTTGCATCAACTAGCATGGTCTGGATCCTCTTTCACAGCATGTAGTGCATCCTTTCTCCCTTTTACCACTATTTGATGCAGCCACATGCTTTCCATTCTTTGTTTCTTGGTCCTCTGTCTAGATGTATCACATTGTACACTCTTCAAGTTATTTCCTTTCTTCTTGACTGAATGATTGTTTCTTTACCTTTCATTTCATTGCTCACTTAGGAAAATTATGAAGTCACTAAGTAGGTCAACCTTCCTGGGATTGGCAGAGTACAACATGTGTTATAGTTGAAAGATCAGAGTTCCTGATGATGTATAAATTATGTGAGAACTGGGTCATTTCTCATAATTGTTTTTCACAGCTTGGTACAGGATAGATGACTACTAAGTATCTGTTTAATAAATAAATGAATGAATGAGGGTATTTGCTTATATCTGATTCTCAAAGAATTATCTCTGAAGCATAGTAGATTTACTTATGAAAGTTATATTTTAAAAGAATAAAGTGATATATAGTCAGGGAAGTAAGGAGAGAAAGAAACTAAAATGAATTAATTAAAAATTTGTTTTCTTTATTTGAGACAGATTTTGTCTTTGTTGCCATGGATGACAAGAAATTGCTATGTAGACAATGCTGTCCTCCAACTCAGGGATCTACCTGTCTCTGATACCCAAGTTCTGGGATTAAAGGCATGTGTCTCCACATCAGGCTTCAGGATATTTATTTCAGTAAAGGATTATATATAAAATTTAATTATTAACTCTTGCTTTTATCTACCTTTTTGTGTGAGTGTTGTGCCTCCATGTGTACCTTCATGCTCACACATGTATGGAAACACATGTGAGTGTAAAGACCAGAAGCTGATGTTGAACATCTTCCTCCATCATTTTTTAATTTATTTCCTAAGCTAGGATCTTTTCCAGAATCCAGAACTCCCAACTATAGCGAATTCAGACATCCATCCTGCTTTGGGGGACCCCTTACCTCTGTCTCAGGCACACTGAGATTCTGAAAATTGCTGCCAAAACCATTGGTGATTATGTGGGCTCAAAGGACTGAATATTTGTTCTCACGCTTGCATGGCAGGTCTTTACTTGACTGATTCATATTTTCAGTCCATGTTTTTGTTTCTTACAGATTTCTTCTGTAATTTAGTTTGTGCTCATGTATGTGCACATTGATACAGAGGAGTACAACCAATTGAGTCTCATCTAAATCCGAAATATTGATTTTATACATTGAGAGCTTTTACTGCAGTATACAAAGAATTTAAATGCTGATCCTTTCTACTTTCCATTAGGGAAACTGAGACTAAAAAAAATCTCAGCCTCTGGAATGGACTCTGCAATTTCTCTTTATCTAAAAGGTTACTCACTTCCACCTTTAAGCTCGCTGAGCAATTTACCTCAATAATATTCTTCAATTCAGAGTTCCATAGATTAATTTTACATTATGTAAGGATCACTTTCCTTTGATCTAAATGCTGTCATAGTCAAGTATTATGTGACAAGGTTAATCGGATCACACCATTAGATTTTTTATACCATCCTCATTATTTCATATATCTTCTTCTCTTATTATTCCCCTTTCAGAGTCCCCTAAATCATCTGCCACATGCAGAAAGTATTTGAAATGTTCCTTGAAAAGCTAAATTTCTCTGGGTTCAAGAACTGGTACAAACACTGTTGATAGCAACTTGTCTGTGTTTTAAGAATTCTACCTTAAATATGATACATGTGCAATGAAAGCTTTCGATGAGATTCTATGAGGCACGATGCTTGCAATGCATTCACATCTGGAAATAAATAGCATTGGTGACAATTAAGGACAATCCTTGTAGAAAGACAGCACTAAAGAAGATTCTCATGATAAAAAATATTCAGCAGAGATGAAAATAAACAGGAGTGGTAAATTATTCTCTCAAGGGTTTGATAGAGAATACACTAGGAAGAAGAAACAGGATTCACACAAAGACCTGGAAAGGAATAGAAGATGTACATGCTAGCTCAGGCATTGTTTCATAAACAGCATATTTTGAGTATGATTTTTATCATTTGTTGTTTCAAATAGGAACCAATGAGGTATTTTTAACTCCATATATATGATTCCTTTCTTTCTTTTCTCAAAAAGAACCTTTCCTCCTCTCCTTCTCTGTTTCTCTCTTCCCCCTTTCTATTTCTCTTCTTTCTCTGTCTTCTCCTTTGTCTCTGTTCTATCGCTGTCTACTCCACCTTTAATATCTTTAATGTCTCTATCGCTTAGAATTCCTTCCTGTCTTTGATAGCACATGGTTCACACCACTGTGATCTATAAACCAAAACTATGTAATGACAAAAGAGGACAGTGAAGCACAGCATCTTTACATTTGGTTCTTGTGGTTCCAAATGGTCACTTCTAACTGCCTTTGTAACATGTACCATGCTTAAAGATGTGTAGTTTCCATGTGCATTTGTCTGAAAAGAAGAGTTCTCTACCTAAAATCACCTGGTACCTCTTTGATTTCTGTTTTGAGAAGTTGTGGACCATGATTATGTGAGTGTATCTAGGACTCTTTAGTTGGTGGTTCTAATTCACTCTGTCTTAGAAATGCTTCATATATAGAGCATTTACTTCTAACCTTTTATTCTCAATTTGGTGTAAAGAACATTCTTTTCACAAGAAAAGAAGCAATAATGAACACCCAAACACCAAAAAGAAATCTGAAATGATAATAATTCAGCTGTTTTTTTTTCCTTTTAGACTGTCTTCAAGCTTTTGAAAGGCTTCAAGAAGACCTCCCATTTGGAAAACTACTTTCATTAAACTGTATGTCATTTAATAACAAAGTCTTACATAACTTTAATGGGACTGGCAAATTAGAAAATCAAAGTGAACACTACTGCCTCCGCACACAGACTTCATTCATGTTTTCCCAGCTATTCTAGTAATGTTGACTAAGTTTATTGATGTTGTGGTCACCAAAAGAAAACTGTGTATATATAAGCATATATATACATATATATTACATTGTAATTATTTGATATGTGCATATTATAACATGATTTTCACAACCAGGCTACTTAATATACCTATCATTTGATAGTATTACTTTCAACTCCTGAGATGAAAACAATTATGATATACTAGCTAATCTCAAGTATAAAACACATTTTGTTCAGTATAGTCAGCCATTCTGTTTTAAGTTCAGATTCATTTGTCTTATAACTGAAAGTGTGTACCCATTGAATAGTATCTTATTGATACTTCCACATTGAGAAATGCTTATTTGTATCCTTGGCACATTTTTGTATTGCTTTGTCTTGACTTCTCTATTAAGTTGTATGAATTCCTTATATGTTAGAAGTAATATCCCCTTAGTGATTTCTCCATATTTCTCATTCTGTAGCTTGCATTTTCATTTTGTTGTATTTCTTGAAAACCTTTTCAATTTGATGTGGTCCTGCTTGTTTGTTTTTCTTTTTGTTGCTTGTGCTTTAGAGTTTTATCCAAGAACACACTGCTAAGATTAGTGTCAAGGGGCCTTTTCTCTGTATTTTCTTCTAGGAATTCTAAAGTTTTCAGTCTCTATGTTTATTCTTTAATCAATTTTAGATGACTTTTGTGTATAGTTTGTGTATAGTCTCAGTAGATGACTTCAACATCCTATTCTCAGCAGAAGACAGGCCATCCAAAGAGAAAATTAATTAAGCAATTGTAGATGAGACTATATTTTAAATCAAATAGGACCAAGAGGCATCAGAGGAGCTGAAAGCAGCAGAATATGCATTCTTCTTGTGTGTTTGCGGAGTAGCTCTGTACGCTGCTGGGTAGATGATATATCAGGCAGCAAGTCAAACCTGAGTAATTTTAAGGAGATTGAAATCATGATGACTTTATTTTCTGGCCACAACAGTATAAATTGTAGATCATAGATATAAGGTGCATAGTATATAGAAATGAGATAATGTACTTCAGAATAGCCAGTAAAAATAAAGACATAAAAGGGAAACAAAAGCATAATTTTGTAGAAGTGAAAATGAAACCAAAGATAGCAAAACTTGTAGGGTACAGCAAATATCATTCTAAGCAGAAAGTGCACAAGTTAGGAAGAAAATATTTCAAGTCAACCACTTACCTTTACATTCCCAAAACACACAAAACAAAAGAAATGAAGCAGAAAGTTATCAGAAGGACAGAAATTAATCACAGAACAAATAAATGGGATTGATACTAATTTAAAAAGCCAGGCAGAATCAGCAAAATGTAGATGGTTTGATAAGAAGTAGTTTGGTGAAAAGGCCAAATAAATTTGATAATTCTGTAGCTATATCAATGAAGAAACGAGAAGAGAGATTAAAATTCTTAGAAATAAAGTATGATATATTATAAGAGATAAGATATTAAAAGCACAATAATCACAGTACTATAATCAACTATCTGCACATAAATCTGGTAACCTGTTAAAACTGGTTACATCCAACAGGTATAAGAAGATCAGAAATTCCAGCTCATTCTTGCTGGAATATGGTGGGTTTGAGTACACTTCAGGCTACATGTACCCCGAGGTAAAGAATGTAAAGTATGCTACATATAAATATCTACAAATAGAAGCCAGTCGAAATTTAGAATTATTTGGTAAGGTGGGTATGGAACCTAATATTTTTTCGATTAATAATAACATGACAATGCTACTAATGAGAGTTATCAAAACATCATACATCCAGATTTCTTTTTAAAATTTTTGTGCCCATTTGCTAGAAAATATTAGGAAATAGGCCCTCGAATATTTTGTAGTTTTTAGTGCTGGGAGCTGAAATCAGAGCTTTCTCCATGTTGGGGAAGCATCTTACCAATTGTGCTATAACTCCATACCTGATTGCTGTTTTTCAAAAACTTTTGCATATACCTAAAAGTAGATCTATAGAATGCTCTGTGTACCATCACATAAGATTCTTATTATCTTTGCTTTCATATAAATAATGTTAGACACATGAATGAATAGATGGATAACCAATTTTAAAACCATTAGGTGTTTTCCCTATGGTTCAGGCTTGAGCAGAATGTAACTCTGTTTCTTAACTGAATTGCAAAGTGTTCCTGACATAAGCATAAACTATTTTTTAAATTAGAATAAAAAACACTGCCAAGGGAAAGTTTTGAATAGAAACTCAGCTGTTGGTTGCAAAATGGGTTGCAAAAGGACAGGTAAGGAGATAAGAGGCCACGACAATCATCGTGAAATGAGGGTTTTTCAGAGGTTATGCTTGGTTGTAGAAAGATGACAATTTCAAAACACATTTTACAGGTGTCACCAGAAAAGCTTGTTTCTTGAAATGAATGAGAAGACTGGAGAGAGAGAGAGAGAGAGAGAGAGAGAGAGAGAGAGAGAGAGAGAGAGAGAGAGAGAGAGAGAGAGAGAGACTTAGAGAAATACTTAAAAGTCATTTGCAAAATAACATAGGTAGATTTTTTAGCTGCCTCATATTTCAGGTTGAATTACCAGTTTGCCAAGACACCTGAAAGTTTATCTTTATTTAGCTGTATGAATAAAAACAGCATTAGTAACCAGACCTTCACAGACCATTCAGGAGGTCAATGAATCTTCTAACTGGATAAAACTTAGAATTTATGCATATGCTTTACTGCAAATAAAGTTCATAGCTTTCATCATATACTCAACAATGTCTCTGAACAAGGTTAAAAGCTTCCATTATCTTATTATCCTACAAAATTCTATGTAACAACCACTCCAGAACTCAGTGACCGAAACTGCTATTGTGTTTCTCATGTACATCTTAGTAGTTAGCCAGATAGTTTCTACTGCTTCCCACTGGCCGTGGCTGAATGCTGCTCCATGTCTAGAGTTTAGTAGCTTATACTGGATACATTGTGCATCCTTTTCAGCTCAAGGAATTTTCAATATACCAGTTTTGAGGGGACAGCAGAATATGAGAGTGAAAGCCTAAGACAACAAGGACACTTCGTGTTTCTAATCAGAAGTGACAGCTGGCCTTCCATTGGTCCAAAGTGAAGAATCACCAAGATCAAGACGAGAACACTGCACCTTTAAGTTAGAAGAGTGAAAAATTACAAATCACAGTCAAAATAGCCAAGGGAAATGAGATCTTGCTTGCATATTCTTTTTGTTGTTACTGTGTCAAGGTCTCATGTACAGAAGCTTCCACTCCAGCTTGCTTTGTTGCTGAGCTAACCTTGAGCTTCTGATCCTCCTACTTCCACTTTCCAGGTGCTGGATTACACTTAGTTTATACTGTTGTGTGGAACAGGGCATCATACAAATTAGGGAAGCACTCTACCAACTATATCCCTATCTATTCATTTGTATATTTATGGCTTTTAATTTTCCTTCTTTATCTTGTGGTACTATAAGTGTGGAGTTGGGACCTTGTGACTGTTGAATACAGCCAGTTCTCCGGTTCTTGCAGCACTCCCTCCCAGGAATCTCCCTCCTGATCTTCCTGATTTGAGCAATGCTAGCATGAGACATTGTAATTTGTCTTATAAATGAACTTGACAATAATCAACCTCATGGCTTGTAAGGATGAAATGGTTTTTCCCTAACTGAGTTTCTTTTCCCATCTGATAGTTATAGTGACGTCTTAAGTAGAAATTAAAGAACCTCGACACATAACAAATCTGTAAAGACATGTCTACCCGTAGCAGTGTGATTTCAGATTCTCAGCAGCTAGACAGTCTCTGGACTATCACTAAAGGGTAAACTCCAGCTGGGGAAAAGGACATGAAAATAAGAAGGAGACTACTAGGAAATAGGGAGGGGAATGGGATAGGATATGAAGGGGCAATAGTGAGACTAGATATGATCAAATTACATTATACTTTGTATGAGAATGTCCTTTGTAAAATTAATATACTAGAATTAAAATAAACACATAAACAGAAAGTCCAGAGTATATTATCTTTCCATTTTCAGAACACCTTAACCACAAAGTATCATATTTTAAATCTTTTGAAAATGCAAACAGTGAGATGATCTACATACAAAATCAGTAAATTTTGTATACTCCTGCCAACAGGAGAAAAGCTCATCTGTCTATAGAGCTAGAGATTCCCCAAAATCACATTGAGAGGCACTTCAATCAAAACTCTGTATAGGAAAGTTTCTCATGTTCAGATGCATTTTAAAATATTTTCTTTCATTTTTTCATCTTTTCTTGAAGAACAATATATGTATGTTGGAAAACACTCTTTCTTTTAAGAAAGACATGCAACTAAATAAAATAAAATAATATATATAATATTTTATTTGCTTTACTTTATTTAAATTGCGTATATATAATTGAAATCTTTTTTCTGCCTCTAGCCTCTCCCAGGTACACTCCCTAGATAGCATGTTTTTCTTTTATTATTATTGTTACCTATAAAGGTATATGTACACACATATAAATATAAACTGCTGAGTTTGTTTTTGTTGTTTGGGTGTATATGATTTCAGGGTTGAGCATTTTACATTAGATAACCAATAAAAGGCCTCTATGGGAGATGCGGACTCTTATTAGTTACCCAATATAGATACTTTTCTCAGTAGCCATTAGTTACCTGTAGTTCTTTTTCCAAGGGTAAGGCCATGAAATTCACCCCTTTCCATTGATTCCAAAGGTTAATATTTCCATTGATGTTTACCATTGTTCTGGCCTTTAAGCAACCATTTCTGGGAGGCATTGTTTCATGATAGACTTCTTGGTACGTTGACTCATAATCTTTCTCTTCCTTCTTCTATGATGTTTCCTGAGTCAAAGGTGCAAAAAAATGTGATGTGGAGGTGCAGTATGAATAATAAAAACCCAGAGTCAGATATTGGGGTTCAACCCCAAAACCAGAAAAGCAAAGCAGCCAAGCCACTAGAGAAGTCTTATCTCTACCAAGAATGGGCAACCATAGACTAAGCAAACAGCACCTTTCTCCTCTCATTTTATATTCCCTCTAGTGCTGGGATTAAAGACATATGACTCTAGTACTGGGATTAAAGGTATAGACTTTGTGTTTAAATCCTGATATCCTAGCTCAGCTACTCTGTGACTTAATGTTAGCTTATTCCTCCAAAGTTTTACTCATGCAGATCACGAAGAATCATATATTTAATATCTCATGGCCAACATACTGCCACAATGTATGAATTTAAAAACTGCTTAATAATAAACATCTGTATCTACTAGTCTTGCTTGTGTAAAGAGACTATAAAAATGAATGTAACTTGTTGAACTAAAATGAGAGTTGAGTGTACTTCCCAGAGAAGCCTTTTACCCCTGGGTGACAGCACACGCACTAAATGACATTCTACTGAAGTGACATTCTCACAGTAGTTTGTCAATAACTGCTTGCTTCCAAGCTCTAACCAAAGGCTGAAAGTGTGGAATTGGTCAAGTAGGTTATTTTACAGAGAGTCCCAAGAGGGGCTGGTTTTATCAAGGTTTGGATGGGAACAAGAAGAGATTTTGCCACTTTATTATTCACCTTTCTCGTTTGACTGTATCTCGATAGATGTACCTGGATTTGTCTGCTGTCTTAGTTAGTGTTCTATTTCTGTGAAGAGACACCAGTACCATAAAAGAACTTCACTAGGGCTTGATTACAATTTTAGAGGTTTAAGTCCATTGTCATGCTGAGGATCATGGTTGGATGCAGGGAGACATGGAGCCTCTGGGGGCCATTCAGATTAATCACAGATAAAATTTAGTGGTGAGATCAATAGGCAGGAAATAACTAGAACTGTGATTACGTCTGGCAAAAGTTGTGCTGGACAAAGTAGGTGACGTATGAGTGGATAGATAACCATCACTAAAAGTTTTTAAAAAGAATCAAATCTAGAGAAAAACTTAAGCATATTTTTTTAAAAAAAAAATTAGTGTATTAATTACCCTTAAGGGTTGACCCCAGGCCCAGTAGTAGATGAGCAGCCAAAAAAATGAACTCAATGGAATTTTTGTAGACTTTTTGTCACACATTGTTTGGCTTGGTTATTGTTTTCTCTTACTATATATTATGGCTTCTGACTTTGTGCTTTATGTTTATTTATTTTGTGTGTTTCTTGTTTTTTTTTTTTTTTAATTCTGGTTTAATTTCTGTTTGCCTGCTTTCTAAAGGGATAGAAAGAAAGGATGTGGAGTTAGGTGACCATCAAGGTGGTAAGGATGTAGGAGGAGTTAGACATCATGATTTGATTAAAAATTAATTTTAATAAGAATAGGAACTCAGGACCGCGAGGGGTACACCCATACACTGAGGCAAGGGGGATGTTCTATCTGGAACTCATCAAGGCCAGCTGGCCTGGGTCTGAAAAAGCCGGGGTTAAAACCGGTCTCGCTGAACATAGTGGACAATGAGGACTACTGAGACCTCAAGAACAATGGCAATGGGTTTTTGATCCTACTGTACCTATTGGTTTTGTGGGAGCCTAGGCAGTTTTGTGGATGCTAACCTTACTAGACCTGGATGGAGGTGGGTGGTCCTTGGACTTCCCACAGGGCAGGGAACCCTGATTGCTCTTTGGGCTGACAAGGGAGGGGAACTTGATTGGGGGAGGGAGAGGGAAAGGGGAGGCGGCGGTGGGGAAGAGACAGAAATCTTCAATAAATAAATAAATAAATAAGAATATATATCATATTGTATTTTATAATAAATTTATTTTAAATTAAAAATAACTAAAACATTTTAAACTGACTGAAATCTTGGTAATCTTACCAGGACTTTAACGAGAGCTGAGGTATGAAGTAAGAAAGCCATCTTAAACTGAAACACAATGACAAACAACAACTAAACAAGAAAATCTTTAAACAGCAACAACAGATAAGAAACCCAGCAGACTGTGACCAGACAGGAACATGGAGCAATTACAAAGATTCATGTTCCAAATGGGTAAGAAAGAGAGTACGAAGCAGAAAGAAAGTGGCGAGCAGTCTCAGACCACAGAGAAAGCAGTTTTAGTTAGAGTCACATCATAGTCAGTTTCAAAAATGTCAAAGGGATTTTCTTGAAAGAAATGGAAGAAAAGTGTTCTTATTAATAGAGAAACAGAGATCAGAATTACAGTGAATTTCTTGTCAGGATATATGAAGGCAAGAAGAGATTGGAGTGGGCTGTTTAATTTACAGAAAAGAAAATCCATAAACTTAAAATTCTGTATTGGATAAAAAACATTGAAAGTTGATGGAAAAAAGCAAGGATTTTTATTTTTTTGGAGCTCAACAAGAGGACAAAAGTAAAAATAGACAAGTGTGATTATCTCAAGCAGAAAATTTTCTGCACTGCAAAGAAAAACTCCTGAGTGAGGAGATGCCACCTTAAAAACAGGGAACTGTGTGCAAACTTTACATCTGACAAGTGGTTGATATTTATAGAAACTTCAGACGCTGAATAGGAAAAAATCCAATTGAATATAAAAAAAATTCATCTAAACACTTACGTCTCCAAATAATACCCACAAATGACCAACAGAAATGGTACAGTAGCTAATAGCTAATCACCAGGTAAACACAAATCAAAAGCACAATGAGGTATTAATTAATGAATTAATTTGTTATATAAAATATCTAAAAATTAATGAAAAATATTTCAAGGACTTAGGGAGGAGTAAGCACTGCTTGTAGAGATGTAATTTGTTGCAGTTATTATGAAAAATAATATGTAGATTCCTCAAAAAGTCCAGAATTACCACTAGGTACATAATATCTATAAGAAATAAAACCACCTTCTCTAAGAGACATCTGTACTTCTGTGTTTGTTATATTCTTCACAACAGCCAAGAAATAGAAGTTGTCTAAGTGTTGATCAATTGATGAATGGGTAAAATGTGGAACACATACATAATGAAAAACTACTAAGCCACACACTGAATGAAACCATGCAGCAGTCGAGAAGAACTGGAGATTCTTCAGCAAAATCAGCCAGACATGGAATAGCAGGTAGTGCCTCATCTCATTCACACGTTCAGTCCCAAAGGCTTGATAGTGTGGATTTGAGAGAAGAATGGTAAGTATTGAGGCTAGAGGAGAGAAAGGGGGGAGAAATAAGGGGAGTTTAATCAATGCATATGAAGTTACAGTTAGATAGGACTAGAGCACTGGTGTGCAGTTTTATGGGGTGAGGATAGATAATAAGAACGAAGAATGCACTATACTTTGTGAAAGTGTGGAACAAAGAATTGTTCAAGTTTCATCACACATTTTATCATAAATTATCAGTGTATGAGGAGGTGAATATGTTGACTTGATTTGAACAATTTTTATGTCAAATAGCATATGATATCCCACTAGTATGCATAAAATAGATTTTGGTTAAAAAGTTGAGGTGACATAGTCTTTCTTAGATCAATGGAAAATGAAGGAATTCACCACCAGCAAATCTGCCCTGGGGGGAAGCATCATTAACGTTACTTACAAAGAATGAAAGTGATGCAATCAGAAAATGGACAAACATGGGGAAAGAGCATCTGGAGTAATGGCAGAAGGTAAAAGAAAGTATTTTCTTTTTTTTTTCTTTTTTTTTTATTTTATTGAGAATAAGAAAAAAAAGTTTCCGCCTCCTCCCAGCCTCCCATTTCCCTCCCCCTCCCCCACTCTTCTCCCCCTCCTCCCTCTCTTCTCCCCCTCCCCCCCACTCCTCTCCCCCTCCCTCTCCTATCCAAAGAGCAGTCATGGTTCCCTGTCCTGTGGAAAGTCCAAGGTCCTCCCCCCTCCCTCCATGTCTAGGAAGGTTAACATCCAAACTGGCTAGGCTCCCACCAAGCCAGAACATGAAGTAGGATCAAAACCCCTTGCCATTGACCTTGGCTTCTCATCAGTCCTCATTGTTCGCCATGATCAGAGAGTCCGGTTTTATCCCATGCTGTTCCAGTCACAGTCCAGCTGGCTTTGGTGAGCTCCCAATAGATCAGCCCCACTGTCTCAGTGGGTGGGTGCACCCCCCGTGGTCCTGACATCCTTGCTCGTGTTCTCCCTCCATCTGCTTCTCATTGTGACCTTGGGAGCTCAGTCCAGTGCTCCAGTGTGGGTCTCTGTCTCTATCTCCATCCATCACCAGATGAAGGTTCTATGGTGATATGAAAGATATTCGTCAGTAATGCTATAGGATAGGGTCAGTTCAGGTTCCCTATCCTCAGCTTCCCAAGGGACTAACTGGGGACATCGTCTTCTAGCCATAAATAAAGGTCACGGAGTGTATACCTGGTGAACCTAAAGAAGCTAAAGAAGAAGGTGAACCCAAGAAAAAACATATAGTTATCCTCTTGGCTAAGGGAAGTAGATAAAATTGCCGGGGACAAAATTGGGATCTTGGGGGTGGGGTGGGTTGGGGATAAGGGGGGACAGGGAGAGAAAAGTAAGAAGGGGAGGATTGGGGGAACTTGAGGAAACAGGAAGATTGGGATAAAGGAAGGTTGGATAGGGGAGCAGGGAAGCACACATCTTAGTTAAAAGAGCCACCTTAGTGTTGGCAAGAGACTGGAACCTAGAGTGGCTCCCAGAAAGTATTTTCTTTATCATTAATTGTTTTAAGATATAGTTGTTTAAAGAAAACACAGTGTAGTTAGTAGTCATGGTGTAGGTATAAGTGAAATGAGTGGATGTAAACCGCTTTGGGTGGGTTACTCAGCCTAGGGGTTGTAACCCACCCTGAAGTCAGTTATTCCAGGGTCCCAGAGAGGTACTATCTGGAAGATAATGGGCTAAGAGAGAAGAAGGAGGCCAGGCAGATTTGTCGAAGCCTCCGTTTATTAGAGTGTGGTTACAGCTTATATAGGATGAGGAATTTGGGGGGGCGGGCAGGAACCTGGGCTTTTGCCACGTGGTTCACGTTGGTCACGTGGTTCACGTTGGTCACATAGGCCAGGAGGTTATGTTCAGTCAGGTCATGTAGGCCAGGTGTTCACAAGTTGACACACCTAGTTCTCTAGATAGTTTGGAATGTGGGGCGGGTTCCGCTAACAGATATCTTTCTATTAACAGCTAATTTGGGTGTGGGGTAGGCTCTGTCAATAGAACAGTTTCTCAGTATAATTAGGGGTGTGGGGTTCTCTGCAGACTCCCCAGGGCGATGGTTCCTGTAATAATTTTGGGAGGAAATTGGCTCCTGACAAGTGGAGACAATAAGACAGATTTATAAAATGTTGCCCTCATTTTGCTTTCTGTTTCTGTGATAAACACTGATCACTTTTGGGTCAGAATCCATAATGAAGGGAAGCCAAGGAAGAAACCTGGAGACAGGAAGTGAAAGTACAGAGCCTAGAGGAATGCTGCTTCCTGGCTTGATCCCTCTGGCTTGTCCAGCTACTTTTCTTGTAAAGCCCAGATGAACTTGTCTAGGAATGAGACACCCACGGTGGGTTGGCTCCTCCCACATCAATTAGAAATCAATAAAATGGTCAACAGTCCCACCTACATGCCAATATGACAGAGTCAAGTTCTCTACTGAGGGTCCTTTATTGATATGCCAAGTTGACAACTAAGACTAACCATCACAAATGTCTTCCTTACAGAAGAAGAGTTACTTTAAGGTGGTCTTTAATTGGCTGAGAAACATATGTTGAAAGGTTATGGAGATTTCTCAGTGGGTAAGTTACCTGTTCTGAAAATATAAGTAAAATGTGAGAACCAAAGTATGGATTTCCAGAACCCACATAAATGCTGATGAATGTGGTGGTCCACCTGTAATCCCAGTGTTTTGGGGTACATGTACTAAGAACTGTTATTTTCTAGTAGGTTTACTCTTTTATTTATGCAACATATTTTCATATGTATCTTATATTTGTTCTAGGTGGAATTGCATTAGCTTTCGCTTAGTGTTTCTACATCATACTGTCACATAGCTGCTGCACTGACAACCAGTGCACTCCCTCCAGCACCTGGCTAGGTAGTCTGCCCACATTAGCCAGCACTAGGTTGATGTGAGAGACTTTGTATCATTATACAGAGAGCAACTGAGGAAGACAACTAGCATCAACTTCTGGCTTCCACACTCACTCAATACATGTGCACCTCAGCACACATAAACATATAGATGAACACACAAAGCACACACAAACATATTGGAAATATATAGCCACTTCTAAAAGTTTTAGAGGGTACAGCTAATATGCTGGATATTTTATCTATCCTTAGATAAAATGTAATTACATGACATATTTTGTATAACAATAAAAAGCAGAAAGAGAATATACAGGAGAAATACATAATAATACAATAAATAGAAAGCAGCTACAAATATGTTAGATATAAAATTAAGTATAGCAATTGTCACCTTGATGAAAAATGCTTTAAATATTATAATCAAAGAGCAGATAATTTTATGGCTTCTGGGGTCAGGGTTTTATTTCAATTGTTCAATTGTGTACTCTTAAGCAAGCTACTTTCCTTTCCTGAGTCTTAACAAACAGGATGAATGAAGTATCAAATATTGAAATTCGTATAATATCTACTACATAGGTGTCAGAAGATTAGAATTCTTCATGTAGATAGGAAGGGTTATTACTGTTTTCAGGAAAGCCCCTTTTCAGTGGCATATTGACACCTGGTGACTGATTTCAGCATCAGGTCAGAGATTATGCATCTTCAATATGGCTTCTTTGTTTAAATTATCCCTGGGTAACTGGGGAGAAATATCTTTGCCTAACAATCTGCTGTTCACCATACTAAGTTCTTAGCCTTTGATAAATATTGAATGTGTTCCTAAACTGTTCAAGGTGTCACTCAGTATACCTGGCCTCAGCTAATAATGTTTTTCTAGTTAGCTTTCATGGTCATTATAAGATACAAAAACCTGAATAGAAATTTCATTTCCCATAGTCCTTGAGGCTGGACTGAAAAGATCACAGTGACAGTGAGACCCATTTACTGTGTCCTCAGGAGCCTTCCTGTGCAAGTGTTTCAGAGAGAATGAACAGGAGATAAGGGAATGAGAGAAAGTGGGGACATTTTGGTGTCTTACACACAGAGACAGACACACACACACAGACAGATAGGCACACACACACACACACAATAAGTCTTATCCTGTCAGTGCCGCAATTGTGTATGCTTACTGAAAATTTAATATTTTCTTAAAGGTATTTCCTTTAGAAGTTAGGACACACTGAAATTTATTATGATTTCCATGTGTGGATTTTACAGGAACACAATGCCATATGTAACAAACCCTGCAACAGGGCTGTTGTTTTCATTCTCACTATCTTTATCCAAACTTGATCAGGGCAATGTATCTATAGTCATCATTTTTTTTCTAAAAACTCCATATTTTTGAGGGGAGGATCTACAGTTGTATTCCTCTTCTGAAATTATGCCAAATGACAGTCAGAAGGAACTAATGAATTGTGGCAATGGGACTGCCCTAGAGTGGGAGGCTTTGTGAGTTCCAGTTGCATAATTTCTCCTAATGACAATAAACCTTTGATCCCATGAACCTTCAGCATCTGTTAGGTTACTTGAATTTGGTCTTGTGAATGTCTTGGTTCCCTTTAAGTGTGTTCTAAAGGCTAAGAACCTTTCTTCCTGTCTTTGTATGGCCTTTGGTCTCTCTGCTCCTTGGTTCATTTTACATCATCATCCCCTCTATGGTCTCTTTTGGTATCAAGTGCAATTTGTAGTCTTGTCTGAAGCCACCAGCTCACTTCACAGATGGTGAATTGCAGTTGAGAGTAATGGGCCTATTCGGTTCAGCCCTGAGAGTACATTAGTATCTGATAGCCTATAACTGCTGAACATTAGACATCGTTCTCACTGCTCCAAGGTCATCTGTAGGGCTGCCTGTCTCTCCCCTTCTCACTCCCCTCCATTCCTCTCTTTACCTCCATCAGATGTGAATTATGCCAAAGTCACAAGGCCATTAGGGCCTGTTCTTGGACTGTGGAGCAATGAGTCTTCATTGCTGGTCTGGGTCAGTTTTGCTCCAACAAACTGAGCAGACTGAACACTTGAAAGAGAGCTCAGCTCATGAAACTACAGAGCCAAATGTATCCACTTAGGGCTCCTGGGTCTTGTCATAAGAGGAGTGTCGGCCACATGTTTCAGGAAGCATCATTTCAAATACGAAATCAGAAACCAAGCAGCTGGTGATGCATGTTAACAAACATCTAAAACATCCCTTACTGTGTTTACAACACAGTGCTGCTGACACTGATGCTGCATTCTGGGATGCTATGCTAATTAAATAAAGCAAGGTATGTGCTCGTGGTAAGCAAATATATCTCCTCTTTTGTCTCTCTGTTGCTCTCTCTCTTTTCTTTCTCTCTGTGTCTCTGATACTTCCTCTCCCCACATATTCCTCCTCATCTCTCTCTTCTCTCCCTTCCTGTTCCCTCACTTTTTTGTTTACCAACCCACGATAGTGAGCATTGAGTGGCAGAGATATCTTTCTAGTCTATTCCATATAGATCTGGATTGGTGTTTTCAAAAGCACTTTCTGGTTTTGTTTTTATAGCTTTAAAACACTTTCCCCAAACATCCTTGAATAAAAATGCTAAGATAGAAGGACAGATTGAGAGCCTGGAAACTTGGTGTTTGTCATACCTTTGCTACAAAAAGCAATCTGAGAATTATCATTAATTGGCCTGTGGCTGGCAACTAGTTTAGAAGTATCAAGAGCCTCAGAGATCTGTGGTTACCTGGCAGCATCAAATTTCCCCTGAATTCCTAGGGCCCACTGCTTTGAGCTAGTCAGCTTGGGTTGTGATGAGACCTACGTCTTCCTGCCTGCTCTTGCCTTTCTTCCTGCTTGTCCTCTACTCTTTCCCCTCCCTTCCACTGTCCTTACCATTCTCCTTTTGTTTTATCTGGGGTAGTATTTTGTTGTTGTTGTTTGTTTTTATAATAAAGGTCTCAAGTTTTGCCCTAGAAGGTGATAGAATTGTTGGAGACCTTTAAACAGAAACAAGGTCTGCAAAGGATTCCTCTCCTGCCTGTCTGTCAGCAGAATAGGGTTCCCTGGTAACAGTGTAAAACTCCCTTTGTCTTGAAGGGAGGTGAAGGGAGGGTCAGTAGCTCATTCATTGTGGTTTTTGCTTGATCAGCTTCAATTAACTTGAAGCTGGAACAAGCTTATTCTCTTTGTCTGTGTAACTTAGCCTGTACAGCAGAGAATAGAAAAAAAGAACAGAAAAAGGAGGCAGGCATTCAGTTCAAGAGTTCAGCTCATTTGCGGGGCCAACCTTGCCACCAAGGCTCCTGAAAGGTCCCATCTTGGGTTTCAGAACCTGATGTTGAGGTCTTATAATTTTTAGCAGTGTTTGAACAAAGGCTTCATATTTTTGGTTCATAGAAAACTCTTTGAATATGTTCTTATTCTTGCTTTGGTGATCTTGAGCCCTTGGTATGTGCATGGTTCAAAGAATTTTGCATAAATTTTCACATCCACCAATGCCACTTTCTCGTTCAAATGAGAATGTTGGTTTTCAGTTGCCATCTGCTATTAGAAGCTATGATTTGTCTAGAGCACACAAAGCAAGCTTTTCAGTCAAAAATGTGGAATTTGTAGGTAGAAAAATACCAGGTACCTTTCTGTGCTGTACTTGTCACCTTTGTGGTGTTTAACCATATCATCACTAATTAGCCCAGATATTTTATAGACACAGCTCAGCAAGATGAATGAACTTACTCATGACCACATAACTCATAAGACCTAAAGCTAAGGTCTGAACTTCAATCATATTGCCTTTAAATATAGTCAGACACATTATTTTTCTGAACAATATTGGGATGGGGAAAGTAAAATGACTAGTGGCAAACTGATATAGATAACTGAAAATATACTGGAGGCATACATACACATATACACACACATATATGTTGTAATTTGAGCGGTGGGGCTGCATCCCCAGCACCCCAGCTGCCTGGCTAGCTTATGTCCTGAAATAACAACACACAAACTGTATTCTTTTAAACACTGCTTGGCCCATTAGTTTCAACCTCTTAACCCATTTCAATAATCTATGTATCACCACGAGGTGCGCTTACCAGGAAGATTCTAGTCTACGTCTATCCTGGGTTGGAGTTCATTGCATCTGCCTCAGAGAGCAGAGCTATCGTGTGTGCCCGGGAGAGCGGAGCATGGCGTCTCTGCACTCACTTCCTCTTCCTCCCAGCATTTTGTTCTGTTTACTCCTCCCACCTATGTTTTAACCTATCAGGGCCAAGCAGTTTCTTTATTGCTTAACCAATGAAATCAACAGATTGATATATGACACTCCCACATCACATATACACACCCATGCACACACACACACACACACACACACACACACGGGGGGAGAAAGAGAGAGAGAAAGAGACTCAGAGTAAATCCATTAGTACTAAAATCTGGATGCAATAAGATTTTATAGTCAATTATCTCTGAATCACCAAGAGATACAACCTGGTCTATAAGAGCTAGTTCCAGGACAGGCTCCAAAACCACAGAGAAACCCTGTCTCGAAAAAAAAAAAAAAAAAAAAAAAAAAAGAGTGAACACAGCATTCAGTGCAGGGTGCAAATGAAAGTCTTAGAGATAGGGTCACAAGTCTCACTGTAAAATCTCCTGAACCTCTTACCCATATAGAAGCTGTAGAACAATACAGAGTGAATCTTTATAAGTAGAAGTTGTGGGAGGGATTTTTACTGTGCTATGAATCCCATTCGTCACCACAAGTGAGTTCATTCCTGTCTCCATCCTAGGCTTTACAACTGCTTTCAGTGGTCCAAGATTAGGTAAGACCTGTGCCTCCTGGGACATTATTCTAACTGAGGTGCTGGCTGTAGACCAGAACCAATCCCATGGCCTCATGAACTCAACTCTACTACTATTTTGTCCTGACACCAACCTCAGTGCACAAAATACCAGGAGATTACATCTCATTTATTATGTAAAATTGTTATGCCCATTGACTTCATCCCTGGCTACAGACCCAGAAGAAACCCTGGTCACTCTGATTCAGCCTTTGCAGTATCCTGTTTCCAGTTAGTAATACACACACATAAGGACTGCCCTATTTTGATTTCATTTTCTATGATAAATCCCATGACCAAAAGCCATTAGGGGAGGGATGGTATTATTTGGTTTACACATCTTGGTCACAGTCCATCATTAACTGAATTGATGTCAAGGACTCAACTAGGAGCAGAGACACTCAATATTTGCCCTCAGAAACAATTGAGAAGCTATTTGTCATGTGTACACTTCAGTCAGAAAGGCTACACATTAAATAATTTCATTGATCTTCTCCCATGACTCAGTTGTCCAGAATCCTGGTTGATGAGAGGTTCTTTCTAATTGTGGCAGGTGCTGATGCTCCATAGCAGGTGGTATCTAACACTGCTGGATACTGTGTATTTAGAAAGTGTCATATGCATATAAAATGTGGGAATCTAGAAAGGTGGCCAACAAGGTAGTTAATGACTTAACTCGTGGGTAGACTACAGAGATGTGTCTCAGAGTCATTTCCTGTGGTAGACATTTGGTAGGCCAATTCAGATAACTTCTTTACTAGACTCAAGTTCCCAACCCTGGTTGTTGGAAGCACTGGCTGGTACAGGTTCAGACCTTCTTGGGAATTTTCTTTGGTTGACATGACTACTAACATGTTTAGAACTCCATGCTATGTCTTAGTTGTGACCCCATACTGGTTCTTGATACATATGAAGATTCAAAAGTCTTATAGCTTTGCCTCAAAATCAAGCATGATTATAGATCTCTCTCTCTCTCTCTCTCTCTCTCTCTCTCTCTCTATATATATATATATATATATATATATATATATATTCCCCAAGTGTTCAATCAAATTCTAGATTTCAAAACAATCATGTCTTTTTAATTTATTCTCTTTATTCTGTCCTTTTTAACTTTACCAATTTCCATTTGAGAACATTCTTTCAATAAACCACTTTCACAAAACTGCCTCATATTTTGATTCCAAAAAACCTGTCATACTTGACATGACCAGAAAGACTGGCAATCTAGAGTTCAAGCACTTTCTGGAAAATGGCAAAGAGGACCCCATCTTTAGCTATGGCTAGAATGTTACTAATTCTCATCATGATGCCCTAGTGATGCAATCTCTTTGGTTTTCACCTGTGATAAAGTGATATTTCATGTGGGAGGTAGGAGAGATACTGGTTTGTGCTACATCACTGTAACCTTATTAGATTGATAACTGTATATGTTACAGGACTGAGTGGTGGAACAGGAACAGGAGGGAGAATTAAAAGTTTAGTCTATTGATTACCAACTTGAAGCAAAGGATGAAATTTAAAGGTCCATCATAGAAGCATTTAAAGATATATTAATTTCTGATGATGCATGGTAGTCTTAACGGATGGCTAGAATCCTTTGAGTTTGGTTATAGCATATTTCAATGACAAATATGCGTTTGCTTATGTATTCTTTAGTATTAAAAAGCCACTTGTTCTGAACAAGAATTAGAGCAAGAAGAACCTCTTCACAGACCCAGTCTTTTGCTTCTTTGCTTGAGCCATGCAACTCTTTAGATATCATGTTACTAGAGGTAATTATAGAGAGCAAAGACAACATGTGGTACTGCTGGAAAGCCCCAGCAGAAGAGTTAAACATGTATCCCTAAGGCTCTGGAGTATATTCATGCTATCTGCAAAAAGAAACATACATAATTCAAAAAGTAGCTACTGGCATGATTCTGAGTCCTTGAGGAAACTGGTTATGTAAGTAAGGGCATTAGTTGAGTATGCAGACAGCAGTGCTCATTATGAACCATGTGCAATTAGGCCCTCCAATCATGACTGTTGAATGCATACAGCAGCAGCCATTGCAAGGTGGATTTTATCCTTCCACAACGACACATGAGCATGCTAAAGATCATTGTTGACCACATGAACAGGTGGTTCTGTCTCCTACATCATTTACTGTTATTGCTCTGGTTATCTTCCTATGGTTTATAATTGTAGTCTTATAGAGAGTTCTTATGACCAGTTAACTGGGGAGAAATCCAATAAAAGAACTGTGGTTCGGTTATGCAGCACCCACTTCAGATATAGCAGTGAAATTAAAAGACAGAGAGTGGCCACCCTATTGTTCTCCTCATGAATAAGCTTCTAAAATAGTAGTTAGTAAAAATATCCCCAGTGCAGACTGGAAGAAATCTAGCTTTTTCTTAGCCATTGCATTATGTGAACAAAGAAGTATCGTAAGCTACACAGGCCTAGGTGCTCTGGTGAACCACTTTACTTTTTAATTTAGAGATTAAAAGAAGCAACATTGATTCAAAAGACACACAGTTGAGCCTAAGAAAGCAGGTATGAAGTATGGAAACCCCTGGGTGGCATTTTGATGACTTGCCACACCATCTTCGTCTCAGATTATTTGTTTGTAACCAAGTACACAAGATAAAATGGATAATACACGTTAACCATCAGTTTTTAAACATTACACAATGAGCTCAGAAAAGGTAAAGTTGCAATGGTGGAGACAGAGATTATGTAAGATACTGCTTGTGTTTCCTCCTACCAGGTCTCCTGGGGAACTACATTTGAAGATGTGCTCATTCGCAGAGTGGAGTCGTTTCACATTGTGCTTTCTGTCCACTTGCTTACATCCTCTAGTCCTTATTTTGACTGTATCTTCCTCTGAAGATATATACTGTCTGTATTTTGTATATATGTCTATATGTTGACTGAGGGTTCTGTCATTAGAAATTTGAAGGAGTGTCACACGAGGTGCCACATGTTACTAGGGAAACTGGCATGCCTTCTTGGGAATTCCCAATTTCATTAATAACTGAATTTAGGAACAGACTCAGAACAAAGCTCAAGGACAACTTTCCTAGAGTTTAAGAAAAAGACTCCAGGGTAGGCAATCTGTAAATATCAATATCTTCTTGCAGAAGGAAGGGAGGGAGAAGAGAGAAAACCACACCATTTGTTAGTAGCCACAAAGGAGATGGGGGTGGTGGTGGTGGATTTATAAAGTTACAGAAACAGAACTAGAAAGTCTGGTGCATCCAGGAAAGAATCTCACAAACTTACTTCATTTCCAAAACAAACAAACAAAAGAGGTAATGTGAAAAAATGAAGGAAAAATCACGAATTTCTGAGGTATTCAGAAAAGGTCAGGCTTAATCCAGCTGTGTAGCTGTGGCTCTTAAGCAATGGTGGCAGCAGTGAGCTTTCTGGGTAGGAAAAGTACAGTATCTCACTAGCAGTATAATTATTCCTTTTCTCTCTTTGGTGATGCATAAGGTGAATCCTGAGGGATTGTCCCTTAGCTAAGCAATTGGCCATCCTAGCTGGATTAACTCTTATGTTTATGAGTAGCTTGGGTTACAAGGTCTCCACTCAGGCCAATTTCCAATCTCTTGACAAAGAGTAAAATCTTTCCTTTAATTGGCTTTTAATGTTACCATAACAGTACCACTCTAAATAATGCCCCTCCTTCTTTTGAAGTGAAGCTTCTCTATGGTACAATTCAGGCTTCGATGTCTCTGCAGGGATAGATTGCAGCATTTCATTGCAAGATGTGGCCTACAGTGAGGTGACCATTATCTCTTGAGGATAATATGTCTGCCTGTAAATCAGAGTTACTGGTATCTTTAAAAGGACTCAATTTCTCTCTCTCTCTCTCTCTCTCTCTCTCTCTCTCTCTCTCTCTCTCTCTCCATAAGAGAGCATAAGAAGTGAAAAAATGATAGATGCGATTGTACTTGGTGTTAGCCTTGTACTTCCCTCTAATGATTTGTTACCATGAATATTTTTATTAACTTTTCAAGAATGCAGTGTGAGATTTACTATCAATGAGATGTAATATAGCATGTAGTATATATATATATATATATGTAAATATAGATCTAGAGATAGAAATAGACCTACCAGATTTGTACTTTCTGTGTCTTTGTTTTGTTTTAAACTTTATCACAATTCCCAGACATGTTAGGTCACTGTGAAGCTTCCTCAGAGCAATAGAACATATATCTGCTGAGTATGTAAGTGGTTATTATAAATATCATATTATTTTATCTCTCCATTCTTCAACTGTGCTGTGAATGTTACTGTATGATTCTTTCTTTGGGCTAGTCATGTCTTCAGATATGAACATTTGAAAATAAGAGGCTATCTTTCTTATATCAGCTGTGTAATTAATTAGTCTGGTGAGTGGCATTGTACATATGATAAAACCTTTTTAGATTAAGTAGTAATATAACAATATCACATCAAGCTTTTCTGTTATTGTCCTTGGAATATGCTGACATATTACACATCTAATATTCTATATGAGGTGCAAACTAAAGATTAAAACTACAGTCTGGAACATTTTCAACTTGGAGGTAATATTTGAAACTAAGTAGTATTTCCCTAAGCCAGAGCCATTTGATGTACATTTATATTTGCCCATTTTTATGAATGTATCTGTGTCTTTATGTATCTATATATCTGTCTATGTATCCATCTATCTATCTATGTCTATTCATCCATTCATCACTCTATCTAGCAAGAGAATTTACTTGCAAATAAATGGGCAATAAAAAGAGCAATGCTCTACAGAAACCACTAAAAGATGCTAGACATTAAAGGGTAATTATAAGGTACAAATAAGTATATTTTGCAACAATATAAAACACTAAGCTTACTGAGAAGTTATAACAATTTCCAATATACACGCACATAACAACTCGATTTTAACATCTACAATGGGAAAATGGGCAGAGCTAAAAGGCCTTAGAAAGTAACGATGAAACAGAAAAACAAATAAATAAATGAACACAGAGGTCCTTTTGTGAAGGGCATTTAATATAGGGAGAGAGAACCTCGGGTTCTTTCTGCTGACTCTACTAAGATGAAGGAATCCCTTTTAGAAATGAGGAATTACATAAGAATTGCTTCTCTGATAACTGCTTTTATACCAAACTTAGAGAAGAAATGAAAAACTAAAAATGAGGGCAAAATCAGTAAGGAAGTGCATCCTCAAGGTCAAAAATGACCAAGGGCTCAAAAAGCTGGGGAAACCAGGATGCTGTGTGCCCTGTGTGATTACAGGGTCTTTGCCTGCACCTTTGGCTCCTTCTCACTTGGTCCTTTGCCGAAAGCATTGTTTCTCGGAAAAGATTCAGGACACACTTTTCTGAGGAAGGCCTCCCAGGTCCCAGGGACAGACTTGAGCATATGCATTATCATGATTCATGTAGGTTTGATTCAGCTTGGTACACTGAACTCTGACATGTGTCTGCAGGTGCACCCCCAGCAAGATGGGGCTTTACATTCCCAGCAGTACCACATACCAAGCTTACCTAAAGTCCCTAATGATTAAAGTATTGACTTTATGGATGCCACTCAAAGATTATTTGTTGAATGAGTTTTTAAAAAAGCTATTAAAATAAAAAGAGAGAATCTGAATTGCTAATGCTAAAAAAATAGCAAATACTGTTTCCAGGAGTAATTTTCTGAGGAATTTTGACATGCGCTAGCTGAGGAGGCACAGCACATTCTCTGTGGAATTTTCTTCACTAATCAATCCAACATTCCATTCAGTGTTGTCTTTCTATGTTTTAGGGACAATTTTACTTCTGGATTTAAGTAAACATTTTAATTTGGAAAAACAATCTTTCTGCTTGTTTTGCTGTTTCATCTGGTTTTTAAACGGGGTTGTATGCATATGGAAAGTGTGGTGTCCCAGTCTCCCCTTGCGTGTCTTTGTTCTGTTTTTAATTCTTTTCATGAGGCACTCTGAGCACAGTGCAGATAAGACCCACACATTCCGCAAAGTCCTAAGTACATGTCAGCAGGTGTTGAAGGGCTGTTGGATGAGAAAGTGCCATCACTTCCCGGGTAATTGGAACAAGGCAGAGGACACTGCACACAGCGATTTGACAAAGGATTAACCTGTCTCCTCCACTGTAAAGCTGTAATGGGCTCATTTGTGACTCATGACACTGCTTGTCACCACATGATAGGGCTAACACAGCTTCCAGCACACTTTCCTAGGATCCTCCACCAAAGAGCTCAAAATGAAGATGTGAAGACATGATCTAAAAATTGATCTATTCATAGGACACACATCAAAGTTCCTAGGGGGTGTTTTGCTAAAGACACGGATATGAGTATCAGCCCAGGTGCTTAGTGGTTCATTAAACTCAAGTGAGTTAGAAAAGATCAGACAGCATGCTCCAAGGTCATGTCTTTCCAGTTCACATCCTGTTTTGAATGATTTTCAGGGTTATTTGCGATTGGGGGAAAGCTTGGGGATATTTGCTCATAGGATGTTGGTAAAAAAAAAAAAAGGCTACAGACAGAAGCAGGAACGTGTTTTACTGCTCCTAGATGAAGCCTGACAGTGTGTAAATCTGTTCCCTGACACTGGCTAAAGGTAATGATTATATAGAAACTGACTGATGAAATATGAAAGTATTGTTAAATCCTGGTGAGAAACACTCTGTGGGCAAAAGCATACACTTTCACATTGGAAAAAGTTACCAATGCTTAACTCACCAAAGAAATAATTTAAAATCAGTCATGTATGGTGGTTCATTACAATAATGCCAGTTTTTGAAAGGTTGAGGCAGGGTACTTGCCATGGGTTCAAGGCCAGTCTAAGTATAAAATAAGACCCAATCTCAATAAATACACAGTAACAAATACTCCCAATTCAAATTTATTCATAAGAAAGTATTCAATACAGAATTTAAAATAAAATACCCTTTATCATAAGATTTGTTTTTTTTAAAAACCTCTGCTGTGATAATCAATGTCATAATGACAATCAAAGGAGAATTACAAAACTATTTGTCAAAATTGTTAGTAAATTCTCCCTCAGAGAGTTAGTGCTGTGTCATCAGACACACATGGAAAAAAGCCATTTTAGCACTATGTGGTGGTGCTCTAGCATGAGCTAGCTAAATCCACATAAAACCTGAGAGGGCATGGAAAGGAATTCTAGACACGAAAAGACAAAGTTTGGCCACATTGCTTTTTTTTCGGATGGGCTCTGCTTGCTGGTGGCATGCTGCAGCTTCTTTAAGAGATGTCTTCCTGATTCAGCGGTAGCAGAAAAAAAAAAAAAAAAAAAAAAACAAACAAACAAAAAAAAACAACTGTGCAGTTTCAAAATGGTGGCATCCTGAGCCATGCTGCCAGCATGAACTCTGGCTCTTTCAGGAGGCTGAACACTTGAATGGGGTTCGTGGGCAGCCTGATACAAGTTACTTGGTGGCAGCATGTGGCAACTTCTTACCAAAGTTCAGGTGAAGAGCATGGCTCCCACTCGACAGTCTCAGATGCAGTGAACCGACTTCCGCCATGTTGAATTGGGTGGAGCCAAAAGGCAAAGCAACCTTATTCCTAATAATGCTGGTTTGCATTTAAAGAAGCACTTCTGGACAGAAAAGGATTACAGGTGCACAATAGGACAGATTCAGACATAACAGACCTCTAAATGAGACACAGTGTGTTTAAAAAAATGCTTACAATGCACTTCCTGTTTACTTAGGTAATATTATTTCCTTCTGAGGTCTGGATGGAGTTGAAGAATAGATAGCTATAATTATAGCTTTCCTTAGTTATGATAAAGATAAAATAGATATAAATATTGTAACTGTAATTCTTATCGATACCTGTTTTGTATATGTAACTTTACTATGTTAAAATCAAAACCTTCCTTTTCATTTAGACAGAAAATGGGAGTTCATGTGGGATTCCCCTTTGTACAATGTGATTACCATTGATTAAGAAAGAAACTGCTTTGGGCCTATACAGATCTACATGGGGAAAACTAAACCGAGTGCTGGGAGAAAGAAGGTGGAGTCAGAGACACCATGTAGCTGCCACCAGAAATAGGTGAGTTGGAATCTTGCTGGTAAGCCATAGCCACACAGTGATACACAGATTAATAAAAATGGGTTAAATAAGAATGGGCCAATAAAAAGCTAGAGCTAATAGGCCAAATAGTGATTTAATTAATAGAGTTTCTGTGTGGTTATTTTAAGTCCTGGCAGCTTACATACATCCTTACTTACATAAGGATCATCATAGTCAAAATGCGTGAAATATAGATTTAGAGTGCCATGGAATCATGTAGGAACTTTTTCACTGATAAAAAGACTTAGCACATCCCTTCCATGACATTCCATTCTACACCATAGTATATGTGCACCATAGAAATCACCAAACACCACAAATCACTGCTTTTGTTTCTTTGTTTTTCTAGACAAGTTGCTGAGTGATTACCTATGATGCTACTTTTGTGGGTTTTCTTATTCTTATGATTTTGAGGCATTGCACTGATTAGATGACTTAAATACCATCCTTTCTTCCCTCTCTCTGTCTTTCTCCTTCCTTCCTTCCTTCCTTCCTTCCTTCCTTCCTTCCTTCCTTCCTTCCTTTTTTCCTTCCTTTCTTTTTTCCTTCCTTCCTTTTTTCCTTCCTTCCTTCCTTCCTTCCTTCCTTCCTTCCTTCCTTCCTTCCTTCCTTCCTTCCTTTCTCTCTTTCTCTCTTTCTACCCTTTTTGGGATGAGGTCTAATGTAGCTTTTGTTAGCCTAGAACATACTGTGTAGCCAAGGATGACCTTGAACTTCTGATCATCCTGCATCCACTTTCCAAGTGTCTGGACTACAAGCATACAAGTTCATTCCCAGTTTGTGTCTCAGACACTTTAGTGCTGGCTCAACAGGCTCTTACCCCATGCTGATCACACGTGGATTTGTAAGAGGCATTGACTATGCAAGCTGCTGAACTAATGTATCATCAACAGCTTTCTCAGCTGGGCAGGTGATTGCTCTTCTCTGATTGGCTTGCTATCACCCCTTCTTCATAAAATTAGTTACTTGTTATTCATTCTTTAAGCTCTCAAGACAAATTTTAAGAGAGGAAAGTAATTCACATATTTTAATATGATGTTATACACCTTTGGCATCCCTTCTTCCAAGTAGTATGGAAGAAGACCTCTTGAGTTTGTTGCTAAAGGTAGATATCCCAGGCTATTTGTTGATATTGCCTTAGGTCAGAATACAAGACGTAGCAATAAAAGTGAAGTAGGTTAACTTCTGAATTTCTATGAATAATGGAAGATATTTGGAGATGTCTTCTGAGTGTCTGAATCATGGGGCCTATGAAGATTTTTTTTTTATTGAATGAGAAGACAACAATCTGAAGGTTGACTGAAACAGGAAAGCTATTGACAATTTATACTGGAGAGCATTACACTTGAAATGACCTCATTTTGTCTAAGGAGAGATGTATAGTTGGACACATGGGAAGGGAGCATAATGGTAATGTCTAGTGCATTTTCAGCCTTTTAATATGATTTGTTTTTCTTTATGATAATATATTGCCTTTCTGTTAGTGGGTGCATATATTTTCTCAAGAGCATTTGTGTAAACAGGTTCACTGATATATGAAGATATCTTGAGAAGCCTTAGTAAGCTCTATGAAGATGTCCTTTAATATCACCTGGTCATTGGGAATCCTGATGGCCTTTGGACCTGTTAGATGGAACAGGAAGTGATCCTGAATGCCTTATCATGGTGTATTAGTACCCATCTGTCCTGGACATTCACTTTACCCTCTGTTCTGGTTGAGATGTAAGACAATCTAGAATCTGTCAGGATCATTCATTCTGAACCATAGCAAGAAACGTCATGCTTCACCTTCTGCTATGGGGATACTTCATGACTTCTTGAAGCAATTTAATGAGTGCCTTGCAGAGCCATGGCTAGGTTGCTTCTTTTCCTCCACTAATAGTGCAGAGGAGATATCTGTACTTGTAGAATCTGAGATTCAAGTGAATTATCTTCTATTTGTTGTCCTACATTTATCCCTAAAATATTTCAGTTTGTTATTTAGATAAAATCTCATTGGAGATGACATTTATTTATTGGAAATGAGAAATTTTCTAATGGTAGAAATAGGTTCTATTGTTCAGTTCTTAATTCACATTTCATGATAATTTGAATTAGCAAGTTGTTTCATGGTTTTGACCTAGAATGAGGAACTACAATTATCTGTTTCTTCTCCAGCATCCTTCACTGCTGCCTCTTTTTTATCCAGAACCTGGTGTAATGACTTCTGTATCCCACTTTCTACCAAGCAGGAAGAGAAAAATTTGCTCATGTTATAACTTCAATATCCCAAATCCATGGTTTTTAGTCAGATTCTATTTTTAAACCATGAGCTGTATATTATGTAAAAGGTAGCTTCTGGATTTTGAAAATTCAATTTCTCTTTTGACCAATTCTGCCCTTCAAAACTAATGTATGTTTGTTCATAATAAAATTGTCAGGTATGAGAATTGATGAAAACAGTAGTCTATTTCTTTCTCTTGTATTTCTTGTCTTAACAATATAAATCATTCTCAAAGCAACCAAACTCTTAAAAATTGAGTAAAATGCAGTAATGTATAAAATAAATAGAGGGGAGTATCTATTTGAATTACCTATCATCTATTTCACTAAAATAGAATTTGAAATGGTGGGTTTTAAGCATGTGTGGCAGTGTGCATACTGCACTAATGAATAATTTTTGAAAAATATGTAAGTGTATTTTTGATTGCTGATTGGAAGGATCTACTCAGAGAGAGAGGACTAATCTATGAATAAAACAAATTTAATAACTAAGGTTCCTAGAGACTCAAGGTGATGGATCTTAAGACTTTTTACAAGAGGGTGGGAGATCTCTTCACTGTTAAAACCCAGAAAAATGCTGAAGGTTCTGCAGCACTGTTGCTCAGATCTGTGAGGATTCATGATTTATAGCTTACTCTGTCTGGGTGGGCAAGATATGACAAGGAGAACTATGATCAAGGAGAACTGCAGCCATAGTTTGGTAATTGTGACTCTGAATTAGGCAGTGATTTAGACATGAGGCAGCTATGGAAACTAGTTATTCTTGGGTAAATGCATTCCCCGATGACATTTTGTGGAAGTTTCAAGTATCCTTGAAGTTATAGTTATGTTTTCCCTGCTCTATCACAAATTAAGACACCAAGAAACTTGGTCAGTTGCCACAGTGAACACCAATGAAGGGTCTTTAACCCTTGGATGATCCTGGCTTCATTGTAATTTCATTTTCACTGTTGTTACACACACACACACACACACACACACACACGCACACGCACACGCACACGCACACACACCCTTCCTTCATGAACCTTTCAAAAGCATCAGAAGAAATTCCTAAAAGGTGAGGGGCGGTCTGTTTCTACCATTATTTGAGAAAGAAAACGTGTTCTAGATTTGTGAACATACTAGTCACCTCTTAATGGTCATAAGAGTCTTAAAATTTCATAACTCAGAATCCATTATGCTGCTAACCTCTGCTGTAGGTCAGACTTCACCAGTCTTTTTCTGAGGAGTGTTCTAAAACGAATAAACTGCTTCAGCTATCCATCCCACTTGGGTGAATTCTGTCCTTTGAAATAATAAGATCTAAAGAGAAACCAAATAAAAGGAACAAAATGGCACATGCATGCCTCTTTTACAGCTTAAACATGACTTCTTCAACGTGATTGTGAAACATGATGAGGTTATCTGTCAGTGTGAAAGAGAAGGTAGAAGGAGAAAGTATAGAGAATGAAAATATATTAAATGGTAAGTACAGGTGTTAAGAGGGTACAGGAAATATCAAATACAAGTTCTTAATTTGGTGCTCTTTATAATACGAATGAGTTCTAGTCTGTGTCATTCTTGTGGTGCATAGGAAGAACACTTCCTGGTCAGTAAAGCTGAAGTAACGATTTTCAGATTTCTTCTACTCCGTAGTTCCATTCCGTGTATCTTTGCAAATGTGGAAGACTTGTCATTAGGAGTCACTCACTCTCTGGTCTTTCTAAATCATTGGAGGGATGAACAATACTGTAAGATTTCAATATGGCACAAGCTACTATTCTAATATTCTCTTAGGACCCATGTACTTCTCCAAACTTCCTGTTCCTTTGAGTCTGTTAAATGAAAGTTTTGGAAAATTAATCTGGCGACTTTAAATTTGTTTATTAGTATAACTTTGTCTCTTACAAAAAATGTGCATGGGATTTGGCACTCAGGACAAATGAGAAAAGATCCACTATTGTTCAAGGACAAAATGAGTTTCCGAAGAGATCCCAACCTGGCTATTTATCCTTCCAACTACTGCCATTATACTTAGGGATTTTCAGTACACACTCTGAATCCTTATGTATACCTTTTCTGGCTTTGAAACTCAGGAGCACTTGTAAGGGGCTTATTCTTTGTGATCGCATTGAAGAAGTGATGCTTCGGCAGTAGACAGGACTGCCTGTGCCAGCTTGTCTCTTTACTAGCCCTGGTGTAGTATTCATTTAATTTGTTAGTCTACTCCTCCATTAGCTTTTTCCTATGGAGGGACTGACCAATTTATCCCTGTTTAAAATTTAATCAGACGTTTCACTGCTCATCAACATTTTAACGGGACCATTTAGAGCCATGGAACTCCACACATCTCTGCTTAATTACTGCTAGTTGACAGATGTCACTTTCATTGTCCTCTGTCCCCTCTCCTTCAGCTGCTCAGACTTGTAGGAGAAGCTTATTTTTAAAATAAACCTTAAAACAGAAACACAACCAGAGATTAATGGAGAGACAGTAGCCCGTGACTCTGCCTGATTGGACTCTAGTCATTTGAAGAAGTTAAGGACAGTATCTGGTACCTTTTCAGGGCTTGATGCCCACTCTGTTTTTTCCTTGTACATATTGAAAGGACCTTGGGGAGGAAGAGTGCAGAACAGATGACTGGGTTCCCTCATTGTTTGTGTTTGTCATTCTTTTCTCAAGCTACTGTCTGCTCACACTTGTTCCTTACTGAACTGTGAAATTGGAAATGAGAGTGGAATGCTGCTCTTCCACCACGGACACTTCTCTTGTGATGGAATACAGTGAAGGGAGACTGCTTTTGGAGCTGAAGAAGGGAACGTGGCCAATGACACATACGCATGTCATGCAGCAATGGACTGAATTTATTTGGGCTTATAAAGTCCTGGCTTTTTCCTACTCTGAACGCCACCCCCCATTTACACATAAAGAGAATGTTTTCATGGTTACTCTAAATAATGTTACATGGAAGCTTTAACTGAAAAGTTTCTTCAAAATAAAATATTAGTAGTTCATCACCTTCTCTTTGAAATGGCTACATAAAGAGCAGGTAGTATGTGTTGCTTTGAAAGTATGGAAAGATTCCAAATTCTTGGACTGAACAAATGGGGATTTCTATAGGCTTCCTCTAATCTGACGTTTCAGTCATCCAGTGTCACAGTAATGTTACATCCCAGCAATCATAAAATTTTATGAGTGCCAAACAATAAATGTGTTTGTGAGTTCCAGCTGCTGTCCTGGCTCAGGTAATCTCAGCTGGGCCTGCTAAGGTACCTACAGGGAGTCATCTGCAGCTTGTGGGTGTTTTTGCTGGTTTTGGTAGGGTTTGCTCATACATCTTGCGGGGGGGGGGAATCACTATGGCAACAGTGAGGAAACTTGACTTAGTCTGCATTTCTTTAATTTTTTAACTGGTTAGCACAAATAGTTTTTAGGGATATAGAAGAAGTTAAGAGAGTACATGGAAAAACACAGACACTTTCTCCAATCTCTTATTGATTCATGGTTGTTTAGAGGGTTTGCCAAAGTTAGACACATAGCAATATCCAGAGTCTCAGAGAGCATAATAAAAGAGCAAAAGGATGCCAAAAAATAGAAGGAAGAATGGGGCAAAAGATACTCAAATCCACCTTACCTAAGAATGAAGGAATAAATATTTTTTCACCTAATATCACAGACAAAGCAGGGTATTCATTCTAATAATATTAATTCAGCAATGTTTTAGGGAACCTTTCTCATGCAATAGTGCAAGAAAAAAATCTTAAGAGGAAAATATTTTGGAAAGGAAGTAAATTGAGTTTTTTTTTTTTCATAGACAACAGGTCAAATACATAGAGACCTTTAAGGTATTAGTAGTATTAAAACTGGTTAATAGACTTAGCAAAGTCATAACATCTAAGACCAAAATATAGTAGCTTATGTTTCACATGCTGCAACAAAAACTGTATTTCCTTTATGGTATATGATCTTTACAAAAGACTAAGCATGAGTTGTGTACATTTCTAACTATCTTCTAAATACTAATCCTTGTATCCATAGATAAATGTAGCTCTCATTGCTCATGACAAAACTCCCTTTTGCAGTAAATGGAGACAATTAAAGAAATCTACAACAATAAAAAAATGCAGAGAACAACTGACCATGGAGTTCTTAGCCTCAGATGAAACATATAAAATACAACTCCCCCACCTAAATCTTAAACAACATTGTGGAAGTCAAGGCATTCAGATTATAGGAGTCAGAAGACTGGAATTATGCTGCAAAACTGTATCTTCTTTACATTTCGGGGAAACTTCACCCAGGAATTCTCAACAATATGGTCACCCAAGCTAAGAATTTAATAATAACAAGACAAATTGACATGCCAATGTGGATGCTAAAAATCCACCTCTAGGTGAAGACTTATAAAGGAATCTTTTTTCTTCGAAATATTTTATTAGATATGGTCTAAAATATTTACCTGTGTGAGCTAGTTAGCTTTGCTTTATGGCTGAGGGGTTGTTTATTAGTATTTGTAGTGTCCCCCAGAGGAATACACCTTCTGATAGCAGGCACAATTAGCATTTTAAAGATGTTCAACAAGAATTCACAGAGTTTACTCTACAAATCTGCAACCACTCTATTCAGAAAGTCTCAGTGTTGGGGTGAGCACGTTAGCACAAGGATTGACAGTGATGACATTTCTGGAAGGGAGAGCGTGGTTCTCAGGATAGCTGCTGTGTTGTCAGGCTTCTCTGTGATTCTGGGCAGGAGTGCAGGCATCTGAAGGACCCGTGTCCTCCTGGGCACGTCTGTCCTTGGCTTCACACTTTCTCACTTTGTCTTGATTGCTGATTCAGTCTCAATTCTACCAAAAACCCAAAGAATTCCCGAAGGTTCACAAGCTGGGTCTGCAGTTTCAGGAACAGATTGATAACTTCTTTTTTATTATTATTATTAAAATTTTCCGCCTCCTCCACACCTCCAATTTCTCTCCCCCACTCGCATCCCCCTTCCCCTCCCTCTCCAGTCCAAAGAGCAGTCAGGGTTCCCTGCCCTGTGGAAAGTCCAAGGTCCTCCCCACTCCATCCAGGTTTAGGAAGGTGAGCATCCAAACAGACTAGGCTCCCACAAAGCCAGTGCATGGAGTAAGATTAAAACCCAGTACCATTGTCCTTGGCTTCTCAGTCAGCCCTCATTGCCACGTTCAGAGAGTCCGGTTTGATCCCACGCTTTTTCAGTCCCAGTCCAGCTGTCCTTGGTGAGCTATAATTAGACCAGCCCCACCGTCTAATTGCAGTCTCGACTTCCTTGCTCATGTTCTCCCACCTACTGCTCCTCATTTGGACCTTGGGAGCTCAGTCCATTGCTCCAATGTGGGTGTCTGTCTCTATCTCCATCCATTGACAGATGAAGGTTCTATGGTGATATGCAAGATATTCATCAGTCTGGCTATAGGATTGGGCCATTTCAAGCTCCCTCTCCTCAGCTGACCAAGAAACTAGCTGAGGACATCTCCATGGACACCTGGGAGCCCCTCTAGAGTCAAGTCTCTTGCCAACCCTAAAATGGCTCCCTTAATTAATATA
>NW_026067937.1:14049656-14059082 GCF_014885135.2 Alexandromys fortis | reverse complement strand
CTCCCCGTCCTCCCCTTCTCACTTTTTTTCCTCCCCGTTTCCCCTTACCCCCATTCCATCCCCACCCCCAAGTTCCCAATCTTTGCCCATGAACAATGGAATTTTATTTAACTGCAAAGAAAAATAAAGTTAAGAAAAATCCTAAAAAATGTATGGATCTGAAAAGAATATTACTAAACGATCTGACCTGAACTCAGAAAGAGTTTTTCATAAGTAGACTCCAAACTTCCATCATATACATCAGGGAATGAAGCACGGAGAGATTAAATGAGTTGTCCAAGGTAACCAAGCATGCTACCTTGTAAGCTTGGGGATGAAACTGAGGTCTCATGAGCTTTTTGCTATGATTTCCACCACTGCACTCTCCCCCTACTTCAGGTCTAATAAATATATTGCTGTCAGTGAATGTGTCATATACTGAATGGAGATATTTTTTTCCCTGAATGAATATCAAATGAGGGTCCTATTCTAATGCTGTGTGATGGCTCTAACTATTATTTGTGGTGCTCAGATGAAGCCATATGTGCAGGCTGATAGCATTTCTTTATTTGGGAAAAGGTAGAAAGTAAGTGGGTAGTATTGAAATAGCTCTTGGTAGTAAAATACAATGACAGCCTCATAGAATTTGATTCTGTTTTCAATATTTTATAACAAACTCACTTTAGCCCAAATGAATGGTGGCTCATACAGTTGAAAGATAAATTCTTTCCATAAAGGCTCTTATTCTTTAAGAAATATGGACACGGCCATAAAAACAATTCAGTCTTTTACTTCATCGCCTCCGTTTTCAGCTGGTAATAAATTGTTGACTGAGCCTCAATAGGCACATAATAGGCAGTGGGAAAGCCCTCCATCAAGGAGGAGATTTATCTGTGAGTAGTCTGAGAAACATCTCTTTATGCAATAAATACTAGAAGAGGAAGATACAGGCCAGCAAGGAGCAAGTTGACTATAAAGAGGCATTTTAAGGATAACAGTTAAGCATCAACTTTCAAAAACAAGGAGAATTCCATAATGCACAGTCAATTCTTAAATTGTGCATATGCTCCATTGGATGGGATCTGCTCAACTTAAACAGATATATCTCATAATTCCATAGAGATTTTGTCCACAACGCTTGTCATTATTATACATGGAAGATATGTTGTTATGAAATATAAAAGACTTTGGGTATTTTGGTTTAATTTATTAATTCACCAGTGGTCAGCATATTTCATAGTTTTGTACTTAGTACGTGGCATGTTATTATCCACATGGGTAGAGAATGCCTGAGGTTGCTTTTAGGTGATCATTTGAAAAATGATTAATGCACAGAGGGCTCCACAATTAGTTGCTGATTGCTTTCTGGGACTGACTGATTTCTTACTGAAAGGCTCTTGACTTAGTTTTTGAAGTGGTTCCTTTTAAGACGCTATTTTCTTTGAACTCTTTATTATAGGCTTATGTAATTCTCCCTTCTTTTGAATCTTACTTGTTTCTCTATTTTTCCCTAATGAAGAGATTTGCCTGGAGAGTTGTAGAGGATAGCCCTGGTAGATAAGCAAGCGCCTGCGTAGATTTCACTTTATTTCTTTAAACGTTTGTTCTGTTTTCTGGGAAAGTCAGGATCAAAGTCAGACCTAAAGAATAGAAGATGAAATTATTTTTCACTCAGAGATTTAGTCTGTTTATGGTACATCTTATTTTATAAATAGTTATATTTTAGAAATTGTTTTAGTAATATTTAGAAAATACAACAAGGATATCAGT
This sequence comes from Alexandromys fortis, assembly GCF_014885135.2. NCBI lineage: Eukaryota > Metazoa > Chordata > Mammalia > Rodentia > Cricetidae > Alexandromys > Alexandromys fortis. The sequence goes on along the minus strand of NW_026067937.1, from coordinate 14,057,333 downwards.
GAATTTTAGGCTGCTTGCTCGTTACGATAGTAATTTTTAATAAATAGAAATGTTCTGATATTAGGATGTATAGGATAGGCTTGAACCGTAAAGCTTAACTGATTCACTTATGCTTCACCTACCAACCATCAAGTTCACTTGTGAATTCTTTGATTAAAAATGGAAACACTCAAGAGGACAAGGAAATTGACTTACTGGATAAAACTCCTTGTACTCTCATGCAATCCCAGTTACCTTATTTTTATCCCAAGAGCCCACCATGGAAGAGGACATTGACTCTTGAAAATTGTCCTTTCATTTCACATGTTCACTGTGATGTACATACACACACACATATACACACACATACACACACACCCCACAGAGAGAGAGAGAGAGACCAGACAGGACAGACAGACAGACAGACAGACAGACAGACAGACAGACACAGAATAGAAACAACCAGGGAACTTATAGGAGTTTAGTCTTTTGGATTAATGCAAATAAAGAAAGATCAGTGTAGATCTAGAATTCAAGTTCAGTGACTGCTTAGTATGTGTCTAGCACTCTGGGTAGCAATCTAGATGCAGCATTTCATCTAATCTTGTAAAATATCAAAGCAGACATTGCTATTATCTGTAGTTGATTGTTAAGAGCATGGAGGTTCCACAGGTCACTCACCTTACCACAAAACTGCAACTCCAGCCCACACTTTCGAGATTCCAAAATACCCATCAGAACCTGAACATCATGAAGCATTAGAGCTGAGAGAATCCATGGCTCCAACTACCCTCTGCAGCTTCATTTAGCATCCATGAAAAAAATCTGAATTTTGTTCCCTCTGTATTTCCAGTAATTGAAAATGCACTTGGCATTTAGTTTGTGTTTTACAAATGTTAGCGATTGAATGCATGTATCAGAAAGGATGTTTCTCCTCAGGGGTTTGTGCACTGACCTTGAGTGGCTTCTCATTTCATTTGTTAAAATCACAGACAATAATGTAGAAGTATTCAGAAGGAAAAAGGAGATCAAAAAACCAAGTTAACGTGTTTTTTCCAAACACTAATAACACAACATTAAAATGAAAGCACTGAATATAACAGATGATTTTCTCGTCCTCTAGAGAGTACGATTTTTCATGAAAAGAAGGACAAAACATTTTGTAGCATTTTCATGAAAGAAAAACATATATCATAGGACATAATGGAATTTTTGATAATAGAGTTTTGCCTTCTTATGCCAAAGCTCTCTTACAACATACATTCTTGATGAAGGAAAAAACGCAACAAGCCACAAACAGATCTTTCTGTGAGAGATAAAGCAATTAGGGAATACAAAGAAAAGAAAAGAGAAAGATGCTCCAATAAACTGGGAAAAAATTACAAGTATTATAAGAAAATCAATAAAATCAAGCCCACTCTTGAGGCAAGAAGTCTATTCATGCATTGTTCTGGACTAGCAGATCATTATGTAGGGGTCTCAATTTCCAGAATTAGAGTGGGACTAAACAAAACCACTATGTTAGCAATCAAATACAGCAGAAAAAGCAGCATCTATGCTCTGCAAGGAGCCCACATTTCAAAGTGCCCTTATGCAGCAGGAGAGCCACAGAAATCTGGAAATGAAGGCAACACAGGTGAAACAGGCCGGAACTGGGTTTCTTTCCTTTTACCCAAATATTCTTAATCATTCCAGTCTTAACTTCCTCAATGAGATCATGTTATAAGAAAAAGACCATGTTACAAATGTAGAAAAAAATTGCTTTTCAGAAGTTCAGTTCTCCCTTTGCCTTTAAAATTTCTACTCATCCCTCAAGAATCATGTCAGTTGCCACTGCCTCTGGGTCAGTCTCCCTGTTTCCTTCAGTCAGAGTGGATCTTTGGGGGGGGGCAGAGGTTATGTATTTCTAAGTCTCACCATTGTCAGTCTTTCTACTGATATGAGTTGCTGGCAGTTGTCTTCTTAATTAAGAGCATGTCTTGATTGACAAAAGCAGCAGAGCGGCGTACGGCCAAGGGATGTTTTCTGAAGACGAATAAAGGAATAGAACATTTACCTTAACCGAACACCCACTTACTGTTCTCATCTTCTCTTTCTTCAATCCTAAAGCAACCTGAGAAGGTCATTCATCATTGATCCATCTCAATGATTATTGATATACTCATTGCTTGAAATCTCTTGGTACTTATTAGCTAGCTCTTGGTACTAGAGGCTTTATCTAAGGAACCCAGACCACGTCTCCCAACAACATGGGGTGTTGAGGGTTTTCCACATAAATAAACTATCTGATAGGAGGCCTGCTCTTGAGTATCTTCTAGTTACCACACACCTGTGTTTCCAACCCTCTTCCTTTGGTTCAGGAGACTTTCTTATGGTCTCTTTACTTCTCCTCTAGCCTGTGCGTATAACCCAGTTCCTTGCCTCTAGAAACCTTGGCTTTAAATGGAAATAAAATATGACTTCTTTATGGGGCTCTCTGAAGCTTATAATATAGGCTCTAATGCTTCATGGATTCTTTCTGAAGGTGAGTGTGATATGTCTATTTCTTTCTTATTCTGGAGAAGTGAAACACATCATACATGGATAAATTGTTCTATAAATTTCATGATATTCTATGTTGTGACAGCAAAACCTTTCAGATCCTCTGGATACATATTTACTGTATATCTAATATGTCAAACACAATAACGAGGAAGATACTTTTTAAAACAAACAAATTTATCATTTGATATGTAAGGGACACAATCCTCTCAGTGGTCACATTCCATAGTTGTGATAGTCTATGAGTGACTCTACTTTTAAGAGGAGTCTCACTTTTCTCCTTGATGTTACTGCTTCCCTTTTACACACTAGCACACACATAAACACAGGTGCAAGTGTGTACCATCTGTGATAGGGAAGTCATTTAGACATTCTTTAGTCTCAGTGATGCCAAGAGCAGTGGGTGTTCCTCATATCTTTCTTTTCAGTTGATTTCAACTCTTTACTCTTCTATAGCACAACTGGGAGACATTAGTGTCCACAGACACATGCTGGGTGCAGAGACTAGCTCCAGATGCTGCTATAATGTCTAGTTCACTCAGGCAGAAATATTCCTTATTAAGACAAAATTCTGCCAGCATTGATGCTTACCTGGATTATCCTACTGTGTGATATTTAAATATTCTTCCATTGGGGCCAAGTTCTAACATTATAACACTCCAGGAGTAGTTATTTAATTGTGTATTTTTAAAAGTACAAAATAATGTGTTTGAGTTGCCAATTTTTCTCTCCCTGTTCTGAATTTCCTTCCCAAATTTGAAATGAGCATTTTATAGATGTAAGAATGAATGTCAACTATAAACAAATGACTTGGTTGAAGTCATTATATCAGAATAATTTCTCTGTTGAATGAACTCATTTGCTTTCCATCACCGCATTATGTAGGTACTGTTATCTTTCACTTTATTTGTAAGTAAAGTGAACTTGTGCCCTGGATGCTTGATCCCAAGGTCAACAGAGTAGATTCATGATGGAATTAAACATTCTTGTCCCAACACCCATGCCTTTAAGCATGAAATCATCCTGGCCTAGAATGGGCACAACATCTTAAATGATCTTCAGTGCAGTTCTGATTTAAAGCATCAGTTGCCTTCCTAGACAAGAGCATCTCCTCCATTTCTTTGTTTACATGATTGGCACCAGTCTCATCGGTACCTATTTCAGAGGTACTTTTTAGAGTTACATAACATTGTTACTGTATAGCATGGGTCTAAAGAATCTATAGAATCTATCTGTATTATCTTTATTCATGAACTCCACAAATATTAATCACCTGCTCTGCAAAATGCCTGCTGCTTATTATTTATCATGAACTCATTCATTTTATATTACTATTCTAACAACTCACCACAAACTCTATAACTTAAATTGGCATGTCTGTTAACTCAGAGTCCTGGGTTTCAGAAGTCTAAATCATTCACACAGAGATGGAATCAAGGTATCAACAAAGTAATGTTTTCTCTAAAGGGCCCTGCTTTCCCTTTCAACTTCTCAAGTCTGCCCACATTCCTAAGCTCATGGGTCCTTTCATGTAAACTCAAGAGTGGCAGCAATTTTCTCGCATACTTTGTCTGCTACTCGGTGACTCATCTTTCTCCTTCAGTGTCTTTATTGAGCAAAATATAAACTTTATTCCTTCTACACATTTAATTCTTTGATAACAAGTCATTGTTTTCAGAGATACTTGGTATCAAGGCAAAGGGGTCTGCTATTCTTATTACCACAGGCAAAAGATGGCTTCACTCCACTGCCTATTCCTGCATGGCAATAGCTAATGCCACAAAGTCACCCATAATGTGTCTTTGATTTGTACTTCAGCAGCTAAAGAATCCAATTTGTTCACTGCAGAGATTTCTGCACCTGTGTTCATCATGGCATTATTTGAATTATTTAAATTATGGTATCAACCTAGGTGCCCATCAACAAATGAACTTGATCAATCCATAAAGAAAAATAAAATCATATAATTCTCAGAAAAGTGAATCAAACTGGTAATGATCATGTTAGGTGAAATAAAACTGGACTTAGAAAACACCGCGTTTGTTTATTCTCATGTGAGGAAGCTAGAAATGGTGGTAGAGATGGGAGACCACAGAAGTTGAAGGGGCAATATTGGAGATATAGAAGGAAAATATGAAAAAAGGGAAGGAAGAGTGATAATAAAAACTAACCCAGTGAATATACCAAAAATACATTGAGCATATATAGAAATCACATATGAAATGTCATACTTGGTCAAGTAGTCAATATACATGAGTAAAGTATTAAAATAAAAATAAAAACCATCTTGATACTCTCCTGTCTTCTCTGCTCTCTTCCAGTCCAGGTTGTATGCATTATTCTGTCCTGACACTTCAGCTGGATCTTTAGAACCTATTCCCTGTGGTGGGATGTCTTGTACAGCCTTGATGCAAAGAGGAGGATCTTGATCCTGCCGCAACTTGATATGGCATGCTTTGTTGACTCCCATGCAAGACCTTCTACCTTCTGAATGGAGATGGGGGAGATGGGAGAGGAGTGGATGGAAAGTAGAGAGCAGGTGAGTGTGTGGGAGTGGGAGAAGAGGAGGGAGGGGAAACTGTGGTTAATATGTAAAATAAATAAATAAATAATTTTTAAAAAAGAAAAAATAGAAAATGTTCTATGAATTAGCCTATAGCCTGACCTTATGGAGGCATTGTCTTAGTTGAGATTTCCTCCTCTTAGATGTCTCTAGCTTGTGTCAAGTTAACATATAATTAACCAGCACACCGGACTAGGCTAATACATTCTTCTCCCTGCTAGAGTGACAGGAATCATTTCTTCTTCCTGCTTCACTATTTCCTATTTAGTGTGACTAAAGTCATCCATGGGTCTTAGAGGACCTTAACTACTTAGAGCCTAGAGCCTGGGGCTATAGTGTTGGGAATGTAGTTGAAAATTTTGATTTTACATGAGCACATGAGTATTCTTAAGCAAGGCTTATTGGCAACTGCTGAACTTTCTTAGCTTATGGAATATTAAAGAATCTGACTTAAACTATTCATTAATTTATTTATTTTATTTATTAAAGATTTCTGCCTCCTCCCCTCCACTGCCTCCCATTTCCCTCCCCCTCCCTAGATCAAGAACCCCTCCCTCATCAGCCCTAAGAGCAATCAGGGTTCCCTGTCCTGTGGGAAGTCCAAGGACAACCCACCTCCAAACAGGTCTAGTAAGGTGAGCTTCCAAACTGCCTAGGCTCCCCCAAAGCCAGTACGTGCAGTAGGATCAAAAACCCTTTGCCATTGTTCTTGAGTTCTCAGTAGTCCCCATTGTCCACTATGTTCAGCAAATCCAGTTTTATCCCATGCTTTTTTAGACCCAGGCCAGCTGGCCTTGGTGAGTTCCCGATAGAACATCCCCATTGTCTCAGTGTGTGGGTGCACCCCTCAGCGGTCCTGAGTTCCTTGCTCGTGCTCTCCCTCCTTCTGCTCCTGATTTGGACCTTGAGATTTCTGTCCGGTGCTCCAATGTGGGTCTCTGTCTCTGTCTCCTTTCATCTCCTGATGAAGGTTAATATTCAGGAGGATGCCTATATGTTTTTCTTTGGGTTCACCTTCTTATTTAGCTTCTCTAGGATCGTGAATTATAGGTTCAATGTCCTTTATTTATGGCTAGAAACCAAATATGAGTGAGTACATCCATGATCCTCTTTTTGGGTCTGGCTTATCTCACTCAGGATAGTGTTTTCTATTTCCATTCATTTGTATGCAAAATTCAAGAAGTCCTTGTTTTTTACTGCTGAGTAGTACACTAATATGTATATATTCCACACTTTTTTTATCCACTCTTCCATTGAAGGACATCTAGGTTGTTTCCAGGTTCTGGCTATTACAAACAATGCTGCTATGAACATAGTTGAGCATATACTTTTGTTGTATGATAGGGCCTCTCTTGGGTATATTCCCAAGAGTGGTATTGCTGGGTCCAGGGGTAGTTTGAACCCGAANATATGATAGGGCATCTCTTGGGTATATTCCCAAGAGTGGTATTGCTGGGTCCAGGGGTAGTTTGAACCCGAATTTCCTGAGAAACTGCCACACTGCTTTCCAGAGTGGTTGCACAAATTTGCATTCCCACCAGCAATGGATGAGTGTACCCCTTTCTCCACAACCTCTCCAGCAAAGGCTATCATTGGTATTTTTGATTTTTGCCATTCTGACAGGTGTAAGATGGTATCTCAAAGTTGTTTTGATTTGCATTTCCCTGATCACTAAGGAGTTTGAGTATGACCTTAAGTGTCTTTCAAACATTTGAACTTCTTCTGTTCAGAATTCTCTGTTCAGCTCAGTGCCCCATTTTATAGTTGGGTTGATTAGCCTTTTACAGTCTAGTTTCTTGAGTTCTTTATATATTCTGGATATCAGCCCTTTGTCAGTTGCAGGGTTGGTGAAGATCTGCTCCCAGTCAGTGGGTTGCCTTTGGGTTTTAGTGACAGTGTCCTTTGCTTTACAGAAACTTCTCATTCTCAGGAGGTCCCATTTATTCAATGAGGCCCTTAATGTCTGCTCTCCTGGGGTTATACTTAGGAAGTGGTCTCCTGTGCCCACATGTTGGAGAGTACTTCCCACTTTCTCTTCTATAAGGTTCAGTGTGTTCCGACTGATATTGAGGTCTTTAATCCATTTGGACTTGAGTTTTGTGCATGGTGATAGATATGGATCTATTTTCATTCTTCTACAGATTGACATCCAGTTTTGCCAGCACAATTTGTTGAAGATGCTCTCTTTTTTCTATTGTATACTTTTAGCTCCTTTATCGAAAATCAGGTGTTCATAGGTTTGTGGGTTAAAGTCAGGGTCTTCTATTTGATTCCATTGGTCGACTTCTCTGTTTTTATGACTATACCAAACTGTTTTCAGTACTGTAACTCTGTAATAGAGTTTGAAGTCAAGGATGATAATGCCTCCAGACGATCCTTTATTGTATAAGATTGTTTTGGCTATCCTGGGGTTTTTTGTTTTTCCACACAAAGTTGATTATTGTCCTCTCAAGATCTGTGAAGAATCTTGATGGGACCTTGATGGGAATTGCATTGAATCTATAAATTGCCTTTGGTAGAATTGCCATTTTTACTATGTTGATCCTCCCAATCCAAGAGCAAGGGAGGTCCTTCCATTTTCTGGTATCCTCATC
>NW_026067937.1:14018254-14048779 GCF_014885135.2 Alexandromys fortis | reverse complement strand
TCTTCTTGGAAGTTCTGGTAGAATTCTGCATTGAAACCATCTGGTCCTGGGCTTTTTTAGAAGGGAGATTTTTGATAACAGTTTCTAGTTCTTGGCAACTAACAGGTCTATTTAGATGATTCACCTGGTCTTGGTTTAGCTTTGGTATATGGTACTTATCTAAAAAAAATGTTCATTTCTTTTGCATTTTCCAGTTTTGTGGCATACAGGCTTTTGTAGTAAGATCTAATGATTCTCTGAATTTCCTCTGTGTCTGTGGTTATGTCCCCCTTTTCATTTCTGATCTTATTTATTTGCGTGTTCTCTCTCTGCCGTTTAATTAGTTTGGATAGGGGTTTGTCGATCTTGTTGATTTTCCCCAAGAACCAACTTTTTGTTTCATTGATTTATCGGACTGTTTTCTGTGTTTCTATTTTGTTTTTCTTTTTTCTTTTTGGTTTTTCGAGACAGGGTTTCTCTGTGGCTTTGGAGACTGTCTTGGAACTAGCTCTTTAGACCAGGCTGGTCTCAAACTCACAGAGATCCGCCTGCCTCTGCCTCCCGAGTGCTGGGATTAAAGGTGTGCACCACCACTGCCTGGCTAGGTTTGGTCTTTTTATTGTGTCCCATATTTCCTGAATATTTTGTGATAAGAATTTGCTGGCTTTGCTGTTTTCTTTGATCAGTGCGTTTATTTTCTCTATGGTGTCTTCTGAATCTGAGATTCTTCTATCTCTTGCATTCTATTGGTTCTGCTTGTTTCTGTAGTCTCTGCTTGTTGACCTAGATTTTCCATATCCCACTGGTCCTCAGTTTGTGTTTTCTTCCTTGCTTCCATTTCAGTTTTCAATTCTTGAACTGTGTTCCATTACCTGTTTGATTGTTTTTTTCTTGGTTTCCCAGGGTATCATTTACGTATTTACTCATTTCTTTAAACTTTTTGTTATACTTCTCATCCATTTCTATAAGGGCGTTTTTTACATGTTGTTTAAGGGACTCTATTTCTTTCATAAAGTCAATTTTTTTCCACTTCTTCTGTGTTAGGGTGTTTGTTGTAAGATCATTGGGTTCTGGTGTTTTCATGTTGTTTTTCAGATTGTTGGGGAATTCTTGCCTTGGCGCCTGCCCATCTCCTCCTATCAATGCTATTTAATGGGTTTGATTTAGTTGTAGTGTGGCGATCTGCTCTCAGTGTGGGCTTCACTGTTTCATGCTTGGACTGTCCCGCATCCGCAGTGTCTGACGCCTCTGCGTGCCGGTGTCTGCCGTGTCTCTGCGCCAGTGTCCGCTGCATCTGTGCGCCAGTGTCTGCTGCGTCTGCACCTTAAACTACTTTTTTGTCAACAAATTCCAAAAAGATGAAAAGATTTTCATAAGCGACTGCTTTCAATATCTTGCAGAGTTCGATTGTGATTCTAACAGTTTCTTGCATGCAGTTCATCATGTTTATTTCCTTTAGCTGGCAATTCCTTACACTATATTCAGTGTCTTGCCATGGGCCACAGTACTCTAGGGCCCAGCTTCCTTGTTTCCTTGTCTAGAAATACCCAGTATTTCTTCTTTCATACAACAGCACATTCAGGGATAGAGTGTGGCTGGGAAAACATTCCACTTCTGTATGAAGCATTTCATGAGCGTTAGAAGAATGGTGAAGTTTGAGTAACTACAAAGGTGAGGGACAACATCAATATCAGGACAACAGAGTGGGAACACTGCTAAGTTTGAACTTGCATCCTTCATATAGACTGTCACTGCACTGAAGCAGGCATTTTGTCAATCTTTTCATAGTCTTCTATCTACATGTGCTAGGTATTTTCTGAGCTGGTCAACATCTTATTTACATTTCCTCAACAAAATAAAGTGTGTATCTCTCAGCCCATAATGGAAAAGGCTGCAACCCACACGCAGTTCAAGACAATGACACATGAACAGAAGGAACACATATCCCTTCAAGGCTGAGACTGCATGAAATTCTGGGCAGTTCTGCATGTCTTCTGCTCATCTACACCATGCACAAGGGCTGTACTTTTGTGGATGCAGGGAAAGGAGGTGACTGGACAGTAAGCCTCCTGTCAAATGTCATGATGCATGAAAATTGAGCAGTAAACTCACATTTTGACAGAACTTGTTGTACTACAGCTACAGATTCCAAAATGAGCCTGGCTGACCATGCTAATATAAGTAGGTACCAGTTCACACTAGCTGGTGAAGACTAGGTGTAAACAAGTGGAGTGGATTATTAATTAATGACAGAGCAGAAACGGAACAGGTCTGTTCCCTGGCTGCCTTCAAAGCCCGCTCTCTGAATTTGCGTACCTACACTTGCTGTCTCCTAGCTAAAGAACGGATAGAGAAGAAGTAATGAGAGAAAGCATAAGCTGCTTTTGTTGAAGGCCTACTGCATTTGGTGTCTTTAAGATATTTTTCTCTATGAGTATTTAGAAGTTACTACTTCCATTTTTTCCTATCTCCCCTTTTTTATTCTGAGCCTGTGCCATGAAATAACTTCAAACCCTTGAAAAAATTAATAGCAGTTCCAAGTCTCCCTCCCTACCTCTGGGCATTTTTCATGTGACCTTGAATAATTTTCAGCCTTAGCTAAATTTTTCTCTCTCTCCTGAGAAGTATGTCTGCTACTATCTCTTTCAAAAATACTAAACAAACAACCAAAGAAAGGGAAGACATATAGCATGAGTTCCTGGGAATGAGGAAGGAGGGCTTTTGTGGGAAAGGCATTGATTAGAACAACTTTGGTATGAGACTAGCTTTGACAAATATACCACTTACCAGGGTAGGGACATAGGGATTAGAAAAGTTAGTAAAGAGAACAAAGACATAAGTAAGACAATAAAACAGAAACATAGGGTAGTATAGGGAAGGAATTCCAATGAATATTGAAATTGCCTATGTTTAATTTTCCATATACTTTTCTACCCCAATACAACAGGGGTAGGAAGGCAAAGACTGTTTTAACATAATACAAAGGACACTACAGCAGTTACTTGCTTCAATACTTGGAGACATCAAGCCATTAGTTCATGAGAACAGCATTCTGTTGTTTAGGCAGTCAACCTAGAGCAAGTATTCTGAAGCCCCACTCCCTAGGTGAAACTTTTTAATTCAAAAGAAGGAACATAAATATGCTAGAGTTCTCTGACCTATGTTCAGGGGCAGAGTGGATCTACCTGTTTGGGACGTCTTTATGTCCAAAACACTAAGTAACCACACCCTAGGTCAGGGTTTGTAGCAGCTGCATTTGTTGTTAACAACTTTGAGTAAGTTGAAACTCTCTGAGCTTTAGACAAGGTGGAAAAATTCACATTTTAGGCCCTGCACATTTTGGCAGACACAGGAGGGTGCATGTGTATCCACTTGGGAACAGGAGAAAGGAAGCAGACACTACTGGGCACTGGGAAACTTGATCATCTCAGGCTTGACTTCCCAGGGCTGCTCATGTCAGCCTTATTGCCAACCATTAGGCTAGGAAAACTACAGTGAGGTAGAACCGCTGACCCATGAGAGACCATGAGAAGGGAGGCCTTTTGATACTTTTCCACCCTTATTTTCAGAATAGTAATTATAGACAATTATCTTCATTAATCTCCACAATCTATATCTTACTTGAAATAGCAGAGGACAATTTATTTTTCTAGACTTTTGATAGATGTGTACAGGTCAGATACATATGGCTTCTGAATGTAAACCTAGGAAATTTTAAAGAAAAATTTCTATGATGGGGTTTTATTTTACATGTGGTAAATAAATAGACCATAACAGATTGTATGAGAAAATAATAAAACCATAGTTATCTAACACACAGATGCTTGGGAGTAGTGAAAATTACGTGATGCTTCTATGGGTTTCCAGATCCATGTAAGATTTTTTTCCCCCATGTGTTACCCAACAGAGTTAAAAGTTGTTGACAACATGGTCTCACCAACAACAAAGCAAATAATTGAATGTAAACCCATCTGTTGTTTTTTGTTTTTAAGTAAAGAGGGTTAGATACTTAAACATCATCCCCATCAGTATAGAGCATTTAACAAGTTAAAATTTTTCATTTATTCAACACATATTTATTGAAAACTTACTGCATGTGAAGTACTGTATAAAGCATGCTCACAAATTTTAAAAAATATCACACATTGTCAACATTTTCCTTAAGAGTATAAAGTATGTTAGGAGATTCAGAGAAAAGTCATGGGAGTGCTTCCAATAGTAAGACTGTGACATACCAGACCATAAGACAGCATGCAATGAGGAATAAATAAACAGGACTACGGGAAGTAGAATATACATGTGTCTCTTTCACCTGATGTTCCTCACAACCAGTGAGACCAGATTTTCTGTGATGAATCCAACGGCAGGAAAGCCATCTTCACAAACACTGTGTTTGTAAACTGGGACTAGAGGCTTGTTCCTCTTTCTCTGATTCCCCAAGCATATTTGCCCACATATTTTAAGTTTCTGATGCCTGTGTATCAATTCATACTGGCAGGTTCCTTGATATTTTGTCACACAGATTTGCCTTGAATATTAGGAAAGTTTTTGTTGCAAGACTCAGAAGCCTAATCTGACTTAAGTAGGGATCAACACAGGCTTTAAATTCTATCAGCACTACCCTGTGTGTTCCAACACTTCCCTTCAGTGGTTTCAAGCATTGCAAAATTTTGACACTTTGTAGCAAATATGGCTCAGTGAAGTGCCACCCTTGACTTTTAAAATTTGTTTGATATTTTTGAATACAGTGAAGAGTTGTAAGTTATTATTATATAGTATGTAGGAGTCTGGTTAAGTACCATGAAAATCATTATTAATTTTAGGATCTGCTTGTTTGTTGCCTATCCTTCCTTGAAAGCAGAGAAATAGGGTTTAGTATTTTTGATTTTTCTCTCTCTTTTTTTAGTGTTTGAGAATTTCATATGTGTATATAATGTGTTTTGATCAAGGTAATCCTCTTTTCCCCCCTCCTATTTCTCCCTATGCTCTCCATCATTATCTTTCTCAAATTCATGTGCTTTTTTGCTTATATGCACATAGTCAACTAGTGTGTATGGGTACAAGGCAGTCTAGTGGAGCATATTTAGCTCCTTGTGGTCCCATCCCTAAAGAAAACTGAGTCTCATTCCTGAGCAGTCATCCATTGCCATAGTTCCTTGGCAGATGTTGGAGTGTCATGATCCTTTACACATCCATGCAGGGATTCTGTCTGGCATGATCTTGAGCAGGTGTTACACATGCTGTCATATATCCTTGAGTTCATTGGTACAATATTCCCATCAGGCCCAGCAAATATGGTTCTTCTGTCTCTAGTTCTGAAAACCCTTCTTCCTTCTCTTCTGAGATGAATTCTGATTCCCAAGCTTTGGGATCCTTTTATAAATGTATATGCATGCACTTTTTAAAATGTATTTGACAAGTTGTTTCTTTATAGCCCTGACTGCCCTGGAAGTAGCTCTGTAAACCAGGCTGGCCTTAAACTCAGAGTTTCATTTGTTACTGCCTCCTGAGTGCTGGGATTAAAGATACGTGCCACTTCGTGACTAGCTCTATATGTATGTACTTTAGGAAGATATATCACCATTATTATAAAAATAAGATGCTCATTTTATCCATGTTTTGAGCAAATACCCCAAGGAAGAAGGCAACTAGAAATTGAGATATAAGTGAGAGTTTTGTAATAATTCTGGAGCAGGAGGATGACAGAAACCCAGAAAAAGATTGTGCTGGTGAGAAACAATAGAGTCTTACAACCTCGTTCTTTAAAAACATAATTCTCTAAACAAATAACTGATTCCTTGCTGCATGATTTCAGCAGAGTTGAAAAGAGAAAGGCTTTTTAATAGATTCATCTCGCTTTATGTGATATCACTCAAATAATTCTAACAGTATTAGGAATGGTAATTCTTTTCAAGACAGCAACCTACACAGGTGCAGGCCTGAGCTAGCAACCTCTGTAAGACCAGACCCAAACCAGAGACCTCTGTGAGAATAGGCCTGAGCCAGTGACCTCTGCAGGAACATGTACAAGGGAGAAACCTCCAAGGGAGCAGGCCCAAGGCAGTGACTTCCACAGGACCAGGCCTGAGTCAGCAACCTCTGCTGTACCAGGCTTGATTGAGTGACCTCTATGAGACCAGGTCCAAGTCAACAACCTCCACAGGAGCAGACATGAAAGAGTGACCTCTGAGGGAGCAGGTCTGAGCCAGCAACCTCTGCCAGAGCAGGCCCAAGCCAGCAACCTCCATGGAACCAGACCCAGGCCAGCAACCTATGCAGGATCAGGCCTGAGCCAGTGATTTCCACAGGACGAGGGCTGAGTCACCAACTTCTGCAGAACCAGGCCCAAGCTAGCAACCTCCACTGGAGCAAGCTTGAGTCAGTGACCTTTGCAGAAGCAGGCCCAAGCCAGTGACCTTAGTGAGAGCATGCCTAAGCAAGCAACCTCCATGGGAGCAGACCTGAATGACCTCTGGGGTTGCAGAAGAACCTCTGGTAGCACCAAATAACCTTGGGGTGAGCAGAGCTGTGGCACTGACTCCACTATAAGGAGCAACTATCTGAGCCTTGGACCAATGGTACCTGGAAGAGTGATCATCAAAAACATGGCAACAACTACCACAATGACAGGAAAAGATGGGTAGGCAAGGTAAAAACAGACTCAATACTGCAAATATCAATATGACACTAACAAAAGCTAGTGATTCTACAATTGTAAGACATGAATACCCAATACAGATGTATCAAAAGAAAATGACCTAAAAATAGCTTTAGGAGAATGTATGAAACCAATAAAGAGGAAATGAAATATTCTTTCAGACTAACAAAAATGGGAAGACATAAACAAATGCCTTAAAGAAAGCCAAGAAAAAGCAATCAAACATGTCAAAGAAATGATTCAAGACTTGAAAAACCAAAATAGAGATAATAAAGAAAACACAACCAAGACAATTCTGAAAACAGAAACTATGTGGGAAAATGAACAGGAACCACAAATGCAAGTATAAACAGCAGAATACAAGAAATGAAAGATAGAATCTCAAGCGTTGAAGACACATTAAAGGACATAGACTCATCAGTCAAAGAAAACATTAAATCTAACAAAAGATTAACATGAAATATCCAGGAAATATGGGACACCATGAAAAGACCAAACCTAAGAATAATAAGAATAGAAGAAGGAGAAGTCCAAATCAAAAGTACAAACAATAGATTCAGCAAAATTATAGAAGAAAACTTCCCAAACTAAAGAAAGATATGTATATAAAGATAAAAGAAGTTTTCAGAATAACAAGTATACTGGACAAAAAAAGTGTTCACTCACCACATAATAATCATGACACTAAACATGCAGAATAAAGAAATAATATTAAGAGCTGCAAAAGAAAAAGGCCAAGTAACATATAAAGTCAGACCTATTAGAATTATACCTGATTTCTCAATGGAAACAATGAAAGCCAGAAGGTCCCGGTCAAGTGTTATATAGACTTTAAGAGACCAGAGATGCTAGCCCAGACTACTATACCCAACAAAACTTTCAATCACCATAGACAGACAAAACAAGACATTCCATGACAGAACCAGATTTAACTAATTCCTAGCTGCTAATCCAGCCCTACACAAAGTACTACAAGGAAAACTCCAACCCCAAGGAAGTTAGCTACATCCATAAAAACATAGATAATAGATGATCTCACAGCAGCAAATTCCAAAGAAGGGAAAAATACACGCAATAACATCACCACCACCAAAAACTAAAATAACAGGAACTAACAAGCACTGGCCATTAATATCCCTTAATATAAATGGATTCAAGTCACCTATAAAAATACACAGGCAATACAAATTACAACCCCAGAGAACCTAGACCACAATGAGGATTCTAAGAGAGACGTAAATGGATCTAATCTATATGGGAAGTAGAAAAAGATGAGCTCTCCTGAGTAAACTGGGAGCATGAGGATCATAGGAGAGGGCTGAAGGGGAAGGGAGAAAAAGGGAGGAGAGCAGAGAAAAATCTACAGCTAAATAAAATCAATGAAAAATAAAATAAAAAAATATACAGGAGATCTGATTGGACAGGAAAACAGAATCCATTCTCCTGTGGCATACAAGAAGCACACATAAACCCCAAAGAAAGACATCACCTCAGAGTAAAGGGTTGTAAAAACAATTTCCAATCAACTGAACCTAAGAAACAAATGGTTTAGCTAACCTATTATCTAACAAAGTAGACTTCAAACTAAAATAAGTCAAAAGAGACAAAGAAGGACATTTCATATTTGCCACAGGAAAAATCCATCAAGATGAAATCTCAATACTGAATGTCTATGCCCCAGAACAAGGGCACACTCATATGTAAAAGAAACATTACTAAAGCTTGAATTACACATTAAACCCCAGACACTAGTAATGGAAGACTGCAACACTCATCTCTCACCACCAAACAGGTCTGCCAGACAGAAAATTAACAGAGAAATAAGGAAACTGACAGATCTGATGACTCAAATGGACTTAACAGACATCTATAGAACATTCCATTCAAACATAGAATATACATTCTTCTCAGAACCTCATGGGACCTTCTCAAAAATTGACCACATGTCAGGTAAAAAAAGCAAACCTCAAAACTCAATTTGGACTAACTCCATGTATCTTATTGGATCACCATGACTTAAAGTTAGAATTCAGCAGCAACAATAATTTCAGAAAGCCCACAAACAGATAGAAATTAAACAATGATCATCTGAATCACCAATGGGTCAAGGAAAAAATAAAGAAATTAAAGACTTCCCAAAATTCAAAGAAAATGACAACATGACATGCCCAAATTTATAGGACACAAAGAAACTGGTGTTAAGAGGAAACTACATAGCAGTAAATGCCTACATAAAGAGGCTGGAAAAACTCCACAGCAGTAAGCTAACCGAATACCTGAAAACTCTAGAACAAAAAAAGAAGTAAACTACCCAGAAGTACTAGATGTCAGGAAATAAACAAATTGATAACTGAAATCAACAAAATAGAAACAAAGAAAACAATACAGTGAATCGATGAGACAAAGAGTTGGTTCTTTGAGAAAATCAACAATATAGACAAAAGAAAGAGCATATCCAAATTAACAAAATCAGAAACAAAAAGGGGACATAACAATAGACATGGAGGAAATTCAGACAATCATCAGATCATATTTCAAAAATCTGTACTCCATAAATTTGGAAAAGTTACAGGAAAGGACAATTTTCTGGATAAATATCACTTACCAAAATTAAATCAAGAACAGATAAGCAAATTAAATTGACCTATAACTCCTAAAAAAATAACATCATCAAAAGTCTTGCAACCAAAAAATGCCCAGGACCAGATGGTCTCAGTGCAGAAATCTATAAGCTAGTTCCAGGACAGGCTCCAAAGCTACAGAGAAACCCTGTAAACCCTGTCTTGAAAAACAAACAACAAAAAAGATTTTTCAATTAAAATCAAATACCAATACTGCACAATTTGTTCCACACACTAGAAATAGAACGAATATTTCCAAACTCTTTTTATATGGCTACAGTTATCCTTATACCCAAACAACACAAATATTACTAAGAAAAGGAATTACAGACCAATCTCAATCATGAACATTGATGCAGACATACTCAATAAAATGCTGGCAACCCAAATCCAAGAACACATCAGAAAAATCATCCACCATGACCAAGTAGGCTTTATCCCAGAGATGCAGGGATGTTTCAACATATGAAAACCTGTCGATGTAGTCCACCATATAAATGAACTGGGAAAAAAAAAAGCAGCAACCATATGATCATCTCATTAGATGCTAGAAAAACCTTCAACAAAGTACATTCCTTCATGATAAAAATCTTAGAGAGAGCAGGAATGCAAGGAACATACATAAATATAATAAAGCCAATATGCAACAAGTCAACAACCAACATCAAACTAAATGGAGAGAAATTCAAAGCAATCCCACTGAAATCTGGAACAAGACAAGTTTGGCCACTCTCTCTGTATTTATTCAATATAGAACTTGAGGTTCTAGCTAGAGCAATAAGATAACAATAGAAGATCAAGGGGGTCCAAATTAGAATAGAAGTCAAACTCTCACTATTTGCCAATGATATAATAGTTTATATGAGTTACCCCAAGAGTTCTACCAAGGATCTTCTCCAACTCGTAAACACTTTCAATAATGTAGCAGGATACAAGATTAACTAAAAAAAAAATTTCCTTTATACAGATGAGAGAGAAAAATCAGAGACACATTACCCTTCACAACAGCCACAAATAACATAAAATATCTTGAAGTAACTCTAACCAAACAAGTTTAAGACATACATGACAAAAACTTTAAACCTTTGACGAGAGAAATTGAAAAAGCCAGCAGAAAATGGAAAGATCGCCCATGTTCTTGGGTAGGTAGAATTAATATAGTAAAATTGGCAATCTTTCTGTTATAAAAAGGACACTTGTTCATTTACAGCTGCCCAGACTCCCAAAATAACCACACAGAATCTTTGTTAATTAAAACACTGCTTGGCTTATTAGCCTATGCATAACGAACTCTTACATCTTACATCAACCCATCTCTATTAGTCTGTGTATTGCCATCAGGTTGTGGTTTACCTGCAAGTTTCCTGCATGTTTGTCCTGGCAGTAGATACATGGAGTTTCCTTAACTCTGCCTTCTTTCTCCCAGGATTCAGTTTAGTTTTAAGTGCTTAAGTCTACTCTGTCCTATCACAGGCCAAGGAGGCTTCTTTATTCATTAGCCAGTAAAATCAACACATATACAGAAGGACTTTCCACACCATTTCCCCTTTTCTGTTTAAATAAAAAGAAAGGTTTTTAACTTTAACACAGAAAAATTGCATATATCAAAACAGGTATCAAGCAAGAATTACAGAAGCATTTATAAACAATATTTGGGGAATTTGGGCATAGCTCTTTCCAAACTGCATTCTGCTTTTTGTTGGGCAAAGTATTTTTTTTTTTTTAAGGTTCACAGAGACCTTTCAGAGGGTCTTGGTCCACTAAACCATATTAGTCTAGAAAAATTCCACAGATTCTCAACCTCTGTGGAAACAAAAGAAGAATCTCTTTCCCAAAGCAAAGTCTATATTCTTAGACTCAAATTTGAAGTAAAGAAACCTTTAAAACCTCTATATATGCGGGTATAGCATAGTAGCCCATACAATAAAATGTACTTACCTCCTTCACTGTCAGAAAATTTAAAGAAAACACAATAATATACATGATCCAGATTCCCTGTGTATATTCAAGCTTTACATGACTAATTTTTCTTACTCTATTAAATTTTCTATAAGTTTAATATTTTATTATCTTTACTCCTTTAACCTATTATTATAACAGTTTATACACCTTCCCTCTTTCTCTCTCTAAGTCTACATACATTTATCAAAAACTCTGATCCATTTAGAGGTTTCTTTCATCTGAATCTGTCTTTATTGTGTATCTGTAATCCTTTTTTTGACCAGACTTCTTCTTAAAATGCTAAGTGATATTACTAGGACTAAGGCTGCTTTGCCTTTTGGCTCTGCCCAGTCCCACATGTTGGAGGCCTGCTCATTGTCTCTGAGACGCATTCTCTCCATGCCAGATCCAGGGTCAGATCACAGCATGTCTGTGCTGCCAGCCAACATGTCAGAGGTGCATTCATTCCTCTGAGAGTCATTCTCTCTGCCCCATACCCAGATCAGGATGCAGCAGATCTGTTTCGCCATTAAGCAAGTTGTAGCACTCTGGTTACAAACCCCATTTAAATGCTCCATATCCAGATCTTCTGAAAGAGATGCTTGCGGAATGGCCCAGGAAGCTGTTTCAAAACTGCACATTTTTTTTTCTACTACCGAATCAGGAAGACCCCTCTTAAAGGAGCTGCACATGCCACCAGTAAACAGAGCAAAAAGCTGTGTTAAACTCTCTCTGTCTCTCTCTCTCTCTCTCTCTCTCTCTCTCTCTCTCTCTCTCTCTCTCTCTCTCTCTCTCTCTCTCTCTCTCTCTCTCTNTGTCTCTCTCTCTCACTGTGGGTGTGTCTAGAATTCCTTTTTAAGCTTTTGCAGGTTTTACTTGGAACCTACTCAATCACTTCAGTGTGCCAATCTGTTGTAGGAGGCTACTTGTCCATTCCTGGACACTGAAATAGTCACACAGAAACTTTGTTAATTAAATCACTACTTGGCTTATTAGCTTATGCATATTTCTAGCCAACTCTTACATCTTAAATCAACCCATCTCTATTATTCTGTATATACCCACATGGCTGTGGCTTTCCAGCAAGGTTCCAGCACATCTGTCCCCAGCAGTGGCTACATGGTGTCTCCTTGACTCCGCCTTCTTTCTCCCAGCATGTAGTTTAGCTCTCCCTTCCTAGCTCTACTCTGTCCTATCACAGGTCAGGGAAGCTTCTTTATTCAATAGCCAGTAAAAGCAACACATATATAGAAGGACTTACCATACCATCTTACCAAAAGCAACCTACAGATTCAATGTAATGCCCATTAA
This sequence comes from Alexandromys fortis, assembly GCF_014885135.2. Classification (NCBI taxonomy): domain Eukaryota; kingdom Metazoa; phylum Chordata; class Mammalia; order Rodentia; family Cricetidae; genus Alexandromys; species Alexandromys fortis. Next base: position 14,036,269 of record NW_026067937.1, on the reverse strand, counting down.
AATACCAGAAAATTTCTTCACAGACCTCAAAAGAACAATACCCAACTTTATATGGAAAAGCAAAATAACCAGGATAGCCAAAAGAACCTTGTACTATAAAGGAACTTCTGGAGGCATTATAATTCCTGACTTCCAATTGTACTACAGAGCTACAGTACTGAAAACAGCCTGGTATTGGAATAAAAACAGACAGGAGGATCAATGCAATTGAATTGAAGATCCAGATATCAATTCACACACCTAGAAACACATTATTATTATTATTATTATTATTATTATTATTATTATTATTATTATTGATTTTCGAGACAGGGTTTCTCCATAGCTTTTTTTTTTTGGTTCCTGTCCTAGCTCTTGTAGACCAGGCTGGCCTCGAACTCACACAGATTGGTCTGCCTCTGCCTCCCGAGTGCTGGGATTAAAGGTGTGCGCCACCACCACCCAGCTGAAACACCTTATTTTTGACAAAGAATCTAAAAATATAAAATAAAAAAGGGAGCATCTTCAACAAATGGTGCCAGCCTAACTGCATATCAACATTTATAAGGATGGAAATAGATCCATAGCTATCACCATGCAAAAACTCAAGTCCAAAAATATCAAACACCTCAACATAAAACCCATGAGACTGAACCTCATAGAAGAGAAAGTGGGAAGTACACTTGAACACATTGGCACAGGAGACTACTTTCTAAATATAACCCCAGTATCATAGATACTGAGAGAAACAATTAATAAATGGGACCTCCTGAAACCGAGAAGCTTCTATAAAGCACAGGGCATGGTCAAGATAAAATGGCAGCCTACAGAATGGGAAAACATTTTTGCCAACCTCACATTAGAGAGAGGTCTGTTCTCCAAAATATATAAAGAACACAAGAAATTGGTCATCAAAAGAACAAATAATCCAATAAAATTGGGGTACAAACCTAAACAGAGAACTCTCAACAGATGAATCTAAAATGAATGAAAGAGACCCAAGAAAAGATCAACATTCTTAGCCATTAAAGAAATGCAAATCAAAACAACTCTGAGATTCCATCTTATATTAGTCATAATGACCAAGATGAAAAACACCGAGGACAGCTTATGATAGAAAAGATGTGGGGTAAAGGGAACACTCCTCCATTGCTGGTGCAAATGCAAAATGGTACAGCGACTATGGAAATCAGAATGGTGATTTCTCAGAAAATTAGACCCAGCAATACCACTTTTGGGAATATACCCAAAGGATGCTCAATTATACCACAGAAGAAGTATGCTCAGCTATGTTCATAGCAACACTGTTTGTAATAGCTAGAACCTGGAAACAACCTAAATGTCCTTCGACTAAAGAATGTGGTTCATTTAGACAATGGAATGCTACACAGTGGGAAAAATGACATCTTTAAATTTGCAGGCAAATAGATGGATCTAGAAAACATCATATTTTGTGTGGTAACCCAGACCCCATAAAGATAAATATAATATGTACTCACTCATAAGTGGCTTTTAGACATAAAGCAAAAAAGCCTATCTTTTCTACAATTCACAATCCTAGAGAACCCAGATAACAATGAGGACCCTATGAAAAATATACATGGATCTAATCTACATAGGAAGTACAAAAAGATAAAATTTCCTGAGTAAATTGAGAGCATGGAGATCATGGGAGAAGGTAAAAAGGGAGTAGGGAAGAAGGGGAAGGAGTAGAGAAAATATATAACTCAATAAAAACAATAAAAAATTGTAATTCTTAGATTAATGGAAGAAAAGTATACTGGAACACCCTAAACTCTATCTACCTTTGTCTATCTACCTATCTACTTACTAATTATGTATATGCATGTCTGTTTGTTTGTGGATATGTGCTCATATTTACAGGTAACTGGAAGAAAGATTGAGATCCCTTGGAACTGGAGTTATAGGCAATTGTGACCCTCTTGCCATGGTTGCTGGGGACCAAACTCCGGTCGTGTACAAGAGCAGCAAGTATTATTATCCCTTCATCCATCTTCCCAGACTACTCATATGAATATTTGGGCCTGTCTGTCTTTTGCATTTTTTACATTAGAACAAACCACTTTTATTCTGCCATGCAACGTAAAACTGGCTGGTTGCTTTTTATTGTTATTTACAACTGACAACAATTATTTACTCCATGGAAAAATAGAAAGCTGTCAAGGGAATCCTATAATAATTAGTTGTAAAGGTGTATGTGAACATAATGTAATGAAGCAATTAAAATCAAATTTACAGGCTGTCATCCAATATGCTTGGTGTAGGGTAAACATTTATTTTAAAACCCCATTGAAAATACTTCAAAGCTATGTTTTCATTCAAAATAGGGTTTACCAACACAAGTCCCTGGGAATACTCATAGAACATATTTAAAAAAAGACTTAAATTTACCATTTTTTTTTTCGAGACAGGGTTTCTCTGTGGTTTTGGAGCCTGACCTGGAACTAGCTTTTGTAGACCAGGCTGGTCTCGAACTCACAGAGATCCACCTGCCTCTGCCTCCCAAGTGCTGGGATTAAAGGCATGTGCCACCACCGCCCAGCCTTAAATTTACCATTTTTTACCATTTGAAACTTAGCTCAGGCAACAATAATAAGCTGGTTTGCCAGGGTTCAGCCTTGGCTTGATTCAGGTCCTGAGGTGAGAAAGAGGCTTCAGTCAGCACAAGGAAAAATTCTGACAACCAAGTGGATTGCAATCAAGTGGCCCTGAATATCTCAGGCTGTCTTTATTTATACTTAACAAAGATTTCTTACCAAGGTCACATGAAAAGCTTTATTATTGGCTCCTACTTTTGACTTTTAAGAAATATATCTTCTTTTAAGGAATAGATTGTAATCACTTGAAAGTCTCCATTGTTCCCTACCATGTTTCTCCAAATACTCTTTTACACACCCTACATAATCTTTTTCTAGACATAGAGTTTGGAAATTTTGCAAGCTTGACTAAATATTGTACCAGACACATCCTGCTCTTGCAGCACTTATATCAGTGGCAGCTACTTGCAGTAACAAAGTTAAAAAGTAATAGACATGGACACAATGCTTTAAGGACAGCAATATTCAAACCCAGACAATTTTTCATGTCCTAAAGATATCTTTTCATACAGTTCTCTTTTTTACAAGAGGGTCCCATGTCTAAATCTCTCTGTAAAAGACAGACTTTGGTAAGACACTCTCTTTCCATCCCACTATACCATACTTTTATCAACATAAGATTCTGTGTAATGTGGGATACTCCTCTGTATGCTGTGAATACCATAGGTTAATAAAGAACTGCTTTGGACCTATAGCAGGGCAAAACAGAGGCAAGCAGCAAAAACTAAACTGAATGCTGGAGGAAATAAGTTAGAGTCAAGAGAAACCATGTAGCCTACTAGAGACAGATACTGGAACTTTACCCAGTAATCCACAGCCTTGTGGCCATACACAATTAATGGAGATAGGTTAAAGTAAGATGTAAAAGTTAGTCAATAAGAAACTAGATCTTATGAGCCAATAATTAATATGATTTAAATAATATGGTTTCTCCATGATTATTTTGGGAGATTGGGTGGCTGAGAAATGAACAAGAAGCCTCCTACAACAAATTGGAGCTCCAATCTGGCCAACTAAAATCCACTTAAAACCTGAGAGAGTTTGGGAAGAAATTCTAGGGAAAAAAAAAAAAACAATAGAGTTAAGCACAGCTTAATGCTGTGGCTCCTTTAAGAGAGGTTTTCCTGATCAGTGGTAGCAGAAAAAAATCCATTTTGAAACAGCAGCTTTCTAGGCTGTGCTGTGCTGCCAGACCAAACTCTGGCTCTTTCAGGAGGTTCAGCTATGAAGCATTTAAATAGGGATTGTGAGCAGAGTGCTACAACTTGCTTAACAGCAACATAGACCCACTGTGTGCCTGAAAATGGGACAATGTACATGGCTCTCCGAGGCATTGAACAGTTCCACCATGGTGGGCTGGGTGGAGCAAGGAAACAGTGCATTGTTGGCCCTAGCCATGACCACATAGCATTAAGAAAATAAAACAAAAAATTAAAAAAAAAACAGTTCTGGCCAGAAATGGATTACAGATATACAATAAAGGCAAATTCAGATGGAAAAACGTCTAAATGGGTCACAGTGTTGAATAAATGCACATAGACTTGGGAGAGAGAAGAAAAAGAGTATAGAGATTTATAAAAAGAAATAAATGCTTTTTAAATAAAACAAAGTTTTTAAAGAGACAGAATACAGACAGTCAGAATAAAGAAGTAAAGATAATAAAATAAATATTAAAAAGTAATAGAGTAATACAAATACGCTACATAATATAGAATATACACGGAGAGTCTATATAATATAGATTATTGTGTTTTCTTTACATTTTTTGACTGTGAAGGAGCTAAGTACAGAGAGATATTTTATTGTACGGGCTGTTAAGCTAAACCAACACACACACACACACACACACACACACACACACACATATATATATATATAAAATTTTGATTTCAGAATATGGATCTAAGGATATGTTGCTTTGGAAAAGAGCTTCTTCTTTTGTTTCCACAGAAGATAAGAACCTATAGATTCCTTCCAGACTAAGATCCCCTGAAAGGTTGTCATGAAGACCCTAAAAATTACTTCACCCAACAATAAACAGGAAGCAGTTTGGAGAGAACTATGCCAAAGTTCCCCAAATATTGTTTATAAATGTTTCTTTACATTTAAAGGAAGATATACTATAGAGATTTGCATTTATATGGATCTTGTTCTATTGATACAAATTTCAGGTCAACTTTGTTGCACATATATTTATGCTCTTGCTTAAGGTATTGTGTATGTGCAGCTCATTTAAAACATGTAATGTATAATTAAAAGATATAGGTTAATAAATAATCATCTACAATAGTCAAACTTGTAGTTATGTTAGATTTTCTAGATGTAGAGAGATGTATTTCAGATGGATAGTCATTCTTCACACCTTTCAAAGACTACAGAATATGGCATTTAAATGTTTTAAGAACTTATGATTTTTCAGACACATCTGCTGCTGCAGCACCAATTACTTCAAGAGGAAGATGGCACCGACAAGTCTCCTTATGGAGTCTGCTAGCCATTTGGGCAAGAAACTCCCATTGCCTGGACTGCTTGATGTTATGCTGTATGAACTGGACACGAGGGACCCATGGAGAGGTGACTGTTGAATTTTTCTAAAAGTGAGATGGCCCTTTGGAGTTCATGTAAGAGACTGACAGACATTCTGCAGGACACAGAAGAAAGTGACTGACAAACTGCCAATATAGGCAGAACTGTCTGAAATTTCCTTCTTCAGGGAAAAGTCTGCTGGATACTATGGGCCTGTGGACTGAAGATTGGATGCCCCAATGATACAGAAGAATGTTCGGTGACTGTCCAGGAAATGAGATGTCTCTGTCAATTCTGGAGTTTTGGAAGTTGCTTACAATGCACTTTTTGTTATCTTAGGTAATATTGCATCCTCCTGGAGTCTTTGATGGAGTTAAAAAATATGTAGTTATAGTTTTCTTTAGTTTTGATAAAAGATAAAATAAATATAAAATTTGTTACTATAATTCTTGTTTGATACCTGTCTTGTTATATATAATTTTACTATGTTAATGTTAAAACCTTCCTTTTTTATTTAAAAGGGAAATAAAGGAAAAAAGGAAGTGATTTGGGATTCCCCTTTATATGCTGTGAATATCATTGGTTAATAAAGCACTACTTTGGACCTATAGCAGGGCAGAGCAGATCTAGGCAGGGAATACCATATTGACTGCTGGGGGAAAGAAGGCAGAGTCAAGAGAAGCCATGTAGCCTTGTCAGAGACAAATGCCGGAACTTTACCTGGTATGCCACAGCCTCATGGCAATACACAGTCCTTATATCTGAAGTAATGCACACCAGAAACATGGACCATAAATCCATGAGCTGGACCTGACCTGAAAGCTATTTTACTGAGGACAAGTTTTTATGGTAACAGAAAGCTTCATGCCAACTTCCAAAGGAGGGAAACAGCCAACAGTACCACTCAGATATGATGCCTGTGAACTATATCAACAACCAACATGGTATAATCCCAAGGGTGCAGCAGGGGTGTGAATACCTTGTTGGCAACCAGCAACTGTCTAATTGAAATTAAAATATGATCAACAAGAGGGAGACCATTTCTGGTACAGGAAATCTATTCAACTACTCTTAGTGCTAGGGACATCACGGCTATTGGAGGGCAATCTACAACCACTAATTTACCAAATTAGAACAGTTCTTAATAGCAATCTATAAACTTTTATTCTTTAAAATATAGTTTTAACTCCTCAACAGAGAATCAGAGTTTGCCATGATATTGTCTTTCCTAGTATAACAGAAGCTATACTCTTAAATTATCACCAACATGACTGCCCAAATGTGAGCTGAACAATGACAAAATGAACATGCAAAACTAGATAAAGAAAATTCCACAAGGCTCATCCCTACAAAAGGACTATAGGCAACTAAGTAGAGAATAGGAGAGGTGACATTTCCCAGGTAAGTGCACATCATTGGCTATCCAGTGGCAAACTTTTAATACTCAAAATACACACATAGGTATCACTATAAAGATGGAATAGGGGAGGAAGGAAGGAGAGCAGAGAAAAATATAAAGCTAATAAAAAGATGTAATTAGGCTATGTCTAGGAAGATACTATGTATATATTCATATATACTTATGTATATCTGAAGGAGAGCTAGGAGGCGTAAATGGGAGGATTTGGAATGAGGAAAAAGAAGAGATAAATGTCATAATAAAATTATAATCTTAAATTTAAAAAAGAAAAAAGAACAACTGGACATATTAACAATGCTCTCAGTTCCTAATATAATGTCCTTTGGAAATTGCTATCCAAAATAGTAAACTGCTGTGGTTGTGGATTGAGGTTAGGCCTATATTCAATTCTTTATCTATCACCAACAGACTAAGCCCATTCATGTATTTTTATTTTTGTGATAAAACCTATGACTAAAAGCAACTTGAGAAGGAAGGGGTTTATTTTCACAGCCTGTTATGAAGGGAAGTCAGGACAGGAACTTAAGAACCTGAAGGCAGAAACTGAAGCAGAGACCATGGAGAAATATTGCTTAATTGCTTGCTCATCATGGCTTGCTTAACTTACTTGCTATACTATCTAGGACCACCTACCTAGGGATGACACTGCCCACAGTGAGTTGGGTCTTCCCATATAACCAGGTAATCAAGAAAATGCCCCACAGACTTTCCTATAAGTCAGTCTTAAGAAATCATACTCACAATTAAGGTCTACTCTTCCCAGATGACCCTCGTTAGTGTCAAACTGACAGAAAACCTATCAAAACAATTCATTTTCTTGTCATATGAGGAATTTCACAAGAAAATTACTTTCTAGCTTGAGTTATAACATTTACTGTTGTAGTGGTTTTATGGTGTATGTTGAACAGTCCTACCAAAACTTAAATATAGAAATGTTCATTTTCTTTGGTTCAACTTTATGCATTTCCACTTGTCTGAGATTGAATAACAGAAATAAACTAAGATTGACAGACAGATGCTAATTGCAATGACTTACTGGGGAAGTACTGGGCTGCTTTAAAGTGGCACAGGGAGGCTTTCTAAAAATCATGAAAATGCTGAATTTCTTCATTGACTGCTTACACAGCTGCATAAATCTGTCAAAACCTGTCAATGTGTTAATTTACATGAGAATTTTTTTGGAAGTTGTACTGTAAATGATAAAATTCAGTGTAGAAATATATATATATAAATCAGAGCAATAGACTTTCATGAAAATAATATGCATTCTGTTAAGAATGGTCTTGAATAACCTCTTAAATAGTCCAATAGTTATAAATTTTATTGTTATGGATGAATATGAAATATTCAGCAAGGTCTAAATTTTTGAATACTTGATTTCCAGTTGAAAGTGTGTTTTGAAAGGTGACAGAAACTTCAGAAAGTAGGCCTGTTGAAAGAAGTGGTCCCTCATGAATGGGACTTCTGGATTATAATGCAGTCCTGATTTTTACCCAATCATTGTACTCTGTGAGTTACTGAGATATAAAGTATAAGTTGAGAGAGGCAAACTTCCATGAATTTCCTCATGCTTACCCCACCATGATGGATTTTGGGACAACATAAATTCTTTCTTATTTACATTGTTCTTTTTGTTCCAGGCAAGTTATTGTAGGGATGAGAAAAGAAACTAGCAAAGATAAATAGGCTGATTACTTTTCTCAAATTGGCTACCAGATTACATGTTCTTGAAACAGAATTCCAGAAGTGACGTAGAACAACTTTAAGGTGTCACTTGTGGACCTACAAATTACTGTAAGCATAATTTAATAGGCCATTTCTTAAGTGGAAGACCTGAATACCACTAGATATGCACACCATAAAGGCGTACTCATTGGAGTAGATGCTGCAGAGAAGTTGGCTATGTTTTCATGTGTCATAAAAGTACGAACAAGACTGAAGTCAAAGGTAACAGACTAATGTGCTTGGTTAAGGAAGTTAAAGACTGCATAGAATCCAGGATAACACATGATTATAGCATATTGCTTCTATCCAGGCTTGTAGGAAGAGAGAGGAGAGAAGGGAAAGTAGAGTGCAATCGTGCGAAAAGTGTAGAATCTGTGAAGATAGTGATGTGTACATAGTTAAAATTTTGGACAGGAGAAAATCTGAGTGCAACAAAGAGGTTGTAATTCTTTCTTTCTTTCTTTCTTTCTTTCTTTCTTTCTTTCTTTCTTTCTTTCTTTCTTTCTTTTTTTTTTTTTCGAGACAGGGTTTCTCTGTGGCTTTGGAGCCTGTCCTGGAACTAGCTCTATAGATCAGATTGGTCTTGAACTCAAGAGATCTGCCTTCCTCTGTCTCCCGAGTGCTGGGATTAAAGGTGTGCACCACCATTGCCCGGCAAGGATGTAATTCTTAATCAGGACATCTTATTTAAGGAGAAATCCTGTATTTTCAACCAAACTGGAGAAATAGTATCTTAAGGGTAAACTCTTACCCATTAAAGGATTAGGGTATCGAACAGAAAATCCCTTATGACAGTTAATCACATCATCTGGGAGATGAGCCCCTGCCATGTTGGGGGGGTGCATTATCTTGACTGTGTAAATTGAGGCACAAAGACTTACTCATTGGTGGGTCTTTTCTTGCTTACGGGCACGGACTATATAAAACAGAGAACATGAACTCAGTATAGATTTCCAGCATTCTCTGCTTTATAACAGTGGGCACCATGAGACCAGTTCCCTTAATTTCTGCTGCCATGACTTTTCTGCTATGATGGAATAGAACCCATGGACCAAAAAAAAAAAAAAAATCCCTTTGGATTTTGAATTGTTTTGTTGGAATATTATTATCACAGTAAGAGAAAAGTAACTGGTTCACCATTTCAAAATTTTTTTTGAAAGGAAAATGCCCAAGGTAAAGATACTTGAACAAAAAGCACCTCTACAAGGTTTCCTTGCAAAAAAAATGCTCACATAGGAAAATTATTTTCCAGTATAAGCCATAAAGATTACCTTGCATCTTTGTTGTGGGAGCTGTGGGGCTGTGTTCCTGCTGCCCAGCTCCCAGCTGCCTGGCTAGCTTATGCCCCCGAAATAACAACACACAAACTGTATTCATTTAAACACTGCCTGGCCCATTAGCTTTAATCTCTTACTGACTAACTCTCATATCTTGCTTTAACCCATATTTAGTAATTTGTATAGTACCAGTTTTACCCAGAAAGATTCAGCATGTCTGACCTGGCGGCTTGCTTCATTGCATCTGCCCTGGAGAGGAGCAGCATGGCATCTGTCTGAGGCATCTTACCTCGCTGCCTTCTTCCTCCCAGCATTCTGTTCTGTTTACTCTGCCTACCTATGTTCTGACCTATCAGGCCAAGCAGTTTTCTTTATTAATCAACCAATGAAACAACAGATAGATAAAGACCCTTCAACATCACATCTTGATCTGAGAAGAGAATTTGGAATAATCAACAGCCTAGTAGTGTTTTTCAGACATGCAGAACGCAAGAATTTGGGTCATGGAAGCTTATGCATCAACCAAGGCTTCACAATACTACTAAGTTACAATTGAATGCATATGCTGTTAGAAATGTTAAAATATATTAAATAAAGCTGCAAGCATTGAGCAGAGAAAGTCCAAAAGAAAAAGTATCCTTGGTGAAAGTAGCAGAACTACGTATTCTAAGTCAATTGAAACCCATGATATGAAACTTAAATGCCCCCATGATCCTCTGATGATAGACATGAACAGAAAAGAATAATTTCATATTTGCTTGTGTCCTACTTTGGTTTATTCAATCCTTATATTTCCTCAGATCCTTTCATTTAAATGTGGATGTTTGCTCATTCTGTATTGAAAATATTCAGCTATTCAATTTTATGTCTTCCATCTCTGAGACTTTTATGTTTGGGTTTTCAAACTGTAGGAGGACTTTAAAACTATGTAGTTTTTGATGTATGCTTTTGTCATTATGATGTAACCATAATCTCATGGCCACCAGAGGCAAAATATTATGAATGTGAAATATCCTTCATAGACACCTGAATTTCAGTCCTTAGTCCTAATCAATTTGGGTGGTCCTGAAGCCAATTTTTTGCTGTGGGACATAGATGGAAGATAGTTCATTAGGGACTTTGGGCTTAAGGGTTACAACCTGATCTTGTTTAAGTTTAATATCTCTCTTTTCTGATCTTATGAAATATAAAAAGACAACCATACACTCCTTGTAGATAGAAGTTTCTGTCCCACATAGTCCCATGGCCATTCAGTTCCAAAGAAACACACAGAGGCTTATATGAATTATAAATTGCTTGGCCTATTAGCTCAGGCTTAATATTAACTAGCTCTTACAAATTAAATTAACCCATATTTCTTATCTGTGTTTAGCCATGTGACTTAGTACCTTTTCTCAGTAAGCCATTTTCATCTTGCTTTGTCTGTGTTTTGCTGGTGACTGTGTCTGACTTTCTTCTTCCCAGAATTCTCCTATTCTGGTTACCCTGTCTATACTTCCTGCCTGGTTACTGGCCAGTCAGCATTTTATTAAACTAATAGAAGTGACAAGTCTTTACAGAGTACAAAAACATTATCCCACAACATTTCCCTTTTTTTCAAAATAAGAACTCTAAATTTAATCTCCTATGTTTAACTTTTTTTCTCATCATTATCCATAACAACTTGTAACCAACACGCTAAACAAAGACAAAAATCCAAAATTCATTTTTGGGAATATGGGCATAGTTTTCTAGGCTACTTATTGCTGATTAGAGGTACTGATAATCCTATGGGTACCCAAAGAAAATTAGAATATGGTCAGGTTTTGACTGGAATATTCTATGAGGCTGGATCATCTCAGCTATCAATGTTGAGGTTGTTTTAGAGGTAGCATTCATAGGAAACTTCAATAGAAGTGCTGTGAAACATAGAATCATCTGGGCCATCCATTTCCTTTGGAGATTTTTTTAGGGGGTCTTCTTTGATCAGATCTTATTTTTCTTAATCCAGAAGGAATCTACAGTCTCTCATTTCCTGTGGAAACAAAAGCAATACCAGTTCTCCAAAGTAAAATTTCTTTTGAATTAAACATTGAAGTCAAGGCATTTTCAAAATATGTAGGCTAGATTAATACAGCATTTATATTCAAATTTCTTTTAGTAGTCATTGCTCCTTCCTCAGTAGTCAAACAATTCAAAGACAGCACAATAAACATATAGTATTCAGATTCTCTGAATATTTTTCATCTTTATATGGCCTTTTATTTTTAGTCTTTTGAGACAGAGTTTTTCCTGTGTATTTTTGCTTGTCATTGAACTCACTCTGCAGACCAAAATGGCCTCAAATTCACAGAGATCCACCTGCTTCTGCCTCCCAAGTGCTAGGTTAAAGGCATGTGCTGCCATCATGCCTTGCTATTCTATTTCTTCTTTAAGGACTTTCCTATCCTTTTTATTTTCTCTCCCAAGCCTATGTATATTTTTAAACACACTACAAGCCATTTAGAATTTCTTTTCTTGTGAGCCTGTCTTTGTTGTATATCTCAATCTTTTTCTGACCACATAAGTTTTTAATCTGCTATGGCTAGGATTAAAGTGGCATTTTTTTTTTTTTTGGCAGCTGGATCTACTTCATTCCTTGGCTTTCTGACAGTCTAGCTTCATGGAGTAGGTACTGGTGGGAGTCATGTTTACTGCTATAACTTTGTGGAGTTTTTAGCCCCATGTCACCACCAAGAAACCAGATGCTGACTGCTCATAAACATCATTTAAGTGTTTGTTGGTAGAGCCTCTTAAAAGAACTGTGAGGTTTTTGCTGCTAATTCTGAGTCAGGAAACCTCTCTTAAAGGAGCAACATATCTGTTCACTGCTAGCGAACAGAGCCTACTGGAGAAAAGACAGTTATCAAGAAGCTGTGTTTGACTCTGTTCTTGTCTGTCTAGAATCTTTTTAATAGCTTTTTCAGGTTTATGTGAAAATTCTTGTAAAATTCTTGGGCACCATTTGTAGACAAATTTTTGACACCCTTGGTCCCACAGCCAGTCAGTTCCAAAGAAACACACAAAGCCCTATATTAATTATAAACTGTTTGGTCTAGTACCTCAGGCTTATTATTAACTAGCTCTTACAACTTAAATTAACCTGCAATTGTTGTCTGTGTTTAGCCATGTGACTTGGGTACCTTTTCTCAAGAAGGCATTCTCAGCATGCTTCCTCTGCATCTGACTAGTGACGGTGTCTGTCTTTCCTCTTCCCATAATTCTCTTAGTCTGTTTGCCCCAAATATACTTTATGTCTGGCTATTTGACAGTCACCATTTTGTGAAATTAATACTAGTGACAAATCTTTAGAGTGTACAAGAACATTATCCCACAGCTCACTCCTGTTGCCACAACTGTAAGCTGATGTGAATTCTTCCAAGTCACCCTTTTCTTAATGGACTATAACTTCTGGCACAACCAGCCTTCCTTACTCACTTAAGTTGCCTTATATGTGTGTGCATATATGTGAGTGTATGTGTGTGTACATACATATATAGCCTATAGTATTTATATACACATACATACATATGTATATATTATTGCTCAAGCATGTATATACTTGTTAAGCAAGTATAGACTGGTGGATTTGTAGCTAGCACTAACCAAGGCCCTTTTCTAGTTTGTGGTAAAGTGCCTTTCATAAGGTCCCTCTTCATCTTCCCTTTCATTTACATCCACTTCTCCCTTCCTTTTATTTTCACTTTCTTTTTTGTCTTCTGTTGCAAATCTTCCCTTTCTTTTTTATATTCCAATTAAACAATATTTAAAACATGTTGTAGTGGACACTTTTATGTCAATTTGAGACCAGCTAGAGTCATCTGAGAGGAGGAGATCTCATTTGAGAAAATGCATTCAAAATATCAGGCTGTAGGTAAGCCTATAGAGAATTTTCTTGATTAATGATTGATGGGGGAGAGTCAAGACCGTTGTGGGTGGTATCATCTCTGGGCTGGGATCCTGGGTTCTATTGGAAAACAAGCTGAGCAAAAATTGATGAGCAAGCCAGTAATTAGCACCCCTCCATGCCTCTGCCATTATGTTCTTGCCATGTTTGTGTTCTTGTCCTGACTTCCTTCAGTGACTGAATACAATGTGAAAGTGTAAGACAAACACACCCTTTCCGTTCCAGTTTGCTTTTTGTTCATAGCATTGCCTCACAGCAATAGAAATACTAACTATGATAAGTTAATACCAGGAGTGGTATATTGATATGACAGACCTGACCATGTTGTTTTGTGGGAGGATTGTCAATGGACTTTGAAATTTTGTACAAGAAGTCACTGACTATTAATGCTTGGTGAGCTATTTTATAGCTTGAAAGAATGAATTATTGAGAACAATGCAGAAGATAAAGGCCTGGCTTCTGAAGCCTCTACTAGGGCCATTCAATCAAGATTCTGTAGTTTTGGTTAACTGTGGCTGAAAAAATCAGCTGTGATCAATAAGATATGAAAATTACTAAAGTGGACATTTTGCTTTGTTTGTATACTCAGTGTCAATCAATTAGAACTGAAAAATTAATGGTGGTTAAGAAGAGATCTACATCATTGATATGAAATCTTTGGTGAAGTGTTTTCTAAGAGTCAGCACACAGAAATTGTGTTCCCGTGGTAGCTAAGGTTGTACCTTGTGATAATAACCAAATTTGGTAGTGTGTCACCCAAATAATACTGGTGTTGAAGGCATGAAGGGATCATAGAAAGCAGCAGAAGCTTGGCACTGTGAGAAGCCAGGAGAGATCACTGGTGAAGGCATAGGATTGAAGGGGTCATGCAGAGAACTAAAGTCTTGGAATTATGTAGAGAGCTTATAAGAAGCTATTGGTGAAAATGCAGCTCGTTTTTAGTAGAAGACTCAAGCATTTTGGAGATTCCAGTACCATGGAATGGCTGTCAAGAACAATAGCATCAGTTGAGCAGAGATAGTCTAAACTAAGAAGACAAATTGTATGTGCTACAGAGAACAGAACTGGAGAAGTGATCCAAGACCCTTGGAGGAGCCCAGAAGATCGCAAGTCTATCCAAAATATTGGACATTATGTTATTTACAGTATTAGCAATTATGTTTCACTTCAATTTGATTGTAACTGTGCCCTGATTCTTCCCTCTTGGCATTAGAAAGTGTTTAAATTAATATTAGTTTTTACAGGAGCCCACAGCCAAGGTATTTTGAACCTTTCCAAGAAATTTTGGATTTTTTTTTAAAAAAGAGACAGGACATTTTAAAGGGATTTAATTTTTATTGTGTATGAATTTGTAAAGACTGTGAGATTTTTACAGTTATGTTCATAATGTGTTATCTTGTGGATGAATGAGGGAAGAAAAGCTGTGACTTAGCAATGATGTGTTTATATGTCAAGTTGCCAAGGGATAGTTTTATGTCAACTTGACAGACACTAAAAGAATCTGAGAGTAGGGAATCTCAATTAAGAAAATAACTTCCATAACATCAGGCTGTAGGCAAACCTGTAGGGTATTTTCTTAATTGAATCACTCAGTTCATTGTGGGTGGTACAAGTCTCTGTGCCTTCTTCCCTGTTTGAGTTCCTATCCTGGCTTCCTTCAATGATACACTGTGGAAAATGTAAGTCAAATAAATCATTTCCCTTCTGAACTTGTGTTTTGGTTATGGTGATTCAGTGCCACAATAGAGACCTAATTAAGGCACATGAAAAGTGGCATAAATCGTGCCCACTTAGACTTCCAAAGAGTTCTACCATTCAATTCATTTTGCACTTACTCTGTATTTCAGATCAAATTTGCTGCCCCTGTTAACTTATCATAAGTATTTTCTGGTAAACCTCTTTCTAAAGAGTATCTTATCAATACATTACATTATATAGCATGCAGCATGAATTCAGTTGTCTTTTTTGTGACAATGAATATTCACATAGTGTTTATTTTTTGCATTTTTTGAACCATCACAAGAAATTTGTGTATACATCTGTAAGGTTATTTTTGTTGAAGTCACAAATGTACATACTTTAAAGACTCTAATCATCATTCAGATGAACTGAAAATATAATAAAGCAGAACATTCTGTTTCCCCATCTACATAAATGCTGCTATTTATTCTTGAAGGAAACACTTTCAATTATTACCATGCCTTCTTTTGAATGATTTACTTACCCACTTCTGATTAACATGAGGATATTGGTGCCTATTGATTTTATAAATTTAGATATTATCTGTTATATTTCTATGACATAAAAATGATTTATCTTCCATATCACTAAGCACAATGTTTTTGCATATATTGTTATATGAATATACTATTTCCCAATAGAGTTATGAAGGTCTATAACTCATTCTGTAGTACTTTTTTTCTTGTTTTGAAAGGTAATAATGGCCAGGACTAGTATTTCAAACTTCCTCACTCCTACCCCGAAGCATCATCATAGCATAATTTTATGACCCTTCCATCCTTGTTATGTCTTTTGAAATGTATGAACATATTTAAAGATATTAGATATTGGCATATAAATCAATTTCAAATGGTTTTATATAATCTTTAAAATTTTGGGTGGCATTCAAAATATAAATAAAGACTGAATTGGCTTTCATCAGTGTTTTCCATTGCCGAGACTTTAGGGTATGAAGTAATATTGCTCTATTGAATTTCATTTAGAATAACAGAAAAATGTGTAGGGAAATATACATACTCACAATGTGTGTGTGTGTGTGTGTGTGTGTGTGTGAGAGAGAGAGAGAGAGAGAGAGAGAGAGAGAGAGAGAGAGAGAGTGTATGTGTGAATCTCTGCCCCATATAGGTGCAGTGCCTTCATCTGTGGACATATATTATTATTGTGGAGTTATAGGACGTAACTCATTATTGTAAGAGTGAGTTCCTTATGATAGAAAATATATACATTCTTCTAGCATGCTATTTCTTTTCCTCTTCCCTCTCTTTCTTTCTTTTACTTTTAGTACTTATATTTCCTCTTCCTTCTACTCTTTTCATTTCTCTCACCCTCCTAACTTCTCTCCAAGGAAGATGTACCATGTAGGCCATGTGGTATGTGGGTTCGCTAACCTTGGACTTCCTATCCCCCAGAAGTATAAGAAATGAATCTCCCTTTTATTTTAATTATCCAATTTCAGTTAATTTGTAATAGCAATAAAAATAGACTAAGACACTATGTGTGTGTGTGCAGATTAGACTTTGTGTAATTGTGGAAGCAAATTAATCATATTGGTTGGTTATTGCTTGAGTTTTTCATTCTGTAATTTAAAATTTATACTTTAGGCATCCTTGAGGGAAAGGTGGATGTAAAGTGGAGACAATGAAGAAAATTCAAAATTCATGTAATTCTTGAGCCTCTTCTTTAGCATCCTGTGGAAGCTGTACTTTTTCATGAAGTTAGATATACATCTGTTCAGGAAGCAAAGACAATGAGGGAAGATCCAGGGACAGGTAGAGTCAATGAGGCAAGTCAGCAGACCTACCAGTAAACATAGAAGCTAAAAGTGGCTGCTTCTGTTTCAGTACCACTTCTGACTCAGAACCAGTTCTTGCTCACTGGGATGTCTTCCAAGTGCATGTGCACTGGGCTATGGTACCAATGTATGTTTTGAATTGGGTTGTGGTCATTGGATGAGAGGAAGCGTATATCACAGCAGATCGAAGAACACCATAGAGTTCTACCTTCTGTGGCTGTAATAAAATACTCGTACAAAAGCAATTTAAGAGATAATGGACTTGCTTTGGTTTATGCTTCCAGAGGGGTATAATCCTTTATGGTACGGAGGACAAGGTGACAGGAACAGGATGCTGCCTGGTCACACTCATTTTTCTTGAACAGGAAGTGGGACTAAGTTATAACATCTCAAAGGCCATCCAAGTCACCTATATGCTCCAGCAAACCTACACTGCCTAAGGGTTCTACAACCATCCCAGACAGTACTGCCATTTGGGAACTGGGTGTTCAAACATGAGCACGCATGCGTAATGTTTCACATGCAAAACACAACAAAGAGCAACATACTTATGCTCATATAACTATTTATTTATTTTTCTTTGAGTACTCCATTTGTCTCAAGCATTTGTTCATAGATCCCATGCTGATGTAGTCTCTTCCTTTCTTCCTCCCTCTCGCCCTCCCTGCCACTCCCTTCCTGTCTCCCTCCCCCTTTCTCTTTATCCTGGGCCAAAATACAAGGACTCACTTTCAGGTTGTGATAATGATGTGCAGGAAACTTCAGTGTCAAGTTTTTCACTATATGACTTGTATGCTTTGTAGTTACAAAGCCCAAAAGTTCTATGGACACCCAAAATAGAAAGATTTGCTTCCTTTGAAATAGAAAAGCTAATAAAATTCCTTTAAAATCCATTCAAATCCCCTATAACCGTTGATAACAAAGCACGATGCTACTTTGTGAAATAATTTATTTATAGACCTCAATGGTAAAATAGCCTTGCTGAGAACTTATGCCAGCCGCTATTTTATATA
>NW_026067937.1:13986650-14018183 GCF_014885135.2 Alexandromys fortis | reverse complement strand
TGTATATATATATATCATCACTCAGTGTTTTAAACAAATGAGAGACAGGTGGCATTAATGTCATTTAAAAATAGATAAAACAAGGCTACCATGGCTGTAAAGTATCCACAGTTCTAGAGTGAATACATTTTGAAATCAGAGTAGAAGCTAAGTCTGTCAGATTTTGCTTTACACAATGTGAGCTCATGTTTCACTCCTATGAGTAAATGGATAAACCTTTGAATGGAGGAAAATTTATTAGGTATTTGCTTCAAATTGCTTTGACTTAATTAATTTGTCCCATTATAACTGATGGTGACGTTTTACAGGATTGCATGGAGTTACTCTGTTTTTGAACAATTTGCATTAACAGTTTCAGTGAATTCAAATTAATTTTTAATATTTTCACCAATATCTGAACCTAAGTTAGAGATTTCTATAAAATATTTTGTGATGGTTGGATGACTGGTGGATTTTGGATCAATTAAGGAACTTGCTTATGGGTATGACTTTGAGGGAATTTCCAGAGAAGATAATCCGAAGGTAGAGATCTGCCCTCAAAGCCAAATGCACTTTCACTTAGGTGGTCCACACACAAAGAGGTCCAAGGGAAAACAGTGTCACCTGCCTACCTTTACTTCTTCTAGAGTGAGCATGCCTATTTTTGTTATTGCTGTCCAACAGTGATATAACTCCATCTCATGTGGCCTGACAGTGAGGACAGAGGAGCAGCAAATGTCCAGAGAGCTTCAGAATACAGCATGGAATTGGGCTCTTGAGACATCTGTGACAGCCAGGTCTGTGGACTGAGTCATTACCAGCTAGAGTTTCAGAATGTCCTGCATGTAAGTCAACCTAATAAATTTGCTTCATATTTCAAATGTTTCCATATACATTTTTTATTTTCCTTTAGAAAAACCTGACTAAATCACTCATGTTCATTATTTCATTCTGCTATGCTGAAATAGGTCCTCCTGAATTAAATGAACAATTATAGTCATTTTGACTGTGTTTACACATGTGAAATTTGCTCTACTATCCAAACAGCCTTGAAATATCAATCAACTTAGCTTTTCATTAATACCTACTTTTAATTATTGTGGCTTTCACCAGATAGGAAATTCTGTCTTTATAATGGGATAGTTTCAGTAATGACAGAAATTTGAGAGGGTAATTTAATATAGAAGCCAAGATCTTAGATACTGGAGTAAGTTATCAGACAAGAGAATTTATTACTATTTTTATATGAATATATTTATATTGATTCATCACTATTTCTTTTGTTTATGTATCAAAAATATCAATATGGTAGCTACCTCACAAGCAGTTAATGAAATTGTATTTGATAATGAGAAAATGTGTAATGGACCATAAATACTCAAGAAATCTTAGCTAGTATCATTATATCATTAGCATCATTGTTACCTTTATTGCCATTGTCATTTTTATTTTGGCAGGGGTATGGTCTTGAGGGATATGCTGAATCCTTATTTTTGGGATGAATTTAACAATTTATGGAAATTAATAAATTTCCATAGGGAATTGTATTAGTGAGGGTTATCTAAAGGAACAAAACTTACTGAATATATGTGGAATAGGCCTATATACTGTATGAGTATTTATCAATGTGATTGGTTTAATGAAAAGCTAAATAATCAATAGTTAGGCAGGATTTTCTGGGCAGAGAGAACACTGGGAGGAAGAGGGTAGATACACCAGGAGTCTCAAGCCAGACTCAGAGGATACTTTAGGAACAGGATAGGTGAACTTTCTGGTGAGAGTGATGGCAAGTGGGCAGAAAGCAAAAGTTTCCTCCCTCGATGTGCTTTTATGTGGGCTGACAGCAGAAGATGTGGCCCAGACTATACCTTCAGTTCTGAAGAGAAAGATATCCTTGACTGTCAGAAGCCAGGCTATACCTAAAGCTCTGAAGGGAAAGGTATGCCGGCTGTCTGAAGCCCCGTGATACCTACAGTTCACTTCTGGTGGGGTATGGTGTCTTTGCAGGGATGTAGCAATTCACCTCCTCTCTGGAAACAGCCATTATAGCTCAGCTCTGCTCCACTTTGCTAAGGGAGTCTCCCTGCAGAGATCTAGCAATTCTGCTCTTGCCCCTGTGAAAGATGTTACTTATCTGCTCCTTTCTGATTAAATTGGTTCTTTCTGACGCCCACAGAAATGTAGCCATTTACTTCTGCTCCAGTGAAAGAAGGTCTTCACACAAACCTCATTCAAGAGATGTTACTGTGCTGGACAATGTTGGCTCTCACCTTTAATCTTAGCATTTGGGAGTCAGAAATAGGGGAATCTCAGTGAGTTTGAGACCAGCCTGGTCTAACAAAGTGAATTCCAATAAAGCCAGGACTGTTACACAAAGAAATCCTATCTCAAAAGACTAAATAAAACAAGAGATTTATTGGGAGGGAGAAAATCCAGGAGAATGGCTGCCTCTGCTGGGGTAAAAAAAAGGCAATGCCTAACTGAACAGGTACAGGGATTTTATAGGATTTATTAGACGCAGAAGTTTTCCAGGGTGAAGATTTTCAGGATGGAAATTGGATTTCAATCCCCTAGTTCAGAACAGCTCAGAGATTGGCTGGATTTTTTTTTTTTTTCTTCAGGAATTGGTTGGTTTTCCTGCTTAGAGAATAGTCGATTTTCACGCTGAGTTGATCAGGGGTGGGGTGGGTTTCTTTGGCTTTGGTTTAGGGTCAGGCTGTATTTCTTTGGCTCTGGTTTCAGGGCCAAATTTTGTTTCTTTCACTGGCTCTGGTTTCAGGGTTAGGATGTATTTCTTTGGGTGACCCTTTTACCCTACACTTTTGGTGTTTCCCCTCACCTCAAATGATGCAATCCAGAAAATCTTTCACAGGTATGCCTAGATGCTTAGACTTTAATTGGTTACAAAGGAATTGAAGTTGATATCCATGATTAGCCATCACAAATACTCATTTAGGCTCATCCATGTCGAGCACCAAGAGAGAAAACAAGAGATGTGAATCTGGCCCATGTATTAGACTTCTTCATTGTGGAGAGAAAGACAATGACTAGCTGACATTGAATTTCAAAGGACACTGTGGTTGGTTGCTACTAAGACACTGAGTAAATTTTCTGTATAATGTATATAAAAGGAATAACAGTAAAATCCATTCATTTATTTAGAATATACTTATGCATGGTTAAGTCTGACACACATTAGTCAAGAAGTATGAACGATATTAATTAAGGAAATAAAAACTTACCATTTCAAGCAGCATTTATGGTAAGAGGTGGCAGAAAAGATACTAAAAAGAATAAAATATAATAAAATACAATAAAATATATAGGCAATAGTGTGTGTCACGCATTAGTAGGAAACATATAAAGCAAACCAGGAAAATTAGAGGTAGTTCTGGGAGGGCAAGGCTACAGTTTAAAACAGAGTTGTCAAAACAGACCTCACATGAAGGTGGTATTTCATTTCAAAATCAGGGGATGTCATGATGCATAGGAAGCATGTGGGGAACAACTACCCCTAAGCACTGAAATGAGATCACGTTATGTTCTATGAAGAATTAAGAAGGAATTTCTTTCTTTCTCTCCCTCTATCTGTGTTCATGCACATTTGTATTTGTGAAGGTGTGTGTGTTTATTGTGTGTATATAGGTGTGTGTCCATGTGTGCAAGTGTATTTGAGCCACATCCCACATTGAACATTCTTCAATGACTAGTTGACTTCTAAAAGTTTCAATGGTTGTGGAGGGATTAGGATGGCACAGGTTGAGAGCCTAATTACAACTGATCATAGGCTACCTAGAGGCCCCTTAATAGTCACTGATTTCTCACCTGTTTGTCTAACCTAACATCCTTTGCCTATCAAGTGAAACTGTGCTGTATCGACAGATCATTAACTTCCACCAACCCACAGTGCTACAAATGTCATTAAATAGGCCTTTCTCCTTTCCCAAAAGTCTTAAACTTTGTTTACAATGAAAACATCTAAATCTTTCCTGTAACCCCAGTGACACAGGGTTTTACCTCATCAGTTGTGGTACCATTAAACTCATATTAGGAACCACCATATCATCTCATTTACATAAAAAGAAATATCTTTTTAGTAGCCCTTTGAGCAATGGTTTTCCTTCTTGGTTTCAGTTTTCAGAATGACTTCCTTTTGTCATTGCTGTGATGAAATGCCTAACCACAAGTGATTTAGGAGAAAAATGATTTATTATGTCTCATGGTTTGAGAAAATAATCCAAAAAGGTGGGTAAGAAATAGTATTATGGCAGATTTCAGCTCTAGCAGAAGGAATACGAGGTGACTTGCTCACCTGTGTGCTGAATTAGAAGCACAAGGATAGGCTATGGGGTTTCAGCTATAGATCTCAATGTCTGCTCCATAGCCATCTACTTTCACAAGTTAAGTCTCACCTTCTAAAATTCCACCACCTTAAGAAACAGTCCCACTCACTGAACACTTCTATATACAAGGAGAACCAAGTATTCAAAGATATTTGGTATACATTTTACATAAAATACTAACGATAGGTGACACGTTTTTTTTAAGTGTTAAAATGTTAATTTTATTGATTACAGACTCCATGGGAATAAATTTAAATGTATTTAAAAGTCCTTAATGTAAGTAGGATAGTTAGGTACTTACTGAAGTTTATTAGAGCTAGACTAATTTATTAAGATTTGTGGGTAGGAGAAAGTTGGAGTTTAAGAGGAAAAGAGGAAATGCAGGTAACTCCATGAGTTTTATCTTGAAGTACTCAGAGGACAAAGTTACTATTTAATATGATTGGAAATATAAAGACAATAGAAAGAGAGTGTAAAATCAGTCAGATGTGGTAGTGAACAGCTTTAATTCCATCATTTAGGAGTCAAATCTTTATGAGTTCAAGGTCAGTATGCTTTCTATACTGAGTTTCAGGACACCGAGAGCTGCATAGAGAGGCACTATCTTTTTTTTTTAAATTATTACTTAAAAAGATACCAATCCAAATTCCCACTTTCTCTCCTCCTCCCCCTCCCCTCCCACTCCCTTCACAATCCTCCCCCACCTTCCTCCAGTCTTAAGAGAGGGCAAGGCATCCTGCCCTGTGGAAAGTCCAAGGTTCTCCCCACAACATCTAGGTTGAGCAAGTTATACATCCAAAAAGAGTAGGATACCAAAAAGCCAATACATGCAGTAGAGACAAATCCCAGTGCTGTTGCCATTGGCCACACAGTCTGTCCCAACTGTCAACCACATTCAGAAGGAGTAGTTTGATCCCATGCTTATTCATTCCCAGTCCAGTTGGAGTTGGTGAGTTCCCATTAGCTCAGGAAAAGTGTCTCAGTGGGTGACCCTCTTATGGTGTTGATCTCCTTGCTCAGAATCTCATTCCTTCCATGCTTCAGCTGCATCTTGGGAGCTCAGTCCAGTGCTCTGATGTGGGTCTCTGCCTCTGTTTCCATCTGTTGTTGGACAAAGGTTCTATGGTGATATTTAAGATAATCATCAGTCTGAATACAGGTCAAGGCCAGTTCAGGCACCCTCTTGAGAGGCACTGTCTTAAGAAAAGAAAAATATATAATATTACGTATTTGTAGAGATGACAGACAAAATGTATACACAAATTTCCATGTATAAATATTAAATTTTAGAAGTCTTTTAGGCATCAAAATGCTAAAATAGGACAATTGTCTGGAGTTCAGGAAATAGATCAGTTTTGAAGAAAGGTATAGTGATTCATCAGTTAATAAATAGCATTTAAAGTTGTTATTAAGTTGATGCCACTAAGTAAGTGATGCATCCCAAAAAGCCTAGACTTCAACAGCTGAAGGTCGGAGGGCAGGATGATGAAGAGGAATCAGTAAAAAGCTCTGAGGAACAGAATACAGTTACAGGCTGGGGTGATGAAAATCAAATGAAGAAAAGTTTAAGTATCAGTGATGTCCTGTTAAGTCTTAAACACGAAGGCTTGAGTTGTATTCAACAGTAAATGAATTAGAAGTTGCTTTTATTGGGAAGCTAATCTGACCTTTTCCTTTTTCTGTTGTAGAACTCCAGGTGAGGACTTTGAACTAGATGCTTGCTTAGACATACGGAGAAGCAGGGCATAGTATCGGAAACCCCCACGTATGTTTGTAAAAAATGTAGCGCTCAATAAAAATCAATTTAAAAAGAGCTAGTTAGAAGCAAGCCTGAGCTAAGGCCAAGATTTTATAAATAAAAAAATCCTAATGTAGCCAAGGAATAATCAGTTAGCCCAGTGATGGCCGGTGCCAATACAGTTTAGTGCTTATACATCATAACATCTCTGAGCACCAGTGGCAGCTAAAAATATTGTTTCTTCACATTTTATACTAAGATTTTTTTTTAAAAAAAATTACATTCTAATGTTATTTATTTAAGCCAAAGTATTTCCCACGCGAATATCCAAGTAGGATGCTATGAGTACCATTAAAGGAGGGACAATTTCTTCTTTCATATTCTCAAAGCAGTTACTTTCAGAACTCACAGTGTAAAATTGCTAATCTTAGTAATTCTTCTTAGTTACTGATTAGTGGACAATGGAGACCTAGCTATTTCTTCTGGGGAAATATGCACCCTCCATTACGTTGGTGTATGCAACTTCATTTGCCTTTATAACCTGGAATATTTCAGCTGTGCTGGTTTGTTCCTTTTTCTAATGCTTTCTATGTTTCTGTCTAAATTGTTGGGTGAATCCTTTAGGAAATAAGGGTCATTTCTTTTGCTGTCTGGATTATTTCTCAGCTATATCTTCTTTCATTTCTGATTTTGGCAACTGTCTATGCTTGGTAATTACCTACAGTCATTAAGATACCTCCCTCATGCTCCCACAGGGTCCCTGGCAATTTGCATTTATGATGTATGGCTTTCATTATTACTGAAACTGGTGCTAGCATTTCACCTTGCATGTTCTGTTGAATACGGTTACCTGTGAGACTGACGGATGCAATTATATTAGTTGCATGGCATGGGGATTCTAAGATCTAAGCAGAGCAGCAAAAGGTTTCCGATGACAATATTCAGGCACATCAGAAGTTTGGTAAACAGTTATGACACTTTCTCTGCCTCTAGACAATGCTTTTTGTTCTTCTCTGAAGGCTGCTACCTTCTTACCCATAAAGACATTGCCATGGGCTTTCCTTAGCCCTGCATTTCCCATTTCACTATTCAGACACAATTAGCTAAGATTAACCTCATGATATGTTTTGTGAGATTTTCTGTGATTGTTTCAAACCCCATGATTTTGTGCCAGATGTTTGCCCACACAGAGACTCAGTTTACATAACTTTAAAACACAAGTGACAGCTCCAATATGATGAACATTTTTACCTTTAAAATGAGCATTTTAATAAATGGTAGGTCTTGCCCATAAAATACTTTATGTCTTCTCAAATCATTGTAAATAGTGAACTCAAACATAATTCATAATCTTTATTTCCACAAAATAAGATCTTATTGAACAGTATAGCTTGATCTTGGGGAACTCACTTGTTTATGGAACTTAGATCTGCTTATGCAGTCAGGTTACTTACAATAATGCCTTCATCCTGTAGATTCTACCTAACCTTTCTCCCATCCCTTTCTTCGAAATAGTACAGAGAGGCCCTTTCCAAGAATATTTAGAGAAGTGAGTAACTAGCTTGATGTGAGTCTTGTTTGGCTCTTAATAATTGAGTGTCTAATTCGTGGAGACTCTCTTGCCTGCATGTCTGCATGTTAACTCAGAATAGATGCAGACTCATTTGACAAAGGGCATCACTAAATATTGATAGGGTTCCTCCCAACATATACTAGATTTTCCCTTTCAGCTTACTTTTGTAGCTCTGTTCTTCTTTATTCCTGTCTGTTATACGCTTTTAGCTTCT
Organism: Alexandromys fortis; assembly: GCF_014885135.2. NCBI lineage: Eukaryota > Metazoa > Chordata > Mammalia > Rodentia > Cricetidae > Alexandromys > Alexandromys fortis. The sequence continues at coordinate 14,010,336 of NW_026067937.1, read as the reverse complement.
CATGTATATCCTTCTATATTGAAACTTCTCCCAAAATAAAGCTGCTTGAAATCTCTTGAAAAATACTCTCTCCCTTCCTCTCACAGTAGCCTAGTAATAATAATGTCCTGCCAAGAAAAACCCATTCTCAAGTAATTATTGAGCTCAGACTATCAAACACAGACTAATGTCCTACCCCTTACTCCAGGGTCAGTTTTCAAATGAATCCGAAGACTATCATCTGAGTGGAGAGGCTCAACTTTGTCTCTTTCTAGGAAAGATGGCCTTCTCCAACAGAATATGTTGAATTGTTCCTTAATAGAAAAGAGAACTCTGGCATTTTCATGTCAGAAAATGGTTGAATTTCATACCCTATAGTATTCATTGTAACTCAGGAGCCACAAGAGAAAACACCTTTTTAGAATAAAAAGCTCTATGAATCCTGGCTCTTTTGTCACAGTAGATTCAATCCAGTTATAAGTGTCACTGCCATCATGAGAAGAAAACAGTCAGAGGCACTGTTTTCATGTTAGGTGACAAATTGTCTGAGAAAGGTATTTTCCCACATGGCAATACCATTATCGTCTGCGATGTTGACTACAAATGGAGAATTAGAGAAAAAATGGCCAGTTGCTCTGTCCTGGTACTTATGCCTAAATTTATTTTCCTAGAGTCTTGTTTACATATAATTCATTTATTACAAAATCTAGCATTTTTAGTATGTTCAACGATTTGTTCAACTGTTGTTGCAATGGTTTTATAACATTGTCAGTATCCCCAAATCATCCTTTACTCATTGGCATTAGTTTTGTTTCCTCTGCTCCAAACTCTTCAAAACCACCAGTCTACTGTCAGTTGTGGCAGGCCTACCTATTTTTGGACATTTCATATGTATGGAATAGTACATTGCACATTTTTGTGACTTTCTTCTTTGGTTCTGAATACCATCTTTGACATTTTTCTAGGCTTTAGCATGTATCATTGCTTTATTTATGGAGTGGGGGCTTAATGTTACTATTTATATTGTGATGTATAAAAATGTATTATTGTACATCATATATTTATCTATCATCAGTTGATGAATATTTGGTGTTTCTATATTGTAGACATGTAAATAATAGTAATGTAAATATTTGCAAGCAGATTTTTCATGTGTGTTTTTATTTTGGGGTGATTTACCTAGGAGACGAACTAATAGCTCATACACTAGTACTTTTTTTCTCTTGTAGAACTATTATGAAACAAGTAGCTACAGTATTTTATGATGCCACTCCTGGTGTGTGAAAGTTTGAATTTCTTTACATTCTCACAAACTTTTATTACTGTTTAACTTTTTTTTCTTATAGTCAGTCAACTGGATGTGAACTGTTAAAGTTTTATTTGTACCTCTATGATTATAATGGTGATGAACAATTTTTCACATGTCCTTTTAAAATTTGTGTATCTCAGAAAGCTACAGTATATCCTTTATCTTTGACCTTTGGCAAATTAGGCTATTTGTCTTTCATCACAGAGTTACAGACATTATTGCACATCCAAGTCTTTTATCAGTGACTTAAAGGGAAGCAGAAAAAAATGTGCTTCTAAGATCAGGTAAAAATAGGCAATGGAAACTGCCACAATAATTTTTGTTGCTTAAACATTAAGAGGGATTACACTAAAGAAAGTCAGAGAGTATGAGAGAAACATTACTAGTCTGTCCCCAAAACCTCTACTGAAAAGTCCAAACAGAACATTAAAAGAATTGCAGTTCCATGGTAGACCACTTGTCTAACCTTAGTTTCAATCTCTCATACTACACACACACACACACACACACACACGCACAAACATGCATATATATACACACATGCACACACGTGTACACACATTCACACACACAAAACAAAACAAATACACACACAAACTGACAAGCTGTTTAGGAAATGGATTCTCATCATATAACATATAACATCATATATTATATAGAGAGCGATTAAGAATTAATCATTCCTAGAGCATTATTTAGAACCAGTAATTAAAAGTCTGATGATTTTCTATTACATTTTATCACTATATTTGAAAGTATTTTTACTAGATTAATATTTTTCTAATAGTTAAATTATATGATAATATATGAATGTATGAAATTTTAAAATCAGATGTCCTGTTATTAGACTGTTAGATTATTTCTGATTTTCTATTACTACAGATAAATATAAAAATAATAAAACATAAACTTAATTTTAAAAATATACATTCATTAATAAACAAAAATGGAAAATGAATTATGGTTTTTATTTTCTTATATTTGATTTTTTCTTCCTAGTTTTCTAAAACTTAGAGTGTAGAATTTAAAAGACAGCTTTTTATAATATTATACTCTTTTCAGATATAACAAACAAAAGACCCCAAATGAGAACAACCAGTTACCAAATGTAACACAGGGGCTGGCTTGTTGGGGTTTCTGTCCAAGCAGGGCCCTGCTCATGTTACAGAATGGTGCCCACGTGGATAACAGAATCCACAGAAAGCCTGAGAAAGCTTGGGGAAGACTAGAGTAAAGCATTTTGGTTTACAGCTGTAGCAGGAAAAAAAGCTGTGCTGTTTTTAAAAATGCTGACTTTCTGGGCCATCCTGCCAGGGAAAACTCTGACTCTTTCAAGCAGGCTGTCCGACTATGGAGCTATGGACACACTGTTGCAGCTTGCTTCCTGGTGGGCCCCTTGAAATGCCATAGAGTTCTGGCAATACTCTGGCCAGTACCTCAGCTATGATTGCTTAGTGAATTAAAGGCTCATGTGCGCAGAAAAAGAGAGATATACAGTAAAGAGAGATTCAAAGAGAAAGAAAACCTCTAAATGGTTTACAGTGTGTTTAAAAATGTATACAGGCTAAAGATTAAAGTTCTCAAAGTAAAACAGAAAGAAAGAAAGAAAGAAAGAAAGAAAGAAAGAAAGAAAGAAAGAAAGAATTTGGTTGTGGTGGTGCAGGCTGGTAGGTTTGCCTGGGAGGCAGATACAGACAGATCTCTGTGAGTTCAAGGATAGCCTGGTTTACATAGAGCGTTCCAGGACAAAGATACACAGAAAAACTGTGTCTGTTGTTATCCCAAAAAATGGACTATGGATATTTTCCTTTTTTTTTTTTTTTTTTTTAAAGAGGGAGAAGTCCCAGTCCAGCATGGGATAAAACTGGACTCTGAATATGGTAGACAATGAGGGCTGAGAAGCCAAAAACAATGGCACTGAGTTTATACCCTAATGCATGTACTGGCTTTGTGGGAGCCTAGCAGGTTTGAATGCTCACCTTCCTAGACCTGGATGGAGGGGGGGAGGACCTTGGATTGCCCACAGGGCAGGGAATACTGACTGCTCTTTGGACTGGAGAGGAAGGGGGAGGGGAGTAGGACATGGGGAGTGGGGGGAGGGGGAGGGAAAACGGAGGCGGGGAGGAGGCAGAAATTTTTAATAAAAAAAATAAATAAATAAAAGAAAGGTCAAACAAAAAAAAAAGAGGGAGAAGTGGTGCGGGAGAATTGTCTGTATTCTGTCAATTATGTTTTGCATAAACACTGATTGGCCAGGCAGGAAGTATAGGTGGGAAAACCAGACAGGAAGTAGAAATGATGCAATGAGAACAGCAGAATCCTGGGAAGGAGGAAATTGATTCCTCCCAGTCCTGTGCAGATCACCGAGGAAGTAGGATGTGACCTGCAGCTGAAAAAAGTACTGAGCCATGTGGTTAAAATAGATCAGAATAATGGGTTAATATAAGTCATAAGAGCTAATAAGCCTGAGCTAATGGGCCAATCAGCTTTATAACTTATGGAGATCTCTGTGTGATTTTCTTTGGGGCTAAACAGCTGTGGAGAACTGGGCAGGTCAGAAACCCCAACAAGCTGGCCCCCTATGTTACAACCAAAGACTTGAGTTCATGTCCAAAGGATTCAGGAATCAATCTTACAAACATCCTCTCTATTCAGTAGAGGATAAATTGAAAATAAGAGTCACAGAAATAGGTTACACAAACAATGGATAGAACTAGAAAAATACTCCTGAGTGAAGTAGCCGAGACCCAAAAATATATAAATAAAATATACTCACTTATAAGTGAATATTAGCTATTAAGCAAATGATAAGCATGCTACAATCCACAGACCCAGAAAGGCTAAGTAACAAGCAGCACTTTAAAGGGGATGCTTGGATCTTTCTGGAAAGAGGAAATGGAATCAATTTTGCAGGTAAACTTGGGTTGGTGGGAATGGAAACTGGAGGGGTCAGGTAGAAGAGAAGGATGGAGAGAGATGATTTACATTGGAGGATATTTGGATAACAATGTGGAAACCTTGTGCAGTAAAAAAATCCCAGGATTCGATGAGGGTGTATCTAGCTAGGAATTCTAGTAATGGAGGATACAGAGGCTGAACAGGCCAACTTTTTTAACCAGGCAAGAAACCAGTGGAGGAACTGGCATACAAACCTAATGTGGGATTTCCCTCTGTATGCTGTGATGTGTTTTGTTAACGAACTTCCCACCTGGCTACCAGCCCATCAGCTTTTTATTAACCATAGTCCTGTAGCATGGAAGAATAGAGATAGGTGGGAAAACAAAGCTGTATGCTGGGAGAAAATAGGCAAAGACAGAGAGAAACCATGTAGCTGTAAGAATAAGATGTCAGATGTTGGATAGAACTTTGCCAATAGGCCATGACCTTATGGTGATGCAAAGATTAATGGATATGGGTTAGTTTAGGATATAAGAGCTAACTAGAAATATGCTTACACTATTGGCCAAGCAGCATTGCAAATAACATAGTTTCTGTGTGGTTATTTTAGATTTGGGTGGCTGGGAATGAATGAACAGCCTCATTCGACACCAACCCAACCACAAAACCTTCAACCTACTATTTATCTGGCCTACAAAATGTGCTAAAACAACAGAGGCATAGAACTGTAGGAGTGGGCAACAAATGACTGGTCTATCCACACCACAAAATGGAGCTTAGAACCAATACTGCCTGGATAGCCAGCAACCCGAGGCTTGTTAGCTGAGATCTAGAATAGAGAGAAAGAAAAAAAAAACTAAACAATAACAACAACAACTAAGCAGCAAAACAACCAATAAAAGGAAAAAAAAACCCAAAGTAAATTAAATGCAAGACTTAACAATACAACAAGTGGAATGTTACTGATAATTTTGGGAAGGTTTTAGAAGCAAAGGCATTAATTTGGAATGTAATAAGTTGGGTCAAAGAACCAAGATATCTATCCATAAGCTCTTAGTCAAATAGTCAAGAAGTGACTAATTTTTCAGAAACTATTCTTGAGAGTAATGATATACTTACTGAATAATGATTATTTATGAAACATATGAAGAGATCACAGAATTAGAATAGAATCACTCTCAGAACAGAATGAAACAGTGAATATAAGCAATGACCACTGATGATTATTGACTTTATATAAGGGAAGACAATTTACATTTTTTGAAGACAATCCTTGTGATATATGAAATACTCCAATAGAATGTTTAGTATGCTAACACACATCTAAAAAGAAATCAAGAAGTAAAATGGGAAAATTGAGTCAATATGTCTCTAGCAAGAAAGTTATATGGGAAACACCTATCTGTGGATGGGGAGACAGAAATGTTATCTATATCTTGCCCACTAAAGAACAAATATAAAGTTTTAAAATGATAAGGTAGACTGCAGAGGGATAACTTTCTATACTACTGAGGGCCAGGGAGGAATTTTATCAATGCCACTGTGAATGAAGAAAGTACTAGAAACCACAGCAGAGAATTAGAAAGTTTAGTTAGAGCTAAAAAAAAAAAAATACAAGGCTCAATGCATTAAAAGAAAGAAATTTCATTAAATTTTCTCACTTCTTAGGATGTCAATTCTTAAATTAAAACCTTCATTTGTTGGATTTCTTTAAGGAATTTGTTGATTTCTTCCATTTTTTGTTAGTGTTTTCCTCCATTTCTTTGAGGAGATTTTTTATTTCCTCTTTAAGGGCTTCAAACATTTTCCTAAAGTTGTTTTTAAGGTTGTTTTCTTCTGCTTCATCTGCTTTGGGACCTTCAATTCTTGTTGTTGTAGACCCACTAGTTTTTGATGGTGCCGTGTTTCTCTTTGTGTTGTTGAGTGTGTTCTTACCTTGTTGTCTATCCAGCTTTTCCTCCAATTGGTGTAGTTGGAACTATGTCTCTGGTAACTACTCCTCCAGTTTCCAGTGGATCCAACAATCAGTTGCTCCTCAAAACTCTACAGAGCCACAGTACTGCAAATAGCCTGGTATTGACATAACACAGAAAGTAGGACCAGTGACATGAAATTGAAGACCCAGATATCAATTCATACTCCTACAAACACTATATTTTTGAAAAAGAAGCTAAAATATAAAATGGATAAAAGAAAGCATCTTCAACAGATGGTGTGGCATAACTGGATACCAACATGTAGAAGAATGAAAGTAGATCCATATCTATCACCATGCAAAAGCTCAAGTCCAAATGGATCAAAGACCTCAACATGAAACCGAACACACTGAACCTCATAGAAGAGAAAATGGAAAGTGCACTTGAACACATTGACACAGGAGACCACTTCCTAAATATAACCCCAGCAGCACAGACACTGAGGGTAACAATAATAAATGGGACCTCCTGAAACTGAGAAGCTTCTGTAAAGCAAAGGACTTGGTCAACAAACAAAACAGCATCCTACAGAAAGGGAAAATATCTTCACCAACCCCAGTTGGACAGAGGGCTTATTTCTATCATATACAAAGAACTCAAGAAACTTGATATCAAAAAAACAAATAATCCAATAAAAATGGTGTATAGACCTAAACAGAGAACTCTTAACCAACAAATATCAAATAACTGAAAGATACTTTAGAAAATGCTTAACCTCGTTAACCATCAGAGAAATGCAAATCAAAGCAACTCTGAGAGTCCATCTTACAGCTGTCAGAATGCCCAATATCCAAAACACTGAGGACAGCTCATGCTGGAGAGAATGTGGAGTAAGGGGAACATTTCTCCATGGCTGGTGGGAGTGCATACTTATACAATTGCTATGGAAATCAGTATGGCAATTTCTCAGAAAATTAGGAAACAATCTACCTCAAGACCCAGCAATACCACTTTTGGGTATATACCCAGAAAATGTTCAATCATACCAAAAGGACATGTACTCAACTATGTTCATAGCAGCATTATTTGTAATAGCTAGAAGCTGGAAACAACCTAGATGCTCCTCAACTGATGAATAAATAAAGAAAATGTATATTTACATAATGGAGTACTAAACAGTGTTAAAAAATAATGACATCATAAAATTTGCAGGAAAATGGACCATATTTATTGAGGTATCCAAGACCCAGAAAGTAAAATATAATATATACTCACTCATAAGTGACTTTTATACATAAAGCAAAGAAAAACCAGTATACAGTTCACAAACCCAGAGAACCTAGACAACAAATAGGACCCTAAGGGAGACATACGTGGATCTACATAGGAAGGAGAAAAAGACAAGTTTCCCTGAGTAAATTGGGAGTATGGCAGTAATTGGAGAGGGTACAGTGAAAGAGGGGAGGAACGGGAGGGAGTGGAGAATAATGTATAGCTCAATAAAAACAATAGAAATATGGTAATTTAGTAAACAACTTTTATTTGTGCAAAAACAAAAGGTAGAAAGTAAGGAAATTTGTAGTAAGGAAGTTGCTTGTTGGTTCCCGGCCACCCAGTTATTTTAGACCCGAAATAATCACACAGATACTGTATTAATTAAATCACTGCTTGGCCAATTAGCTCTAGCTTTTTATTGGCTGACTCTTACATTTTTTTTATTAAAGATTTCTGTCTCTTCCCCACCGCTGCCTCCCCTTTCCCTCCCCCTCCCCCATTCAAGTCCCCCTCCCTCATCAGCCCAAAGAGCAATCAGGGTTCCCTGCCCTGTGGGAAGTCCAAGGACCACCCACCTCTATCCAGGTCTAGTAAGGTGAGCATCCAAACTGCCTAGGCTCCCACAAAACCAATAGGTGCAGTAGGATCAGAAACCCATTGCCATTGTTCTTAAGGTCTCAGTAGCCCTCCTTGTCCGCTATGTTCAGCGAGACCGGTTTTAACCCCGGCTTTTTCAGACCCAGGCCAGCTGCCTTGGTGAGTTCCTGATAGAACATCCCCATTGTCTCAGTGTGTGGGTGCCCCCCTCGCGGTCCTGAGTTCCTTGCTTGTGCTCTCTCTCCTTCTGCTCCTGATTTGGACCTTGAGATTTCAGTCCGGTGCTCCAATGTGGGTCTCTGTCTTTGTCTCTGTCTCCTTTCATCACCTGATGAAGGTTAATATTCAGGAGGATGCCTACATGTTTTTCTTTGGGTTCTCCTTCTTATTTAGATTCTCTAAGAACCCGAATTTGACTCTTACATCTTAATTTAACCCATTCTCATTAATTTGTATATAGTCACGTGTCTGTGGCTTACCAGCTAAATTTCCGACCAGTGTCTGTCTCCTGTAGCTTTATGGTTTCTCTCTGACCCCGCCCTTCTTTCTCCCAGCATTCTGTTTAGTTTCCCCACCTAGCTCTGTTCCCCTATACCTCTGCTCTAGGCCCAAAACAATTTCTTTATTCATCAATGGTAATCACAACATACAGAGGGAAATCCCACATCAGAAGCTACAGTTCAGAGTGCTTTACGGAGCTTATAAGGCATTATGTAAATCCTGAGTTGAACAAGTAATTGTTTAGCTTAAAGGCATACTTGAACAAGGACTAGATACTTAATAATATTAAGAAATAATCATGGCTTCTAATTAGGTGCAAGAATGAAATACTTATCATTTGTGTGTATTCTGAAATATGGATATTTGATATTTGTTTGCAATTATCTAGTGGTGTAGAAAGAAAAGCACAGAATGTTGATGAGACAGTTAGAAGTTGATTATTGTTAATTCTATATGCTATACATACATACATTGTATCTTCTGATTTGTATCTATTTGGGAAAATATGATTATTTTCATGTAACATTATACAAACCAGGACTTATAAGTAACTAGAGTCTGCATAGAGTGTGCTATGAGCTAAATGTGAACACTTCTCCTGCCAGCATAGGTCAAAGACAGTCTGACCACTGTTACATTGCAAAGGCCATATATTAACCAAGATCCATGCCTCTATCCAAAGAAAGAGTGACCTTTATCTGGTGGCATATGTCTCATATGTCCAGCTCACCTACCTGTCACTTATAGTAGTTAAGTGTGTTTCCTCGCAAGGCAAAACCTTCCCTTTGAAGAAAACCTTGAGTTTAAGGCCAGCCTGGTCTACAGAGCAAGTTCCAGGACAGTCAAGAAAGATACACTGAGAAAACTTGTGTCAAAAAAAAAAATCTGATAAACAAAAAAGTGGATACTTTGCTTTGTGTGTAAGGTAGAAACTCCACTGAGGGCTCCACTGCACTGCCTGCTGTTCTGTTAATACACTGATTAACAGACATTCAACTAAGCACCTCTTTTCCTCTCTTTAATCCCCCTTTGACTCTCTCCTTAATAACAAACAAAACCCAAAATGAAACTGCAACAACCAAAAAAAAAAAAACACAACAACAACAACAAAACAAAATGAAAACTAAATGAAGCAGAGAAACAAAACACAAAACCCAGCACTGATTAGTCAGTAAACCCTGGCTTTGAGTCTCAGAATCTAAAGTCATTAGAATATAGAGATACTTGTGAAGGGGGGAAATAAAGTCAGAACAAAAACTAAAGGAAATGGAACTGAAGAGACCACCTAGAGAAAATGATTACCTATAATAACCTAATAGAACAACCTCCAATTGTCTTGTTTTATAAAATAAAACTTGTCCTAAACTCTGCATCCCTAATGTATTTCTGCAAACATGCTTGTGGTGAGTTGAGTTAGAATGGTCCCCAAAGGCTCCTAAGTTTAAGTGTTTGGTCCCCAGCTGATGGAGCTGTTTGGGAATGATTAGAGGATGTGGTGTTGTTGGAGGATGTGACACTGGGGAGAGCTTTTGGGGTTTCAAATGCCCATGCCATGCTCATCTCTCTCTGCCTCGTGCTTGTGGGTCATGATGTAAGCTCTCAGGCACTGTTCCATCACCATGTCTGTCTGCCTGCTAACATGCTTCTTTCTAGCCATGGTGGTCATCAACTCACTCTCTGAAATTGCAATCTTCCAATAAACTCTTTTTTTCTGTAAGTTTCCTTAGTTGTGATGTTTTGTTATAGCAGCTGAAAAATAACTAAGACCACAAGAAAGCAATTCCTCATTTTGCTCTTAGTCTTATAGACACTCTAATGCTGATCAAAACTTAAAACAACCAATGATGTAATAATTGAAAATAATGCTGAAAGTTTACAAATACTGCCGAAAACTTTACACCAGGGCTCAGTGTTATGGGCTGACTCCTCTGGTCCCATTAATACACTACTTTTTTCTGGCCTCCATTCTGTTTTTGGTGCCTGGTCCATTTACCAGAAAACTGTTTAGCATAGCTGCAAAATAGCTAGACATTTTCACTTCTACTGGATTTGAAAATTAGTTCTCTGTATCCCAGAAATCAAAAGAAACACTGACTGTACTCATCTGTTGAAAGTATATTAACACTGGGATAAAATATGTCCTCACAGACAATATGGTTTACTAGACTAAGGCAGGCAAGGTTGCTGCTATTACTAACAGCTATTTGTCGTCTGTGGGTCTTAGAACTCAAGCATTTAAAATTTTCACTTCCAATCCTTCTATCTACCACTCTTGCCTCTCTATTGGAATCAGATATTGCTAGAATCCTTTTCAGGAAAGTGGTTAGTACTCTGAAGCACTGGGCTCATACCCAGGGATTCAAACCATATTAGGAATTTATCTAATTGAAAACAAGCCCCCAGGAGGTGCTGGCGAATTAACAACAGCTCCTTGACTGGCACAGGTGGCCTCTCTTTGTGCAACAGGTGGTCCCTCTGAAATTGCATGCTAATTGAGTTTATAGGGAAAAGAAATCTAATGATGTGTTAATGGTTCTTTGGAAGAAATTTGAAGTTAACAGTTTCCTAGCACATTTTTATCGCCATGAGTCACTCCATCTTTGTTTTTCTTCTTTGTAAATATGAATTGGAGGAGCAGCCCATTAAGAGTGTGCAGAGGAGCTGGGGAATAACACATCAACTGTGTCAAGGATTCTTTACTCTGGTTTTAGTTAGAATGAAGAGGGAGGTACAGGTATCCTGGTTGTTGGGTTAGTCTTGGGAAGTAGTGATGTAGGGCATGGTGTGGAGCTCCTAGGATTCTGAAGATCTGGATCTGAATTTTTTCTCCATCACATCTTCACCACGTTAGGTGAAGGCTCACTCCTTTTTCATTCAAAAACAATAAAATCTCATTCCTCATCTGTAATCTAGTAATAAATGCCTTGGAAGATTGTTGTGGTGATAATAATAGCCTCAATAGTCAGTGCCTGGGAAGTGACAGGCTTTGTGAATTTAAGGTATTTGGAGAATTTTGACCAAATATATTGATTATGTAATTGTTAATGTAATTTTAACTGTCAAGTAACTGTTAGTATAATGAAAATTTGTCATTAACTGTTAGTCATTACAAAGGTTTGGGAGCTCACATAGATCTATTACCTGAATTTTAAAATCACCGAACTACCTCAGAGGTAAATTGTGCCAGCACTGACAGGTCAGTTACTGTTATTTTTCTTTACATTTTATTTAAGTCTATTATGGGTATGTTTGTGGGTTGCAGGTGTGTGTGTGCCAGGACAAGCTCATGAAGACTGGAGGACAACTTCCTGTGCTCAATCCTCTCTTTGCACCATGGGATTGGACAGAACAGCAACTGTCTTTACTGCTGAGCCATTTTACAGTTTCCAGCTACTCTTCCTGTGCGTGTACAGGTTGATGCTATTAATGATAAATACTAGTCAGGCAGTGGTGGTGCACGCCTTTAATCCCAGCACTTGGGGCGTGGATCTCTGTGAGTTCAAGGCCACCTGATCTACAAGAGCTGGTTCCCAGGACAGGCTACAGAAAACCCCTGTCTCAAAAACAACAACAACAACAACAACAATAATAATAATGATAATAATAATAATAATAATAATAATAATAATAAAGACCAATGTATGGAAACATGATCGCTGAGTTTTACACTTTAGTGGCAATGATTTATAGCAGAACATGTGGAAGTATGCTGTGTTATAACTATTTTTCATACTAGGAATGTGAGAATGAGATCCTATCCAAGGTCATGATGCACCAAGAGACCAAGACCTGTGGAAGGTATATTCTCTGAACTTAGGTTTCCTCTGACTCTCTGTCTCTCTCTGTCTGTCTGTCTGTCTGTTTTGCTTTTTCTTGCTAGCTCTCTCTTATTTTCTCTACTCTCTCTGTCTCTGTCTCTGTCTCACTCTTGTGCTCCCATTCTCTCACTCCCTTGCTCTCTGACCCTTCTTTGTTTCTCTCCCCCTTTCTTTTTCACCTCTTCATACTTTTCATCTCTAAACCCTTTTTCTTCTGAGCTTCTCATCAACTTATGTTCAGTTATTTTTGGGGCTTAGTTTCCAGAAAGGATTTTAATATGTCCATGTGCTCTTCCAGTCCAAATTCAGTTTCATGAATTCATAAGGTGGCACACTTTTTACCCCCAGGAATATACCATAGATCAGTCAGTGCTGTATGGTTGGTACTAGACAGACGTTTCACTAATGTGTTCACCAAAATATAAGCAAAAGCTACTTATAAAATGGAATCTGTCATAACAAGGCACAGCCCACACTCATGTTGTTTTATGCAATATGGAGTATCTTAGAACAAGGCACAACCTCATCTCCAAAATGACATTGGTCACTCTAAAGAATCAGAGGGTGGCCTTTTGATCAGATCATATTCAAAGGACTGCAGCTCTCCTACTCTGCTCAACATGAAAGGCGAGCATTTATCACACTTCTAGAGTAGATCAAAATTCAAAATGTGGTTTCTACTGAATACATAGCATGTAATTAAAGAAAAAATTAAAAAAAAAATTACAGACCAATCCATATCTTAAAACCAAGACAGTCTGTAATTCAGGAGATTCAGTATATAATTTTAGAAAAAATGGGGGGGGGTACTTAGAAAGGTAGAGAGTAGATTGAAGTAAAGAAGGAAACTGAGTGAGTTTAAAATGCAGCCTCATAAGTCTCTCAGATGTCTACTAAATATTGTAAGACAAGAGGCTAGCATAATTTTATGCAGGGAGGGATTGGTATCTGGGGAAGCACACTGCTTTGTCTTCTCTGATTTAATTTCTTGGCAATGCCAGGAACCTGAGAACAAAGCACATTCCCATTGTTGACCTCAAGGGCTTAGGTGAAATACACATTAATATTCATAGATGGCCAGATGGACTGGCCAGTGCCTGAAGCACATAGGGGGTTAATTTTAGAGGAACCATCTGGGACTTGTGTTGAAATAGGAGCGGCAGGGCTGCGTCCCCGGCACCCGGCCGCCCGCATGGCTAGCTTATGCCCAAAATAATTACACGGAAACTGTATTCTTTCAAACACTGCCTGGCCCGGCTAGTTCCAGTTTTCCTATTGGTTAGCTCTTACATATTGTTCTAACCCATTTCTAATATTCTGTGTAGCCCACGAGCTAGCTTACCAGGGAGGATCTTAACCTGCGTCTGTCTGGAGCGGGAGAATCATGGCGACTCCTTCACTAAGCTTCTTTTTCCCAGCATTCTCTTCTGTCTACTCCGCCTACCTAATTTTCTGTCCTATGAGGGCCGAGGCAGTTTCTTTATTATTAAGAGACCCACCTCCATCATTTCCCCTTTTTCTGTTTAAACAAAAAAAGGCTTTAACTTTAACATAGTAAAATTACATATAACAAAACAGTTATCAAGTAAGAATTACAGTTACAATATTTATATCTATTTTATCTCTTATCATAACTAAGGAAAACTATAACTAACCATTCTTCAACTCCATCAAAGACTCCAGAAGGATATAATATTACCTATCAAACAAGAAATAAGAAAACTCTAGAAATGACAGAGACATCTCGCTGCCTGGACAGTCACCCAAAGTTCCTCTGTACCGTTGGGGCATCCATCTTCGGCCTACAGGCCCATAGTATCCAGCAGACATTCTCATCAAGCAAGAAATTCCAAAGACAGTTCAGTCACTTTTTGCTGTGTCCTGCAGAATGTCTCACAGACTCTTTCATGAAGCAGGAACCCCAAAAGGTCATCTCACCTTTAGGCAAGTTCAGCAGTCCTCTCTCTGCGGGTTCTCTGTGTCCAGTTTATGCAACAGTCCAGGCAAGAGCAGTTTCTTGCCCAAATGGCTATCAAACTCCATAAGGATTCTCTTCGATGCCCATCTTCCTCTTGAAATAGATTGGTGCTGCCAGGAGCAAATGTGTCTCATTGTCATGAAAAACCCTAAGTTATTAAAATATCTTAAATGCCATATTCTGCAGCCTTTGAAAGATATGAAGAATGCCTATCTAACTAAAATATCTCTCTATATATCTAGAAAATCTAACTAACATGACTACAAGCTTAAGTATTAGCGATGATTATCCATTAACAACCTATATTTCCTAATTATACATTACATTTTTAAATGAACTACACAATCACAATACCTTAATCAAGATCAAAAATACATATACATATAACAAAATTGACCATAAAATCCATACCAATGCAAATTATTCATATCTATATCATATCCCCCTTTAAATGTAAAAGAACATTTATAAACAATATTTGGGAACATGGGCGTAGTTTTTTCTCTACAAACTGCTTCCTGCTGAATAGGGGCGTCGTTAATTAGGTTGTTCATGATATAACCTGTATGCTAGTTTCATCTCAGTTGGCAATTGAGCGAAGCAATTTTTTGAGGGTATTCACAGCAACCTTTCAGGAGGGCGTGGTCTATCATACCAAATCGGAATAGATGCAATCCACAGGGTCTCATCCTCTGCAAAAACAAAAGAAGACCCTCTCCAAAGCATCATATCCTTAGACCCAAATTCTGAAATCATAATACCCTTATATCCATTTTGGTTTAGATTGGCAGCCCATGTAATGAAATGTCTCTCTGTACTTAGCTCCTTCACAGTCAAAAATTTTAAAGAAAACACAATGTACATAATCCAGACTCTCTGTGAATTTTCCATTTTTACGTGGCTTATATTTCTTTATTTCTTTTAATCTATAACTCTCTGTACTTCTGTACTCTGTCTCTTTAAAGACTTTACCCTTTTTCTTTTTAAGACATTAACTTTATTCTTTATATTCTTTTTCTTCTCTTTCCCAAGCCTACGTACATTTATCCAACAGTGTCTGAATCTGTTTTATTGTGAATCTGTAATTTCTTTACTATACAGGAGCATTTCTTAAAATGTTAAGCATTTCTTAAAAACTTAAGTTGCACCATTTACAGGTAATACGGTACTGCCTGTGTCCTGCCCAGTCTAAACCTTAACTGCACGGTTTTAAGGTAATTACGGTAGTTCCTGCCTGAGATCAGCACAGTTCAGCATGGAGCAGCCGCTCCTGCCTCAGAGTCATTTGGTGCCCCTGAACCATTCACAGTTTCAGGCACACAGCAAGTCCACATTGGAGCCGCACTCAGCAGTTTAACTCTGAGACTGAGTGTGCAGCACAGAAACTCTTTTCATCCAAGTTACAGCCAAATCTGACATGCAGAGCACTGCGCAGTCTGAAAATGCGTCTCTGTATAGCGGCAGGAATCCGCCATGCTCTTCCGCCTGCCTAAGCCTGATTCTGCCTTCTGCCCAGGTGCAGGCGGGGAGCGCTGAGCCATCTGCACGGTCTCAGAGCACTCTCCTCCGATCCCAAGCGGGAACACAAACATCCAGTCCCATAAAAGCCTTGAAATGCTTTAAAGCCAGAGTTCACGCTGGCAGCACAGCCCCAGGAAGCAGCGCTTTAAAATGACGCAGCTTTTTTTCTGCTGCTGTTGCTGAATCAGGAAATCTCTCTACGGCACGCCACCAACAAAGAGCAAAACTCTGCATTAAACTCTGTTTTTCCTCTGTTTAAAATTAAGCTCTCTCAGGTTTTTAAGTGGATTTAGCCCATCACGTCTGGGCGCCATCTGTTGAAATAGGAGCGGCAGGGCTGCGTCCCCGGCACCCGGCCGCCCGCATGGCTAGCTTATGCCCGAAATAATTACACGGAAACTGTATTCTTTCAAACACTGCCTGGCCCGGCTAGTTCCAGTTTTCCTATTGGTTAGCTCTTACATATTGTTCTAACCCATTTCTAATATTCTGTGTAGCCCACGAGCTAGCTTACCAGGGAGGATCTTAACCTGCGTCTGTCTGGAACGGGAGAATCATGGCGACTCCTTCACTAAGCTTCTTTTTCCCAGCATTCTCTTCTGTCTACTCCGCCTACCTAATTTTCTGTCCTATGAGGGCCGAGGCAGTTTCTTTATTAGTAAGAAATCACTCCCACATCAGACTTGTTCTTATGCCATAGTGAAAAAAGCCAAAGAGCCCAGAACACAATACAACCAATTAGAAAGTGTTGCTGGGAGCTTGCTGGCTGGACCAGACTTTATTGTTCAAGCACAATGCTGGTTTGGAGAAGGGGAAAACTTACTATTTCTACCCTTCCTTTCTGCAACTTTCAAAAGTCAATTAGATACATCTTAATAATTAAGAACATAAAAAGAAAAATTAGGATATATCCTGGCACACATTTCTAATTTCTCAGTGAAATAAAATTTTAGAACACTCTACAGCAAAATCTGGGATTTTTTTGTTTTTGGTTGCAAGGGTCATCATGAATCTTAGGCTGACCTCAATGTCATGGTAGTCATTCTGTCTCCGCCTCACGAAGACTAGGATTACAGCCACCACACTAATATCAAAGACCCTGTTTTGATGCTAGAGCAGGAGTAAGGCTTGTTTCAGAAGGCTTACTAAGTATCCTCATGATTTGTTTTTGATAGATGTGATCCACTTCCCTGTAGAGCTTTTGGTTCAATACACACAGTACTGCAAAAATGAGATACCTATGGCATCACACATAATCCTCTGTGTTTCTTATTTAATTTTTACTTTTTCATGTTTAATTTGTGTCTATGAGAGATTTGCCTACATATGTATATGTGCAATACATGAATACCTGGCATCCATGAAAGCAGAAGAGGGAACCAAAAAGGTGAAACTCACCTGCACTCCCATTAAGAAATTGTATTAGTGTGTTCTAAAGGACAAAACTGATAGAATAAGTGCACACAAATTTAAAAGTGGATTAGACTGACTTTCAGGATGGTCTTGGTAGTCCAGTAATGCCTGCCTCACACTGGAGAAGCTGAGAGTCTATTTGTTTTTCAGTCCACAAGGCTCAGCGTCTCAACCTGGCATTGAAGACTTAGAGTGGTGGTTCCCAACCTTCCTAATGCTGAGACCCTTTAATACAGTTCCTCATGTTGTCATGCCAATCACAAAATTATTTTATTGCAACTTCATAATTGTAGCTTTGCTACTTATATGAATCATAATGCAAGTATCTGATATGTAACCCATGTGGAAAGATCATTCAATTCCCAAAGTGATAGTATTGTTCAACCTCACAGGTTGAGAACCACTATCCTAAAGAATTCCTGGCCCTTACTTTATTTTGGAATCCTAAAGAAGTGATCCGAATATCAGGAGAGGAATACTGCAGCAGCAGCATAGATGAACATACCTGTGACCGTGTAAGCAAACAGGGAAAAAACAGTCTTGTTCTTCCATGTCTTTTCATCTAGGTTGCTACTGGAGAGTGCTGCCCATGATTACAGTGGATCTTACTGCTTCAAATAACCTGATCAAGAAAATCTCTCACATGTTTATCAGTTTGATTTTTTGATTGATTCCAGAAGCAATCAACTTGACAACCAAGATTAGCATCCCAAGATGGGGACCTAGTCCTATGATACAGAAAGCCCCAACAATCTGTCATCCAACTGCTAAGTGAGTGAGGCAAGGCAGTGGTAGTAAGAGAACTCCTGAGTGTCCTAAAAACTTCAGCCACACTTGGTTTCTGCAGTTGATGTGACCTGCAAGAATTGTCATCTGCCTGTCTGCTTTGCAATAATCCTTCTGTCCACTGTGAATATATATTACTTTTATTGGTTAATAAAAAGCTGATGGGCTGGTAGCCAGGTGGGAAGTTAGGTGAGAAAGCCAGACTTAAAATGACAGGAAGAAGGAAGGTGGATTCAGAGTGGTCACAGGCAGACACTGAGAGCAAGATGGACATGCCATACTGAGGAAAGATTCCAAGCAACATGGCAAAGCGTAGATAAGAAAAATGGGTTCATTTAAATGTAAGAGCGGAGTAGTAGCAATCCTGACCCAACACCTTAGCATTTATAAGTAATGTTAAGCCTCTCCATTGGTTATTTGGGAGCAGGTGGTCGGGACAGGGAAACTCTGCCTACCCCTATCTTTCAGGTCCTCTGGTTTGTCTGGACCTTCAGTCCATCTAACCCTCCCCCAAATCCTACCATTCCTTTTCTCTTCCTTGTGTAGCTCAACTCTGACCCTGCCTCCCAACACTACAATAGTGGCAGAAGTGTCGATCCCCAGAGATCTCTCCCTAAAGGGTTTTTCTTAGCCCCACAGAGACTCTATTTGCATCATTTTCAGTTATCTGTTTCACAGGCTTCTAAACCCTCTTGAACTCTGACTTCTAACAGTCATCCTATAATCTATATTTATGTGTGATTTCAGAGTTAATATTGTGATCTGAATAAATGTCCCTGTAGTTGGCTTGGCCAAACTATCAAGGAAAGTAGAATTATCTGGCCAAAACTTGTGACTTTATTGTTATTAAGTACATCCTCATAATGTGGAAAGACATCAGTGAGTTACCTCAGTTTTGACCAGCACACGCCCGATGTTTGCTGAACACTGGAGTGCTGGATGTTGTGTGTTTTGGTTGTGTTTCTATACTTGACCTGCTCAGTTTACAATGAGCCTGTCAGAATTCAACCCCTTTGAGTGTTGAGGAGTGTCTCTATTTCCTTTTCAGTGAACAGTAAACAACATTAATTTGTCAAGTGTCACCAATTCTATAAAGATGTCTGTGATGTTTCTGCATTTTACAGTTAATTACTCTATAAGTAAGGGACAGAAAATGACTTGCCTACTGAATGAGCAACATGTGTATGCACAGCCCTGCCTTACATAGCATTTAATCCAATAGGTACATCTATAACAGCAATTTCATAAGATGACAATGGAGCCAGAACATTTCTGTTGCTAGGGACATAGCGGCTGCTGTAACGCCAAAGTGCCAGCATTACTCATATGATCATAGTGTTGCTGATTGTACCAAATCTAATGTGATGTCAGCCATAAAAACTATAGTGTGTAACAGTGTA
Organism: Alexandromys fortis; assembly: GCF_014885135.2. Lineage (NCBI taxonomy): Eukaryota > Metazoa > Chordata > Mammalia > Rodentia > Cricetidae > Alexandromys > Alexandromys fortis. Next base: position 13,990,945 of record NW_026067937.1, on the reverse strand, counting down.
TAGTACATTATACCTGAGGATGATAACAGTTTTTTACTGGTTTATGTATTTGCTTCACTGTATTTTTATAGTTACTTCTACTTATAAAATTTTTACTATGTAGCAGTATATCATATTTTGGCAGTGGAATTTTACATCTTTTGCTTATTCTTTTGATTGCAGCATTTGCTTTTGTACTTCATTCTCTCTCTCTCTCTTTCTCTCTCTGTGTGTGTGTGTGTGTGTGCGTGTGTGTGTGAGTGTGCACACATCCATATGTACATATGGGTGTATATACACATGTGTGAAGACATTTACAGATCAGAAATTGATGTCAGGTGTCTTTCTTGATCATTTTCCACATTATTTTTGGAGACAGGGACTACCATTGAACTGGAGCTCATTGACTTGGCTAGACAGATGGCGCAGTGAGCTCCAAGGATTCACCTATCTCTGCCCCACCCTTGTAGCTCTTCTATGTGAATGCTAGCAATCTAGACTAAAATTCTAATACCTGTGTATCAGGTACTTTGCCAACTTGGCCATCTCAGTTTTATATTTGGTTGTTTTATCATATACCTCAATAAATATACTATTTTATATATGTATATATTTAATATAAAATGTATCTTCTAGGTTTATGGTAAGCTGTTACATCCTGTTTGTGTAATTATACTTGAACTTGTTCATGCATTAACAAAATTGCCTAATAACACATGTCCCATTCTTCCTAACCCATAGATTGTGGGGGGACATAGAATATGATCTCTGTTCCATTATCGAACTTATGCTTTAAAAACCTATGTAAAATTCTGTTGCTAAATATGAAAGTTGCTAAAACTATGAATCGGACTCTTGATATTTTATTAGTTTTTTTTAACCCAACTGTATTTTACAGCAAATACAGAAACTATCAGTACACAATGACATGCCAATGGACTAAAAGTGTAATGAAAAAAAGGTACCAACATTACACAGTGTTTAAAAGCAAACACAGGCCAACTGGCTAAACACAGATCACATGCACCAGCCAAATAAAATGTTGTGAAAATTTGCTGTATTTTCTATGTTCTAGATTAACTATTATATAGTAATCTTTCCATTGAATAATTAAACTTTTCTTGTAGTGCTTGGTAAAGCATTTTCTACTCTTGTGTGAGAAATTTCCAAAATAGCAACAACAGTAGAGAATTAGAAGAATTTTTCATAAAATATGAATATCCAATATAATAGTTAATGACAATAATTCATTATTCCACTGTTAGTCACTTAATACACTTTTTGACTGAGTCTGCACTGCTTTACCTGGGATAGGGGAATGCTCATTAAACATATTCTCAAAATTCATCAATTTTCTTTTCTTTTTTAGGTACCTACAAATAAATATAGGGTGATTTCTAACATTTTCCTCACATCATCTTGATATATCCCACGCACCTGTTCAGTGTTTACATGATAATCTTCTACCTAGGCCTGGTTGTATTTTTCTCTGCATAAACTAATATAGCGATTGATCATAGCCTGGATTCCACTGATGGATGAGAAGACCGTCTTCCCCAGTGTATTTGGATGGGCATCCTTTCAGAATCTAGATGTACCCATAGGAGGTGATGCAGGGGAATAGTTTGCGGATTAACATCTTAATCATACCTGGCCTTCCTAGGGCCAGTTATTATAAACCTGTTTCTGTCTCTTGTGCTTTTTAAAGGCTAAACAGAGACCACTTCTGGAAGATGAATCATGTGCACTCCTACTTTTTCTCGGGCATTTGTTGTAAAAGAGGTAATGAATAAGCACACTAAAGAAAAGCATGGTTATTTTTTGTAGGCCCATATAGCAGACCATAAAAAAATATATACTTGGCTAGCAGTAAAATCTATCAAAGTTTTTCAACAGCCCCATATTTTTTACATTCCTTCACTGCCACCAGCAGATGCGTCTACATATGTTCCTTGATTTTACGGGTGCATTACAATGACATCAAAGCTGCTGTAACATTGCAGGCACGTTTTTATGGGGAATGATTTCAGCACCATGCCATCCGGCTGGCCCACCCCAGCCTTCTGTTGCTGGAATAGAATGGCAAAGACACTTAATGAAGAAGATAAAGGATAAGGCAGAGACTGGGTGGTGCAGAATGAATGCTAGTTTTCCTCCATGCTAAGCAAGGGTCTTGGAGCTCCTTGGGAAAACCAGGTTCCCTTAAGATGCCTTGGATGTCAAAGTGTCACAGTGTCCTCATTTCTGTGAGAATATGACCCATGAAAAAACAGTTTACAAACTTCATGATGACAGGGTGATATGTTTATACAATTAGGTAGGGTGTTTATGTTTCAAATACATATCCTCAATGATCATATTCCTACCTCTGATTATAATACAATTATAGAATTATATCATTAATATCACACATAGAGGTTGTATCAACTGGAGGGTAGTAATTGCAAGAGTAGTGTATCTAGGTACCCTTTTTGTTTGCTTTTCCTCCCTTGATCTTTCCTTTTCTCCTTCTCTTCTTTTCCTCCTACATTTACTTCTTTATTTATTAAATTTAGATAAGTAATGGAGTGACTTTATGTTCGTGTCCAGTCATGCTCACAGATGCTCTGCCTCCCGTAAGATTTCTTTTTGTTATAAGACATCTACTTCAACATATTCCCCTCTTGTTACATGAGAAAGAAGTTTAAGGCTGGGCTACAGGGGGAGATGGATGGGTACAAAGACTAGAGAGGGGATCAGATAGTTTCTTCGTAGTATTAAAGATTGTCTTAGTTAGGGTCTCTATTGCTGGAAAGAGACACTATTAATACAACTCTTTTAAAGGACAACATTTAAATTTGGCTTACAAGTTCGGATGGCTAGTCTATTATTGTCATGCTGGAAGACATGGTGCTAGAGTAGGAGTTAGGAGTTCTATATCTGGAGCAGGCAACCAGAACAGAAAGTGCCACCCAGCCTAGCCTGGGCTTCTGAAACACTAAAGCCAACCCCCAGTGACACACTTCCTCCAATAATGCCACACCTATTCCAACAAGGCCCCATGTCCTAATCCTTTCAAACAGTACCATTCTCTTCGACCCTATGGGAGTTATTTTTATTCATACCACCACAGATAGAAACTCACATCCCCACTTTAAATTGAAGAGGGCAGGAGACTCCGCTTCTGTTCTTGAAAAAGTTACATCTTAATGCAAGAGTGGGTATAGTTGGATTTCAGTCTGTGCTTGCTCCAGTATGGTAAAATTCAAAGCGATTATGTGTTTTAGTTAAGAGAGTATTAAATAATCACTTTAAACATTAACTAAGAATTCACTCACCTACTTTAGACTTGACATATTTTCTGGCATAGTATCTGATCCTCTTTTACTAGTCCGGGTTTTGTGTCAATGCACTGTCTAGTAAGTTTCTGACTTTAGTTTTTGGAGAAAATCAATCTTGTTTTCTTTGAAAGAAAAGAACAAGCATGCTTTGTGATACTGAAATGGACCTTAGAAACTGGCCAATAATCCCCTTTCTCCACAAGGTAAAGTTGAAATATAGAGAACAAGTAAAGTGATCTTTTCAAGGTACAGCACAGAGTAGAGAATAGGCTAGGGGTAAGCCTTTGGATTTGTTTTTCAAAACAGAGTCTCAAAGTTGCTCTTGGCTTTATGCTTGCAATTTTCAGCAGAAATGGCCTGTAGTATAGCACTTCCTTGCTTGGCTCTTATGTATTCCTATAGTCTGTGTCTTGTATACATGTATGTGTGTGTACGTGTGTGCACAAGAAGGTAATCTCTGCTGTCGTTCTTCAGATATCATCTATCTTGATTTTTGCTACCAGATCTCCTATTGGCCTTGAACTTGGTATGTCCAGCTTACTTCATTTGGGATCTCTGGATCAAATTCAGGTCTCTGTGTTTACAAGGTAAGCACTTTAACTCCTACCCCAAATCTACAGGTCCAGACATTACTTCTTGGGCAGATGATGTGCATTTTGTCTTTGGGGCATAATTTTCCACTGGAGGGAACAAACTGGCAGCAAGTGAGCCTACTATAGTTCTCTCACTTTTACCTCTGCTGAGATCCCTACTATTTGCAAAGTGTGCAACTTATCCAATGCTCTAGTATTCATTCTGTGATCCTCTACAGCATCTTCAAAAACTGACTTCATCCTGTGGTTCAAGTCCTTGATTCTTTTGACCCTTGTGAAACTCTTCATTGGCATTTTTACTCCCAATTCCCAGTCCCAGAATTCTCCACCACCAATATGTTATGTTTTCGCCCCCCCCCCACAGCTGGTAAGTAAAGAAGTTAAAGTGTATGCTGCCTTTGCT
>NW_026067937.1:13970921-13986293 GCF_014885135.2 Alexandromys fortis | reverse complement strand
CCTCCCATTTCCCTCCCCCTCCCTCGTCAGCCCAAAGAGCAATCAGGGTTCCCTGCCCTGTGGGAAGTCCAAGGACCACCCACCTCCGTCCAAGTCTAGTAAGGTGAGCATCCAAACTGCCTAGGCTCCCACAAAGCCAGCCAGACCCCAAAAGAGGAACATGGGATGTACTCACTCATATTTAGTTTCTAGACATAAATAAAGGGCATTGAGCCTATAATTCGTGATCTTAGAGAAGCTAAATAAGAAGGAGAACCCAAAGAAAATCATATAGGCATCCTCCTGAATATTTTTCATGTTTCAAGTGAGGAACGCAGAGCTCAGTGAAGTCAAGATGCCTGTTGACCTTTCATAATAAAAGTAGCACAGTCAGACTCTCCTCTCACGTCTTGCTTCACACTCACGTTTTGCACCATGGGCCAGACTTTAGGCTGAGCCTAATGGCATAATCTATCTCATGTAGTCACCAGATGACTCTGAGGCAGGTATCCTAGGTTCCATTTTCAGATAAACAAACTGAGTCTCAAAGAAGTTATATAATCTATTTAAGGTCATTCAACTAATAAATAGCTGAACTGTGCTTGGCTGTCTCCAGAGTCCATGATCTTTCTGTAAGAAAATATGACCATTAATTAAAAATAGGTATGAACTAACTCAATTAAACACAGAACATCATATCATAATGGTAGTTTAGGAATTATTATTTGTTTGATCCCAAAGGGTCAAATTTGTTCCTTATCGTCTGTGGAATTCTGTTCTCCTTGAGGGGTAGAGTATTAGTGAGAACTAGAAAAGAGCATAGGTCTGTCTAGCCAAAAGGAATGGCGCCAAATAGAAGATGTATCTTAGATTTCCAGTTTTGTTTCAAGGGTTTCCATATGGAGATGGAATTAGCTTTTGTTCAAATGACTTGCTAGATTAGAATTATGACAGATGATGAACCAAACCAGAGGGAAATATTTTGAAAGAGTATACAGAGAAGTTTTGTAAAAGTTCCATCTGTCTAAATATGGGGTATGCTGTCTTAGGGAGTGATAATACTCAGAAGCCTGGAGACCACTTGGCAAGGTCACTATCGCCACGATCTGATGACATTTAAGGTCCTTGAATTTGGATGCTTTTCTGACAGGGCCTGGCATTGCTGTGTATCCATCCTGGATGAATGCCCGCTCATTCTGCATATCTGGGCTGTGTTCCCTAGCAGTTGGCACAGGTAGCTTAGAAATGCAGCCATCCAGCAAGCATGGGCCTCTTTTTCAGTCTTCATCAGCTCTGGGAGCGTCAGTCTTTACCACAGGAGATATAAGGACATTAGTGATAAATGCTGTCACTGGGATGGCAAAAAGGGATATATAATATGTATCTGTGTTTTCTTGTATCTATGTCATGATAATAAAAAAGAAGAAACACTCAAATGCTGTCTCATAAGACCAATATATTCCTTGGTATCATGTGTGGTGCTGATAGTTTCCTGTTTTGTTTGAGTGACCAAAAGAATGGTAGCAATAAAATAATTATGACAATTGTCAAGTGATTACTGTATTTTAGGTGTCATTATTCTTGACCTCTTGTCCTTGAGCAGAGTGAGATGCAAAAGGTGTCTGCAGCAGGGTCATACAGCTCCTAAGAAGTAAAGTTACTCTTCAAATACAGGCCTATCAGAAAATGTATTTGATTATTTTAACTGTTACTTATATTTCCAAATTGATGATATTTTTTACTTTTTATATTATAAAGTTGTTAGCACTATTTCTTTAATGTTAAATAATTCTTGATGAGATGCTATAAAAGAATCAGGTGGGGTTGGGGTGGCTATTTACGAACATATGAACTGTCTGTCCATCATGCAGAGTGGAAAGAATACTGAATTCAGCATTGACCTTGTTTGAGTCACACTCTTTCTTTTGTATTAATGTGTGTTTCCTTGACTACAATTACTTGGGTGGCAGGTTTCTTTTCAGCACGCAATCTTGCTGTGTAACAGCCTACCAAGTACTGGGTTTTTAGGTGTGCCATTTCACCTGCAGAAAGAAATTTTTAAAGGAAGTAACCTGAGAAAGCAGATATAAGGGAGAAAGAAGGCTAGTGTCAGGGTAAATCATGGAGGGCATTTCATTAGGTCATAAGATCCAGTTCTTAGCACCATGATTAGCACCGCATACTTCTTAGGATGAAATACGGGAGACCAGATCTTTTGTCCATCTGACTGTTGAGGGGTTTTCCCAAGAGCTCCACTTGTATGATATTAAAAAGAGACCACCATAGAGTCAAATGTGGAAATGCAAGCACGAGGAACGAATAAAGCTTAAGCTACCATGATATCAGCAGCTAAAATCAGAATATGATGCAACACTGAGCTCAGCCATACAGAATCATAACAAATGCTGTTTCTTTTGGCTTTTATAATTGTGTGTGTTGTGGACATGTATATATGTGTTCAGGTGTGCATGGAGGCTAGAAGATGATGCCAGGTGTCTTCATTCATCACAGCCCATTTTATTTATAGCTTACTTAATGAATGTCCTTCCCATGGAAAGAAAGTCCTGAAGAATGGGTATCTGCAGTGACTTAGCTGAGCCTTTACAAAATTATCCACACAGGGTTGCCTTATCCTTGTGAATTGTTTGCTCCTGAGAGTCCAGAGTAAAAATATCAGAAGGACCAATGTGGTTTCTTTTCCAGTTCATCTCACATTGTTGATCTCTATTCTTTGCATTTCTTTCCCATAGACAGTTGCATTTGCATATATGTATTGTGCACAGCAAAGGCTATGAGAGTGACAAGAAGGGATTGCCAGCACATGAAATCCAATAAGGACACCAAGTTTTGTCTTGTGAACTAAGGAGTGTGGTAATTAAAGCAGTATTTACAATGCAATAAAGACAGAGCTAATTACTGACAAGTGACAGTGAAACAATACACTTTCCCAGTGAAACTAGACTGGGATCAGCCTTCATTATGAATCCTCCAACTGTCTTCTTTGTTAATTATGATCTTCATAATCCTCTCTCTGGCAATATTTGCCTAAGTTATTGCCACTCTATAATGCAGGATTAATAGAAAGGGAGACAGGAATAATGAGAGAACTAAGAACTATTGTGTGAGCCCCTGGATCTCTAACATGAATACAAAGACCCAGGAGAGAAAGGTGGTGGTGGTTGACCTTCAGTCAGAGACAGAAGCATTACTGTGACTATGCACCAAGACACAGGCTTAACTTTTGAGAGCTGAGTCCAGAACACACGAGTCTCATGTTATGAGATGTCTCTTCTATATCTGAATTATTGAAACATATACCCTGAGTTAGAGATGTCTTTGCAAAAAGGGAGGAAGAAAAGATTTGACACTGTAAAAATTTTGGCTCTGTGAGACTGCAAATGACCATGGTCAAATCTTTTCTTCCCCCTTTCAATTTCTACATCCTCCTCCTTTTTCTATGTCTTTGTTCTCATCCTCTTTCTTTTCTTGCTTTCTGAAAATATAAAATACTTCCAAAACTAAAATATACTTATAACTCCTATATAAAAATTGGACTATGGTTGTGTTTGGGCTGCAGACCATACTGTGTTCAACTTACATTACATTATATGTTAATGCACTCAGCCCTAAAATCTCTAGTTGGTGCAGAACAAAATAAACAATCAGAGATTTTAGCAACTTAAGTCATTAAGGATTAAATTTGGCACTAAATTAAAATGTAAAATTATTTTAGTATGTAGGGGAGAGAACAGTATATGATAAGCAAGTAAAGTTGACATATATTATTAATTTTGATTTTAAGGATTCTTGTCATTATTACCCTTCCCATTCAACCCTGTCTTTCTACCTATTTACTATATTTAGTGAAATTTTTAAGAGACTATCTAACTAGGATTAATTTTAATATCTGGGGAAATGGTGAGTTGGTAACATATAGTAACATAATGGATTAAAGAATTTTGATAGTAAGAGAAAACTTGGCATAATTTCCAGACAAATAAAAACCCCATGGCCTGTTTTTTCAACTGAGGAAAGAATTTCTTAATATGTTGTAATATAGGCTCATGTATCTACTTTAGGTTTCTGGTTCCTTTCCACTAAAGGTCAAACCAGCTCTTGAACACATATAGAAATTACACTTCAAAGACTCTCAGATACTTTTCCAAATTCTATTTCTAGCATCACTACCCAGGAATCTCTGTGTCTCTCATGCTTGGGATCAACTTCATTGTTAACTTTACAGGGCCAGAAATGCAATGTAAAAGGCAACTCAAAGATTTTAATGTGGCTCTAAGGTGATGGTTTGTATACTAATAGCACATTCTTCTCTTTTTAACTTTAATTTAAATATAAAATTTCTTCTTCTACCTCTTCCATTTACCCACCCTCTCTTTACACAGTTTTAATATCTATATATATGAACAGAAAACAAAAGTCTGAATGAAATAAGGAAGTCAACTCAAGATTTGAAAAAGAATTGATAGAGTATGTATATTATGTCTCTCTCTGTGTATATGCATGCCTAAATATATAAATGCAAACTATTCAGTTTGTTTAGTGTTGCATATTTTTTATTACAGACCACTTTTTAAAAATTCTATGCAAATTGTTAATAGAAGATAGAAGAGGAGAAATCCCACAATGCACAAGAAAGCCTATAGAAGAAGAGGCTGAGCCAGTATTGACTGAGGATGAGTATCCAGAGAAAGAATTCAAAAAATGGTTACAAATATGCATAAGCAACCAAAGAAGATATGAGTATACTATAAGAAAACATATTTTAGACCTAAACCAAAGTCTAAATAAACTAAGTAGGTCCATTCAAGATTTGAAAAGATAGTACAACAGAGTGTTGCTTAAGAAAAACCTAACTGAAAACTTAGTCAAAATGAAAAAACTCAATAAGTCAAAAAATAAAAAAGACTTGGTAGACGCACCAGGAGAATAGACAATGTGAAAAAAAAAAAAAGAACTGGATCATTCAATCAAAGTCAATGATAATTTTTTAAAAAACTCAGTGGAATACAGCAGAGTTTTGGGACACTGTGAAAAGACTACATCTATAAAACGTGCATAAATTATAGACTATTGTGGGAAGGGCATAGAAAATATCTTCAATAAAATAGAAGAATATTCTCAAGTATGCGAGAAAGAGATGCTCATCCTTACAAGAATCCAACAAAATACCAACTAGACAATATGATGAAAGAAAATACCCATGGCATAGCATAGTTAAAAACCTTAAATCACAGATAAAAGAAAGGCTATTAAAATAGAGAGAAAGGCATAGAGAGACAGAGAGAAAGACAGAGATAGGTAGATACAGAGAGAGAGAGACTAAAAGACATATAGGAGTGGGGAAGAGAAGCAGCAGAGAGAGGGAGATAGACTTGTAAAGTTATCAATAGAGGGAGGCCAATCAGAATAACATTCATATATTCAGTAGAAGTATTTAAAGCCAGAAATATCTAAAAGTTATATGTGAACTACAAAAATATCAACAATGAAAAGCTTGACTATTATATACAGTAAAACTAACAATCACAGTTGGAGAAATAAAACCTTTCTACAATAAAATATAATAAAGGAATTTATTTTCACTAAACCAATACTACAGAGGATACTAGAAGTAATACTGAGTCTGAAGAAAAGAATAAACATATTCAAGATGCCACAGAGGGATAAACAAACAATACCAGAAGAATTAATCAAAAAGATCTAAGAAAATATAAAACTAACAAAATGCCAAAATATTAATATACATTTTGTACTCACAGCTCTGAATTCTGAATAGTGATATTTTCAATTCCCTAGCAAGAAGGCATTAACTAATTGATGATGAAAAATAGAATCAGTCTTCTTGCCGCCTCCAAGAAACATACCTCACCATCAAAGATAGAGAGTACCTTAGGGCAAGATGGAAAAAGACAATTGTGAGAAAACAGTAAGGAAACAGGCAGTTATAATACCTGACTAACTTTATTTCCAGCTACAACTGGTCAGAAAAGATAATGAAGGCCACTTCATACTTGCTAAGTCAACAATCCAACTGGAGGTTATTACAATTACAAGCATATATGCAATGAATGTATGTGTGCCTAGTGCTGTAAATACAAGTAAGCAGAAAGCCCCAGATTAAGGTCAATTCAGTAACAGTAGGTACCTTCAGTATTTAACTTTTACAAATAGATACATCATCCAGAAGAAACAAACAAAACACAAAATATTAGAGTTAAGTAACCAAATATTTGGACCTAACTAGTATCTTCAGAACATTCCAATCACTAACTGATACACATTCTTGTCAGAAACTCATGGAATTTTCTCCAAAATAGAATACATATCAGGGCATGAAGCAATCTACAAATATGCAAAAATTTAAATTACTTGATGTCTTTTATCAGACCATAATAGAATAAAACTATATGCATGAACAGTGAGATACGACTAAAAAAAGTACACAGACTCATGAAGTTGAAACAACTCACTAGTAAATGATGAATGGCAACTGAAGAAATCAAGAAGAATATTATGGCATCATAGAATTGAATAAAAATATAAACACAGGATGTACAAATGAATGGGAGAAAATGAAAGCAGCCCTCAGAAGAATGTAGAAAGTTATAACATTATTTCCTACATAAAAAAGAGAGACAGCCCAAATAAATAACTTAATTGTGTACCTTAAGGCCTTTGAAAAACATCAGCAATGGAAACCGCAAAACAATGGATATGGAAAAATACTGTCAGAATATAAATTATTGAAATAGAAATGTAAAATACATTAAAAAAATCAGTAAATTTGTTCTTTGAAGAGGTAAACAAGATTAAAAAAACTCTTTGACAAATTAACCAAAATAATAGAAAAAAACCACAAATTAATAAAATTAGAAAAGTAAAAGGAGGCATCACAAAAAATTTCAATTAAAATAAAAAATTAAGGATACACTTAAAAACTATGCTCAATTAAATTACAAAAATTTAAAGAATTGGATGAATTTTGAGATCATATGGCCTATCAAAATTTATACAATGTAAAATAAATAATTTAAGCAGATAAGTAGGCAACAACAATAATGGAACTATTTCATCCTTAGTGAACTTATTTGCCTTACAGACCAAACAGGACTTTGGTTTCAGGAGGTCCCATTTTTTAAGTGTTACTGTCGGTGTCTGTACTACTGGAGTTATGTTTAGGAAGTGGTCTCCTGTGCCAATGCATGCAAGGCTTCTTCCCACTTTGGTGTGGAAGAATTGTCTGTATTCTGTCAATCACTGATTGGCCAGGCAGGAAATATAGGTGGGAAAACCAGATAAGAAGTCGAAATGATGTAATGAGAACAGGAGAATTCTGGGGAGAGGAAGTTGATTCCCCCCACTCCTGCCCAGACCACCAAAGCAGCAGGATGTTATCTGCCTCACTGAAAAAGGTACTGAGCCACATGGGTAACATAGATCAGAAATATGGGTTAATCAAGATATGAGAGTTAGCCAGTGAGAGGCTGGAAGTAAGGGGCCAATCAGCTTTATAACTTATAGAGATCTCTGTGTAATTTTTTTTTTGGGACTAAGCAGCTGGGGTACTGGGTGGGACAGAAACCCCAACAAGCAGGTCCCCCCCCCCCGTTCATGTTACACCACTTTCTCTTCTATTAGGTTTAGTGTGGTCAGATTTATGTTGACATCTTTGATCCATTTGGACCTGAGTTTTGCTCATGGGAATAGATATGGATCTATTTGTAATCTTCTACATTCTGACATCCAGTTATTCCTGCACCATTTGTTGAAGATGATTTCTTTGTTTCATTGTACAATGTTGGCTTCTTTGTCAAAAATCAGGTATTCATAAGTGTGTGGATTACTGTCAGAGTCTTCAATTTGATTGTATTGATCTATATGTCTGTTTTTACACAATAACAATCTGTTTTCATTACTATAGATCTAATAGAACTTGAAATCAGTGATGATGATGCCTCCAGAAATTTCTTTATTATACAGGATTATTTTGGCTATCCTGTTTTTTTGTTGTTGTTGTTGTAGGGAGGCTGCTTGTTTGTTTCCTGGCTTCCAAGACCCGAAATAATCACACATAAATTGTATTAATTAAATTACTGCTTAGCCCATTAGCTCTAGCTTCTTATTGGCTAACTCTTGCATCTTAATTCAACCTATTTCTATTAATCTGTGTATCACCATGATGCTGTGGCTTACAGGGGAAAGTTCTGGCCTTTGTCTTTGCTGGCACTACGCAGCTTCTCTTGACTCTATCTGTTTTCTCCCAGCATTCTATTTAGTTTCCACACCTAGCTCTACTCTGCCCTATCAGGCCAAGCCAGTTTCTTTATTCATTGACCAATAAAACCAACACATAGAAAGAAAGAACTTCCACATCATTTCCCCTTTTGTTTTTAAATAAATCATAATGTTTTAGCTTTAACATAGTCAAATTTCAAATAACAAAACAGGTATCAAGCAAAAATTACAGTTATAATATTCATGACTACTTTTATTATAACTAATAAAAACTATAACTATATATTCTTCAACTTCATCAAAGACTCCAGAAGGTTATAATGCTACCTAAACAAACAGGAAGTACATTGTAAGCATTTTCCAAAACACTAGAATTGACAGAGACTTCTCACTGCCTGGACAGTCACCTAAAGTTCTTCTGTATTATTCAGACATCCATATTAAGCCTATAGGCCCATAGTATTCAGCAGACTTTCCCATGAAGCAGAAAATTTCAAAGACAGTTTCACCAACATTCACAGTTTGTTAGTCACTTTCTTCTGTGTCCTGCAGAATGTCTGGCAGATTCTTTTATGAAGCAGGAACCCCAAAGGATTGTCTTACCTTTAGGCAAGTTCAGCAGTCATTTCTCTATGGGTTATGCATGTCCAATTCATCAGGAAGTTCAGGCAAGAGCAGTTTCATGCCTATATGGCTAACAAACTCCATAAAGAGCTTTTTCAATGCCCACCATCCTCTTGAAGTAGTTTGGTGCGGCCAGGAGAGGATGTGTTTCATTGTCATGAAAAGTCCTATGTTATTAAAACATTTTAAATGCCATATTCTGAAGGTCTCTGAAAGATTTGAATACCTATCTAACTGAAATATATCATTATATATCTAGAAAGCCTAACTAACTTGACTACCAGCTTGACTATTATAGATGAATATCTATTAACCTGTATTTCTTAATTATACATTACATTTCTAAATGAGCTGCACAAACACAATGCCTTAATCAAGAGCAGAAATATACATATAACAAAATTAACCTAAAAGTTGTATCAATAAAGCAAGATCCATACCAATGCAAATGTCTATAGCATATCCCTCTTTAAATATAGGCAAACATTTATAAACAATATTTGGGAAAATGGATATAGTTCTCTCCAAACTGCTTCCTGCTGTTTATTGGGCAAAGTAATTTTCTGAGAAGTGTTTAAGGAGATCTTTCAGGGGCTCTTGGCCCATCAAGCCACATTAATCTGGAATAATCCCACAGGTTCTCATTCTCTGTGTAAACAAAAGAAGAACCTTTTGACAAAGCAACATATGCATAAAATCAAATTTTGAAATCAAGAAACCTTTATGTTGGTTTATCTTAGCAGCCCATTAGCTCCTTTACAGTCAAAAAATTCAAAGAAAACACTATAATATACATAATCCAGACTCTCTGTATACATTCCATCTTTATATGGCTTATTTTTCTTTATTTCTTTAATCTATGACTGTACTCTCTCTCTTTAAAGACTTTGTTTTATTTTTAAATTATTTATTTCCTTTTATAATTCACTGTACTCTTTCTTATCTCTCCTTAGCCTACATACATTTATCCAACATTTTGATACATTTAGAGTTTTTTTTTTTAATCTGAATCTGTCTTTTTCTGTATCTGTAATTATTTTCTGATCAGATGCTCTTCTTAAAATTCTAAGCTGTAGCCTGACTAGTACTAAGTCTGCTTTGTCTTTTGACTACAACCAGTCCAGTATGCTGTGGTGGAAGTCTGTTTAGCACAAGCCATGCTTATAGCCCCATTTTCAGGCACACAGTGGGTCTATGATGCCATTAAGCCAGTTGTAGCACTCTGCTCACAAATCCTATTTGAATGCTCCATAGCTGGTCCTCTCAGAAGGGTCACAGCCATTTATGCTGACAAACCAGGAAGCCGCTGTTTATAAAGAAGCCACACTGTTTTTTATTGCACCTCTCTTAAAGAAACTGCAGCCCCCCTGCTTGCCACAAGCCCACCTAGAAAAAAAATTGTGGCTACCAAAAGTCATACTTGCATCTAAAATTCCTTTTCAAGCTTTCTCAGGTTTTACATGGATTTAGTTAGCACACGTTGGAGTGCCAATTTGTTTTAGGGAGGCTGCTTGTTCATTTTCCAACCTCCCAGACCAGAATTAATCACACAAAAACTATATCAATGAAATCACTGCTTGGCCCATTAGCTCTATCTTCTTCTTGGTTAATGCTTACATTTTAATTTAACCCATTTCTAGTAATCTGTGTATTGCCATGTGGCTGTGGCTTATGGGGTAAAGTTCTGGTGTTTGTCTCCAGCAGGGCTACATGGCTTCTCTTTGACTGTAGTTGTTTATTTTTGTTTTCCATATGACATGGAGTAATGGTCTTTCAAGGTCTGTAAAGAATTGTGTTGGGATTTTTGATATGAATTGTTTTGAATCCGCAGATTACTTTTGGTAAGATTGCCATTTTTACTGTGTTGACCCTACCTATGCAAGAGCATGGGATGTCTTTCAATTTTTTGATATCTTCTTCAATTTATTTCTTCAAAGGCTTAAAGTTCTTGTCATACAGGCCTTTCACCTGTTTCGTGAGAACTAACCCCAAGATATTTCATGTTATTTGTGTCTATTGTAATATTATTTGTATATAGGAGGAATGCTAATTTTTTTAAAATCTTGTATCCTGCTACATTACTAAAGGTGTTTATCAGCTGTAGGAGTACCCTGGTAGAATTTTTTGGGTCACTTATGTATGCTATTATATCATCTGCAAATAGTGGCAGTTTGACTTCTTTTTTTTTTCACAATTTTTATCCCTTGATCTCCTGTTGTTGTATTGCTTTAACTAGAACTTTGAGTATCATATTGAATATATATGGAGAAAGTGGACAGTCTTAGGAAAAGATATTCACCAACCCAATATCTGACAGAGGACTGACCTTCAAAATATATAAAGAACTCAAGAAACTAGACATCAAAATACTAAATAACCCAATTTAAAAATGTAGTACAAATCTAAGCAAAAGTCTCATGAGAAGAATCTCAAATGACCAAAAGACATTTAATGAATTGCTCAACATCATTTCCCATCAGGAAAATGCAAATAAAAATAACATTAAGATACCTCTTATATCTGGAAGAATGGCTAAGATCAAAAACACTGATAACATTTTATAATGGACAGGATGTGGGGTAAGGGGAACACTTCTCCACTGCTGGTAGGTGTGTAAACTTGTACAGCAACCTTGGAAATCAGTATGTCAGTTTCTCAGAAAATTGTAATCAATCTACCTCAAGACCCAGAAAACCACTATTGGGCATGTACTCAAAATATGGTCAATCATATAACAAGGTCACTTGTTCAACTATCCTCATAGCAGCATTACACATAAAGGAAATAACCTAGATGCCCCTCAACTGATGAATGGATAAAGAAAATGTGGTACATTTACCCAATGGAGAATTACTCAGCAGTAAAGAAAATGACATCATAAAATTTGCAGGCAAATAGATGGAACTAGAAAAATATCATCCTGAGTGACGTAACCCAGACCCAGAAAGACAAACACAGTATGTACTCACTCTTAAGTGGATATTAGATGTAAAGCAAAGGACAATTAGGCTACAGTCCACAACCCCAGAGAAGGTAGGTAAAAAGGAAAACCCTAAGAGGGACACACATGGACGGCCCCAGGAAGGGGGAATAGTTAAGATCTCCGTGGTTAAGTAGAATAGGGGTAGAAGGGAGGGGATTGGGAATGGGAATATGAAGAATTAAGATTATTTAGTTGGAAGAGGGACAGAGGAAGAATAATGAAAGAGATATCATTATGGATATTTTTCACTTTTTTAAAAAAGAAAACAATCTATTTTTTCATTTTACATACCAATCCCAGTTTCCAATCCCTCCCCTTCCCCTCCCACTCCTTCTAACTTCCCTCCATCCCATTCACTCCCCAGAGAGAGCAAGGCACATTGCTCCAAGACAGGACCAAGGTCCTCCACTACATCCAGGCTGATCAAGGTGTCCATCCAAAAAAAAAAATGGGTTCCAAAAAGCCAGTACAAGCAGCAGGGCCAAATCCGGGTCATAAAACTGTCACCCACATTCAGAGGATCTAGCTTGAACTTATTCTGGTTCCTTCCCTGTCCAGCCAAAGTTGGTGAGCTCCCATTAGCTCAGGAAGATTGTTTTAGTGGGTTTATCCACTGTGGTCTTGACCTTTTTGCTCTTAATTCTCACTCCTCCCACTTTTCACATAAACTGTTGGAGCTCAGTCCATTGCTCTGCTGCAGATCTCTGCTTAAGTTTACATCAGTTGCTAGATGAAGATTCTATGGTGACATTTAAGATAGTCATCAATCTGACTATAGGGCAAGATGGGTTCAGACACCCTCTCTACTATTGCTTAGGGTTTTAGCTGGGGTCATCCTTGTGGATTCCTGAGAATCTCTGGTGCCAGGTTTCTTTCTAGCTCCATAATGGCCCCCACAATTATAATATCTCTTTCCCTGATCCTTCCCCCATCTTGACTATCCTGTTCCCTCACATTCTCTCCCCACCTCTTCTCTTCCCTTTCTCCCCTTATGGCCCTTTTTCTTCCCCTATTTCCATGCTTCCAATTATGTCAGGAGATATTATCTATTTTTCCATCACAGGGGGATCTCTATATGTCTCCTTTAGAGTTCACCTTGTTACTTAATTTATCTAGGGTTGTGGACTGTAGGCTCACTATCCTTTGCTTTACAGCCAGTAACCACTTATGAGTGAATACATACCTTGCTCATCTTTTTGGGTCTGTCCTGGGACAGTTCCTCAGGAAGATGGAAATTGACCTACATCAATATCCAGTTGTATCCTTCTTGGCCATATACCCAAAAGTCCCTTAATCCTACCCCAGACATATGATCAACCATGTTTATTATTGTTCTATTCATAATAGCCAGAAATTGTAATCCTATATGTCTGTCAACAGTTGAATGGATAAAGAAAATGTGGTACATTTACATAGTAGAATATTACTCAGTGATTAAAAATGTAATTTTCTGGTAATGGGATTGAACTAGAAAAAAATCATCTTGGAGTGAGATAGCACAGACCTAGAAGATTATTTATTTATTATACATATAAGTGAATAAATACACGTTATTTATTCGCTTATATGTAGATATTAGCTGTTACATCAATGATAAACATGGTAAAATCTATAGAGCCACAGAAGTTAGGGGTAGAGTAATGGACTAGTAGAAAGGGATAGATATCCCTAGGAAGGGGAAATAAAATAAGTATGGGTGGGAAAGTTGGACACAGGAACGGGAAGATTAATTCAGCAGCAGGATGAAGAGGAAAATGAGAGAGGGAACACAGGTAGGGACAGCTAAAATCAAGGGTCATTTGAGTGCGAGTATGGAAAGATAATACAGTAGAAGCTACCCAAAAATATACATAAATGAAGGCAATCTAAATGAAATCAACAAATAACAGGGGATACAGAGACTCAACTGTACATATTTTGTCTCCAAGTAAAATATATGTCTCCTTCTTTATAACCCAAGTGATCATGTATTCATATATGAGTGACAGGGTCAGTACCTCATTACTGTACTCTCTTTTAACATGGGCAAAAGAGGAGGCACATTCCTTGGTCCTACTGTGGAAGATTAGAGTTAAAAATAGAAAACAACCCAGGACATAAACATTGCTCATGCATATCCACAGCTCAGAGGTAGTATACACAGACATTGTTATAGAACATTAGAGGCATGTATGCTGTGGACTTTTTAAAATATTTTTAAATAAAATGCATTAGTCACTAATTCATAAACTTTTAACTTCATTAAGTTATTCACAGTATTCGTATATGAAAACAAATTTTGATTCCTGTAAAGAAGAAGGTACGAAATGATGAATAAGAAATTTCTGGATTGTGTAGTGCAAGAAACACAGATAGATATATTTTGGTTTTAGTAATAATCTCTTCGTAAAAGAACTTTTAAACTCTAATGGGAAAAAAGGTACTGTATATGTTCCATTGCTTTGGATAGAAAAATTTATTTTAGAAATTGAAATGATTTTAGTTACATGACTTACCTGATACCAAAGGGCAAAGTCAGAATGACCAGTTATTGGTATCAGATTTTATAAATGGAAAAATTCTATTTAGTAAAACAAAGATTTCTCCCCAGAGATAGTTCAGATATACCTCGAAGTGTTTGCAGAAATGTGCAACAGGAAAGAAAGCCTTTGTTACAAGTTTCAAGTTTTGAAAGAGATTTCCAGTTCAGTTCTATAGAATTGCTTGGAGGCAAAGAGATCAGCAAAATCAGAGGACTTTATTCTAATTTATGCTAATTTCTTCCTCTAACTTCAACTTTATGCTAATTTTCTCCCATATAACCTCACAGACAATTTTTCCTATTTCTTGGGAAAGTTTTAAAATATTAAACAATGTGTTTTTTTCCACCTCTCCTGATAATTCTATCCTCTTGAACTTTCTTATCCACACAGTGAGGACACGCTGGCTAGTGCCAATCTCTTCTTAGCTTTAGTTTAATGCCTGAAGCACTGAAGTAACTGAGAGAATCAAGCTTTTAAAAAAGTTTGCAGTAATGTACTAAGACAGAGGAATGTGCTTTACCTCTTCTCTGTACCTTGGAAACTGTGCAGCTCCACTCTGAGTCCATGACTATCTACATTCAAATAGAAACACCAAGTCAAACTAGGAACGTGAAATATTCCCTGAAATGGCTGCCCATCAAGTCCAATGAGTCTCTCTAAAGCTTTGGAGGAGGTACCCAAGATACCCCAAAACTGAAAGATTCCTCTAACAACAAAGCATTGTACTCAAGAAGCAAAGTCAGCCTCTAAGAAGGTCATGTGGACTGTGACTGAAAAAGCTTGGGATAAAACCGGACTCTCTGATCATGGCGAACAATGAGGGCTGATGAGAAGCCAAGGACAATGGCACGGGGTTTTGATCCTACTTCATGTTGCGGCTTGGTGGGAGCCTAGCCAATTTGGATGTTCACCTTCCTAGACATGGACGGAGGGGGGAGGACCTTGGACTTTCCACAGGGCAGGGAACCCTGACTGCTCTTTGGATTGGAGAGGGAGGGGGAGAGGCGTGGG
>NW_026067937.1:13953477-13968845 GCF_014885135.2 Alexandromys fortis | reverse complement strand
TATATATTTACTTAGCAATTTCCCCCTTCTTACTTCTAAAGGTAAGCCTCATCTTTCTTGGTCTAGGGACAAGGAGAGAGACCAAATATTCTCATTAACATGACATCAAGGAGTAGAGTCCCACATTGACTGTGTAGGTATAGACAAATCCTATCTGCTATATAGATACTTCCCTAGAAAGAAGAGATGGAAAACACCAAACAGTGTGATAATTCAAGACTGGACAAAGCCTTAAAAGATGTGATTCTAAAGGAAGTAACAATAGCAGAAACAAAAGTTGCAAATATTTATTTGTATAACTGAATTGTGAATGGAAATAGTAGCTACACAGAATAGTGGAAGAAATAAAACTTCCTTGTTCTTTGTTTTTAGTTACCATGATTTAGAAAAGATGTTTTGTCAACACAAATGAATGTATATGCTATTTAAAAATTAAAGGTTCTTTGTGGATAATTTCAAATATGGTCTATCTCTTTTTTATATTTAACTAGAGGAACATGTAATTCTGTCATACTTTTATGAATGGGAGCACATCAAATGGTCTTTATGACAAAAATAATTAGGAATCACCTAGCTTCAAGGACTCTATTGTCTATTACCATTTTTAGGTTCTTGTTTTCTACTTTATTTTAATAATTCAATTAAATATACACTGAATAATTTCTGCCTAAATGGGAAAACTAAAATAACAAATAAATAGTGCCATATCCCATTTTCAACTAGAAAAATGTAGACTTTGAAGATTAAAAAATTGATGTATTTATACACTTTAGAAACACAGGAAAAATATATACTTATACCATCATTAATATTCTAACATTTCATGTTCTTAGGATTAGATCAAAGGCTTAACAGAAATAGTTTTGTCAGCATGATGTCTTTTTATCTTACCCCAGAAGCCTTTCCAGAAATGACTGATTCCTTTCTGTTTCCCCTACTCTTTTCTTTTTTAAATTACAATTTCCCTACCCAACCCCACAAAGCTCCCCTTAGTTTCCATCTTAAAAGATGCTAGCATTGCAAACAGTTTTATTTGAACATTTTCTAATCTTATTTTAGAACCTTTGCCTTATAACCCAATTAAGCAAGATGAATAATAGGAAAATAACAAAATCTGGTGAAGTCAGTGGATGAATAAAATATTAAGATCTTGGAAAAATAAAGACAATCCCTAACTTTTCACAGAACTTAACTGGAATTTTACTTCTGTTATCAATTTTTAGACAGTGTTTAAAAGCTAGTTTAAGTAATAAATGAGTTATTATGTAGGAATCAGAATTTAATTTACACGAAGAACAAATTTCTGAAGTTTGAACTCACAACTTAATCAACTTTTTCAGCCTTAGCCTTAGTCTAATTCTACCTCTTTTGGCAGGTGACAAATCTTTCCGCTTCCATGAATTTTAACCCTGCTTGTTAAAGCACACTTAAACCTTTTTTCTACTCTAATACTTATGGAACAAGAAATACTAAAAAACCACTGTACAGTGGCATGCCTGAGACACAAGGATAAACAAAATTCCTTCCCTCAAGGAGCACAAGTTCTTATAGCAAAGATAAGACTTGTCCACATACAAAGATAATAAAAGCAGCAGATGATAAATTCCATAAGAAAGGTGCAGATAAATTGTTATGAAGGGGAAAGGCTAAGGAGATTACAGGACATAATAAGGTTATAGAATAGAAACAAGTTGTTTCCTTACAAAGGTAAATACAAAAAAAAACTGTTTGTTCAGTATGTCTCTTGAATACATGAGACTGTTTTATTTATTTATTTATTTGCTTTAGAGTCCCATGAAGCTCTATTGATGTGTTGATGTGATAGAGAGTTGATGGACATTTGAGCAAGTTTTTTTCCAAACTAACTGGGATGAATAATAGTGAGAAATTATTGTGCTATACCTGGAAAATATCATTTTAAGGTGCTGGGGTAGTCTGTGCTTTGCCAGGACATGACATATATTAACAAAGCTATTTTTTCATGTGTGAGATTAATACTAATGTTAAGCTTGATGAAAACAGATGGGTAAACAACTTTTTGGAATATTGAATTACAAGTCTCTTTTCAAATCCAACTATTTAGTGTAGGAACCTGTATAATCCAGTTGTAAGATTTTCTTTGCTGAATGATGATCATGAAAATTTTATAGTTTTGATTTGCTTATAAAACTTGAGGAGTTATCAGACATGGTATTTTAAGAACCTGAAAACAGAGGGTATTTAAAATGTATAGACGGAAAGCTTTTCCAACACGAGACAGGTGGTGTGATTTGTTCTGATGGGCCCTGTGTTCCTGCCTGGCCCAGCTCTTACTGTGCTCTTTCTATACGGATTGGTATAAACCAAAAATGAATTTATTTTCAAGCAGAGAGATTTGGGACTTAAAACTCAAATTTGGCTACTCTGGTTTGTAGATGTTATAATTAACACCACTTTAACTGTGTCATTAAAAGCTTCTCAAATCAGGTAAAGTAGGAACAGGGATTCATTTGCATCTATAATTGAGGAGGCCACAGTTCAAATTTACACAGATGCAGACATAGGGGCTCAAAAATTACCAGCACTCTAGGCAAAACTGCCCTCTGAGTTATGTCATTTACAGGCTCCAGTGATGGCAGAAGTCTAATAAAATGTGTTGGAGGGAGACCTCCTGCATTCCTTCTGAGATACACTCTGTCTGAACTAAAGGGGGCTTATGACTATCATGCTCAGCCAATCTTAATAATGGGGATTTCCATTTTTTCCCAGGTGGGGCAGGGTGATATATTCATTTCTGGATATTGTACTAATTTCCCATATTAAGTTTATGATTTGAGAACTTGGAAAAGTCAATAGACAATCAGAGAGAGAAAACATTCTCTACTGCAATGCTCCAGAGGCCCAAGGAGCTCTCTGTTCACAAAGAGTTACTAAGAACTCTACAACAGTCCATGTTGAAAGCATTATATGTGAATATATTTGTGTATATGTGTCTGTGTATGCAGAACAGTTGTAGAAAAATATAAATTCACATAGTAATATCTACAAAGAAACGATAAATTCATTACAATCATACATACACAAAAAGTTCAAGTAATAGTTTAGCAACATAGTTATATTTTGATGTTTATGTATGAAACATTATTATTCATCTCTAATCCATGAAATTTCAATATTAATAATTTTAACGTTACATATTTTTCCTTACATGGGCTTTCTTTCCATCCTAAAATTTTCAACTACAATTAAAATAATATGTACATGGTGTGCATCCTTTATTTGTCTGCAGTTCTCTGTGTAGGGTTGTGGCCCTCTTGACTTTCCCTGTCCACGTTAGCATCTCTATTTTGTCCTTCTTCAACTAATTTGTAGACAGTCTTGTTAGTCATACTTAATGGGTGTAGAATTCTAACATTCTAAGGAGACACAAAATCACAGCACACTCCCTGATCCTCTGGATTGTCCTGTCTTTCTGCCCTCTCTTCTGCAATAATACTGGCATTTTAGGTAAGGGGGTTGTTTTATATATCCTTTGGGACTGGGCTTCATGTGTATGTCCTTTGATTGGTAATCGTTTCCTGTAATAATCTCCGACTCAAAGATGCATATTTGGAAGGCTTTGGAGGGAGGAAAAGAAGGGGAAAATGATGGAAATACATTATTTTAAAAATGAGAGAAATAAATGAAAGATTTTAAGTACATACCTCACTACTATGTGGCTGGGTCAAACCAAGTAACATTATTAAGCTATCATTTGAAGGGAATCAATTGTTTTCAGTTGATTTGCATGAATAAAATAAGCTAAAGTTGTTTGGGTGGGGCTTTACTCCAGCCCCTGGCAACCATGCTAAAATGTTTGAGTGGAACTTTTCATACCAGGCTCCCTTCCCAGGGAGTTGCCACAGTCCAGACTCTAGCTCCAACAAAGCCTTCCAAATGGTGAACCCTCCCCAGAGAGGGCCAAGACCACTCCCACAAGCTATTTGAACGCCCCCCCCCCCAGAACAAACATGTGGCCTTACCAGTTCTCATTTCCCCTCTCCTTGGTTTCCCCAAGGGCTACCCAGGAGCACTGGCATCCATTAAGCCTGGGCCTTTTCTATGGTTTGATTTGGTCTGATTTGGAGGTTTGTCTGGCCATAAAATCTTTACAAAATAAAGCAGTTAAAATCTATTCTCGCTTATTCCTAAGACATGCTAAGAAAGATATGAGCTATAAAGGGTTGCTGGTATTAACTGTCTAGCAGCTAAATCTACTAAGAAAGGGAACTTATTACTCTCCCCATGACTTCCTTCTAGAAACTCACTTATGTTTTATTGTTTGTTTTCCTTTTCATAAATATCTGTAACCATAAAATTGTGATAATGACCATAACAATAATAATAATAGAGCCTTTATTTTCTATTGTCAAGTCACTATGTTCATTTTTTTTCAGTATTTGTAGATGTTATCCAAATTGAGCTACATGGCTCTCAGCTTCACTTATTTATTGATTGTAGGAAGATAAGACCTATGAGGATGAGAGATAAGCCATCTTGGAGTCTGCTTTAAGGTACTGTCAAAAATCCTGATCATGCCTAGCCAATGGGGGGTGACCATGCAATGTCACCAGACTGGGATGCAGCCTGGGTGCTAGGAGGAGGGTATATAAGGAGGGTATATTAGTCTGCTGTTTGCCTTTTACCTGACTCCAGAGGTCTATGTCTTTAACTCTGTGCCTTTTCACTCCCTCCCCTGAGGGAGTCTTTAGGACCCAGCAACATCTTGTGCCTGAACAGGGACTTCTGGCATGGTCAAGGGTCTTTTTTTTTTCTTTTTTGTTGTGGCTGTAATTTTTGGGTTTTGCTTTTGCATGGTTTTGCTGTCACTGGTAGGCACTAGTTCTAGTCATCTTGTCACCCTTACTTGTGGCACTTGACAGTGACCTCCCAGACTGTGTTTCAGTGGGAAGC
This sequence comes from Alexandromys fortis, assembly GCF_014885135.2. Taxonomy (NCBI): domain Eukaryota; kingdom Metazoa; phylum Chordata; class Mammalia; order Rodentia; family Cricetidae; genus Alexandromys; species Alexandromys fortis. The sequence continues at coordinate 13,963,913 of NW_026067937.1, read as the reverse complement.
CCTCTGATGCTGTGTGTTTTCAATCTCTTCAGGAGTTAAGTGCTCGGATTTACCCATTTTTTCCTTCTTTTGTGTTGTCTGTCATATTTGTCTGCCCATCAGGTCAGGAAGGCACTTTTTTTTTCCTGTTTCAGTTCACCCGGTGCCTCCACATAAGGACTGAACCCTCAGGAATCAGAACAAAGGCTCAGCCCCAAATATGGTCCCTCATCCAGAGACACTGTGGACATACAATTGTGGCCTACAAAACCATGGAATTGCCCCCACTAATCTTAGAACATGAAGGTCTAACAAAATTTTTCACCCCTGTTGCCTGCCAGCTTTTCTCTGACTGTTGCTTGCCTGCTATCTCCGTCTACAAAATGGGTAACCTCTGCATCACCTCCACCCTTTCCATGTATAATCTCTCTAGGGCATCTGATGAGGAGGCAGACAGTTCAGGCCTTGCAAAACCTGCTGAGGAGAGTGTGGTCACAGTTAATACCACATGTGCCACTTCTGGTCAGTTCTACTCTTGTGTAGGAGGCTATACCTCAGCCAGAGTACCCTTGGAGTAAAGTGCCTCAATGTCTGCCTGTCCCTGAAGGTGGAAATCCTCTCACACTGCAGTATGATCTACAGCCAATGCAACCTTCCCTGTCTCAGGCCTCAAAGTCTGATGGAAGCCTTGCCAGTCAACCTGCGACAAAATGCCACTAACCAGCCCTGGATTCCTACCCCCATAGCTGAACTCTCCCTTATCTAGAATGCGGCTAATGAGTTAGGCCTGGATTCGCCTTACTTAGAACGTGTTTTCACAGTTAACACACTTCAATTAAATTAGACAAGAGCAGAGGTGATGCCATTTGACTCTTCATTGTTTGGAAAGATTCGCCATGGTATAAAAAGGTTATTTGATTCCTTCGGGAGGTTCACAAATCCCTTATTTGGTGGGTAATATTGTTAATCTTCATTATAAACATATCCAACAGCAGCCGACAGCAATTAATGCAACTCTTGGGGTGTTATTGACCCTTAGGCATCCTTCTCACAATCTCCACAGAGAGTTATGCATGCTTGGTTATCTGAAATTCAAAAGGCTACTACCTAGTCCCCCCCATCCTGGCAGCTCTCCAGGAATGGATGCTCTTTGAGGATTTGTAGTCAATGACAAGTAAGAGTTTGTTTGGCATGTCAACCTAAGAAAGGCACTGTCCAATTGCTGAGCCTTCTTGAGATGGGGTCAACAATGCCTGATCAAAGAACTCTGACTTCTGAGTGCCCATGTAATAAATCACAAAGGGTGGTGATATAGGAAGATAAGCCCTATGAGGTAAAGAGATGAACCAATCTAAAGTCTGCCTAGGGATCTAACAACAGGTGTTGTTAGAGGTCCTGATCATGCCTAGCCAATGAGGGGTGACCACACAATGTCACCTGATCAAGATGCAGCCTAGGTATTGGGAGGAGGGTATATAAGGCTCTTCCAGTTGCTGAATAAATGAGTCTATTGTTTGACTTTTACCTAACTCCCAGTGTCTATGTTGTTGACTCTATGCCTTCTTAACTCCTCCCCTGAGGAAGCCATTAGAACCCAGTAACAACTGATCAAATGATACCCATTGAAAAAATATTAGCTTCTAAGAAATATGTTGAAAATTTATTTTATTGTAGGGATAAATGATTATTTTTCCAAAAAGACTGTGGTTAAAGGAATAAAGAACAGGCCATTCCAAAACTGAGATGTGTTCCCTAGAATAGCAGGCCTTTGGTGCTAAGAATAAGAAGAACCTAACCTTTCTGAAAGTAGTCCCTGAGAGTTATGATGGAAAAGCAATTTGGCAAACAAAACAAAATGACAACAACAACAACAACAACAAAACCTGAGAATTCCAGAACCTCTTCGTTAGGAAATAGTAAGGAGATTTGATATTTGCTTTCAAAATCAAGACCACACTTTTTGCAATGGACTCTGCACTTTATTCTCAAAGTAACAGTATTAGGAGTTGAATATTTTGCGTATTTAGGAAATAAAGGCAGAGATCCCAGGAAAGTAACAGTATTGTGAGAAAATGGACTGATAGAATGTTTCTTTCAGCTCAGTACACATGGTCCTTTTTTCTGACATTGGCACAAATTGAAACTGCCAGTTTCTCAAGGTCTTTGTGATGGATTTGGGTCATGGTTAGAAATTTGTTTCACATAACCTTCTTACTTGATAATCAGAGTTCAGTCAAATGCAAGCTCTTCTCTGAGCCTACTCTGGCTGCCCAACCTACAGTAGCCACATTTACTATATTTCCTAAAATATAATTATCTTTTACTACTTTGCTGAACCCTCTTCATCATCTGATACTTTATCTCATTTGTTGGTTTATTGCTTCATTTATTTTTAATCTGCTTCACACTCTAAAAGTTATTTGATTGGTGGTTTTGCCTACTCAGGTAACATTTAACGATGATCAGAATGATTTTCAGTTTTATAATGAAAGGGATACTAAATATCGTGCAGTGAATTGACCAATTCCTACAACAGACCCAATCATCCATAGAGGCTGAGGTTTAGAAACTTTCAGAATAAAACAATATGAAAGCAGGGACCATGTCTGTCCTGTTCATATTTTATTCTCAGCGCCTAGACCAGTTCCGGGCATTGTGGGGCATTAGTTAACACAAAGTAACTTACATGTGTAATCAAAGATTAAGGCCTTACTATGAACAAGAATCTGTAGTTTTATTGAAGTACTTGTTGAATATTATGCATGAAGCAATCTAAGTTGATGGCACTTGAGATCTGTGAAATAAAACAAACATGACTTAGAAATATAATCAAGAGAAACCCTTCTTCAACTACACTTTGTATATAAAGAGCATCTCTGAACAATACAAATGTAGGTCAATATGTTTGCCTTTGAAGAAACATTTCTCTCCTAAGGGAGCAGCTTAATGGTTGTTATCAAAAAATGCTTAAAAGCTATATTACCTCAGTTCATGCACCCTCCATCATTCTGTGGCTCTGTGAGTTTGCACAGTGTCCCCAGCTTTATTATTTTCCACATTCATAATTGTAAATGTAGATGGCAATGAATGTATCTTCCCTGTGGGATTGTTTCAAAAATTATATATGAGATAAAATATGCAAAGTACTTAAGCAGAACTTAGGAATCAACAAATATCATGCATGTTAAATGTTTCCAAACATTAAAAGAAACTAGTTCTTGCTATCTAGAGGACCCCTGGGATTCTCAATGATGGAAATATGATAAACAGTATAATCATTAACAGTGAAGAATCAGTGATCTAAAACTATAATATTAGTATACATGCAAACAATAGTAATACAAGAGTGATGATAATAACCTTATATGAAAATATTATAATCTCTCATCTCAACCTAAAACTCTGTCCTTCAAATTCTTAGAACACAGGAGTCAGGCAACAAAGTGAATTATGGATCTTACCTGGCAGTTAAGCCAGAAGACTGAGTACTCAGAGGAGTTAATTTTGAAAAGCAGTTAACACATATGCAGAGGGAGTGAGGCTCCCTACTGCTTGATCTCTGGTGCTAACTTCTTTATATCTTCCTGTACTGCCTTTTGGCAGGTGGACAAAATCAATAGAAAATAATAGGTGGGAAATGGTTGTGTTCCTTGGAGGAATTTCTGAGATAAACGGGAGGCCTTGTAGTTATTATATGACTAATGAATGCTGTTTTCCCTCACTGCACTCAAATGTAGGTAGTGTTATTGAACCTGGCCTTGGCCAACTACTGTATTGATTTTCTTTTGTGATTTTAGATTCTATTCTCAAGTAACCTTAACTAAAGACTTGAAATAACAGAAGCAATTCTAATTAGATGAAATGTACACTGGACCTCAGGCTCAAGTTTTAACTGATGATTTTGGTAAAACCTTAGGTTGGATTTTCTTATTTGTTTATTTAATTTTTATGTCTCGTTATTTTTGCTCTAAATAGTCTTTTAATGATGCACCATTAATATGTAGTAAATTATTTTCCATTTTAAATGACACCATAGAAATATAATTTACATTACTATAACATTTGCCCACTTATTTGTTGTTAGGATTTTTAAAGAATCACACAGCCACCACTGCATTCTAAGTTTGATAATTTAATGATAATCGAGTCAACTCTTTTACATGTCATCATTTCCTCTCCATCCTCCCTTCAAACTTCAGACAATCATGGTGTTGTGGTCTGTCTAGACTGATGCATTTGCACTGGACACTTTCTTATAAATTTACCATATATTACTACATGAATTGAATTTATTTTGTTGTTTCTCAATCTTAAAGTAAGTTAGTGATGCCTGTGAATACAAGGTCATTAAACAATGGTGTTATGATGTAGAATACTATGTGTATGTATACACACAAACATTCATATGTCATTGAGTTATACACTCAGAATAAGGAGTGGTGGTTTTTATATGTGCATTATTCTTTGGTTTAAAACCTGAGAAATTCAGCTAACTTTCATATAAAATTCTAACAAATCTTAGTGTTGAAATAGTGAGGAGTTCAATTCAGAGTTTTATTTTGTTTCCTAAAAGCATAATTACTAGTTTAGTATGTTTTTATCTGACTTGAACATTAGAGTGAAGTTAGCAATCAATAAATATGTAGCCATATAAATATCTATGATGAACTATGCTAAACTAACAATAGCAAAGTCATTAACAGAGTTTTAGTTTTAGGTATGTTTGTGTCACATATAAAGAGAATAATTTCACATATTTTGAACTGTGACTTGAGGTCATCAACATAGGCTTGGACTTGACTTAGGAACATAAATTATGGAAGGAGGACAGAGATTTAAGGTATGAAAATCATTTCAAATTAGCTCTAATAACTGGCCAATTTGGACTAAGACATCTTTAATTAGTATGTATATCAAATAAAAATCCAATAATCACAACAAATTTGCGATATATCCATCTAAAGGGTTCTTAGATCCTACATGTTGATTAATAATGTAGGGATTTAATCTCAGTCAATAGGATTTAAAAGTCATTCTTTATAAATAGTTTAAAGGTATTATTTCATCCTACAGAATTTTAAGTGGTATAATAATGTCATTACCTTACTCTAGTGTCCATGCTAAATGACCTCACTTGTTTCACATACAACTGCATTGATTTTAAAGACAAGACATATAATAGCCTTTGAAATAGACCTATAAATGTAATTTTAAAATTGTCTTTTGAGAAACAGAGAACATTTTCCCTTAATGAAATGTCTGTGACTCGAGTACTTTGATTCAGTGAGTGGAAGAATTAGTGAAAGGGAGGTGGAAGCAAGTGTTTCAAAGCTATGAAAAACAGCGTTTCTCAGAAGTCAGTGGTCTAGCCTGCATGCTAGTTGATATGGCACTGACCCAATAGGACATTTTTTATTATGTTATATTTTACTACTTAAAACTATTTGAAATTGAAATATCTTTTAATTATATTCTTCTCCTTCCCTGAGTCCTTTCAGATTCTCTTCCCTCACTCAGCTTTAAGTTTTTTCTCAACAAACATCAATAAAACAAAACATCCCCAAAAATAAGAAAACAAAACAAGAACAAAGCTAAAAAGAAACTAAACTAAGCACACCACCAAACTGCACCCAAACAATAGATATATCATATTTTATAGAATCATGATATAAAACATCTCTATCTCTATCTATCTATCTATCTATCTATCTATCTATCTATCTATCTATCATCTATCTATCTATCTATACATTTTTCTTAATGTTTGATCTACATTTGGTTCAATCTATGGCTGTCAAACCCACAGGAATAGATGACTAACTTTATATTAATTTAAACCACAAGAGAAGTCATTTAACATCTCATCCATGAAGATCTGAGCTTTCTTTCTGTATTAAATTTCTAGAGAAGCACCTTGGTAGCAATTACCTTGGCCATGGGTTATGGAGTTCATGAATCAAGACTTTTTGTAGTGTATCTACTTAACTTCATCCTTAGGGCCCCTTAAAAATGTGGATATGTTTTCAGAATTTCTTATTAACTATAGATCTCTCTAGGGTCTCCTATGTGGTGAACTTTCTTGGTAGCTTTTACACAACCACACTCTCTGTATGCCATAGCACTGAGACACCTTTTCTTAGGGTCAGCACGTTTAATATGATACTTCTCAATTTTCTCATCACAGTACCCAGCAGCAAAGATGAGTATGGAGATTTATTTTTAATTCAGAGGGAAAGAAAGCAACTAGAGAAAGGTGATCTTAATGATGCCTAAATGTGTATTTCAAAGCCTGATTTTTAGTGGCTATGTACAGTTCACCTCATAAATTCACATCACAAGTTAACTCCAGCACACACTGATAAATGACACAACACAATCCACAATCTTAGAATAATAGTACTAATACATTTATGTAAACTGTATTACTACTTACATTAAAGTGATTTATATAGATTCTACATAAGAAATTACCTCTAAAGAGTTGGGAAAAATTGCTCAGAAACTTGTTAACTTTATCCAGTAGTTTCTTCTACTGTATTATTTATTCTTCCTTAGTTTCATATCTTCCAGAGCTGTAAGGTAAAGAGAACATGTGATGCAAAAATTTGTCTTATCAGGTATTCGGGTTGGTTAGCTCAATTGCCTGAAATATATTTTCAGGGGCCAGGAATTTTGCATATTTAATGTAGGTTTACTTTGAATGTAATACATTCCTCTTATCTCTTCCCTCTTTAAAATTGTCTTTGAGGAGCAACTGAGTAAATTCACAATTAGCACTGCTGTCAAATGCAATTGACTCAGAGCTAGCAGTCAGCGAACAGAATGCAGAAGACACATCTTCGAAAGGGATTGGAGAAGTTAGCTAGTTTATACTTTTATAAATAGTACAGAGCTTAGTACTTCATTACAAATAAGAAAATAAATCTAAAATAAGGATGCAGTTAAATCAATATTGGTTATTTAGGGAGAAATGTTTTATGATGGCAGTAAAGTCTTCTAGGATCCTGGGGGAATGTAGGTATAAAAGTAGAATAAATTATTACAATTTAATCACAGCAAATAAGTAAAATACTGTTAGTGGATTTATGGGGTCATAGAGTAAACTTTTATTAAATAGAGACCATGTGAATGATTCAGCAGTGATAGATTTTAGAGACAAGTCAGAGAAGCCATTATGACTATACAGGATACCTTTAATATTCTTTCTTATATATGAGTCCACTTAATATGATCTGTATGTGTCAAACAATACATTTTTATTTAAAGGGCTCCAACTGATTTTGAATTACCAATTGAAATACTTTATTTACCTGTGTTACTCATACAGCTGGTTATTTTCACTGATTTTACTTAGGACTCTGATTTGCTTTCTTCTGGGATATCCATAGCCAGGCTTCTGGCTGCAACCTCCTGGCCCTATGTAACTCCAAAGTGTTTTGAGGTGGTAATTATAACTGCAAATTTGTGTGAAGGAATGAAGGACACTAATCTTTAGAGCACTAAAGAAATAAAGATGGAGCCGGGCGTTGGTGGCGCACGCCTTTAATCCCAGCACTCGGGAGGCAGAGGCAGGTGGATCTCTGTGACTTCGAGACCAGCCTGGTCTACAAGAGCTAGTTCCAGGACAGGCTCCAAAACCACAGAGAAACCCTGTCTCGAAAAAACAAAAAAAGAAAAAAAAAGATAAGAAAAGAAATAAAGAGGCATATTGAGAATATCAGTCTTTCATGAGCTAAAACAAAAGCATTAGGGAGAAGTGAAAGATGTCAACAGGCACTGAAATATAATCTTAGACACTGGTGAGATAAAACTGAGAAATACCGAATTTAAAGAGTTCAGGAGAAATGGAGAACCCCAATGTTGAACACTCTCTGGCATAGTACCAGAAGAAAAATGCCTCTTCACTGAAGGGAGACAAACAAATGAAAGAAAAGAAACTCAAGGAAAGAACCTAGAACCTTTCAAGAATAATAATTTTAAGATATTTCCCCCCTTCTGCTAGTCTTTTCATAATAAAGCATTGATTTGAAGACACAGAGAGTGTTGCATTGTCTTAGGACATTGTGATGTTTGGCTTTGGTTATCAACATGACTGACTCTAGAAAAAGAAAAGGATAAGAGCATACTTGCAAGGGATTTTCTTACATACATTTACTATAGTGGGAAAACTCACCTTGAATGTAATTGGAATGGTTTCGAAGAGGTCCAGATACAAGGAAATCTGAGGGAAAGGTATTTTACTTACAGCGCATGCCTTTTCATCATGCTAACACGGTGAGTTCATCCACCCTGTTCTGTTGCCTGCCTCCACTAACATGGAAATGAGAAATACAAACTCTTTGGCCTTCCAGTGAAGATGGAAGACCAGTAGCTCTCCAGAAATCTTCTAGGACTTCAGTAGCAGGTTGGGACTGCTGAGGCATCCAGCCTCAAGGACTAAGCAGATACCAGGCTCTCATCATCTCCTGTTTGGGGGTCACCATTGATGGACTACCCTGACAATATCATGAAAACCACTCTAATAAATTTCCTGTGAATGCATATTCATTTTATTCATTCTTTCTTCTGGAGAGCCCTAATACACATGCCTCTTATCTAATCTATATATGTGACAAAGCTCAACATTGCCATTAGCAAAAATGACAACCCATTTCTAAGACCCTTCTTATCAAAATACTCCACTGAAATCTTCTCTGATAATTATGAATTCTAAAACTGTTTTAAACCTCCTTAAATAATGCGTATCACTTTTATCCCATGTTGTAATAGTTTACTAAAATCATTGAAACAGGTCAAGCTGCTAAGTAATAATCAGACATAATATTTTCATTGTGATAAACATTAGTTTTATGTGTATGTATGTGTGTGCATGTCTATATGAATTTTAAAATAACTTGTGTAAAGAAGTACAAAGTATTAAGAATACGTACAAAATATTGAACAGTGACCATGTTACAACTTATTATTACCTTCTTTGTAGGTAATAATAAGTTCTTTGTAGGTAATAATAAGTTGTAGCATGGTCAGTGTTGGATGAATAACCACATTTTTAGTAAACTTTCATTTTCACACGTGGTACTTTTTGTTAGATATGTAAGACTGAGCTCATCAGTTGAATATGTAAGAACATGAGTAAGGGTTCTATCCAGAGACAGAGAACCAATAAGAGAACCAATAGGAGATATCAATCAAATATCAAAACAATACTACCAGGTGACTTCAATATTTAACTTGTTCCTTTAGAAAGCCCATCTAGTCTAAAGGCAAGCAAGCAACTTCAAAACAGAACTATACCACAGCTTGAACAGATTAAACAAATATCTGTAGAATGTTCTATTCAACAGAAAGTAAATTTAGGCTATTCTCAGCAGATTGTGGAACCCTAGCGCCAAAATAGAGGGAAGTGTTCAAGAGGGACACAAAGCAAGTCTTAACGAATGCAAAAGGACAGAAATAATTTTATGCTTCCATCATATCATAATGAGATAAAAATAAAATTAATATCAAGAGCCAAAACAGAAATTGGGCAAACATTATAGGTGACCAGTGGGCCATTGAAAAAAAAATGAAGGGGGAAATTAAGTTCATAGAAATACAAATAGCAGGGGCGGAAACCGACGCACGGTGGGCGACGCAGCTGGCGCGGGCCGGACCGGCGGGTACTGACACAGTGGCAGACAACGCAGGCGGCAGGGACCAGCGCAACACTGAGAGCAGATCGCCCCAGGACAATTTAATCAAAGAGGTAGGCCTTTGGTTGGCGAGGTCCCTGGAATACAGGGAACCTGGTTCTTTTCCTGAAGACCCGTCTGAGGGGTGAGAGGGATCTTGGCCCCTGGCAGAAGCCAGGAAACAGAACGAGGGCATTTTGCAAGAGGAGCCTCTTTCAGCAGGGAAACCTGATCTGGTTTTAAAAGACCAATTAGAGAGCATCAATAAGAGGAGATGGGCAGGCGCCAAGGCAAAAATTCACCCAATAACCTGAAAAACAATATGAAAGCACCAGAACCCAATGATCTTACAATAGAAGGTCTTGAGCACCCAAACACAGAAGAAGTGGAAAAAATCGACTTTATGAAAGCAATAGAGTCCCTTAAACAATATGTAAAAAACACCTTTATAGAAATGGATGAGAAGTATAACAAAAAGTTTGAAGAATTGAGTAAATACCTACATGAGACCCACAAACAGGTTCAAGAATTGAAAACTGAAATGGAAGCAAAGAAGAAAACACAAACGGGGGACCAGATGGATACGGAAACTCTAGATCAACGAGCAGAGCCTGCAGAAACAAGCATAATCAATAGAATACAAGAAATAGAAGAAAGAATCTCAGATTCTGAAGACACCATAGAGAAAATAAACGCACTGATCAAAGAAAACAGCAAAGCCAACAAATTCTCATCACAAAACATTCAGGAAATATGGGACACAATAAAAAGACCAAACCTGAGAAT
>NW_026067937.1:13948016-13948944 GCF_014885135.2 Alexandromys fortis | reverse complement strand
ATTAAAAAAAAATAAATAAAAAAGAAAAAAAAAAAAAAAAAAAAAAAGAAATACAAATAGCAAATAAACATTTGAAAAAGTTCTCAATATCCTTCACCACCATAGAAATGCAAATTAAAACTGCTTTGGGACTCCATTTCACCCTGGTTGGAGTGACTATGATCAAGAAAAACAACTACTAAAAATGCTTCTGACGATTTTGGGAAAGAAGACCCCTTATTCACTATTTGATGGGGTATAAACCTGTGTAGTTACCATGAGAATCAATACGGAAGTTTCTCAAAACACTAAAAACAGAAATGCTGTATGACTGGAAATTCCACTCTTGAATATATACCCAAATGAGTAAGTCAACATATTGTTGTAATAACAAAGAGTTTCACAATAGCCTGGAATCGAGTATAAAAAAAAGCTTATTTTGGGGTTAAACTCACAGTAAGGATATAGATCATCATGTCCTCTGCACGCACTGGGAACTGGAACTGAATCTAGCAGTAAAGAGCTACACAAACTTTTCATCTGCATTTGTAGTACATGAGGCCATGGCCAAAGTGGGCCGGTATCTTAAAGGCTATTGGCTGAAGGAGTTCCCACAACACTTCAACCTTTTGTCTGATATGAGAGTTCTAAGCCTATTACAAAATAATGTACAATAAAACAAATATCAAGTATCAAGGGAAAGTAAGAGACAAAAACATATATAAAATTAGAATTACAACCAGCGTGAACAACATCAAACAAGAAACATATACTAAATGTTTCAATTGTTCTCCTATCCTAAGGAGTCTAAGTCTTATATTTAAAATGGCTGGCCTAAATCATGAGAAGAAAGTAACTATGACTATCTAGTCTTCAACCCTGGAATATAGAATATAATATTTATGCATCTAAGTTTCCCCCAACCTCCCCTTCTCACTTTTCTCTCCCC
>NW_026067937.1:13876600-13943437 GCF_014885135.2 Alexandromys fortis | reverse complement strand
GTGAACTTTAAAAATGATTTATTTTATTTTAATTTTTAAAAAGTAAACTAGTTTCATTTTACAAATAAATCCCAGTTTCCACATATAACACCAGTAGCACAGACACTGAGAGCAACAATAAATAAATGGGACCTCCTGAAACTAAGAAGCTTCTGTAAAGCAAAGGACATAATTAATAAGATGAAAAGGCAGCCTACTAATAGGAAAGATCTTCACTAACTCCACATCAGACAAAGGACTTATCTCTAAAATATATAAAGAATTCAAGAAATTAGACATTAAATTACAAATAATCAAGTTTAAAAAGGTAGTACAGAACTAAACAGAAAATGTTTGACAGAAGAATCTCAAATGTCCAAAAGACACTTAAGAAAATGTTCAACACCCTTGGCCATCAGGAAAATGAAAATCAAAATTACTCTGAGATACCATCTTACACCTGTCAGAATGGCTAAGATCAAAAAACAATAATCTTATTCTGGAGAGGATGTGGAGTAAGGGAAGCACTCCTCTGTTTCTAGTGGGAATGCAAACTTGTACAATCACTCTGGAAATCAGTATGGTGGTTTCTCAGAAAATTGGGAATCAACCTACCTCAGGACCCAGCAATACCACTGTTGTGCATATAACAAAAAGATGCTCAATCATACTACAAAAATATTTGTTCAACCTGGAATCACTAATTCTTGTATAGTTTAAAGACTAAGGTTTTATATTTTAAAATTAAATAATCTATAAACAAATATGCAGCAAATGAGGATCATGACCTCAAAATGTAAACAATATATTAGTATTTTGATCAGAGGTAGAAATGTATAGAGCAACATTATAAATATATCCTAAGTTTGCATCGATATACAAAATATCTTAATCAGAGGCAGAAACATTCATGCATACAATATGACAAAAATAACTTTGCATAGGTGCACAAATATTATAAACATAAGTAGGAGCATATTCCATATATCAAATATAATGTGAATCAACATACAGGAATCTATACCAATGTAAATTGCCTATAGATATTAGCTCACAAGTATTCTCCCTATTATTATTATTATTATTAGTGAGAGTAAGCTCGCACAAATCTACCTATTATCCCATACCATCCAATCCTTTTGTTTCTTTTTCAAAAGAGATCCCTGACCCTGCTTCATTTCCACCCCTAACACTATACCACTTAAAACTAACCCCTAATAGATGTTCCTAACCCTGAGAACAAACTTTTTTTTTCTAGAATTACTTCCAGCTGTCATGGGGCAGTGTTATTTCTATGGTATCTTGTAAAAGCTAAAATGATGATTAAGTTTTAAGATTATTGTCTGGTACAAATGCAGAATAGTCTCTGAGTAGTCAGTAGGGTTTTTCTGAAATGCTTATTAAAAGTTCGCGCCAGGGGGGCACCCACACACTGAGACAACGGGGATGTCCTATCGGGAACTGGGTCTGAAAAAGCTGGCCTGGGTCTGAAAAAGCCTGGGTTAAAACCGGTCTCGCTGAACATAGCAGACAATGAGGACTACTGAGACCCCAAGAACAATGGCAATGGGTTTTTGATCCTACTGCACCTTTTGGTTTTGTGGGAGCCTAGGCAGTTTGGATGCTCACCTTACTAGACCTGGATAGAGGTGGGTGGTCCTTGGACTTCCCACAGGGCAGGGAACCCTGATTGCTCTTTGGGCTGACGAGTGAGGGGGACTTGATTGGGGGAGGGGGAGGGAAAGGGGAGGCGGCGGTGAGAAAGAGACAGAAATCTTTAATTAATTAATTAATTAATTAATAAAGAAATAAATAAATTAAAAAAAAACAAATAAATAAATGAAAACAGTAACTCACACACACACACAAAAAAAAGTTCTGGCCAGAACAATGTGTACCATCTCTGCTTGCCAAGTGAGAATCAACTTGAGTAGTTTGTAACCCATAACTAATCTTAAAGAGGTGCTATCAGTCTAATGGCATTATATCAACCAGGTGGAATCATTGTTATGGGGCCCCATCTTCTTCCTGGAGACTTCAAAGATTACTACTGAAAATTTATTGTTCATTGTGAAAAGCTTAAACATTATTCATAGAGACATACATTCAATGAAAGGTACCAAAGAGACAAAAACAGGTATGGGAAGAAATAAAATTTTCTTGAAAAGCAGATAGTAGTCCCTAGATTTTATCTTCCTTCTGTCCCACAAGAGGTGGCTTCTGATATGAGACAGAAACTCTCAATATTTCTTTTAACAACATGCTTGTATTTAGAGATGGATAGCTACCATCCAACTTCAAAACTAGCTTTGATTTTAATGAATGATGACCACTATTATATGTATGTCATTAAGATATTATCCTGCAAAGATATTGTTATCATAAGTCATATTTCTCTTCACTTGCTAATTCTTTCTGGATAGCTATTTTTTCTTCTTTAAACATCTAGATACCCAAGGTCTCTTAACTTTTCAAAGATGGGTATTTTCCTGAAAAGACAAGATTGAAACCTACCCAAACTTTCATGAGGTATCCTTCAACTTGTAGATTGTCATCTCCATGGATAAGTGGTCATTTCTCTTTATTAATAGGTTTCTCCTTTTCATACAAAATCTTGATTAATTTTGATGGTATCCTTAGCTTTTCTTCTCTTGTCAAAACAAGAATGAGACCCCTTCCCCCCAAATAGCACATCTCCTGGTTTTCATATTGAGGTCAACACATCCTTAAAATATACCTGCATATTTAATTCAAAAGTTTTTTCTACTATCCAATGTCTCTATGTTGCCATTGTTCCGTTCTCATTAGCATTAAGAAAATTCAAGGTTAATAAAACATTATGTAATCTATTTCTGGGGGTACTTTTCATCCCTTTCTGTTTGTTTAACATCTCCTCTATAGTTTAATTTGATCTTCATATAACTGTCTGACCTGTAGGATTGTTTGGTACACCTGTAATACGTTTATATTATAATAAGTAGAAAAGTTTCATTTTCTTAGAAACATATGATGGACCATTGTCTGTCTTTATTTGTACAGGTATACCATGATGGCCATAACTCCTAGTAAATGTGTGATTAACAAATCAGCCTTTCCCAAACTCAAAACCTGAATAGTTATCAAAGATGTGGTGTACATATTTTAATTTTCCAAATTCTACATTCATCTCCCAGATTTCATTCTTTGAGTACCATTTGTGTTACTTTCTGCAGGTAGTGGTGTTTGTTTATATAAAGAACAAGTAGGACATCTCCTTATAATCTCTTTAGCTTGTTGTCATGTAATCTAAAAGTCTTTTTTTATACATTTGCTATTGATATGATGTTTTTTATGAAATTCTGAGGCCTTCTGCACAATTCCAAGCATATCACTAAAATACAGTCATATCACAATATCTAACAAATAGGACAATCTAGTTATTCATCAGTAGGTGAATAAATTAAAATGTGAACCATATACGTAACAGAACTTTTGCTACTGCAAGAAAACTCATGGAAATGGGTGGAGATCATAGAGCTGAGCAAACTAAGTCAGATTCAGAAAGACATGCTGAATAGTTACCTCACATATGTAGTTCATATTTAAATATATGCATATGAAAATATGTGGGGATGGGGCTGTAAAAGTAGAAAATAGAGCCTGGAAGGAAAACAAGACATCTTAAGGGAGGGAGAAAGAAGAATAATGAGCAAAATTTGATGAAGAAAGGGAGAAGATAAGGACAAAGTATATTATCTTAGATCTCTAAGAATCCCAAAATAGATCCCATTTGTTTGCATGTTAGAATTTAAATTTTAATAATATTTTTTGCAATGATACTTGTGAGTTAGTTTTTTGGAAGGAAGGAAAATGCATTGTTTTTATAGTCACCAAAATGCTTATTGACTGTTTCAGAATTGACTTATATGTATATAAATTACCTTTATTAAGTCTTAAAAATTAATCTGATGTTAACGTAGGTATAAGATTGGAAAAACATTTGAAAATTTTATTTTTTAGCATAGTCCTTGAATTATATTTATGTTCTAAGGTGATGATGATGATGAATTCAATGATAACCTTTGTGTCAGAGTTAAGCTATATCCAATTTGATACTCATGATCTCTTCTGTGATTCTTCATTTAAGACAGCCCTGGATCCAAGAGCCTATCAGTGCTCACTTTTCCCCATTTTATTCACAAAATTATAAAACGTATTTGTGAAATGGCTTGCAGAAAGCCCAGTGCACTTAACTATACTATTTCCATGCACTTGACCTCAAAGCACACTAATAATGCAGAAGTTTCAATCATTTTCTAATTTTTAATCAACCACATCTCAAGCTATTTTTACATACACTGACAGATCCAGTTTTTTTTTTTCAAAAAAGCAATTGCTGATTTAGCAGCAATCATAAAAATAAATTATCAAAAATATTTTCTAACTTGGGTTATGAGAGTTAACCTTTCCACAACAGGGAGAGTACTTGTTCTTCCTCAAGAGGTAGTGAGAAAGAGGCTATTACACATTACTCTTCAGTCTGTCCTCAGAATCGCTGGAGACACAGCTGTGATTTGGAATAAATAAGTAACAGCACCAACTTCACTGAGAATTGGTGAAGATGTCAGTATGGACCATGAAAAATAGCAGCTTTAAAATTCAAACTCTGAAAACAGATGTTAGAAAGTGTCAACTCTGTGGGCTATTGATTGCTACCCTAGTGATTTGCCTGATATACTTGAGTCAGTCTGTTCCTGCATTATCAAAGTTATAAAATTTTCAAAGTAAATCTGCATTATTTATGACAAAGGACACACCTACATTATTATTATTATTTTCTGACATGCTCTGAAATAAATCAATCTCCCTTATACTCTGAGTCAATAATAGCCTTATTAGCTTTCAATCATCAATTCTCACTGCAGCACTTGGGAAAAAATGGCAAAATAGTGCTTTTCCCTTGCATACTCTTCTGTGTAGTTTTGAGGAATTTAAAACTAGTGCATCATGGTGTATCCAGTCTTGATCTGGCTAGTGAGAACTAAGTCATGGCACTGTGGCTAAAATTCTAATAGAAAAGTAAACATAGGAGGATTACTAAACCCTCAGCATTTAACATTCTAAGAAGTATTTCTGTAGCAGAGGCTACTTTTGAAAGTGGAGGCAATAGAAAAATATGACTTCCTCATCCTCATCTTCAGATGCTGGAAGATTCTGGGACATTATTTTTCATTTTTCGCTGTCTGTGTGACAATCTATAGTTAACATTATTTTCCTGAATAAGTTGTTAGTTTTTCTCCAGAAATAAAGAGAACAGGCTCAAGGGAAATTACGTGTTAAGGGATTAAGTAAGAGTCATGAGTCAATGAGTCCTGATATCAGTAATAATGTTGAACCCTGTTGATCTATGGTATGCCAGAATTGTATGCCAGAATTGTAAAGACAAGTTCTACTAGTTTTTAAATTGTTTTTATTAAGCTATATATTTTCCTCTGCTTCCTTCCCTTCCTCTGCCCTCCCCTTCTATACTCACCCATGCTTTCCATGCTCCAAATTTACTCTGGAGATCTTGTCTTTTTCTACTTCCCATATAGATTAGATCTATGTATGTCTCTGTTAGGGTCCTCTTTGTTGCCTAGGTTCTCCAGGCTTGTGGATTGTTTTCCTTTGCTTTATGTCTAAAAGCCATTTATGAATGAGTACATATGATATTTGTGTTTCTGGGCCTGAGGTACCTCATTCAATTTGATGTTTTCTAGATCCATTCATTTGCCTGCAAATTTCAAGATATCTTTATTTTTTTCTTCTGTGTAGTACTCCATTGTGTAAATGTACCACATTTTTCTTTTCCATTCTTTGGTTGAGGGGCATTTAGGTTGGTTGTGACAAAAAAAATGCTGCTATGATCATAGTTGAGAACACGTCCTTTCCTTGTGGTATGATTGAGCATCCTTTAGGTATATACTAAAAGTGGTATTGCTGGGTCTTAAGATAGGTTGTTCCTAATTTTTTGAGAAATCACCATAATGATATCCAATGTGGATGTACCAATTTGCATTCCCACCAGAAATGGAGCAGTGTTCCCTTTACCCTACAACCTTCCAGGATAAGTTGTCATCAGTGTTTTGATCTTTGCCATTCTTACAGGTGCAAGATGGATTCTCAGAGTTGTTTTGATTTGCATTTCTCTAATGGCTAAGGACATAGAGCATTTCCTTAAGTGTCTTTCGGCCATTTTATGTGGGATTCCTCTCTGTATGCTTTGAATATTATTGGTTAATAAAGAAACTTCCTTGGCCTGTTGATAGGGCAGAACTTAGGCAGGTAGGAAAAATTAAACTAAATGCAGGGACAAAGAAGGCAGAGTCAGGGAGAAGCCATATAGCCCATTTGGAGACAGACACTGAATGGAACTTTACCCAGTAAGCCACAGCCATGGATTAATGGAGATCAATAGAGATGGGTTAAATTAATATGTACATGCTAGCCAATAAGAAACTAGAACTAATAGGGCAAGCAGTGATTTAATTAATGCAGTTTCTATGTGATTATTTTGGGGCTGAGCAGCTGGGAACCAAACAAGTGGCCTCCTTACAATAAATTGGCACTTCAACATGGTTGACTAAATCCATGTAAAACCTGAGAGATCTTGGAAAGTAATTCTAGACACAGAAAAACAAAGTTTAGCCACATTTATTTTTCCATATAGGCTTTGATTGCTGGCAGCATGCTGCAACTCCCTTAAGAGAGGCTTTCCTGATTCAGCAGTAGCAGAAAAAAAAAAAAAAGCCATGTCCTTTTGAAATGCCAGTTTTTCTGGGCCACGCTGCCAGTGCAATTTCTGGTTCTTTCAAGACACTGAGCATTTAAATGGGTTTTGTGAACAGAGTGCTACAACTTGCTTAATGGCATCATAGCCTGGCTATGTGCCTAAAAATGGGGCTGTGAACATGACAGTCAGAAGCAGCATACAGCTCCACCATGCTGGACTGGGTGGAGCAAGCTGGCAGTGCCATATTTCCCCTAGCAGAGGCACCACTTACGTTCATAAGACGATCTTAGCATTTTAAGATGTAGTCCTGGTCAGAAAATAATTATAAATACACAATAAAGACAAATTCATATGGAAAAAAAAACTCTAAATGGGTCACAGTGTTGAATAAATGTACACAGGCTTGGGAGAGAGAAGAAAAACAGTAACTTTTTAAAGAGACAGAGTACAGACAATCAGAGATTAAAAGGGGTAAAGAAAAATAAGCCATGTGAAGATGAAAAATTCACAGAGTCTGGATTATGTATATTATTGTGTTTTCTTACAGAGTTTGCTAGCCATTTGGACAAGAAACTGCTCTTGGCTGGGCTGCTGGATGAACTGGACATGCAGGACCCACAGAGAAATGACTGTTGAACTTGCTTAATGGTGAGACAATCCTTTGAGGTTCCGGCTTCATAAAAGAACAAAAAGAGTATAAAAGACATTCTGTAGGACACAGAAAAAAGTGACTGACAAACTTCCAATATAGGCAGAACTGTCTTTAAAATTTCCTGCTTCATGGAAAAGTCTGCTGGATATTATGGGCCTTTAGGCTGAAGATGGTTGCCTCAATGGTACAGAAAAACTTTATTGACTGTCCAGGCAACACGATGTCTCTCAATTTTAGAGTTTTATAAGTTACTTACAATGTACCTCCTGCCTGCTTAGGTAATATTATATCCTTCTAGAGTCTTTGATGGAGTTGAAGAATTTAGAGTCATAGTTATAGTTTTCCTTAGTCATGATAAAAGATAAAATAAAAACACATATTGTAACTATTATTCTTGCTTGATAACTGTTTAGTTACATGTATTTTACTAATTTAAAGTTAAAACCTTCCTTTTTTAAAACAAAAAATGGAAGGTGACGTGGGACTCCCTTCTGTATGCTGTGAATACCATTGGTGAATAAAGAAACTGCCTTGGCCTGCTAATAGACAGGACTTAGGTAGGTGGGGAAAACTAAACTGAATGCTGGGAGAAAGGAGACAAAGTCAGAGGGAGGCCATGTAGCCCTGCTGGAGACAGATTCTGGACAAAATTTTGTCCAGTAAGCCACAGCCATGTGGAGATACACAGGTTAATGGTGATGGGTAAAATTAATATGTAAGAGCCAGCCAATAAGGATATAGGCCAAATAGTGATTTGATTAATTGAATTTCTGTGTGATTATTTCTGGGATGAACATCCAGGAATGAAAAAAGTGACCTCTTCCAACAATTTTAGATTCCTCTCTTGAGAGTTCTTTGTTTTGGTCTATACCCCATTTCTTTTATTGTATTATTTGTTGTTTTGATGATCAATTTCTTGAGTTCTTTGTATATTTTAGAGATTAACTCCCTGTCCAATGTAGGGTTAATTTAGATCTTTTCCCATTCTGTAGGTTACTGGTTTGACTTGCTGACCTTGCCCTTTGCTTTACAGAAACTTACCAGTTTCAGGAGGTCCCATTTATTAATTGTTGCTCAGTGTCTGTACTGCTAAGGTTATATTTAGGAAGTGGTCTCCTGTTCCAATGTCTTCAAGTGTATTTATTACTTTCTGTTCTTTTAGGTTCAGTGTGGCTGGATTTATTTTGAGGTCTTTGATCCACTTGGAATTGGGTTTTGTGCATGGTGATAGATTTGGATCTATTTTCATTCTTGTACATATTGATATCCAGTTATGACAGCACCATTTGTTGAAGATGCTTTCTTTTTTCCAGTTTGCATTTTTTGCCTCTTTGTCAAAAATCAGGTGTTCAAGGTAGTGTGGATTGAGATCCATTTCTTCAATTTGGTACCATTGGTTCTCCTGTATGTTTTTATGCCAATGCCAGGCTATTTTCAGTACTGTAGCTTTGTAGTAGAGTTTAAAGTCAGGAATTGTGATGCTCCAGGAAATTTTTTTATTGTACAAGATTATTTTGACTATCCTGGGTATTTTGCTTTTGCATATAAAGTTGAGAATTGTTCTTTCAAGATATGTGAAGAATTTTCCTGATATTTTGATGGTATTGCATTAAACCTGTAGATTGATTTTGGTAAGATTGCCATTTTTACTATGTTAATTCTGCCTACACAAGAGCATAGGAGATCTTTCCATTTTTGGTGTCTTTTCCAATTTCTTTCTTCAAAGACTTAAAGTTCTTGTTATATGGATCTTCCACTTGTTTGGATAGTGTTACTCCAAGATATTTTGTGTTATTTGTGACTATTGTAAAGGGTTATATTTCTCTGATATCTTTCTCAGCTTATTTATTATTTGTGAAGCAAACTTACCCAGGATTACTAGACTGCAGGAAATAATCAAATTGAAATCTGAAATCAACAAAATAGAAACAAATAAAACAATTCAAATAATTAATGAGAGAGTTGGTTCTTCAAGAAAATCAACAAAATAGACAAACTTTTATACAAACTAACCAAAAGGCAGAAAGAGAATTTCCAAATTAACAAAATCAGAAATGAAAAGAGCGACATAACAGACACAGCAGAAATACAGAGAATCATTAGGTCACATTTTGAAAACCTGTTCTCTACAAAATTGGAAAACTTAAAGGAAATGAAAAATTTTCTGAATAAATATCACCAACCAAAATTAAATAAAGACCAGATAAGCAAGTTAAATAGACCTATCACTGCTAAAGTAATAGAAACAGGCATCAAAAGTCTCCCAACCAAAAAAAAAATGCCATGGCCAGATGGTTTCATTGCAGAATTCTACAAGATTTTCAAAGAAGAACTAATATCAATATTATCAACGTAATCCATCATATAATCAAACTGAAAAATAAAAACCACATGATCATCTCATTAGATGCTGAAAAGGCTTTTTGACAAGATACAACAATCCCTTCATGTAAAGGTCTTGGAGAGATCAAAGATACAAGAAACAAACCTAAACATCATAAATGCATAAGAACAGACAAAAGAACCAATGAAACCAAATGGACTATTATATTAATATTAATACACACTCCTTTGAACACCTGATTTTTGACAAAAAAGCAAAAACTATAAAATGGAAAAAAGAAACTGCATAATTAATGAGTGGTGCTGGCATAACTGGATGTTAATGTGTAGAAGAATAAAAATAGGCCCATATCTATCACCGTGCATTAAAACTCAAGTCCATATGGATCAAAGACCTCAACATAAATCCAGCCACACTGAACCTTATAGAAGAGAAAGTGGGAAGTACACTTGGATGCATTGGCACAGGAGACCACTTCTTAAATATAACCCCAGCAGCACAGACACTGAGAGAAACAATTTATAAACTGAAAAGCTTCTGTAAAGCAAAGGACATGGTCAAGAAGATAAAACAACAGCCTACAGAATGGGAAAAGATCTTCACTAACCCCACATTGGACAGAGGTCTGATCTCTAAAATATACATTGTGAGATTCTTTTTATGAGACTACAATTAACCTGATATCCAAATGGATAAAGGCATTACTATGAAAGATAGTTACATACCAATCTCCCTTATGAACACCGATGCAAAAATACTCAATAAAAACTGGCAAATAGAATCCAAGAACACATTAGAAAAATCATCCACCATGATCAAGTAGGCTTCATCCCAGAGATGCAAGTATGGTTCAATATATGAAAATTTGTCAATGTAATCCACCATATAAACAAATAAACAAAAACACATGAGCATATCATTAGATTTTGAAAATAAAAAATACCTTTGACAGAATAAAACTTCCATTCATGATAAAGGTCTTGGAGAAACGGGATCCAAGGAACATACCTAAACATAATAAAGGCAATATACAGCAAGTCAGCAGCCAACATCAAACTAATTAGAGAGAAACGCAAAGCAATCTCACTGAAATCCGGAACAAGACAAGGTTGTCCACTGTCTCATATTTATTCACTATAATGCTTGAGTTTCTCGGTAGAGCTATAAGACAACAAAAGGAGACCAAGAGGAAACAAATCAGAAAAGAAGATATCAAACTCTTATTTGCTGATTATATGATAGTTCACATAACTGACCTCAAAATTTCCACCAAGGGACTTCCATAACTCATAAACACCTTCAATAATGTATCAGGATACAAGATGAGCTAATAAAATCAGTAGCCCTCCTTTACAAATGAGAGTTCTACTATTAAAATCAGCTTTTACAACATGATAACACTAAGGTTAAGTGAGGTAATATGAGCCATTGGAAATATATTGGTGATTTGAACCCAGTTCTTACTTTGGCCCCTATCTCCACAGAATATTATATTTTAAACATGAATTTCTGTCATGTATCTTCTCCCTTCTCTTTTCTTCTTGCTTTGTTTGAAGTTAGTATTTTTTAAAGCTCTCAAAATACATGGTAAAATTTACTTCTTTCGAAGTCATCTTTTGCCCAAAATTTTGATCATCTTTTAATTCCATGGATCCCTAGGTTCCCAAACCAAACTCCACTATAACATTGGTTCCTTGTGCTTCCAGTAGCACTCTAAGAACTACAAGTATAACAGACTTCATTTTCTATGGTAAGTCTCAAGGGGATATCTGATTACATGGTCCATAGGAGACTGTCAATTAAAGGACATAACAACACCATAATCCATGATCAGCTTTTTTATTTTGTTAAGGACATCATTCACTATTATAATAAATACCATGCTATATTTAATTTTTTTCATTTAAAATATATGCTTGTTTTGTTTTATTTCCTAGGTTTTTAAAATATCATTTTTATTGTTTGAGAATTTTATTCATGAATATAATGTATCACATCAGGTCTATCACTCATTTTCTTCCCTACAGGCTGTCCCCATTCCGTACCATTTTTCCTTCCCAACTTCATGTGCTCTTTTTTTTAATTTTTATTTATTTGTTTATTTATTAAAGATTTCTGTCTCTTCCCCACCGCCGCCTCCCCTTTCCCTCCCCCTCCCCAAACCAAATCCCCCTCCCTCGTCAGCCCAAAGAGCAGTCAGGGTTCCCTGCCCTGTTGGAAATCCAAGGGCCACCCACCTCCATCCAGGTCTAGTAAGGTGAGCATCCATGAAACTGCCTAGGCTCCCACGAAACCAATAGGTACAGTAGGATCAAAAACCCATTGCCATTGTTCTTGAGGTCTCAGTAGTCCTCATTGTCCACTATGTTCATTTAAAAAGCATAGTGTTTAAGAGTATGGCCATCATATGGAGTGTGTGAATACCTTCTCAGGGGCTTCATTCTTGAAGAAAATTGTCTTCCTACTTCCCAGGAGTCACTATTGCTAGTAACCTCTCAAATAGGGGTGGAACTTCTTGAGTGTAGGGATTTTTGTGGGGTTGGTCTTGTGTAGGTTATGAAAAGGCAGTCATAGCCCTTTTGAGTTTATGTTTGCAATAGCCATGACATGTCCAGAAAACAGTTTTATATCGTCTTCTGTTTCCACTCTTACAATCATTCTCTCCCCCTCTTTCAAGATTAACTGATAATAGATCATGGAGAGAAATATTTACTGAAGAAATAATTTTTCCTTATCCAATCCAATTTTAACAAAGTCAGCCCACAGACTCTCGTAGGTGCTGTTTTGTTCTCGAACCACGTCTTTTCCCTTCTATAAAGCGCCCATTGGTGACACAACGCAAAGGTACATCCCTGATGAGTGTGTGTCACTCTGGTCATCACGCCACTGAGGCTGATTGCCATTCTGTCCTCCCCTTGTGGAGTAGCACTAGCACCACCTCTCCACTCCTTCACATTTGGTGAGCCAGAAAAGCCCTGGCCAGAACTCCATAGTTAATGAATTAACCAGTGACCCTCAGTAAATTGATTGTGCCTGGAGCATCATCGGGTGTAAATAGGCATGGCATCTCATCTCCTCTGTTAATACCATGTTTCGATTAATATTTTATTATCAGTGACCTGACTGAAGTCTTCTGTTGCAATAGAACACAGTCTTTCTGAACTTTCTTATAGAAGACAGATATATAATGTACACATGGATAACATGAGTTTATAAATACATAACACATAATCAGACAAATATATAACACCAATTAAAAATGATGTAGAGCTTGCATTGATCTGATGATATTTGTAACTTGCATTTCAGTTTATTTTATCCCTACTGACTAACAAGACACTTTCTCTTACAATCTGGTGTTATTTTTTTATGAAATCTAAAAGTGTTCACTTTTAGATGCACAATTACCATATTGCAAAAACAGGGACCAACATCTGGAATGAGGAAAGGAGCAACAGTGAGCAGAAATAGAAGTTCATTTATTCTCAAGCTGGAAGGTGGTAAAAGGAAAGCACATCATTTACACCTGGGTGTATAAATCAGTACCTATTACTGTCCATTTAAAATGCTGGCAGCCCCTATCATGAGGATGCTCTGGATGTATAAGATAACACCTCTGCTGCGGGTTTTGACGCTGTAATGACAGCTGTAAGATGGAGCACTTGGTATCTAGGGAAAGTAAAACCAAGGTACACCAGGGCATTTTAACAAGATTTTACTATATATGTTTTGAGTCAAGTAATAAAATACAATTTCATATCATCCAATGATCCTTTTGACTGCTGACAGAATAACTTCTGCCTTGGGAAATGCTGCCTAGAAGCCATTGCCATGTCTGTGTTTAGGGACTAATGATCAAATTGGCACATGATAGAGCTAACTATAATTTAGAAGTAACTAGATAAAGTTGTAAGCAATGATATTCAGCTGGGGTATAAATCGCTAAAGGGTGAGGGGCCCTGGCAGGAAAAATAACTGACAAGCTTCTTGTCTGGTTTTATTAAAAATTAGTTGTCAAACCCTAGAGGACACCTTTCCTTCCTTTTATCAATATAAGGCAGGAATCCTTCATGATCAATGTTCTCCCATGTCTCCAGAGTGAGTTGTTTAATTATGTATTGCCTAAATATTATCTTGACAGCATAAATAATATATAGGCAATTGGTCTGGGGCATTTGTACAGTCTGGAAAGAAAATATTGATCAGAACTTTCTAGCCGTGACTACACCCAAACAAACCAGAGCCGGGGAAATCACTGCAAACTTTTAGTACCTACTTACTGAATTCAAGAAAACTCTTTCTTTTGATTTTTTTCAGTGAAAGAAAGAGAGAGAGAGAGCACTACATTTGAGACACATATATTTCTGAATGTTAACAAAGGTTTATTGATAAAACTTGAAAAATATAGAAAGTCATTTGAGGATTTTAAAATTATCATAAATATTTTATGATACATAATACAAGTATTTTATAACTGTCATTTGGTATTCATTTATCAAATATTTATGGAGCATCTACTGTACACAGTCATTCTTCCAGGTACTGACAATGCATTAGGAACAAAATTGCTTTATCTTATTGGAGACCTTATTTTAGTGTTGGTTAGCCAGTGAGTGAATAAATAATAAAGTGCTGGTTTGGGGCTCTGCCCACTTGTGAATTTCTATGCTGCCCTGCATTCTTGGAGAAGAAACTGTAAGGTGAAGCCCCTTGGCCTTTGACTTCTGGTTGGATTTAGAGAATAGAGGGCACTGGTAGAAGGTGGAAGGGATGGGAGGCCAGACAATTGATTCTACTTGTACTTAAGATTTCTTAGCTTACAATGCCAGACTGCAAGCTAGTCTCTCCGGGGTCTGTCCTCCCTGACTACTTCACTCCCAAATGTAATATTGAGTTTCTTACCGTTGCTCATTTTGGATGTCATGCAAATTACTACCATTGTCCTTGACTCTGCCAAGACCTTTACAAATGGTCCTTCTACTGAATTCTTTCCCTTCACTGTACCTTGTGGATCATCTGTTTCTGTCCAGGACCTTGGCACATGTATTTTGTATGCTACAATGTTTTCAAAGTTACAGAGTGAAAAGTCAGCAGAAGTTTTGGGATGAAAAGTTCTGAGTGGGACCTGAAATTTTAGTGAGGATGCTCAGCATAGGCTTAAGTGAGAAACTGATTTTTCAGTGAAATCTGAAGGAAAAATATGAGCCCCCTCCATGTACATGGGAGTGGAGCAGATATTCGGGGAATGTTCAAGCCGTTATCTTACTGAAGCAGAACCATGTTTCTAAGCACTGTATATTGCAACTTCACAATGCAGAACCATTCCCAAGCCATCAAATACCATTTTATTATTTGATTGCAGTGACTGTGTGGAGCCTCATTTTAAAGTTACTGTGTCCTCTGTTTAATTGATCCCCTGCTTTTAAACAATTAGATTAATTTTATAGTTGCATTATAATAAAAGAACCATGTTGACAGTACTTACCTTTTCAATGAATTTTTCTGGATTTTCAGTGCCTACTGGGTCATCTTTGAGACATCTATAATTCTCTTTCATAAAATTGCAAAATGGACCCAGTTCTGTGGGTTCTTGATGCCAGATTAATCACTGATATGCAAGCTTATTTTGCAAATGGATATAAGATATGTCATTATTATTTTAAACAATAAGAAGCAACATAATGAATAAAGGTATATACAATAGAGAGAATAATATTGCCACTTTATTTTTCTCTAATCTGGAAAATGGTTCAGTTAAAATGGAAGAACAGAATCAATAGCTGCAACCTCCTTTAACCCAGTGACTCCCTTACCCTTGCGAGCCTCTCAGAAAGTGAAGTAGCAGAAGTGATGACCGAGCTGTTGACTAAGCTCCTATAAGTGGAAGAAGATACATAAAGACTGTGTCATTGTACAATGTGCTTGCATTTCCATGTCACTGAAATCTAGAATGGAAGGATTTTACTGCTATCTGCTTGGAGTCCTGAGCGCAATACCAGAGTGGTGCCCTGATTAGTTCCGACCACGTGAGCTTTGCTGAGCTAGCCTTCTACTCTCAGCTGTCTCAGAAGATGTGTGCTGGCTGAATTAGGCTCTCACAGAATGCAGTTCTGGAAAATTTTTAGGCTCCATCTTTCATTTCTATATTTTTAACTAGGATAAATCAAAATTTGATTATTTGATAAAATAAAGAGCTGAATGGTATTTTAAGAAAAATATCTTTATAAACAGTTAATATCAGTTTAAATGAATTAAGAGTATAATTTGTATGTTTTGTGGTTGAATTTTCTGTCTCTTTCTCTCTCCCCCCACATATAGACTATGTGGGTGTTTTAGTCATGGTCTTTCTCCTTAGTGATAATAAGCAGTAAGAAGCCTTAGGAAATTATTTGCAAGTCAATCTGAAGAGACAAATTCCTGCAGTGGCACTGGCTTTTCAAAAGTTCTTTTTCTTGTCATTTTTCATATCTCAATCACTCTTCCTCACACTCCACATGCCAACATAAACATAAACACAAGTCACTGTGTTTCTCAGGCACCGACATAAAATGAATCGGGACTGGCAGCCCAGATCTTCTCAGACCCAAGGAGTCTTCACTGTGAATCAGGACTGGCAGCCCAGATCTGCTCAGACCGAAGGAGTCTTAACTGTGAAGCCACATCTCACTCTGAGGAGACTTGCGACTCCTTTCCAAACATGAAGTGGATTTAATGACAGCTTTGGGTATGGAACAGGGGATGAATTCATGTAATTAAAGAAATTCCATGTGTTCATAAGCTATAACTTTACAAATATTTGTTATTGCCTCTCTACAAATAAAGATGCCCATGCTAAAAGAAAACTTGAAATGACACAACTCTTACATGTTGAAGCTGAACCTAAAATCTGAGAGAAAGAACAAGTGGGAGGGTTGTCCATGAATAATGGTCACATGCTGACTTTTTCCAAGTTGGGGTCACATTGGGTAGCACTAGAGAAGGCTAGGGAGGCAAACTCATTTTATATGTTATCAAACAGTCCCTACAAGTGTGTGTGTTACCACTCCTCACTACTGAAGTTTCTAATTTAGGATTAATAGGTCTACACTTCCTTCATTAAAACACTGAATCCCCCCCCCCCAAAAAGTATCAACCCACAACTCTCTAAAATCAAATGTAATGACCTCTAATCTTAACACCACACAACTCTGCTCTCCATGTTAGTTAGAGGGCCTCATCAAAGAGTAAAATGACTGGCATATTCTACCATCATACTAAATTATCACAACACTTTCAGGTCACTGAATATTCCTAGCTGTTTCTCTGCCTTTGGGATTCTCACCGGCTTTCCATCATCAGAGATCATTTCCAGGTTTGCAGTTGCTCCTCTATATCATGCCTATAGATGTTGTTTGTCTCACTCTCTCAGTCATCAATTCTGCCAAGTACACTTAAAATGCTTCTGCTCCTTGTTCCCTTCTCTCTGAATGCTATCAATTGTAACTCTTAGCTTGCCTCTATTTTCTCCTCAATTGGGAGTTATTGGAAGACAGGGCTATTGTTTATCACATGAACTATAATAATTCTAACATCTAATGGGACTTGCTCAGCATACACTTCCAGAATGAAAGACAGGATGAAAGCATCAGTGAATGAGCATAATAAGGGGATTAATCATTCAAGCAGTTAGAGAGAGAAATTTAAATGTTTGAACATACTTCCATTGAATTCAGGTGAACTTAAAGACATTTAGTGTAGCCCTTGTTCATAGTACCAATATTCCTTCATGGCTTGACTTAAGACACTCTACCATACTACTTTTTCATGACGCCACACAGTTATAACCATCACACAGAAAGAAAGAAGCAGCCACTCAAAATTTTGTTTGGGTGTTGAAGTTAATGACCAAAAAGATATCAAGAATGCCTAAGAAACATTAGCATTTGAACAATGAAGCCTTCTGGGAGAAAGAAGCATGGTTCTCTGGAAGTTTGAGATTGATGTAGATCCAGAAAAATAAATAGGCTAGATTCTTTGTGATGTATAGGAAGTAAAGTTGGGGTAATGAAGGGGTAAGTCACAAACAATCCCACACCAATTTGGAATTATGATTAATAGGATGGTTATTTATTTAAGGGGGAAAACTTACAGATCACCGTCCCAGACAACAGCCCTCTGCATAATCAGGGAGGGAGCCTAGTCGCTGGAAGCAGAGCCAGAAGCCAGAGGGTGAGCAGAGGGCAATGGCAGCTTTTTAAAAGAGAAACCATACACCAATGGGCTGGTATCTCAGCAGCTATTGGCTGAAGGAGCAGAAGGAGCTCCAGCAACAGGGTAAGGTTCCTGACCAGGGCTTTGTGGAGGTTAAATATCCTTCTTGTGTCACATGAGGGGGAGCCTGTGTTGATGTTTGTGTCCATCACTAGTCTTATGTCACAAACTGGAGTTAGTCTTTAACATAAAAACCTCTGAATGATCTCATCTTGTTGGCAACAGGTGGGATCTGTGACTTTTGTAACCAATGTATTCTGACAAAGGGAGGCATATAAAGGGGTGGATATGATCATAATATATTATATATGTGTATAAAATTCTCAAAGAATAAATAGTAAAAAAAAAAAAGTCACCCTGTTTCTCCACCACTGTGGTAGGCTGGAATATCACAGAACTTTAAAAGTTTTCCACAAAACTTCAAGGCTGAGAATTGGCCCTGGATTAAAAGGTAAAAATGATTCAGAGTTGTTGGGAGAGATTCTTGTTTTTGTTTTTTGTTTTTGTTGTTGTTGTTGTTTTTAATCAGTTCTTACCAGAACATTTCCTAAGTAACCTCACATAACACCATGATATTATACAATGAATAACATCATCTCCCTCATTACATCTAGGGAAGAAGGACTTACAGACTTGGAGTAACTTGTGAGGAAGAACCCAGATGGTCGAGTTCAGACCTGAAATTCAATATTTGATGCATACTTATTTCAAACAGGATGTCTGTCCTGTGGGAGAATTTTGCCATCTTACCTCTTCTGATGGCACTTCAACTTTCAAACTTTACAATATGACCTTTGGTTTTATATATTTTTCAGAACTAGTACATCTTCAATAAATCAAAGCTTCCCACATTTGAGACAATCTTTTAACATGACTAAAGCTCCAAAAATAAAGTCTATGGAACTTGTGTTCCCTTAAGTCAAGGATAAATGCATTTGCATTAGGATGTATTGACGTTCTCCATTTTCATTTCAGAAAAGGAAAAGACAAAGGACAAAAATCTCTTCATGTGTCCACTGGGCTACTCTTTATGCAGTCATCTACTCTCATTCTTTAAGATATGATATATCCAAGGAAAATGGTGAGACAGAAGTAAACAGACCATTTTTTGAAAGAATTATTGAAGGAGATCAGCTGAAACCAGAAAATTAGGGGAGATTAATTTTATATGCCTGAGCTGGAGATCTATTTGTTAAGTGGTATTAATGTAGGGCGGTTAGCTAGATTTTGCATCTCTGTGAAGCAATACATCTCTTTGTTTACCCCCTTTGTAATTAATTCAGGCCTTAATTGTATTAGGTAAGGGGTGGAGAATTAAAAACACAGGCTTAAATTAATCTGGGAACGTGAATTTATTACTGTGATAAAAGAGCTTCGTCTCTGGGTCTCCATTTGCAACATTGCTTCAGAGCATCTCATGTGCTATAAATCACAGCAGTTGGACTGAGAACAAAGCCTGAGACTGATGTAGGTGGCCTCGTGAAGCTTTCAGCTGAGGGCTTCCATTGTTGCCCATGATCCGACATATATAGCTTCCTGTGAACTAAAAGCCTTCTCCTGGTCCTAATCTTCTAAACCCTGAACTCAAAGACAATGTGTGAATTTTCTGCAGTGCTTCTGGAAATGAACCACCTGAAGGAACTTTCCACTTCAGTTCTAATACAAAACAGTAATAATGGAACGGTTGCACCCAGATCCCCTAAGGTCCTCTGTTGTACAGACTGCCACCCAACATGCACTTCCTGCCTCCCACTTTGTCCCTGTTATGTATCCCTCGATGCTCTGTGCTGGTTTGAGCTGCTTTGCCTACAGGTCTATGCAAGCTCAAGGCCCTGTGAGTTCATGGTCCTCCTTTGCTTTCTACCCAAGAACTGGGTTTTAATTACTGTGTGGATGAAGCATAAGTAAGATAGTCCATTTTTTCTTTCACTTCAGTGTATGTACGTAGGGGGAAGGGCAAATCAGTGAAATTTATACTTCATTCTTATTACAGGGACTTGTTTTGGAGACCGTGAGGATTGATAGCCCCCCAAACTATTTTCCTCCACCCCTTTGTTTTCCTCATGGAAGCACATATCTGAGTTTCACTGTGCTCTTCTGAGGCTCCCCCAACACCTTTCCTCCACCTAGAATTTCCTGAGCCTATCCCACAGCCCAATCACATTCAGTGATCTAGTTCCCAAAGCAACCTTGCAGCCAATAATAGAAAGATAAATTGTTCTACAGAACTAATAAATCAGTCCCCCAAATATGTGGTAAACATTACAGCTCTGAACTGAATAAGAGACTCGTGGGCCTGACACCTGTTCATGGACCCATGTGTTACAAGGCTGATGTTAAGAATCAGGAATTTCCTCATGCAGAACTGATTTACTGGTAAGCATATCTGAATTCTTACCCCCGTTGCAAATGCTGTGAGAATTTAGATGAGTTGCTTAATTTTGCTAAGGATTAGCTTTTTCTTTTATAAATGCATGGAAATTAATATCTGCCTCTAATATCTGGAACTAATTTCTGTGACTAATACTTGTTAAAAATGAGAATAGAACAATACGAAATGGGATTGCTTTATGATTGTAAAGGATTAGAGGAAAGAACGTGTGCTTTGGATACGGGTTTAACATCTGTAACTACTAACACGCTGTGTAGCTTCAGGTGAAGAGTTCATTTTGGAGCAACGCTGGCTTCTGTAAAATGGGAGCAGCAGTGCATCTTCACAATGCTGAGGGGGACAATGAAGTGGTGCAATTTACATTCTGTCACAAATGCCAGCTGGGCCCCGTGTCTGGTCTGGTATGGTGTAGTTGCTTGATTGCTGCCCCTCAGGTTTACATAGGCACTTAGACTTGGAAATAATCTAGAATGATCTACACTGTTTTCCAAACTACTTGTTCAGAAACAGAAACACAGAGAGAAAGGGGGGGGGAGGGAGAGAATGGGGGGGAGGGAGGAAGGAAGAAGAGAGAGGGTAGAGGGAGACAGAAAAATATGGGAGATAGATTGTGTATATGTATATATGCAGATGTGGTATGTGTATGTGTGTATACAGCATACTAACCACATACTTTCTGTAAGCATTTGCTTTTATCTGTTATTACCCTCTCATCTTTACTGCATTTTATGTATAATTTATTTCCAATTGATGTCAAAAGCCTTATGTAAATATCTTGTTTGTTCTTACTTTTCTCTTGACTCAGATCTGTATTCTGTATTTTATAAGATTTATTTTTGTCCCCAAGTACTTTTAAGTTTGAATTTTAAAACAAACACTAAAAAATCAGTGCATGTGCATGTGTGCATGTGTGTGTTTCCAATCATCAGAGGCCATGTTCAGTGTTTAATACTGTATATTTCAATACTAGTTTTTAGTGAGCAAGATTTTCCATCTGCTAATATTATGGAGATTCACACATTGTGACCTGAAAGACCATCCAGGGTTCACATTTACAAGCAGAACAATCTGTAGAAGGGAAGTGGGTGTTAGGGACTAGAGCATAGAGCTGTGTAAATCAGATCCAAATATTTCCAATTGGCCTTCCCATTGAGATCTGGAGAGATGTGAAATTCCTGTAGTAAGAATTTTTAAAAATTAAAGTTGTTATTCACAGTACATTTGTATAATTTATTGCTTTTCTCCTCTTGCCAAATGTTCAGAATCTCTAAAAATGCTGCTTTGGTTAGTTAAAAAGCTGGTCCTCTGTTATTTCCGGACTCCATAACCTTTCTTACAAAGTACACAGACCCACGGGAGAAAACTAGATCTTAGCATAATCACAACTGAAAACCTGTAGGCTTCAGATGTTTTTTGTTGCATACCTGAGGGAAGTTGTTTGTCTTTCTGGTTATATCTGTATTTTTGAATAAGAAAATTCTGAATAATCACAGCTATCTGAAATAGCTTGTGGAAAAAAATGGTACTTTATAATACTAGCAAATTGCCTAATTTAGAGACACACCTATTGAGTTTACTAACATAATTGCCTTGTAACAGTAAGAATACTATACCCTCAAATCAGAGGAGTTATGTGATCTCCTGTGAAAGGACACTGATAGCACTTTTCAGATTGAGAAGAACTGTTTGGGGGAAGGTTGGAAAGTGTTTTGGAGAGATTGAACCATCAGTGAATTTCTTTGGTAGGTGAATAAAATAACCAATATCAGATTGGGCTGATTTATGTTGTAACAAAGATCAAAAGTTGGAGGAAACTCAATGCCTGCTACTAATAACTTCTGCAGTAGTACAGGGGCCAGTTGAAAATGTTTGCATATTACTTTGTTTCTGTGATCAGGGAGCTAAGTACACCATCTTTGTTGGAAGCGCACATGAGGAAGGTTGCCCTTAAAGGGACTTGCACTCTTGTATAAGTCATGCTGACAGCCCTGAACCCGTGTACTCCATATCACAATGCAGCCCACAAAATAAACACAGAAAGGAAGCTCTTCTGCCCTGAGTATCTTCTGTGGAAAATCACCCCAACGCCTTAATATATAAGGTTCTTTAACTCTTAAACTATAGTTTTGTGTTAGTCATTATTGTTTGTGTTTAAGTTTTGGGAAAATGACATATGTACTATTTTCTGTAAAATAGCAGACAGTAAGGAGTTCCTGACTTTCGGGACTACGTCAGGTCTCTTCTGCAACTGTTCAGCCCTGCCCTTAGACTATATGTAAGTAAGCAGATGTGGTAGTTTTCAAATAAACTTCTGCTTTCAAAAACAGTCAGTGGACCGAATTTTATTGACTCTTGTTCCACAGTGAATAAGAGGTAACTCACATATCTGAAACCCTTTGCCGTTAGAGCCTCTGCATGATAGTTAATTGGACTGGAAAGTGATGCACATACAGACAGGCTCGGAGCTGTCCATTTTGGTTCCATCTCCACTGTTACCCTTTGCCTTTGAGACCGCTTTAGGTGGCACTACTCTTTAGTCAAGGGTCCTGAACTGCATGAGAGCTGAGAAGTACAGCTGAGCACAAGCAAGCAAAGGAACATGTGATAAGTTATGTGATAATTTTTCTCTGCTCTTGACCTGAGATGACCAGCTCTTTCAAGTTCCTGCTCCCTTGACTTCCCACACGATGGGAGAACTTGGAACTATGAGTTCAAGTAAAATGTTTCCCCCCAAGTTGCTTTTTGTCAGGGTGTATTATTACAACAACAGAAATGAAACCAGGAAGTCTGCCTACATTGCTAATTTCCCTCCTTTAACTAAGGTATTCAGGCTTCTGATTCTGGTCTCCCTTCTAAAGAGTAGAGCTATGCTAGAAAGATGATAGAGTACTGGGGATGGTAGAATACATGTGATTTTCCACTGTCTGTTCATGTCTATCCATATCCTGCTTATTTTGCATAAAAGTCTCTTTTGTTATTTCTTCTTTTCTTAAATATCTCCTATGTATGAAGACTTGTTTTGATATTGTTTGTTTCTGGGAGTCTTCAGAATTTCAATCCCAACACAAGCCTGAGTTGGTTTTCCTTGATGTTTTCATAGAATATTGAACATCTGTGTGATAGTTAATATTGACTGTCAGCTTGATTGCTAAGAATGACCTCTGGGTGTGTCCTTGCGAGTATTTCCAGCTAATTAACTAAATGGAGAAGATCTGTCGGCTCTGAATTTGGGTTGAGGTATGAATAGGATAAACAGGGAAAAAAAAGAAGGCCAAACTATAGGCCATGATTTCTTTATGATTGTAACATTTGTGAGGCTGAGGCAGAAGAATTGCTACAAGTTTGTATCTAGCCTGCACTACAGAGAAAGAATTAGAAAAAAAAAATCATGAGTGAAGTAACCCAGACCCAGAAAGATGAAGATGGTATACACTCACTCATAAGTGGATACTTTCTGTAAAGCAAAGGATAATGAGCCTATAGTCTATGAGTCTAAAGAAGCTAAATAAACAGAGTCAAGGAGAAGCCATGTAGCCCCACTGGAGACAGACACCAGAACTTTACCCCATAAGCCTCATGGCGATGCACAGATTACTAGAAATGGGTAAAATTAAAATGTAAGAATTAGCCAATAAGAAGCGAGAGCTAATGGGCCAAGCAGTGATTTGATTAATAAAGTTTCTGTGTGATTATTTCAGGACTAAGCAGCCAGGAACAAATAAGTAACCTCCCTGCAACAAGCTCTCCTGACAAAATTGGGGAGATGGGGTGGGGTGGGAAGGGAGGGCAGAAAGGGAGTAGAAGGGTAGAAGGGGAGGGGAGAAGAACTTGAGGGAATGGGATAGTTGAGATGGAGGAAGGACAGAGACAGAGGGCAAGAAAAGAGATATTTTGATTAAGGGAGACATCACGGGGCTATCAATAAAACTGGTACTAGAGAAATGCACAGTAATCCACAAGGATGACCTCAGCTAAGACCCTAAGCAATAGTGAAAAGGGTGCCCAAAATAGCCTTGCCCTGTGGTCAGATTGATGACTATCTTAAATGTCACCATAGAACCTTCATCCAGCAACTGATGGAAACAGAGGCAGAGATCCACAGTGGAGCACTGGGCTGAACTCACAAAGTCCAGTTGAAAAATGGGAGGAGTGAGAATATGAGCAAAGAGGTCAAGACCATGAAGGGATTACCCAGTGAAACAGTTTACCTAAGCTAATGGGAACTCACTAACTCTGCCCTTGACAGGGAAGGAACCAGCATAGAACCAAGTTAGACCCTCTAAATATGGGTGACAGTTGTATGGCTGGGGCAGACTGAGGGACCACTGACAGTGAGACCAGGATTTGTCCCTGCTGCTTGTACTGGATTTTTGAGTCCATTCTCTTTGTATGGATAACTTGCTGTGCCTGGATATAGTGGGAAGGGCCTTGGTCCTCCTTTGGAACAATGTGCCTTACTCTCTCTGGGGTATGTAATTGGGGTGGGTGGGGTGAAAGGGAAAGGGAAGGGTATGGGAGAAGGGGATGAAGTGTTACTAGGATTGGTATATAAAATGAAAAAAGAGCTAGTTTTCTTTTTTAAAATAAAATAAAAATAAAATAAATAAAAAATCCAAGACCAACCAAACAAAATGAAAAATTCAGAATAATGACAACGACAAAGAAAGAAAAAGTCAGCTGCTAGGCACGTTCTCCTCTGTGTCTGCCTCTGCTTTCTGGGTGCTGTGATTTAAGCTACTCTACTCGATAATACTGTCCTCAATGTAACAGGATGAAGTCTCTGAAACCTTGAACCAAATGCTTCTTCCTTTAGTCAGCTTTGCTCAGGTATTTTGACATGGTGACAAAAAAAAATCTAACACAGTCCATTTCTATCCGAAAACACTGTCAAGGTTAACTTACTTGTGTTTTTAACCTATTAAAACTTATGCTGGGGAGTATCACTGCCTCCCTTTGATACATCATACAGTTTTACATCACCATGACTCTGCACCTATGCTTTTTCTCATCTTAGAATGCTGTTTCCTACACGGAGCACTCTCTTGGCCGCTAACAAATGTTATCCACATTTTCAGTCATCTCAGTCATTGTCTTTTTGGTGATATCTTCTTTGAATTTGTTGTGCCTCTTTGTTCTCCAAACTTTGGTATCAGATGACCCTTGAGTAAAGAAAGAGTCTTTATTCTCCACAATTTTAGCATTAAGTAGTAGGCCTTGGGCATGATAGAATACATTTTAGGCATTCAGTGAATGCGCGCGTGTGTGTGTGTGTGTATGTGTGTGTGTGTGTGTGTGTGAGAGAGAGAGAGAGGGGGGGGAATTGAAGAAATGGAGGCTGGAGAGAAAAAGGAAGAAATGAAGGAAGTAAGAAAGGGAAAGAGGACAGATGAGAGGAAGGAAAATATTTCATGGGGACACAGTGGGCTCTGATCTAAGTTTCTATGTTATCATCCACAATCTTCTGTCCACCATAAATCCTGTAGGGCCACCCCTTATTGCTCATTTAGATGCTATCATATCACATGATTAAATTTTTCCTACTTCTTTAAGAATTTCTTATGAATTGGTTAAGCAGTGTCTTATTTGGTCAGATAACCTCTGAGCAATTGGCTTCTGTTTTCCTACCATTTGAATCTCTATAGCATGACCTAAATAAATGTCTGCAGTCCTGTTATGAAATGTAATGCTGTATTTATCCCTTTTCATTTTCTTCTGGTTCTTTAACCATCAGTATCTGTTATCAGAATAGTCTTTGCAACCTATTAAGGCTCCTTTGGAAGCAAATGACAAAAATCTATCTTGGAAAAAAAAGAAATTAACAAACAAAAAAAGATGAATTGGGAGTTTGCTCCAGTATCATGCAGCATAGCTGAACTATAGAACAGACATGAGTGCAGCTGCTCTGGGGGACAGTGCTACCCACAGCCATCACGGTCAGTGTGGCTGTCTCCTTACCATGAATTCTTTACCCCACATCTTTAGTTAATCACCTTAGGCCAAGAATTCCTCGAGAAAACCTGCATAGTTTTTGATTGTGGAAGTTTTTTCTTATCCCTGTCTGTGGGGAAAAGTTTTGCATTTATGATTTGTCTACTTATCCATTTGTGACTTTCATATGGAAAGTACAAGAAGTGCCAGAAAGAAAGAGAACAGCCACGCACTGAGGTTGGTGAATGTCTACCAACTTCAGATTAAAGGATTTCAGGATTAGTAGAGAAGAAATATCACTTCTACAGAAGTAGAAACTATGAAATCACAGGTTTCTACTCATTAACAACCATTTTTGGGGTCTTTACTATATCCAATGACCACACAGGGAACTGCAGTAGATAAAAGTAAATCACACAAAAGCTATAGTCTCACTCCTCACAAAGCTTACAGACAAAATGGGAGACAGGATCTTTGAACTAGTAAATGTTCCCCAAACTAAGCAGGTCGTTTGTTTCAGCAGACATTCAGAGTCCACACTACATGTCACTGTGGTGGACACTAAGGAGAGCAGAAAGAGAAATGGGCAGTTACTATAGCTACTGAGACACTCTAGACAAGGCGGATGTATAAGCAATTAGTATCCATTTAGAATAACTTAATGTTCTCTGACAGATAAATGCAAAAAAATGAGATACTTACATAAAGAGAAATGGCTTAGAAGAGTTCAGAAGCAAACTGGTTAGAGTCGACAGAGCAGACTAAATGGAAAGAAAGAAGGACAGCTCCCGGTAGAAGTGGCTGAAGCAGAGGCAGAGAGAAGATGTTTTCACAAAGTGGTGTGTGTATGCAACCAGAAGTCTCAGAATAGGCAGAAGAATCCTTGAACTAATGGAATGGGACAATTATAACATGAGAATAAAAAAAGCCTAAGAGTTTTAACTTTACAATGAGAATGCACTGAAGGGTTTTATATTGGCAGTACTGGGAACAAAATGCAGGTCTGCTTTTCAGTATTGTATGGGTGGAGGAGTAGGGCTAAATTATTAGGGAGAGGGAAAGAGACAAAAGGATTGTTTTGGAAAAGATCATGATGGTGATCACTGTCTTACTTAATTTTTATTACATTTCATAGTTCTGGAGGGGCTAAACCTATATGCAGTGTTCTATCTTATTACCTTTCTTATTAAACTCTGAGCACTTTGGAAATATGAAATGTTATTCATATTTTATTTTATTTTTGTAATCTCTGAAGTCTAACATAGAATTAAGTTTAAAGTATTGATGTGGGATTCTCCTCTGTATGTTGTGAATACAACTGGTTAATAAAGAACTGCTTTGAGCCTATAGCAGAGCAGGGCAGAACAGAGGTAAGTGGGGAAAACTAAACTGAATGCTAGGAGGAAGAAGGTAGAGTCAGGGAGAAGAAGTGTAGCCCTGCCGGAAACAGATGCCAGATGAAACTTCACCCAGTAAGCAACAGCCACTTAGCGATACACAGATGAATAGAAATGGGTTAAGTTAATATGTAAGAGTTAGCCAATAAGAAGCTAGAGCTAATAGGCCATGCAGTGATTTAATTAATACAGTTTTTGTGTGATTATTTCAGGGCTAAACAGCCAAAAACTAACTAATGGCCTCCTTACAACGAAGTGTATTCTAAATAAATATTCATCGAATTGATGCAAAAGCTATTGGATAGATGAGTTTATGAATGAATTACATCAGGATGCTGAGAGAAGAATCGAAAATAAAGAATCTGAGCATCCCAAGCATTTACTCAGATGCTGAGAATCACAAGGAGATGGTGTCGATCTTTCTGTGACTCTCTGACTGTGTAGCCTTCTGCAAGTTTTTCTGTTTGCTGAGCATCTAATTATTTTACTTTCCTGCTGATATGAGACTAATAATTCTTGCTATCTCACAGTGGTAGTGTGAAGATGAAAAGGGAAGATTGTATACAATGCCCATAGCTTGTTGCTAACATGAAGTGTGAACTCATTAAATAGTGTATCCTAATAAGTTTATACTAGCTTCTTAATGACAGACCAGGCAGGAAATGGCTTACTTCCTTTCTTGTTTCTTTATTTATTCTTTCATACACTTACTGCTCAATCAACAGTATTAGCTCATGCTCAGTGTTGCATATTGAATTCCCAAAGATAAAAATGTGTAGAACATTTTACTCAAGGTACTCCCCCTGACAGAGAAGAGTTTAAGAATGTTCACAGGCTTTAGAAACGCCATGAGAAATCACGGTCAAGGGATGGTATTTTGATGATTCCACCTTTACTTCTCGGAAGTAAGGGGGACCCTTGCTAGTTGAGAACCAAGAATTTTGCTTGAGCAATATTTCAAGTGCAAGGTTGAAATATTAGGGAGTTAAATCACATTTTGGAAAATTTACCAGTGTTTCACAATCTTGAGACAAGAGTGAAAATTTTCCTGTTGTTTGTCCTCTTCAACCTCAAATGTCATTATTTATGCCAACTCCGGTTCTTTTTCTGTCATTGCAAGTAATAGATGCCACCAGAACTCTGCAGGCTCCCCAGGGAATGAAAGCTACATGGTGGCTGTTGATTTGGTGAAGGCCAGGCTGTGTCTGCGGGCGTCTGTGGGGGTCTGCCGGCTTGCCTTTCCAGCAGGAGAAGACCCACCTGGAACAGACTTGAGTCAACTTGCAGAATTCACTCCACACATGTGTTCCTTGGGAGAAGAATAAAAAGCTTCTCACTGGTGATGCTAAAAATCAGCATTTGACAGTCTTTGTGAACACGGGAGGTCCGGTGCTGGCTATGCAAGAAGAGTCGGAGTAGAACAGAAGAATCAGCAGTTTCATGTGCTTCAGAAGAGCACTGAGCGGCATGAGAAACTAAAGCCACGGACTTGTTTTTCTCCTCCTAAGTTTTCTTTCCTTTTCTATTTTATAATTTCCTTAACAAAATCGTTGTTCTCTATTATTAAAGATACAAGCTCATTACTGCTTTTTTTGCCTATCCTTTCCTACACTCTGAGATGTCAGTCTGACTGCTGGACACTAGGCTCACTCCATTTTCTTGCTCTCTTAATTTGTGTTATCTGCTGGAGAGGAAATTGAATTCATGTGTTTATTTGTATCTTATAAAATGTACCTTTCCAGTAGGAGTAATGAAAATGTGGAGGGGGGGCATGCAGGGTTGGCCAGACCGACTTTCTAACCCTGAGCAAAGGTCATTTCTGGTTGGTCACAGCAGGTTTACTCTGGCTATAGTTGTGGTCTATACAACACAGTTTCTGTTTTGTCATTATCACTTATTTTACTTTTCATCATCATTTATTGTATCACTCATCTGTAGTTTTCAGACTTAACAGTTAGCTCTGAGTATACCTGACCTAGGGTCAGGTAACCAAACGCTTAGTTTTATATTGTGGATTATCCATGATCAAGGGGATCTTCTATAGGAAGCCTACAGTTTTGCAGATACAAGCCAAGCTGAGGTGGAAAGCAGCAGGTCTGAACAACGTGTTTGCTTAGTGCTTCACATGTGCCGTGGACTCTGCCTACAAAGAGTGATTTAGTTCTCACAACTGTCCAGTGAAAAATCCCATAGTATCCCTCTGTGATCAGATAATATAATGGTTCAGCAAAGTTCGTGAACTGTCAGTGGTCAGAAGACACTTATGTGGGGATCAGGTTTAGATCTAGATTTATTTCATTCTAAACTTGTGTTTGTTCTACAGCAGCCTTAGGGCAAATGCAGAGAAATCAGTTTGCCTTCTCACCAGGCTTTTGTGGGATGAGTGTTTTTGCCTTTGTGTGCCTGCAGGCGAGAGGGGTCGGGGTCTTCAGAAGAAATGGCAGCAAGCTGGTAGCTACTGAGAACACTGGGGTCCACTTATATTTCTCTCAGTCTCATGAACACTTTTGCAAAGAGTTGTGGTTCAAATAAATAAATAAATAAACAAACCAGTAATTTCCGTTCCATATTGAGACATATGATATGAAGAGACTAGAGTCTAGCAGATCTTTAGATTGTGGAATATTATATTTTAATTAGAATTTTATGGTTTGGGTCAGAAACTTAGGCTTCATTGCTAGACAATCCTTTTAATTGCTGTGGGTTTCTGGGTTACTTACTGTGTGTTTCTAAAACTCGATATTTTACCCATGAAATATCCATTTTAGGATATTGCCACATAAACATTAAGTCCTAATTTTATATCATCAGCACCCTTACAAAAAGCCAAGAATGTTAGGGTATCCTTGTAATCCAAGCATTGGGAAAGCAGAGTCAGCTAGGACCCCAGGCTTGCTGGACAGGCAGTTCTTGTTGAGTTGGTGATATACCTTCTCTCAAGCTCTTAGGTGAAAAAAATGACAGAGGACTACATCAGCCTCTGACCACACATACATACATGTGCTCATGAAATAGGCACATATGCATGTAACACATATAAATGTCATTTTTATGTATGTGTGTCTGTGTCTCAGGGCATTTTATGTATGTGTGTCTGGAACTCTGGAGATAAGAGGCATGGGCACCTCTAGAACTGAAGTTGAAGATGTTTGTGAGCCACTATGTGGGTCTAGGGATGCAAATCTGGGTCCCTTTTCAAGATCAGTAAGAGTTCATAACTGCTGAGACAAATCTTCAGTTTTTAAAGTAAATTTCCCTGTGAAGCCATTTTGAAGAATTAATATGATAATTAATGTTAGTTCTTAACACTTGAAAGGCTGTTTGGCAGGCACAATTGGCATTATCTTGAAGCAAGCATGCTAGGAGTTTGTTCTGGGTTCTTTCAGCTTACTCTTAAACTTTTGCTTAGTTAATATTTACAGACCTGAGAGAATGCAAAACAATGTACCAGAAAAGCAGACAAACAAAAGTGCTAGACATAAAGCTAAACAATAAAACAATACTATAAAATGATAAATTTGAATTACTTCCCAACAATTTACTTTACTACCAAGTACTTTCTTTTTAGTCTCTAGTGCTTGAACTGCATTTATGAATACTTAATTCGTTTTCTTGTTTTTATTAGTAATACACATATATATCTTAAAATGAAGCACAGCTAATAAGTGCTAAACTAGCAATGGGAGGAATAAACAGACACAAAACCACAGTAAATTTTATTAATGAGTCTACATTTTCATGAACAAATGAGGCCTGTATGTACTTAATTTTCAGTTGTTAGTTTCAGAATATTTAAATTAACTCACGAATTTCTACTGATACTTTCTGGGATTCCTGAAGATGTGAGAATTACAGAGTTTGGCACCAGAGAGCCAGACATTAGATGACATTAGATTAAAATCCCAAGATGTCCTTAAACATCAAAAATATTTTTTTTCTAATTTTCTATTTTTCCCCTATTTTCTGCTTCCTAAAATCACTGTTACTATCATTTGTCTTCTCTGATTTTACACTCTTGAGAATAAACAAGAAAGTCACTCTGAATTCTGCCATTCAAAATGATGTCTAAAGATCATTCTCTTGTTATTAGGCATATCCTATGAATGCTGGATCTCAAATCTGGGAATTCAAATCTTTATGGTAGCAAGAAGTGTTTTGTACAGGCATGAAATTGAGGAGCATTGGATTACATTCCAAAATTAGAATTCAACAGAAAACAGTGTTCTAGTGCATGTTCATCCCTGATGGATTGCCATGAGCAAGACTTGCAAACATCGCATCCATGCCATAAGAACAAAAGTACCT
This sequence comes from Alexandromys fortis, assembly GCF_014885135.2. NCBI lineage: Eukaryota > Metazoa > Chordata > Mammalia > Rodentia > Cricetidae > Alexandromys > Alexandromys fortis. Next base: position 13,911,439 of record NW_026067937.1, on the reverse strand, counting down.
GTTGTCCAACCTCAAGGTCAGAATGTTAGCCTCATAAAAAGAATCAGCCTGCTTTAAACAACATGACCAAAAGAAACTTGGTGGGAGAAATGATTTAGTTTGTCTTACAGGCTACAGTCCATCATCAAGTAAAAAGTTCAAACAGGAACTCAAGGTATGGGCTTAAAGTAGAAACCACAGAGGAATGTGGTTTATTGGCTTCCTCCTTCTAGTTCACGCCCAGGATCACCTTCCAAGAGATTACACTGGCCCCAGGGCCTGGGCTCTCTTACAGACATTAGAAATCAAGACAATAGAGGCAATATCCCCATTGAGACTCTCACATAACTCTGGGCTGTGTTGAGTTGACAGCTGTATTAATTAGGGGGCCTACCAAGAAGTGGAAGATAAGAGTTCAAAATTCCCTCTCACCATAAAATAGCATGATTATTGAGATAAAAATACTGTTTACTCAATTAGTGGACAATCATTTGTGTCCTTTCAGTGCATCAGTGTGTCTACTTAAAATATTTTAAATAAAAAAGTGCCAAGATAGCATGTTGAAAAAATAATCAACTGATTTATAATTCAAAAGTACATATGATCCCCCCACTGCTTTAGACAGGAAGATCAGAAGTTTAGAAGTTCAAAGTCATCCTCAGGTACATACAGAGTTTGGGGCCAACCAGGGATAAGAAAACTTTTGATGTTGTTGCTTCTACCTCCTGAGCTTAGAAGGTGAATATCACAATGCCTGGTTTTATATCATATTGGGGATCAAACCTAGTATTGAATACATATCTAGGAGTCAGTTCCACCCTCTCCCAAAGGGGGGACTAAAAGCAGTTCTCTTTTAAATCAGGAGGCTCCTCATCAGGACTTCAAATTCCTCCCTCTGATTTCTCTAAAGTCTGGTCTGAAGAAGTCTGCCAACCACCCCCTTAGAGTTAGTAATTTTCTAACATCATAGCTATGCATATACATCCTGTTTGAGCTGCCTTCGCTTTCTCCCCATTCTCTTCTACTTTCTTCCTTCTCAGTCCCTCTGACCCACCTCCACTCAGGGCTTGAGGCAGAGAGGCCGATCCATACATGCTTGCAGAGTGAGCAGATAGATACAGTGGTCTATGACAACGTCTCTCTGAAGAACGACTTGCAGCCTGTACAGTAGGTACCTGTACCACCTGCTTAATAGGGTTGTTAAGAGAATCAAATGAGACTGGGCATGCAGTACCCCTGTGTGAGCTGTAAAACACTGGATCAAAATGAGAGTGCATTATTAGGCATATGTGGTCTGATAGTGTCTTACAGATGGCAGTCACCTGCTGTTATGAAAGCCATCTTTAAGCCAAAGCTGCAACTATAATGGACCCAGAGGCTTCTGGGGCAGGGAATTATCAGCTCTTGCTTCTGTGCCCTCTTTGGCTCAGGATTTTGTTGTCTGTGCATATTTTCTCCGAGAGTATTGCCTGCTATGCTTTTGTTGTCTGGGGTGCTGATATTTGTCTAGGTGATCAGGATGCTCTGCTTTGGGGAGCCATAAGTGGCCTTCTGGGGTGATGCATTTGGCTGGCAAGATCTGTTCCTGTCCTGTGCCATGTGCTTGAGACATTTACGTGCTGCACTGCTTCATTAGGGACATACACTCAGATCACTTCCTGGAAACAATAAGGTCTGCACTGGGATAGAACGGAGCTGAATAGACATTTATCTTTTCACAGAGCAAATCAATGAGTAATTTTCTGGTTTGAATGCTGTATTTAACACTATGTCCGAGGAAATGCTGTCAAGCGTGTCCTATTCCAAGGTGGTTTTAATAAAGAGATTTAAGAAAAAAAATACCCTCTCATTTAATATTTCTGGAACTTGCTTTAATACTCCTGGGAGCTGTTGCCCCTATGATGTGCACTCCAGTGGAGGAAATGGCCTAGGTGCTGATGGCACGCACCTGTGAGAGGCCGCGTTCTCTAAACTTCAGTGGCATAGGTTTAACGGAAGAACTCAAAGCCCATGTGTTCTCCTCTACTGCAGGTAAACACTTTAACCCGTTGGTTATTCTCCCAAATGAGAGAGGTGAGTCAGCAGAGTGAGGAGCCCATATATTGCCAGCGCCTAGTGTTACATATTCAGTAGAGTGGTCCAGACTTGCATTTCTTAAGGTTGTCAGTTTTCAACTTCCATTCAAGCATCCCCAGACCTCATATTGATATCCAGCCCTTTTCAATGAACTTTTGCAGAAAAGAAGAAAGAAGGCTCAGAAAGGTCAACTGACCTCTTCACACAGTCCACGCTCAGGAAGCTGGTGATCTCTCTTGATAAATTGGCTTCATCATCTTCAGAGAGGACTAGAAGGGTTCGTGGAGGCTGGGAGAGTGGAGTTATTTCCATCCATAGGACAAAGTGGTGAGGTTCATTTGTAGTTGGGGGAAACTGGGAATGGTGTATTTTATAAGTTATTCTCATCTGTAACACTGAGGAACTACTAATATGTGCTACAAACTTGTGTGCATTCGACAGATCGTATTTGTAACCCGAGGGGCACCTCTGGCATATTGAACCTCTTCATTCTGCACTTCGTAAAGTATGGAGATGGTTGGGAAATATGGCCAGACATGTATCCGTCCAAGCACAAACGAAGATTGTCCTCTGTTGTGGGACACGATGTCCCACTTTCCTCCCTAAGAAGTTGACTGTGGAACTCTGAGCATACACAGTGTGATCTGGACAGTTTCTCAAATTCTGATGCCCTCCGAGCATTTCTCACCGTGAGCTGTAGATGGCGATGTTGCTTCAAGAACTTCTTCCCTGAGGCAATTTTGGGAGCTGGGGCGTCCAGCTGGGGCCTGCTGGGGTTGAACTCTAAGAATCCTGCTTTTAGTTCCTCTGGTTGGTCATAACCCAGCAGTTCTCCTTCTGGGTCCCCTGCTTCCCCATCATTCTCACCTGCCTGCTACAAGCTGGGAAGCAAGCCCTGTTGCGCTTCCCTCCTCCCTCTGTTCCTTTGCTTTACAGGGGTCTGTGATTAATAGCAGCACTGGGGAACAATTGAGAGGGAGAAGGTACTTGCAGTGCAACAGTGGAGAGATTAAATGTAATTCGGGTGCCGAACCTCTTTAGTGAGAGCATCCTTGCAAATCTGTTTTCCCTTCCCTCCCACCGCGGCCCCCCTACTCGGGGTGGAGGCAAGCGCAGTGACTTCATTAATCAAGGCGCTTTGCCGGAGCTGATGAATTTTAACAGCAAACTGTCACTTCCAATCCTTTGCTGTCTCATGTATCCCTGAGCCCTGGTTATTTCATCTTCACCAATTAATCAAGGCAGCCACAAAGCGACCCTGGAGTTTATTAGCAGAAAACAGGTTGTTTCTTCCCCAGAGACAGGCTTTTCCTGCTGTACCAGATGTGAAGAGGCCTACACGTTCCTTTAGTTTTTCTGGTGGAGAGACACACCCAAGTCACAGATTTACCCTTCGATTTTTCCCGAGGCCATCATTGATCAGCCCTTTCCCCAAATCTTCCTGCTCTTATCTGCTCTCAGGGCTCTAGCACTTTGATTAGAAGGTCAACAAGCAGAAAGTTGAGACAAGATACTGCCCCCACCCCCACCCCGGCTGATTCTATCAGTCTGCCCAACAGACTGAAAGTAGGGTATGTAGACAGCCGCACCAATGGTGATTTAGCACAGAATTTTTGGATCTGTTGCCTGAGTATGGGTGTTTAAAAGTGTGCGGTTTGGTTTTGTTTGCTTTAATTTTTTTTTTCCTCATGAATTTACACTTGACTGATACCACTTTTTCAAAAAATCCCTGGCTCCCCTGGAATGGATACACTAGCACATAAAATCAAGGATTTCTATTAGGCAAGTAATACTTTTTAGCAATTGCATAATCCTCTTTAATTTCTAAAATTGAACGTTTGGTGAAGCCATGCTGGTTGAAGTGGTAACATCTGTGGAGAACTTCAGGGGTGCACACTGCTTGTTCCCTCTTTATCACTCTTCCTCTAAGCAGAACAGCTTCGGTAGCCAGCCATTTGCACAATGCATTTTTTTTGTTCTCATTCATTAATTCATTCATTGATTCACTCCAACAAACATTTATTGAACATTCCCCTCTGAGTCAGATCAAATCTCAGCCATCAGAAATCACAATATGCAACAAAACACTTGCACAAATTCCATTTTGTTCCAGTCAAGGTAAGTGCTACGAAGAACACAGGTTGCTAGGAGAACACTTAATGTGGAGATTAAATCTTGCCTGGAAGTTGGAAACATTTGCCAGGAATTGACATTTACCAGGAGATCTGAAAGTTCAGGTGAATTAGCCTGATGGGAGCAGAATGCTGCAGAGAGGGGGATAGTAATAGGCAGAGGGAAAATGTCTTTGCAGAAGGCCATCAGCATGGTGGCTTCTTGTAGATGTTGACAGGAGACTTGGGGGAGAATGCTAATGGTAGAGGCTAAAAGGTAAGTAGAGACCAGGTGTCACAGGCCTTTGTAAGTCACTTTGGGTACTTTTTCTGAAACTTGACAAGGGAGTGTTGCACAATTTTAAAAATGCTTACACTGGTGCTTTAGAAGGTATCATTTGGAGCTGGGCAGTGGTGGCGCACACCTTTAATCCCAGCACTTGGGAGGCAGAGGCAGGTGGATCTCTGTGAGTTCGAGGCCACCATGGTCTACAAGAGCTAGTTCCGGGACAGGAACCTAAAGCTACACAGAGAAACCCTGTCTTAGAAAACAAACAAACAAAAGGTATCATTTGGCAGAAGATTTCCCAGAATGATTAAAAACCCTACTCCTTCGAAAAAGCAGAAGCAGCGACCGTTCAGAGCCCTGGAAAAGTAATCAAAGCCTTACAAAAGTTAGCAGGTGGTTTTGTTTACGAAAATGCATGAAGAGTCATATGTGGTGTACAGGCCTTTAACCCCAGTACAGTACAGAGAGACAGGTGACCACTGTGAGACTGAGAACAGCCTGGTCTCCATAGCAAGTTCCAGCCAGCCAGGGCTACACAATTAAGACCCTTATGAAAGGAAGAAGAATAGCAGGATACTTTGCAGTGTTTGGGAGCTTACCCTGTGCCAGGTTTCTAGTAGTCCTGAAACTGCAGACTTGTGATGATGGGAGTGGTAAATCTAGAAGCCTAGAGGGGTTAGGGTAGGGAAAGAGCACTTGGTGCTATTTAGAAAGCCCTGTGACTCAGTAGTTGCCACTAGCTGACTTCCTTGCCCACTCCCTTCATTGATCTTTTGTACAGGTCTTGTCGTCTTGTCTTAGGTTGGTAGAGGTCATTGTTGACAGTTTCCTAACATTGTAACTAACTGGTAGCTAATTGAGACAACAAGAAGCTAGAGAAAGAATGAGAAGAAAAGCTAGAAAGTGAGATGCTAATAGGACTGCTGGAAAACTGATTCTTTAAGATAAAATTTTCAGCATTTTGTGGATATACAAGGCTATAAACACACTGTCCAGTAGATATGAAACTTCTGGATTTGGAAAAGACATGCAGTAGGATCGAAACCCAGTGCCATTGTGCTTGGTTTCTCATCAGTCTTCATTGTCCACCATGTTCAGAGAGTCCGGTTTCATCCCATGCTTTTTCAGTCCCAATCCAGCTGACCTTGGTGAGCTCCCAATAGATCACCCCCACTGTCACAGTGGGTGGGTGCCCCTCTCGCAGTCGTGACTTCCTTGCTCATGTTCTTTTCTCATTTTGTATATTAATCACAGTTCCCACTCCATCCCCTCCTCCTGATCCCCCCATCTTCCCCCACCCCATCCCCCATCCACTTCTGGAAGAGGGTAAGGCTTCCCATGGATTGTGGACAAGTCTGGCTTTCACTTTGAGGCACAACCAATGCCCTCCCTCCTATAGCTACACTGAGTAAGGTATCCCTCCAAAAAGAACTAGGGATAAATCCTGGTACCATTGCCCAAGCCACACAACTGTCACCCACATTCAGAGGACCTCCTTTGGTCCTATGCAGATGTTTCTAGGGGTATCATGGTCTTGACCACTTTGATTATGTTACCATTTCTCTTTCTCCAAACTTTGTGAGAAACCACCATACTAATTTCCAAAGTGGCTGTGCATATTTGCACTCCCACCAGAAATGAAGGAGTGTTCCCCTTACTCCTCAGACCCTCCAGCATAAACTGTCATCAGTGTTTTTTTTTATGTTAGCCTTTTTGACTGGTATAAAATGGTATCTCAGAATTATTTTGATTTGCATTTCCCTGATGGCTAATTATGTTGAACAACTCCTTAAGTGTTTTTGATTATTTGAGATTCTTCTGTTGAGGATTCTCTGTATAGATCTATATCCCATCTTTAAATGGATTATTTAGTATTTTTATTTCTAGTTTCTTGAGTTTTTATGTATTTTGGAGATCAGTACTCTGTCTGATATGCAGTTGGTGAAGTTCTTTCCCATTCTGTAGGCTGCTGTTGTATTCCGAAGGAACAAACTGAAGTATTGTTTCTTCAAGATCCATGAAGAATTGTGTTGTGATGGGGATTGCATTGAATCTGTAGATTGGTTTTGGTAAGATTGCCATTTTTATTATGTTGATCATACATGGGAGAGTTTTTCATTTTCTGATATCTTCTTCAATTACTTTCTTCAAAGACTTAAAGTTCTTGTTGTTGTGTTTCACTTATTTGGTTAGCATTACCCCAAGATATTTTATGTTCTTTGTGGATATTGTGAAGGGTGATGTTTCTATGACTTCTTTCTCAACCCTTTTATTATTTGTACATAGAAGGTCTACTGACTTTTTTGAGTTGGTCTTATATCCTGCCACATTACTGAAGGTGTTTATCTGCTGTAGAAATTCCCTGGTAGATTTTTTTTTGGTCATTTATATATACTTTCATATCACCTGCAAATAGTGAAAGTTTGACTTATTCCTTTCCAATTTGTATTCATTTGATCTCCTTTTGTTGTCTTATTTCTCTATCTAGAACTTGGGGTTCTATATTGAAAAGATATGAAAGAGTTGACAGCCTTGTCTTGGTCCTGATTTTAGTGGAATTGTTTTGAGTTTCTCTCCTTTTAATTTGATGTTGACTCTTGACTTGCTGTATACTGCTTCTATTATGTTTAGATGTATTCCTTGTATCCTTGATCTCTCCAAGGCCTTTTTAAGGAAGGGGCCTTGGATTTTGTCAAAGGCTTTTTCAGCATCTAATGAGAGTATCATATGGCTTTCTTTTTTTTCAGTTTATTTATATGGTGGATTACAGATATTAGTATGTTGAACCACCCTGCATCTCTGGGATGAAGCCAACTTGATGATAATAGATGAGTTTTTGATGTGTTCTTGAATTCAGCTTGCCAGTATTTTATTATATTTGCATCGATGTTCTTGAGGCAGATTGATCTATAATTCTCTTTCTTAGCTGAGACTTTTATGAATTTTGTATCAGGGTAACTTTAGCTCCCAAAAAATGAGCTTGTCAATGTTCCTTCTGTTTCCACTGTGTTGAGCAATTTGAAAAGTATTGGTATTAGCTCTTTTTTGAAGTGCTGATAGAGTTTTGTGGTGAAACCATCCAGCCCTGGGATTTTTATGGTTGGGAGACTTTTGATGACTGTTTCTATTTCCTTAGTAGTTATAGGTCTAATTAATTTTTTTGGTCTGGTCTTGATTTAATTTTGATTTGTGTTACCTATCCAGAAAATTTTCCTTTTATTTTAGATTTTTACAATTTTGTGGAATATGACCTAATGATTCTCTGCATTTTCTCAATATCTGTTGCTATGTCCCCTTTTCATTTCTGTTTTTGTTTAATATTGATATTCTCTCTCCCCCCTTCTTTGCCTTTTGGTTAGTTTGGATAAGGGTTTGTCAATCTTGTTGATTTTCTTGAGGAACCAACTCTTTGTTGCACTGATTCTTTGTATTGTTTACTTTGATTTTTTGTTTGTTTCAGCCTTCAATTTGATTATTTCTTTTGTCTACTCCTCTGTAGCAGTGAGTCTGCTTCATTTTGTTCTAAAGATTTCAAGTGTGCTGTTCAGTCACTATTGTGAGATTTAACCACTTTTTTATATATGTACTTAGTGCTATGAACTTTCCTCTTATCCCTACTTTCATAGCGTCCCATAGGTTTGGGTATATTGTGCATTCATTTTCACTGAATTCTAGAAAGTATTTATTTATTTTATTTATTTCTTCCTTGATTCAATTAAGCATTGTTCAATTTTCATGAGGTTTTAGGTTTCCTGTAGTTAGTGTTGTTGTTGATTTATAACTTTAAGCTATGGTGGTCTGATAAGAAACAGGGTGTTATTCCTAATTTTTGTGTCGATTGAGGTTTGCTTTGTTACTGAGCATATGATCAATTTTAGAGAACAATCTTCACTCTTTTTTGTTTGTTTGTTTATTATTTTTTAGTTGTTGAAAAAAATTTCCGCCTCTTCCCCATTTCCCATTCCTCCTCCCACACATTGCCCCCTCCCACTCCCCTCCTCCTCTCCCCACTTCTTTCCCCTCCCTCCCCACTCCATTCCCCCTCCCTCTCGAGACACGATATTCACTCTTAATGGCTTCAGGAACTCTCAGATGACCCTGATCCAATAAATGTTACACAACTTGTTTTATTTCTTTTGTTAAGTGTGTGTGTGTGTGTGTGTGTGTGTGTGTGTATACACACACATTTTGGGGTTGCAGATACATGTTCATGTGTTTGCACATACTTGTGGAAGCTAGAGTTTCTCTATGGTGTCTTAATTGTTTTACAGCTTATATTTTGAGATAGTATGTCACTAAACTTGGATCTCACTGATTGGCTGTGCTGGTGGTCCGGCAATCTCTTGTCTCTACCTCTCTAGTTTTGGGATCACAAGTACTTGCTGGCATGCTGACTTTTTAATGTGGATGACAGGGATCTGAATTCAGGTCATGATTTTACATTCAACACTTTGTCATCAGAACCATATTACCATCTCACAGTTAGCTTGTTTATTTAACTCTGATGTATTCAACCCAAGACACACATTACTGATACTCTGAGATTACCTCTGCCCACAAAGTGAAACCACACAAGCTGGAACCAAGGCCATTTCATCATACTTCCCTTCTTATTAAGAAATGATTAAGGACAGCTGGGACTGTGAGCACTCTACCATGTTGGTTTCCAACTCACTAGTTCTGAGTTCTCTACATACTCTGTTTTTCAGTACAGTTATTAAATTCCCAGATGACCGGACCATCCTTACCTTTCTGAGCTCTTATCTAGGAAGGTGTGCATTTCTTCTATTCCTGTCCTTTCTTCCTACTCTCTGTGGTCAAAGAGTATTTTTCATTCTGCTTCTAGAATTTCTAGCCATTATTAGATTGAATCTTATCTCAAATTTTGAGATTATCCAGCCACTTACTGTGTATGAGGCTTTGCTACTCATCTTTTGTCTTTTTCTTGTCTTTTCATTCAGACCTGTTAATCATTCACATTTATACCAGAAATACTCAAGACTCCACAATTCATTTGATTGTATACTGTTGGAGTGGAAGCATCACCCCTGGGATCCAGAGTCTGGAATGTTCAAGTGGAGGTTGCACACCAAGCACTACTGCCCCCATTGCCTCAATCCAGACTCGGCCCCTGAGAAAGCCCACCATGGGGGCTCCACCCCAAGTGGGCATTACTCCACCCATGAAAAAGCCCATGCACAGCTCCACCTCCAAGGGTATTAAAAGCCCCACCTCATGATTTCCCCTTGTGGTTTCCTCAACTTCCCCTGGGGCCACCCAGGAATGTTGTGCTTGGAATAAAACTGGATTTACTGATTTGGGATAATTGGCTTATTATATCAGCATTGGCAGATCTCATTAACCAGGAATTTAAACTTAATGTCTACCTCATTCCAAAGCAGAAGCTGAAGTGTCTCTGTCTGTCTCATCCCTTCTTTCCCTGTCGTGGTATATTATTTATATTTTAATAAATAAATCTTGTCTGAAGACTAGAGTCAAGTCTAAAGCACCTAGAGGTCAGGTAATGGTGTCACACACCTTAATCACAGAATTTGGGAGACAGAGTCAGATAGCTCTGTGTGTGTTCAAATTCTGGGCTACACAAGATCAATGCAGAAACAAATCCAGGTGGTGGTGGCTCACACCTTTAACGCCAGTCCTATGGAGTCACACACCTTTAATCTGAGTACTAGAGGTTGAAAATAAAATGGGAGGAGAGGCTTAGTTGGCTACAGTCACCCAGCCTTGGTAGATGTAAGACTTCTCTAGCAGTTTGACTGCTTTATTTTCCTGGTTTGGGGGTTGAATCCGAATTTCCATCTTTGGATTTTTATTATTCGTGCTACATTTCTCTCTTGTTTTTATGTACGTTCCAAATCATTACTACTCCTGCCTCCATAATCAGGTTCATTGTATCTTTCTAATGTTTTCTAGTATGTGTTCATATTCAAACACAAAGATTCTTTAAAAGGATGAATAAACTATTTTCAAACCTGTGTTCAATGTTTAAAGTATGTCTATGTGCCCACAATTGAATTATTTTTAATTAATTAATTAATTTATTTATTAAAGATTTCTGTCTCTTCCCCGCCACCGCCTCCCATTTCCCTCCCCCTCTCCCTATCAAGTGCCCCTCCCTCGTCAGCCCAAAGAGCAATCAGGGTTCCCTGTCCTGTGGGAAGTCCAAGGACCACTTACCTCCATCCAGGTCTAGTAAGGTGAGTATCCAAACTGCCTAGGCTCCCACAAAGCCATTATGTGCAGTAGGATCAAAAACCCATTGCCATTGTTCTTGAGTTCTCAGTAGTCCTCATTGTCTGCTATGTTCAGCGAGTCTGGTTTTATCCCAGGCTTTTTCAGACCCAGGCCAGCTGGCCTTGGTGAGTTCCCGATAGAACATCCCCATTCTCTCAGTGTGTGGGTGCACCCCTTGCAGTCCTGAGTTCCTTGCTCGTGCTCTCTCTCCTTCTGCTCCTGATTTGGACCTTGAATTCTATCTATTTAGGAATGCTCTTACTTCCTTGCCCTTTGCTCATCATCATCCCTTTCAGCAGCACTCCCTGAAGAGCCTTGGCTGAGGACATAGTTCGTAGAACTGCTTGTCCTTAGACATTGATGTGGTCTGTTCTTTGCTGTCTTAAGATCTTTCCTCAAAGAATACCTTCTCAAGAAGGCCAAGCTTAACACCTCATCTAAAAGTTGAACTTCTTGGAGTTGGAGAGATGGCTGAGTGGCTAAGTGGTACTGCTTTTTTCTGAGGACCAGCATTCATTTCCCACACATCTGTTGGGTGCCTTACAAACCTGTAACTGCAATCCTGGAGTTGATGTACTGCCTCTGGCTTCTGTAATTATGTACACAGACATGCAGACACACAACATATGCACAATTAAAAAATAAACATAAAATGTAACACTGAGCCTTCTCCCTCCTTGTACCAGATACCTGATATTTTCCTTTGTCTATCCCAGCAATTCCTTTTAACTAAAAAAAGATATGATAATTGAAATTTAGGCTTTTTGTTTGTTATTTATTTATAAGTAAAGATAAATTCATTTTTTAATTTAATTTTTGTTTAATTTAAGTTGATGACGACAACAATAATCTAATAATTTGTTCACTTTCTCCATATACTAAAGCACTCAGTGAACTTTATAAAATCTTCATTGTTCAATACCTAAAGCAGCTGTGGAGGGACCAGGACTTTTCCTGTATTATAAGTTAAGATAAAGAGGTAAAAAATATTCTAAAGACTTCTCCAAGTTCTGAAACAACCATTGTTGAACCCAATGAAATAAAATATGAGGCCAAATTGATGACACTAGAATGTGAGTCAGCAAGTGTGGTCCAGGTGGAGACATGAAACATGAGACTTTCAGGATGCAATAAAATATGATGCAAGAAGGAACGTGGCTGTGCAATCAATCACATCTGTCAGCTCGGATGCTTTTCTTTGACTTAGAAATTAACTCACCCTTCTATGCTTCAGTTTTTTTAATCAACAAAGTAGCAAACAATTTGGTTTTAATCAGAATGCTTATGATGTTTAACTTTATTTGTTTTCTTTTTATTGATTTTTAATGAGTTCTACATATTTCTCCGCTCCCCTCCCTGCTTCTCCCCTCCCATCTTCAACCCTCCCCCAAGGTCTTCATGCTCCCAATTTACTCAGGAAATCTTGTCTTTTTCTACTTTCTAATTCCCATGTAGATTAGATCTATGTAAGTCTCTCTTAGTGTCCTCATTGTTGTCTAAGTTCTCTGGGATTGTGGTTTATAGGCTAGTTTTCTTTGCTTTATGTTTAAAAACCACCTATGAGTGAGTACATGTGATAATTGTCTGTATGTGTCTGCGTTACCTCACTCAAAATAATGTTTTCTAGCTCAATCTATATCTCTGCAAAATTCAAGATGTCATTATTTTTGTTCTGCTGTGTAGTACTCCATTGTATAAATATACCACATTTTCCTTATTCATTCTTTGGTCAAGGGGTATTTAGGTTGTTTCCACGTTCTGGCTATGACAAACAATGCTGCTAATAAACGTAGTTGAGCACATGTCCTTGTGGCATGATTGAGCATCCTTTGGATATATACCCAAAAGTGGTATTACTGGGTCTTAAGGAAGGTTGTTCCTTAATTTTCTGAGAAATCACTACACTGACATCCAAAGGGGCTGGATCAGCTTGCATTCCCACCAGCAATGCAGGAGTGTTCCCTTTATTCTACAACCTCTCCAGCATAAGTTGTCATCAGTGTTTTTGACCTTGGCTATTCTTACAGGTGTAAGATGGAATTTCAGAGTTGTTTTGATTTGCATTTTTCTAATGACTAAGGATATTGAATATTTCCTTATGTGTCTTTCACCATTTTAGATTCATCTGTGGAGAGTTAACTGTTTAAGTCTGTACTCCATTTTTTTTTATTGGATCATTTGTTCTTTTGATAACCAATTTCTTGAGTTCTTTGTATATTTTGGAGATCAGACCTCTGTCTGATGTGGGGTTAGTGAAGACCCTTTTCCATTCTGTAGGCTGTCATTTTGTCTTGTTGACCATGTCTTTTGCTTTACAGAAGCTTTTCAGTTTCAGGATTTCCCGTTTATTAATTTTTTTCTCTCAGTGTCTATGCAACTGGGGTTATATTTAGAAATTTGTCTTCTGTGCCAATGCATTCAAGTATACTTTCCCACTTTCTCTTCTATGAGGTTCAGTGTGACTGGCTTTATGTTGAGGTCTTTGATCCATTTGGACTTGAGTTATGTGCATGGTGATAGATATAGAACTATTTTCATTCTTCTACATGTTGATAGGCAGTTATGCCAACACAATTTGCTAAATATGCTTTCTTTTTTACATTTTAGATTTTTTTGCTTTTTTTTTGGTCAAAAACCAGGTATTCAAAGGTATGTGGATTAATATCCGGGTCTTTGATTCAGTTCCATTTGTCCTCCTGTCTGTTTTTATGCCAATACCAGGCTGTTTTAAGTACTGTAGCTTTGTAGTAGAGTTTGAAGTCAGGGATTGTGATGCCTTTGGAAGTATATGGATGACTATTAACCTATAATTTTTAATACCTTTATAACTTAAGGACTAAGACTTTATATTAGAATATTAAAAAATCTTTAAACAACTATGCAGCAAATGGGGACAAAAGCCTCAGATGTTAACAATGTATAAGCATCTTAATCAGAGGTAGAAATGTATAATGAAATATGATAAATATATTCTAAAACTGTATTAATATACAAAATGTCTTAAACAGAGTTTAAAAACATGCATGCACACAATCTGACAAAACAACATTGCATAGCTGTGCAAATATTGTCAATACAAATAGAAGAATATTCAATATAACAAATATAATTTGAATTTGTATCATTATATAAGAATAATTTATATCTATGTAAATTTTGCATAAATAATAGCTCACAACTAATTCACTCTATTACTCACTATTGTTATTTGTGGGAGTTAACACTAATCTACCTATTATCCCATTCATTTTTTTTTTTGTAGTAAGATCCCTGAGCTACAAAATTTCCACCCTCGTCCTGAACCCTATACCAGTTATAATCAACCCTTAATTGATATTCCTAACCCTGAAGACAAACCTTGTTGGGAGAAGGGCTTTGTCTTCTAGAATTACTTTCAGCTGTCATGAGGGCAATGTCTTTTCCAGCGGATCCTGTAAAACTAAAACGATGGCTAAGTTTCAAGATTACAGTCTGGTATAATTGCAAATAGTCTCTGAGTAGCTGATAGTGTTATCCTGAAGTTCTTATTTGGAGTATTGGCCAGAATGTCATAAGAAGGTGAACAATTTCAGATAACCAAATTGGAACCATCTTGAGCAGCTGGTAACCAACACTTGTCTCATAGAAGTGTTATCAACATTATGACCTCATATCAACCAGGTGGAGTCATTATTGTGGGGCTCCATATTCTTACTGGAAACTTTAAAGATTGCTCCAGGAAAATTTATTGTTCATTGTGAAAAACTTAAACATTATTTACATAGACATATACTCAATGAAAGGTACCATAAAACAAAAATATGTACAGAGAAAAGTAAAATTTTCTCTAAATTCTTTCTTCTTTCTCTCCCACACAAGATGGCACCTGATATGAGACAAAAACTCTGAATTTTTCTTTTAATGACATGCTTGTATTTAGAGAAGGATAGCCATTGTTCAACTCCAAAGCCAGCTTTGATTTTGAAGTGAGTCTATTATTCTACTGGGTGGTAGAAATAAATATTTATGTTCAGAGATTTTACCCTGCAGGTGATCTGTCCTCATAAGTCATAGTCCTCTTTGTTTGGTTATCCTTTCTGGGTAGTTGTCTTTTCTCCTTTAAGGATCTGAATGTCTAGGGTCTCTTGACTTTGTTAAGATGAGAATTTTCCTGCAACTATGAGAATAGAACCCTGCCCCCACCTTTATGAGTTTTTTTTAACCACCTGTATGATTGTTACTTCTGTGAATAAGCTGTCATTTATCTTTCTAAAGAGAAAGATTTAAACAGAATCTTTATTAATTTTGAAGATATCTGTAGCTTTTCTTCTCCTGTAGAAACAAGAGTGAGACCCCCTCCCCAATGTAGCACATTTCCTAGTTTCCATTTTGAGGTCAGTAAATCCTTGAAATACACTGGCTTACCTAATTCTGAAGTTTTTTTTTCTATTATCCAGTGTCTCTGTGCTGTCATTGTTCCTTCTCATTAGCGTTATAAAATTCATAGTTAAAAAAAATTATGTGATCTATTTCTAGGGGTATTTTCCATCCCCTTTTGTTTGTTTAACATATCCTATATAGTTTGGTTTGATTTTTATATAAATGCCTGACCTATAATATTGTTTTATATGCCTGTAATATGCTTTATATTATAATAAGCAAAAAATCTGTTTCATTTTCTTATAGACATATGATAGGCCATTGTCTGTCTTTATTTGTGCAGGTATACCTTTGATAGTCATAACTTCTAATAAATGTGGTAAATACTAAATTAGCCTTTTCTGAGCTCAAGGTAGTTGCCCATTGAAAACCTGAATAAGTGTAAATGGTGTGATGCACATATTTTCCTTTTTCCAAATTCTGTAAAGTAGAACACGTCCATCTGCCAGATTGCATTTATTTGAATACCCTTTGGGCTATTCCCCATGTTTGGTTATAGAAAAAGCAAGTTGGACACTTCTTTATTAACTCTTTTGCTTGTTTCCATGGAATATATAACTCTTTCTTTAAACCTTTGACACTGACATGATGGTTTTTTTTTTTTTTTTTTTTTTTTTTTTTAGAAATTCTGAGGCCTTTAGCACTTTCCAGTCAATAATTGATCAATGTCTGCATTACCTTGTGCTAGAGGACTCTGCAGACCCTTATAGGATTCTATGTGTTTTATGTATATGGGACAAAGCCTAATCCTAATTATGACTTGAACCTGAATGAATAAGGAAATCATTTCTGTATTATTTGGTATAAATTCAGCAGTTTCAATATGTAAAACAACACTTTCTGCATATTGCAAATCAGTAACTATACTGAGAGGTTCTTTAAAATCCCTTTGTACCACAAGACTAGCATCTAACTATGCATTTTAGACAGAATTATAAGGGCTTTGTTCCACCTTACTTAACTCTTCTGATGTGTAACCTACCTTTACTGATTTATTTGCATCAGTATAAAATGTACAGGCTCCAGTTATTGGTATGTCATGTATAATTTGGGAAATAATCCAAGTAGTTCTCTTTATAAGGTTAACTCTTTTGCTTTGGGGATAACTAGCTCTTAATCTCTCCTAAAAAAATTAGCACAAGCTTTTTTTCCACTGTTCATTGTCTTCTCATAATTTTTTTAATTTCAGCAGTAGTAAAAGGTACTATAATTTCTGGTGGGTCTATTCCTGCTAGTTGAATAAGTCTCAATTTTCCTTTTATAATTAACTCAGAGGCATTTTCCATATAAGTTTCTTAAATTTTTTTATTCACATTTAATTTATAAGATGAGATTTGAATTTTCACAGGTTATTCAGAAATAATCAAAAAGAGCTAAAGGTTGCTGCAACCTCCGTCTGAAGTGCAGCCTTAGTGATAGTTTTATCTTAGTGATTTATCTCTTAATCTGGTCATGTTGTGAAAGCTCCATTCTAAGATAATATCTTCTCTCTGCATTAAAATTCTTGTATGGAAGTTTCTGGAAGCCAATATGACTAGAATTCAATTAAGATTTTAATCTACCCTGTCCTCATATGCCTCCTATAATTTTTCTTCAGCAACAGTGAATTCTTTCTCAGATTCAGCTGTAATTCCCTGGAACTATTTAAGTTTCTGTCACCATCTAAGGTTTTGTTTAAATGAATTATTAGAAAAATGTTGTCCTAACAGTTTGTTGTATACTACAAATGCCTCCTGACAATCTTTGAAAGTCATTAAGAGTCCTCAATCGGTTTCTCCTAATTTCTTCCTTTTGTGTTTTAATTTTCTGTAAGCCTATTTTATAACCTAAGTAATTGACAGAATCTCCTCTTTTTATTTTTAGGAGCAATTTGTAATCCCCATTTAGGCAAAACTTTCTTTACTTCTTCAAACATTCTTTCTAAGGTATCTACATTTGAATCAGATAGCAAAATATCATATATGTAATGGAAATTATAGATTTAGGAAATTGTTTATGTATTATTTCCAATGGGTGTCTTACAAAGTTTTGTCACAGAGGGGGCTATTGAGCATTTCCTGTGGGAGCATAGTCCACTTATATCTCCTAGTAGGCTGAGAATTATTATAAGTAGGCAGTGAAGGCAATTTTTTTCTGTCCTTTTCTTGTAAAGGTATAGTGAGGAAACAATCTTTTTAATTAATAATTATAAGAGGCCATTCTTTAGGTAATAAAAAAGCAATGGAATTTCAGATTGTAGAGGACCCATAGGTTGAATTACCTTGTTGACAGCTCTTAGACCTATCACCATTCTGCATTTACCAGATTTCTTTTTAACAACAATGGAGAATTTCTGTAGGTTGGTTCTTCAATATGGTGAGCATCTAGTTGCTCCTGTACAAGCTATCCTAAAGCTTGTAGTTTCTTTTCCATTAAATACCCATATTAGTTTCTCAGTACCATTTTAAAAGTAGGACCATTAGTACTTCTGAAGGTTTGCTAGTTTCCTTGTGTTTTTGTACAGCGAGAGTGGCTGGTGACTCTTGTTTGTAGTACCTTATAATATCCTTTCCAGATATATGAGTTGTGGGGATTGCAGGAATGTTAACCTGTGTAGTCCATTGCTATAGCAAGTCATGACCTTATAAATTCATTATGACATTAGCCAAATATAGCCTCAGCCTTCCTTTCTGACCTTCTAGTCCTATGCATTCAACCCATCTTATGCTTTGTTCTACAAGAGATAGGGTTCCAATTCCTAGGAATTGAACATCTTCCTCTTGAAGAGGCTGATTCAGATACCAAGATTCTGGTGTAATGATAGTCACATCCACACCTGTGTCCAGTAATCCCTTAATTACGATGTTATTAGTATGCACTCTTAGCATTGACCGTTGATCACTTATAGAAGGCTACCAAAATATATGTTTCCTATTCCCTAATGGAGTTTTAGATTCATCCTCCATGTCTATTTCATCATCCTGAACAGTATAATTTTTCACAGCAGACACTGAATATTTTAATTTTCCTGGTGAGACATATTCTCCATAGTAACTGGGATCAGGGAAATGCAAATCAAGACAACTTTAAGATACCTTCTTACACCTGTCAGAATGGCGAAAATCAAAAACACCAATGATAGCCTTTGCTGGAGAGGTTGTGGAGAAAGGGGTACACTCATCCATTGCTGGTGGGAATGCTAACTTGTGAAACCACTCTGGAAAGCAGTGTGGAGGTTTCTCAGGAAATTCGGGATCAACCTACCCATGGACCCAGCAATACCACTCTTGGGAATATACCCAAGAGAGGCCTTATCACACAACAAAAGTATATGCTCTACTATGTTTATAGCAGCATTGTTTGTAATAGCCAGAACCTGGAAACAACCTAGATGCCCTTCAATTGAAGAATGGATGAAGAAAGTATGGAATATATACATATTAGAGTACTACTCAGCAGTAAAAAACAAGGACTTCTTGAAGTTTGCAGGCAAATGGATGGAAATAGAAAACACTATCCTGAGTGAGGTAAGCCAGACCCAAAAAGAGGAACATGGTATGTACTCACTCATATTTGGTTTCTAGCCATAAATAGAGCCTATAATTCAGGTTCTTAGAGAAGCTAAATAAGAAGGAGAACCCAAAGAAAATCATATAGGCTTCCTCCTGAATATTAACCTTCATCAGGCGACGAAAGGAGACAGAGACAGAGACCCACAATGGAGCACCGGACTGAAATCTCAAGGTCCAAATCAGAAGCAGAAGGAGAGAGAGCACAAGCAAGGAACTCAGGACCGCGAGGGGTGCACCCATACACTGAGACAAGGGGGATGTTCTATCGGGAACTCACCAAGGCCAACTGGCCTGGGTCTGAAAAAGCCCGGGTTAAAACCAGTCTCGCTGAACATAGTGGACAATGAGGACTACTGAGACCTCAAGAACAAGGGCAATGGGTTTTTGATCCTACTGTACCTATTGGTTTCGTGGGAGCCTAGGCAGTTTCGTGGAAGCTCACCTTACTAGACCTGGATGGAGGTGGGTGGCCCTTGGACTTCCCACAGGGCAGGGAACCCTGACTGCTCTTTGGGCTGACGAGGGAGGGAGACTTGATTGGGGGAGGGGGAGGGAAAGGGGAGGCGGCGGTGGGGAAGAGACAGAAATCTTTAATAAATAAATAAAAAAGAAAGTAGAAACATTACAAACAATAAAAAAATAATAAATCAGAAAAAAAACCAGAAATTCAATAAGTACTCATCTATCTTCTGCATCTGCTACTCCTATTTGTACAGTATCACTTAATCTTTGTAAAAGGTAACTAAGGTGTTCTATCCAGCTCTGTTTAACCCTGGTACATGATTCAATTCATTTTCCTAGTTCTTTAATCCTGTCCCAAGCAGTTAAGGATACTCTGTGGCATAGGGACAAGATGTGTTTGTCTTATAGAGTCTGGCCCTTTGGTTCTGCAAAATAGCCTTCACCAAGAATTTGATCTTGGGAAGCTTCAAATCTTTTTGTTTTTCCCTGTTGTACTAAAATAATTATCTCTTCTTACAAGTAGCACTTCCATAGTATCTGTTGTCTGTCTTTAAGGACCACTGAAACTAATTGAAGCCAGTCATGAAAAACAAAGCTATTTCCCAAAATCAAATAAATTTATGTATAAGAAAAATCATCTAATCCTTGCAGAATACCATTCATAGTGTAAACAAAATGGTTAGTAAATTCTTGAATGATAATATTGTCTATCATCATATAACTTTCAAATTCATTGATTTATTTACCATTATTAGGAAGTTTCAGTAAATTGTTGTAGTGTAATAATCTTTATTGGCCAGCAATTTTTGTGGTTGCAGCCATGTGGTAGAGAGACACAAGTGGTGGAGAGATGTGACCAGCTGTGGCAAACAGTCCTGCTTTGGTTTTGCACATTGTTGCCTATTAAGATACTAAAAAATATGCTTTGCTTGACAATTTAAGACCAATAATAAAGGACAACTAAAGTGATACCATACACAGAGAGAGTTTATTGGTAGTCAGAATAAGAAAGAAACCCAGAGCTTGCTATCAGTTGCAAGCTGTGAATGGAGACCTGTCCACAGCTGGTGGTGTAACACTGGGACTTTCTGTGAGTAAAATGATGTGCTGTGGTGGGAAACGTGGGGGTGAAGCAGTGGCAGGCATGCCAGGGGTGAAAAATGTGCTCTGGCTGGTGGACCAGGAAGTGTGGCAGGGGAAAGAAGGGTAGGTATGCATAGATCTTTTAGGTCAGTCCTCGTAAGCATGAATTTGGTCCCACACTGAGTGGCTAGATTAAGGTGAGCACAAGTAAAGTAATCTCACACTAGCTCAGAATTGAGTATAATAAAGGGGTTCTTTATTTAGAGAGGACTTAGGTTATAGTCATCTGCTAAACAGGGAATAGGAGCTGGATCCA
This sequence comes from Alexandromys fortis, assembly GCF_014885135.2. Taxonomy (NCBI): domain Eukaryota; kingdom Metazoa; phylum Chordata; class Mammalia; order Rodentia; family Cricetidae; genus Alexandromys; species Alexandromys fortis. The sequence goes on along the minus strand of NW_026067937.1, from coordinate 13,890,898 downwards.
GGAGAGGTAGAAGAAAGAAAGAGAGAGCTGATAGATGCTCTCCTTTGTGGTAGGTACCCAAGGCCATTCTCAATCTAGTCCAGCCTCTTAAAGGCCATTGGCTGAAGAAGGTTCTCCATCATGTTTTGTAGCTTGATTGGTGTCCAAGTCCTAACACTAAAAACTTAGCCTGATTACACAAAATGGCTGGTTCAGGCTTTATATGCTGCGTTACAAAGATTCCTTGCTAGGACAAACCTCATAGGTTCCAGGAAGTTCCCACTGCAGTCTGTTTCCACATTACCCCCAAATATCCACCAGTTCCAGTCATCTCTCTCCCTTCTTCCTCCACGGGATCCCTCCTGTTTCCATCCCCACCAGCCTCTAGTACACCCAAAAAATCTATTCTCTTTCCTCTTCCCAAGGAGATCCATGTTTCCTTCCTAGGCTTCTCTTTATCTAACTTCTCTGTATCTATGGATTGTAGTATAATTATCCTTTTCTTAAAACTAATATTTACTTATGAGTACATACCATATTTGTCTTTCTGGATCTATGTTACCTCATTTGGGATGATTATTTCTAGTTCTATCAATTTGCCTGCAAATTTCATGATGCTATTTTTTTTAACAGCTGAGTAATACTGGACTGTGTAAATATACCACATTGTCTCTATCCTTTCTTCAGTTAAGGGACATCTAGGTTTTTCCAGTTCTGGAAGTTGAATGACCCAGAGACCTAGGATAAAACAAAACATGACTGACTAAAAAAAGTCAGTGAAATAATTCCTAATCATATTCCACTATACACATAGATTGGTGCCTAGCTGCTCAATCATCATCAGAGATGCTTCCTCCAGCAGATAATGGGAGCAGATGCAAAGAATCACAAACAAACAGTAATTGGGACTCAGGGAGCTTTACAGAAAGGGGGAGAATTGTAGGAACCAAAGGAGGTCAAAGACACCAGGAGAACATAACCTACAAAATCACCTAAGCAGAGTTCATAGGGGCTCACAGAGACTAAAGACTATAACCATGGAGTTTACATGGGTCTGTCCTAGACCCTCTGAATACCAACTGTGGTTATTGTTTGGGGCTTTTTGTTGGACTCCTTACAATGAAAGTGAGGTTGACTCTGACTCTTTTGCCTGTTCTTGATACATTTTTCCTCCTACTGTGTTGCCTTTTCTAGCCTCAATGTGAGGGTCTTTGACTAGACTTGCTGGGCCTTGTTATGCTGTGTTTGCCTGTTATTACTAGGAATCCTGCCCTTTTCTGGAGGGAAATGGAGGAATAGTAGGTCTGGGGGAGATAGAAGGTGTGGGGAAACTGGGAAGAAGGGAGGGAAGGGAGGCTATAGTCAGTATGTATTGTGTGAATGAAGAATAAATGAAAAAATTAATTGCTATTAAGTTTTCACATAAAATTTACAATAGGGGATAATGTTGACCTGACTAGGTATGTCTCATCTTTATAACATAATATTTCTGATAATCTACACTATTATTAAAAAAAAACACTTAATCATTATAGCAACATAACCTCATGTTTAGATTATGAAAATCATCATGAAGGAATATATCTTCAAACCGTGGATTTCAGATTACAGCTACTAAAAATGACTGTATTACAGGATCTTAACTCCAATAAAGGAAGAATTCATCCTTGCATTTATAGTATAGTGTCTATTAGGAGGTAAGACTCTGGTGGAGGAAGTAGGTCACTGCACACATGCCTTTGAGGGGTAGGTCTTTTATTTGGTCCATTCCTGTATGACTCTGCTTCCCAATCACTGAGAGAACAACTTAGCTCTTATATGGTTCTGCAAGATCATTGGACTTGTTAGGGTGAATTAAATGTTTTTCTTCTTTCAAAATTTAGTGCAAAAGCAAGGGTTTAAGTTATATATTAAACAACCCTGGAGGCTAGTGAAATAGCTTAACACGTAAAAGTGCTTGGTATGTAAGCCCATTGACCCTATCTCTGGAACTCCTGGTTGATGGAGAGAACCAAACTCCTAGTAATTATCTTCTGACCTTTTACATGTGCATGTATGTATTTGAGGAAGGCACACACACACACTCTCTCTCTCACACACACACATGTGCACTTGTGTGCAGAAAAGCATCATTGTAATTCAAAAAGATAAGCCTAGTTGCTAGGAAAAAGTGAATTTCAGTAAGCAAGAATAGGGACATGGAGAATACTTACGATAATTTGGGCAAGAGATGATAAAAATTTAGATGATTGTGGTAGTATTATTGGATGGCTATGATAGCATTAGAATAGAGATGTGGAAAGAGTTTAAGACATTTGGAATCAGAATAAAAAGAATTTATTATTTTATTGGTTAAGGGTTTCATACTTCCTTGGGGCACACAAAAATGTCACAGAGTTCCTGCGCACTTTTTCTGTGATTCACATTTGAAATGCCATATAAATGCAGCTGTCTTCTGTCAAGAATTCCTTGCCTGACCCTATCACACTGAGATAACACAAAATCTGCTAAATGTTTTGTCTTTATCACAGGTTTTTATTGGACATGTTGTAATTGTTATTCCCTTCCATAGACAGTGTACTGGCCCAGTGATGGTCACGGTGTTTGGCACAGTGTGAGAATTTGATTTTTTTTTTTTTTGATGTGTAAATGGAAGTATGTCCTCTAAGGCAGGGGTGATGGGATACTGAGCAGGCTCTTGAGCCTAGTGATGGCCGGAGCATGACACAAGTACTACCTAAGGTCAGGGACCCTTCAAAGGACTTCCTTTAATTACTGCACATCTCTCAAGAAGGATGATCAGAACATCTTAAATGGTAATGATCTGGAAAATGGAAAAGAACTTACAAATTGGAAAATTAAAATAGTCACCTCACATGCTACAAAATTAGTTTAAAGGCAAGCTAACTGAGAGAGGAAAGCAACCCGGCCCTGGAGAAAATATTAGATTCACCTGAGAAGAGGTCAAGTCCTATTACTTAAGACACTCATTTTGCATGGAATTTTTTCATTTCCAAAAATTCCACCTTAAGTTGACTGATATCTAATTTCATGGTATATTGCATGTTGAAGGAACCTGATGGTAAGGGTGGGGGGAGTTTTAAAACTATGGCAGTATAAAGTTATATAAAACTGGAATTTCTGTCTCTACCTTATAAAGTTAAAGAAATAGGAGTTTAGGCTTCCATTCTCTCATACATTAAAAATAATACTACAAATATTACTTTATGCTCATCCCAACTGCATTATTCCATAAGTTTTGTCACATTTGTTGTTATATGGTTCATCTTACGTGTCTGTCTATTGATAATAGGATAAGCAACAGATAACAAATTCCATCACAATTCACCATAATTCCACTTAGAATGTTTAGACAGCTTAAATATGATATGTAATCATTGGAATGCTGGAGAGACTCTAGACATGGACATTCATGCCCACTGAACCTTATCTGCTTTGCATAATTTCCTTGAATTTATCAGGGTTAATAATTTCCCTGGGGATTAAGCTTTCAGGAGATTTCATCATAAAGATACATAGTATAAAATAAAAGTTAGACATTGACTTATAGTATCAACGAATTTAATAGTCCTCAAATGTTTGTAGAATACCTAGCCATCTGAAATATATCTCTGTACATCTAGAAAACCTAACTAACATTATTACAAGCATGACTATTATAGATGACTATTAACCTATTATATATATATATATATATATTATGTATATAACAAAATTGACCTTAAATTTTTGTCAATAAACCAATATCCATACCAGTGCAAAGTATTTGTCTCTATGGCATATCCTCCTTTAGATGTAAACAAACATTTATAAACAATATTTGGGAATTTGGGCATAGTTCTCTACAAACTGCTTCCTGCTTTTTATTGTGTGAAGTATTTGGGGGGTTCACAGAGACCTTTTGGTGAGAGTATTAATTTGTCAAACCACATTAGTCTGGAAGAAATCCACAGGTTCATATCTTCTGTGGAAACAAAAGTAGAACCTCTTTTCTAAAGCAAGATATCCCTAGACTCAAATATTGAAGTCAAAATACCTTTAAAATATATATTTTAGTTTAGCTTAGCAGTCCCCAGAATCAAATATCTCTCTGCAGTAAGAAAAACCACAATAATATACATAATTCAGATTCTTTGTTTATATTTCATCTTTATGTGGCTTATTTTTCTTTACTTCTTTAATCTATGACTGTCTTACTCTGTCTCTTTAAAGACTTTATTTTATTTTTTAAATGATTTTCTTCCTTTTACAATTGTCTATTCTTCCTCTCTCTCTCTCTCTCTCTCTCTCTCTCTCTCTCTCTTTCTCTCTCTCTCTCTATTTCTCTCTATCTCTCTATCTCTTTTCTACTTACATTTATCCAACACTTTGAACCATTTAGAGGTCTTTCCATCTGAATTTGTCCTTATCTTATAGCAAGATGTGATATTTTCTGACCCGGAGTACTTTTAAAATTTTAGGCTGCCTGGTCACAGTGGCCCTGGATGGTGGCTCTGCCTCTCCGAGGCTTTTTATATGGTAGAGGTAGTTCACTGCCAGCTCTGGGATGCTGTATGGGAGCCATCTTCATTGCCTCAACGCTAGGAAGCACCGTGTGGCATTTAAACCTGTTTTATCTGAATAAAAGCTAAATCTGCCATGTAGCACACTTCATGGTCTGGAAATATCTCTGTGTATGGCTGCAGTAATCTGCCATGCTCTCCTGCCTGTGCATGCCTAGCAGACCAGATCTCATTGCCTGCTCAGGTGGGAAGTGCTGAGCCACAGGTGAGGTCTCAGCTACATTCCTTCCAATCCCGAATGGGCATACAAGCATCCAGACCTGAAGTGGGTGGTGTGCATCAGCCACCCAAAAGAGCCAGAGCTTTTCCTGTAATTAGCACAAACCAGGAAGCCTTTTCTTAAAGAAGCTTTGCAGTTCTTGCCACTAAAGCTGAGTCAGGAAACCGCTTAAAGGAGCCTTGTCTTTGCTTGCTGCCAGCAAACAGAGCCAATCTGAAAAAAAAAAAAATGTGACTACCAAGAAGGTGCACTAGTCTCTTGTGTGTGTGTGTGTGTGTGTGTGTGTGTGTGTGTCTAGAATTAATTTTCAAGCTTTCTCAAGTTTTACATGGATGTAGTCAGCCCCCATGTTGGGCACCAAATTTGAAGACAGAGACTGTTCATTCCTGACCACCCAGACTTGAAATAATCACACAGAAATTATATTAATTAAACACTGCTTGTTCTATTAGCTCACGCTTTTTATTGGCTTGTAGCGAATTAGGTCGGTACGATAAATAGCCAGGCCAGCTTAAGAATAACAGTTATATTTTAATGATTAAAAAGGGGAAAATCACGCTACAAGAGTGGGAGGTCCGACTTCCTATCTGTCTGGCTGGCGCCATGCAGAGAGAGAGAGCGCGCATCTGGTTCCTCCCAGTTTTTCTCCCTGTGGTCTAGGTTGCCACGCCTTAATTAGATATGATTGGTTCACAGAGTCTCCCCATCATTGGCTAGCTCTTATATCTTGTTAATCTATTTCGTTTATTCTGTGTATTGCCATATGGTTGTGGCCTACTGATAAGTTTCATTCTGGCATCGGGCATCTGTCTCCTGTGGTGGCTACACTGCTTCTCCCTGACTTTGACTACTCTCCTCACCTCCATCTGCTTGCATTTCCCACCTTGCCCTATTCTGAGCTGCACTAGGCCCAAAGCAGTTTTATTCATTAACCAATGGCATTCATAGCATACAGAGGGGAATCCCACATCCTGTGGATCTCTCAGCTTCTGCCTCAGGACCATGTCTGCCTGAAAACTTCCATGCTTCTTGCCATGACAGTAATGGACTAAACCTCTGAAACTGAGTGAGCTTCCATTAAATGTTTTCCTTTATGAGAGTCTGCATGGTCATGGTGTCCCTTCACAGTAACAGAAACCAGAGACAGGCATCAAGACACTTTCCATGTACATTGAATTAACCTTTCATCACATCTCACAATGTTTGTTGAATAACAATAACCAGACATTACATCAAGGTAAAAAGAATTCTCTACTTTTGCTTAAGGATTAAATCAATTTGTCCTTATACTCCAAAGATCATTTAAGGAATAAATGCAGTTGATTAATTGATTGCTATATACCCTCTACTTTAAAATATTAGGAGTAGCTTTTATCTACTTCCAAAAAATTAAAAACTGAATAATTCATTTGATGTATGTTAAGTTAAAGAAATATAACTTACCTTGTGATGTTTGAGAAAATTTTGAAAGAATTTGATGAAAAAAAATGTTGTCACCAAAGTTTTGAACAAATTTTTCCTTAGTTACTCATGTTTCACACAATCATGTCTATTATTAATGGTTGGAGGATAAAGCAAAATATGCATGTGTCAGATGCTATGATCTTTATGAAAGACTTTATATCTTTTTTTTTTGACTATGCAGCATCTACCCCATGTTATAACTGTTCTATCCTCTGAAGGACTTTCACTTTCTATTCATGCTCCATGAAAACAGAAGGAAGCTTTATTTGTTCTCTACATGTTTCACTTAGAAATTAAAATTTACACACAGAGATCCTCACCTTCTGAAACAATGTACTTCTGAAACATTGAGTTAGTCAGTTCAGTGGGAAAGGTGTTTGGTGTTTTGGATGACTAAAGAAGGTTACTTCTCATTAAGTTTTCTACTTGGTGTATCAGTAATAGAATGTATTGCTCTAAACCAGTCATTTTCTACTTTCTTAATGCCATGATCCTTTAATATAGTTCCTTTGGTTGTGGTGACCCCAAACCCTAAAATTATTTCTGTTACTACTTCATAATAGTAATTGTGTTATTATTATAAAATGTAATGTAAATATCTGTGTTATCTGATCATCTTAGGCAATTCCTAATAAAGGGTTTTTTGACACCCAAAGGCATCTTAACCCACTGGTTGAGAGCCTTTGCTCTAGATAATGTTATGAAAATGTCTCAATACCAAAAACTTGAAAGAAAAATGTATCAGGGAACTGTGCAAGAAGAGATGCTCCAGGTGTACTAACAAGTTATATGACTTCCACAGTAGGATCCTTCTCTAGTGTTTTATTTATTTATTTATTTATTTATTAAAGATTTCTGTCTCTTCCCCACCGCTGCCTCCCCTTTCCCTCCCCCTCCCCCAATCAAGTCCCCCTCACTTGTCAGCCCAAAGAGCAATCAGGGTTCCTTGCCCTGTGGGAAGTCCAAGGGCCACCCACCTCCATCCAGGTCTAGTAAGGTGAGCATCCACGAAACTGCCTAGGCTCCCACGAAACCAATAGGTGCAGTAGGATCAAAAACCCATTGCCATTGTTCTTGAGCTTTTTGAAGCACATTTCATATGGTGGGATGCCTTGCTCAGTTTTGATGTGGGGGATGGGAGTGCTTGGTTCTGCCTTAACTGAATGTGCCAGGATTTTCTGACTCCCCGTAAGAGGTCTCAATATTTGTAAAGAAAGAATAATGGTGGATTTGGGGGAGGAAGATCAGAAGGAAGAGAGGAGGGAATGGGAACTGTGGTTGGTATGTAAAATGAATAAAAAATAATAAAATAATAATAAAATAAAATCAAAAAAGAGAAAGCAGGCAGAGCAAGGCATGAGGAGAAAGCCAGAAAGCATCACTCCTCCATGGCCTTTACATCATCTCTTGCCTCCAGTTTACTGTACTGCTTATGTTCCTGTTAACAAATAAAACTTTTCCTCCCTGTGGTAGTTTGAAAGAAAATGGACCACAAAGGGAGAGACACTGTTAGGAAGGTAGTTTTGTTGAAGTGAGCATGACCTTATTGGAGAAAGAACTGTGTCACTGTGGGAGTGGGCTTTGTGGTTTCCTATATTCAGGATACTACCCACCCTGACTGGTAGTCTACTTCCTGTTGTACTGTGGAATTTTGATCCCTTTAGTTGATGACTCTTAGGGCAGCAAGCCCTAGTGCATTTGTGATGCTATTCCTGATGCTCTCCTTTTTTTTCTGCAGGTTCCCTGGCCACCACCCTTTGCAGTCTGCCCTCTTCTCAACCAGTGATTACTAGGCTGACACAGATGATGAACACCCAAGTGCTTTGTGCAGTGACAGTCTTCCATCGGAGCCACTCCTCCAGCCTGGAGCCTGCCTCTCCTCTTCAATCCTTTCCTGGCTGCTGGAAAAGGCCCAACGAACCTGACCCTGACTGGGCTCTGACCACTAACACTGTTGGCCATGTACACCTCACATAGGATGGCCCCAACATTCCCCCATCTCCATTGTGTTTAGCACAGTGGACTGCTGAGATGGCATAGCAGGAATCAGGGCTGGTTGGGAAAGGGAGTCATCTACAGCTGAGAGTCCCTCACCTTTGGCTGGCTGCCAGTATTGTCTTTGAATGGGCTATGCTGGTGGTAGGGATAAGGATATTTCTGCTTCTGCCATAAGCCAGTGATCTAAACTTGTGGCACTAACTTAGAAGAGGGTTTATTTGAAATAAAAGGGTACCTTTATTGTATAAAATTGTTTTGGCTATCCTGTTTTTTTTATTTTTCCATATGAAGTTGATTATTGTTCTTTCAAGGTCTGTGAAGAATTCTGTTGCAATTTTGATGGGGGATTGCATTGAATCTATAAATTGCTTTTGGTAGGATTGCCATTTTTACTGTGTTGATCCTTCCTATCAAAGAGCATGGGGGATTTTTCCATTTTCTGGTGTCTTCTTCAATTTCTTTCTTCAAAGATTTACAGTTCTTCTCAAATAGATCTTTTACTTCCTTAGTTAGTGTTATCCCAAGATATTTTATGTTATTTGTGGATATTCTGAAAGATGATGTTTCTCTGATCTCCCTCTCAGCTTCTTTATCATCTGTGTATAGAAGGGCGACTGATTTTTCTGAGTTGATCTTGTATCCTGTCACATCACTGAAGGTATTTATCAGCTGTAGCAATTCTCTGGTAGAGTTCTTGAGGTCACTTATGTATACTATCATATCATCTGCAAATAATGAAAGTTTGACTTCTTCCTTTCCAATTTGAATCCCCTTGATCTCATTGTGTTGTCTTATTTCTATTGCTAGAACTTTAAAATATGTTGAAGAGGAATGGAGAGAGTGGACAGCCTTGTCTTGTTCCTGATTTTAGTGGAATTTCTTTGAGTTTCTTTTCACTTAATTTGATGTTAGCTGTTTGATTGCTGTATATTGCTTTTATTATATTTAGATATGATCCTTGTATCCCTAATCTCTCCAAGACTTTCATCATGAAGGGTGTTGGACTTTGTCAAATGCTTTTTCAGCATCTAAAAAAATGATCACATGTTTTTTTCTTCAGTTTATTTATATGATGGATTACATTGATAGATTTTTGTTTGTTGAACCAGCCCTCCATCTTTGGGAGGAAGCCTACTTGATCATTATGGATGATTTTTTTTATGTGTTGTTGGATTTGCTTTGCCAATATTTATTGATATTTTTTGCATCCATGTCATGAGTGAGATTGGTTTGTAATTCTCTTTCTTGGTTGAGTCTTTTGCAGTTTTGGTATCAGAGTAACTGTAGCCTCATAAAAAGAGTTTGGCAATGACCCTTCTCTTTCTATTATATGGAACACTTTGAGGAGTGTATGTCTTAGCTCTTCTTGAATGTTCTGGTAGAATTCTGCACTAAAACCATCCAGCCCTGGGCTCTTTTGGATTGGAAGGTTCTGATGACAGCTTCTATTTCCTCATGGCTTATAGGTCTATTTAAATTGCTCATCTGGTCTTGACTTAATTTTGGTATATGGTATCGATTTAAAAAATTGTCCATTTCTTTTACATGTTCCAATTTTGTGGAATACATCTTTACCACCCAGCCATATCATGCCTGTCTCTGCTCCCCTAGTACTGGGATAAAAAAAGCATTTGGTCCCAAGTGCTAGGATCGCCTTAATGTGAGCTCTATTTCTCTTTTAGAATGGGTCAATTTTATGTAGCACAGAGTAACACTGAACTAATAGACATCCATCAGCCTTTGTCTCCTGAGTCCTGGAATTAAAGATGTGTAACACCAATGCCTGGCCTCTAATAGCTTAGTTCTCCATTCTGATCTTCAGTCAAGCTTTATTTGTAAAATCACAAACAAAATATCACTACATTAAATATTTTTCTTATTAGACTTGCTGTGGTCATGGTGTCTCTTCACAGCAATAAAAGCATTAGCTAAGACAAAAAAGAAAGAACTAAGAAAAATACACAACATGTTAATGCTTCAAAAACCAAGGCAGAAAATCAGGATGATGTTGTTGTATAAACCTACACAGAATGTGATCTGGTGCTTGGCTTGGTGATATGGAAAGGGAATCTAATGGATTGGAAGAAGTACACAACTTCAACAGTGGGAGAAAACTTACTGAACATAGAAACTGCAAATAATGATAGTATCTGAAAAATTAAAGCAGTAGGTTGTGGGGGGAATATATCCAGAAAGGTTAAAAAAGTATTAATGCATCTTCAAAGACAAATTCAAATGGCAGCAACAAGTGAAAAAGAGACAATGCTTTGAATTTAGATGACATAAATAAGAGTTTGTTTTGTTATGTTTCTTTTCAGTTTCCCTTCCCTGAAGGAGCCTTTCTCCTTGTAATGTTTTAAGCTATCCTCACAAAGCTGCATTATTGCTTGATTATGAATAAGAATTCCTTATTAAAGGTTTTGACCATTTTTTCCATTCATTGGTGAATTGATCAGTGAATTGTCACATCCTCAACAAACTATAAATATATAAGACACTGGCTTCTACCTGACTCACCTCTCAGGACATAAGAAATGGGATAGAAAGATAGCTCAGTGGGTTAAGATTTTTATGCACAGGATTAAGAAGACTTGTTTTTCAATCCCCAGAATTCATATGATAAAAGCCATGCCTGCAACCACTGTAGCTAGGATGATTCCAGAGGCTCACTGTTTGGTTAGTTAAAATGGCGAGCTCCAGGTTCTGTGAAAGACAATGTACTTATAAAAATAAGATAGTGATAAAGGACATGACTTCATGCTACCCACCAGTCTCTCCATGCCTATGTGGTCAAGCGAACCTTCACAAACAGTTGTCCTAATATGTACATGTAGCACACACTGTACAGGGGAGGGGGGAGGAAGTATGTAACAGATACTATTCAAGGAAAAATTTTGTATAGACGAGGGGTCTAAAATTATACTTGCTCAACATTTGCAGAAGAAAATAAGACATTTTTGAGAATACTTGATTTTTCAATAAAAGGTGGTCAATTAAATCAATGAAAGTTGTTAGATGAGTGAGTTGAACCCATTTACAAGGTGCTGTTTCTTCACTTTTAGATGTAGGGGCAAACCAGATTTATATTCCAGTATTAGTCTACCATTGTATAAGCACAGCACAACCTATGCCTGCTGATGTGTCTGAGGACCTAAACTTCATACTCCAGCATGTGCACCCTTGCTTTCATAAGGTCATTCTACACATATTATGTATAGGGATGTACATATTTCCTTGAGAGAGAAGATTTATGTATGTATTAGATTCTAAAAGGCTTGTTATCAATGCAACATTATTCAACTAAAATGACTGACATAATAAATGGGAAAACTCAGAGTAAGTCCCTAAATGTTTTAAACATTCAGAAAACACATTGTTTGGAATAAACTATCTCAAAATTGGTTGTTAGCTCTCAGTGTTAGCTCACCAAGGTTTAGCATTATTTTATAAGCTACACAGAGTCAAAGAAGTGAGATTTTCTGGTTTGATCCCCACATTGCATTAAAAAGATGACATCCTAATTTCTGTGCTATATATGTGTAATATGTCCTGTGTTATATATTTGTAAAATATGTTGCAATTAAAATTTTTATTTGATCCACAGACACATGGAAAAGAAAATGCTTTGAACTTGTTTGTGATTTTGTTGGTCTATTCCTTAGTACCTCATAGAACAAATGTAGGACAACCTGAAGTTTTATTTCTTTTATACTCGATTTCACTTTGCATTATATTACATATTTTGAAAAATCCATTTATCTCTTCATTTTGTGTGTATGCACGTAAGCATATATGTGGGTGTGAGTGTGCCATAACTCATGTTTGGAGGTCATAGATAAATTGTAGATATCTGTTCTTTCTTTCCAGTACATGAGTCATGGAGATTAACTTCAGTTCCCTAGTTCCCTTGGTAAGAACCTGTTAAGCAATATTTTTGGCCCTATATGCTGTGCAATTTAAATGTTTTATAAGTGAATTGCCAAAATATAAATTGTGCCATGTTATTGTTTTTTGTCCTTTGAGATAAGCTTTTGCTCTATATACAGCCCAGCTTACCTTGTAATTCATAGTTGTTCCACCCCAGACTCCTCATTGTTGGGATTAATACCAAACACCACCGTAATCAACTCTTCCAATGTATAACCTTCATGTTTGCTCATTTGATCTAATACAGTTGGAACTGCCCTCAAATCAGGTATATTTGAGATATAATCCTGACTGTAACCTATTTGCTATGCAGTTTTAGGCAAGTCCCCAAACTACTTTCTGCTTCAGTTTCCTAATCTGAGAATTATGATTGAAATGAAAGTAATTACAATGATGACGATAACACCAATGATGAGGAGGATAATAAAACAGTAATAGAGATAATATGCACCCAGAGGGCCACTGTGATATTGAAATGAAGGAGGGCTTTTGAAAGGCCATTCTCCTAATGATCTTAATCCATCCCTGATAACCTTTCCTCTAACTGAAAAGCTATTAAATGTAAATACAAAAATACGGTTCTATTAGTTTTAATGGGAAAATTATGATGCTTTGCATTCTAATCTAAGGAAAATAGTTTTCAAAGATAGAAAAACACATCAATTGAATAACAAAAGGAAGTTATATAAGACACAGCAACACTTATATAGTAAATTATCAGAGGTTATATGTGGAATTTATCATAACAAAGGTTGAATATTAACTGAAGGATTGAAATAATAAAGGTGCAGAGTAGTATTTATTGAAGGTTCATTATTCAAGTCACTATCATCAAGGGGCTTGTGATGATTTTGACGCTAATCTACACTAAATCCTCACATAGAAATCCCTTTTTCTTATGGAAATAAAAGCCTCCTCATTTTCACCCAAGAGCAGATATAGAACCACTCAAAATTTTACTTTCTTTACAATCAGTTGTTTTCTTTTTTATTATCTGCCCGTGATCTTTGGCAGTGGGCTGAGAAGCAAATTTTGTATTTCTATTGATTTGTCAAAATATGAATTCCATCATGGGAGTGAAAAACTAGTTAATTTTCTACTAATCCCTGGTCATGTTGATCTAGTGATCCTAAAATGCATGTGAATAGCACATAGGTGGAACAAATGGTCCTTTAGGTAGGGCTGTCTTGCCATCTCTCTGCATCTATATTTAAAGCAAAATAATTTAAGTCCATTCCAAATACAACTTTATTCAATTCATTCTTTATGAGAGTCTCTAAATGGAAAAACTTCAGTGTCAAGTAAATTGGCGAATATGTTTTAGCCTGAAGCCACTGTGTTGAATTATTACCTTCCATACCGTATTTATTTAATGTGTTTGGGGAAGTAAAATATTCCTCACACTGAAACAAGAACATAAAAACAAACACCAGACTTTCTGGAGAGAGCTGGTACACATGCTGAAGTCTGTGCTAAGGCAACTTGTAGCTGCCATAGTCAGGACTTAGAAAAGATCATCTTCATTCTTTAAATCTTTCCCTTATTCTTTTTTCTTTGCACATCTCTTATATCTCCTGATACTACCCTGAAAGCTTCAACATCACAGAACAGTACAAAATCGTCTTGTGACTGCTGCAAACTGCCAGGCAACACTTCAGAGATGTAAAAAAAATCTCTTCCCTCCACCACTATATCCTCAAACTCACTTCCAAACCACATGTAAGGCAGACATTACAGTTCCTGAAAGACTGAAATATTCCCCGGGTTTTCTTTGCTGTTTTTGACGTGCCTATGAAGTAGTGATAAAAGTGTACTGTTTTCCAGAGAAGGTAACCTGGTGAATGTGCGCCCAGAGTTATCTTACTCCCAAGCAATGACCTGTTTGCCCTGTGTCACCATAGTTATATCTCTGTGTGACTTTCCAGAGACAGTGACAGGTGCGATTCAGACAGATATTTTTCTCTGTACTGAAATAAAATACCCAGTCTGAAAAAGCAAGTTAACGATGAAGAGACAGAGCAGTGGATGAAGGTCTTTACCTCAACTAGCCTGATGATCTGGGTTTAAGATCTCTCTCTCTCTCTCTCTCTCTCTCTCTCTCTCTCTCTCTCTCTCTCTCTCTCTCTC